>NC_091143.1:2235559-2905059 GCF_041381155.1 Argopecten irradians | reverse complement strand
CTACATGATTCTACTACTTACATCATAGAACGAATAATCATACCCTGCCTCCACTCCGTTCCCGACGACCATCTGTACGTCCATCGTTCAGAGCTACGTCATCACAGCTACTTACATCATTGCATGTATTGTTAGTTTTAATGCAAGTAAAAAAAATAAACAGAGTAGCATAGTGCATCGAACTGAACCCATGTTTTATATAGAGATGTTGATGTAAAGAATTTAGAAGGAAAGACATATTATGGTTTCAGATGCCTTACCATACAATACACTCTTGCCATTCCCCATCACACAAGAACCAGTCAATACTGACAGAATAGCTGAAGGGATGACATATCACGGCGACAAACCGTCCTACACCAGTCTGTCCTGTCTGTCTCCCAGATCTTCATTTAAAGTAGGCCAGAACCTCACTAAAGGTTTGGCTAGTTGTGATATTGGTAAGACTGGGGACACGTCTGTAGTAAAACAAGAACCTGTGGAATGTAGTGGGCAGTTTACATACTCTATGTCCAGTCTAGAACTAGAGAGTCAGATGGTGGACCAAGCTATAGGAAACTTGATGACCCTACCGCAGGCTTTCAACGAGGTGGTGGAGAGCAAGAGAAGTCAGAGTGCTGAAATAGAACTACAGCAACAAAACCTAGAGACAGTTCAGGTAAATACTTCAACAAAACATAGAGACAGTACAGGTAAATACTTCAACAAAGCAAAGAAACAGTTCAGGTAAATACTTCAACAAAACCTAGTGACAGTACAGGTAAATACTTCAACAAAATCTAGAGACAGTACAGGTAAATGCTTCAACAAAACCTAGTGACAGTTCAGGTAAATACTTCAACAAAACCTAGTGACAGTACAGGTAAATACTTCAACAAAACCTAGAGACAGTACAGGTAAATACTTCATAAAACCTGGACTAGAGACAGTACAGATAAATACTTTTAACAAAACCTAGTGACAGTACAGGTAAATACTTCAACAAAACCTACAGACATTACAGGTAAATACTTCAACAAAACCTAGTGACAGTTCAGGTAAATACTTCAACAAAACCTACAGACAGTACAGGTAAATACTTCAACAAAACCTAGAGACAGTTCAGGTAAATACTTCAACAAAACCTAGTGACAGTACAGGTAAATACTTCAACAAAACCTACAGACAGTACAGGTAAATACTTCAACAAAACCTAGTGACAGTACAGGTAAATACTTCAACAAAACCTAGATACAGTACAGGTAAATACTTCATAAAACCTGGACTAGAGACAGTACAGATAAATACTTTAACAAAACCTACAGACAGTACAGGTAAATACTTCAACAAAACTTACTGACATTTCAGGTAAATACTTCAACAAAACCTAGTGACAGTACAGGTAAATACTTCAACAAAATCTAGAGACAGTACAGGTAAATACTTCAACAAAACCTAGTGACAGTTCAGGTAAATACTTCAACAAAACCTAGTGACAGTACAGGTAAATACTTCAACAAAACCTAGAGACAGTACAGGTAAATACTTCAACAAAACCTAGAGACAGTACAGGTAAATACTTCAACAAAACCTAGTGACAGTACAGGTAAATACTTCAACAAAACCTACAGACAGTACAGGTAAATACTTCAACAAAACCTAGAGACAGTACAGGTAAATACTTCAACAAAACCTAGAGACAGTACAGGTAAATACTTCAACAAAACCTAGTGACAGTACAGGTAAATACTTCAACAAAACCTAGATACAGTACAGGTAAATACTTCATAAAACCTGGACTAGAGACAGTACAGATAAATACTTTAACAAAACCTACAGACAGTACAGGTAAATACTTCAACAAAACTTACTGACATTTCAGGTAAATACTTCAACAAAACCTAGTGACAGTACAGGTAAATACTTCAACAAAACCTACAGACAGTACAGGTAAATACTTCAACAAAACCTAGAGACAGTTCAGGTAAATACTTCAACAAAACCTAGAGACAGTACAGGTAAATACTTCAACAAAACATAGAGACAGTTCAGGTAAATACTTCAACAAAACATAGAGACAATACAGGTAAATACTTCAACAAAACCTAGAGACAGTACAGGTAAATACTTCAACAAAACCTAGAGACAGTTCAGGTAAATACTTCAACAAAACCTACAGACAGTACAGGTAAATACTTCAACAAAACCTAGAGACAGTTCAGGTAAATACTTCAACAAAACCTAGTGACAGTACAGGTAAATACTTCAACAAAACCTACAGACAGTACAGGTAAATACTTCAACAAAACCTACAGACAGTACAGGTAAATACTTCAACAAAACCTAGTGACAGTACAGGTAAATACTTCATAAAACCTCAACTAGAGACAGTACAGATAAATACTTTAACAAAACCTACAGACAGTACAGGTAAATACTTCAACAAAACTTACTGACAGTTTAGGTAAATACTTCTACATAACCTACTGACAGTACAGGTAAATACTTCAACAAAACCTAGAGACAATACAGGTAAATACTTCAACAAAACATAGAGACAGTACAGGTAAATACTTCAACAAAACCTAGTGACAGTACAGGTAAATACTTCAACAAAACATAGAGACAGTTCAGGTAAATACTTCAACAAAACATAGAGACAGTACAGGTAAATACTTTAACAAAACCTAGTGACAGTACAGGTAAATACTTCAACAAAACATAGAGACAGTTCAGGTAAATACTTCAACAAAACATAGAGACAGTACAGGTAAATACTTCAACAAAACCTACAGATTTTACAGGTAAATACTTCAACAAAACCTAGTGACAGTTCAGGTAAATACTTCTACAAAACCTAGTGACAGTACAGGTAAATACTTCAACAAAACATAGAGACAGTTCAGGTAAATACTTCAACAAAACATAGAGACAGTACAGGTAAATACTTCAACAAAACCTAGTGACAGTACAGGTAAATACTTTAACAAAACATAGAGACAGTTCAGGTAAATACTTCAATAAAACATAGAGACAGCACAGGTAAATACTTCAACAAAACCTACATATTTTACAGGTAAATACTTCAACAAAACCTACAGAAAGTACAGGTAAATACTTCAACAAAACCTAGTGACAGTTCAGGTAAATACTTCTACAAAACCTACAGACAGTACAGGTAAATACTTCAACAAAACCTAGAGACAATACAGGTAAATACTTCAACAAAACATAGAGACAGTACAGGTAAATACTTCAACAAAACCTTGTGACAGTACAGGTAAATACTTCAACAAAACAGAGAGACAGTACAGGTAAATACTTCAACAAAACATAGAGACAGTACAGGTAAATACTTCAACAAAACCTAGTGACACTACAGGTAAATACTTCAATAAAACATAGAGACAGTTCAGGTAAACACTTCAACAAAACCTAGAGACAGTACAGGTAAATACTTCAACAAAACCTACAGATTTTACAGGTAAATACTTCAACAAAACCTAGTGACAGTTCAGGTAAATACTTCAACAAAACCTAAATACAGTACAGGTAAATACTTCATAAAACTTCAACTAGAGATAGTACAGATAAATACTTTAACAAAACCTACAGGCAGTACAGGTAAATACTTCAACAAAACTTACTGACATTTCAGGTAAATACTTCAACAAAACCTAGTGACAGTACAGGTAAATACTTCAACAAAACCTAGAGACAGTTCAGGTAAATACTTCAACAAAACCTAGTGACAGTACAGGTAAATACTTCAACAAAACCTAGAGACAGTACAGGTAAATACTTCAACAAAACCTAGTGACAGTACAGGTAAATACTTCAACAAAACCTAGAGACAGTACAGGTAAATACTACATAAAACCTGGACTAGAGACAGTACAGATAATATTTTTAACAAAACCTAGTGACAGTAAAAGTTAAATACTTCAACAAAACCTAGTGACATTACAGGTACATACTTCAAAACAAAGAGACAGTACAGGTAAATACTTCAACAAAACAGAGAGACAGTTCAGGTAAATACTTCAACAAAACATAGAGACAGTACAGGTAAATACTTTAACAAAACCTAGTGACAGTACAGGTAAATACTTCAACAACACATAGAGACAGTTCAGGTAAATACTTCAACAAAACCTAGTGACAGTACAGGTAAATACTTCAACAAAACCTACAGATTTTACAGGTAAATACTTCAACAAAACCTAGTGACAGTTCAGGTAAATACTTCTACAAAACCTACAGACAGTACAGGTAAATACTTCAACAAAACCTAGAGAAAATACAGGTAAATACTTCAACAAAACATAGAGACAGTACAGGTAAATACTTCAACAAAACCTAGTGACAGTACAGGTAAATACTTCAACAAAACATAGAGACAGTTCAGGTAAATACTTCAACAAAACATAGAGACAGTACAGGTAAATACTTCAACAAAACCTACATATTTTACAGGTAAATACTTCAACAAAACCTAGTGAGAGTTCAGGTAAATACTTCTACAAAACCTACAGACAGTACAGGTAAATACTTCAACAAAACCTAGAGACAGTTCAGGTAAATACTTCAACAAAACCTAGTGACAGTACAGGTAAATACTTCAACAAAACCTACAGACAGTACAGGTAAATACTTCAACAAAACCTAGTGACAGTACAGGTAAATACTTCAACAATACCTAGTGACAGTACAGGTAAATACTTCATAAAACCTCAACTAGAGACAGTACAGATAAATACTTTAACAAAACCTACAGACAGTACAGGTAAATACTTCAACAAAACTTACTGACAGTTCAGGTAAATACTTCTACATAACCTACAGACAGTACAGGTAAATACTTCAACAAAACCTAGAGACAATACAGGTAAATACTTCAACAAAACATAGAGACAGTACAGGTAAATACTTCAACAAAACCTAGTGACAGTACAGGTAAATACTTCAACAAAACAGAGAGACAGTACAGGTAAATACTTCAACAAAACATAGAGACAGTACAGGTAAATACTTCAACAAAACCTAGTGACACTACAGGTAAATACTTCAACAACACATAGAGACAGTTCAGGTAAATACTTCAACAAAACCTAGTGACAGTACAGGTAAATACTTCAACAAAACCTACAGATTTTACAGGTAAATACTTCAACAAAACCTAGTGACAGTTCAGGTAAATACTTCTACAAAACCTACAGACAGTACAGGTAAATACTTCAACAAAACCTAGAGACAATACAGGTAAATACTTCAACAAAACATAGAGACAGTACAGGTAAATACTTCAACAAAACCTAGTGACAGTACAGGTAAATACTTCAACAAAACATAGAGACAGTTCAGGTAAATACTTCAATAAAATATAGAGACAGCACAGGTAAATACTTCAACAAAACCTTCATATTTTACAGGTAAATACTTCAACAAAACCTAGTGACAGTTCAGGTAAATACTTCAACAAAACCTAGAGACAGTACAGGTAAATACTTCAACAAAACAAAGAGACAGTTCAGGTAAATACTTCAACAAAACCTAGAGACAGTACAGGTAAATACTTCAACAAAACCTAGAGACAGTACAGGTAAATACTTCAACAAAACCTAGTGACAGTTCAGGTAAATACTTCTACAAAACTTACAGACAGTACAGGTAAATACTTCAACAAAACCTAGAGACAATACAGGTAAATACTTCAACAAAACATAGAGACAGTACAGGTAAATACTTCAACAAAACCTTGTGACAGTACAGGTAAATACTTCAATAAAACAGAGAGACAGTACAGGTAAATACTTCAACAAAACATAGAGACAGTACAGGTAAATACTTCAACAAAACCTAGTGACGGTACAGGTAAATTCTTCAACAAAACATAGAGACAGTTCAGGTAAATACTTCAACAAAACATAGAGAAAGCACAGGTAAATACTTCAACAAAACCTACAGACAGTACAGGTAAATACTTCAACAAAACCTAGTGACAGTACAGGTAAATACTTCAACAAAACCTAGATACAGTACAGGTAAATACTTCATAAAACTTCAACTAGAGACAGTACAGATAAATACTTTAACAAAACCTACAGGCAGTACAGGTAAATACTTCAACAAAACTTACTGACATTTCAGGTAAATACTTCAACAAAACCTAGTGACATTACAGGTAAATACTTCAAAAAAAAGAGACAGTGCAGGTAAATACTTCAACAAAACCTACAGACTGTACAGGTAAATACTTCAACAAAACCTAGAGACAATTCAGGTAAATACTTCAACAAAACCTAGAGACAGTTCAGGTAAATACTTCAACAAAACAAAGAGACAGTACAGGTAAATACTTCAACAAAACCTAGAGACAGTTCAGGTAAATACTTTAACAAAACATAGAGACAATACAGGTAAATACTTCAACAAAACATAGAGACAGTACAGGTAAATACTTCAACAAAACCTAGTGACAGTACAGGTAAATACTTCAACAAAACATAGAGACAGTTCAGGTAAATACTTCAACAAAATCTAGAGACAGTACAGGTAAATACTTCAACAAAACATAGTGACAGTACAGGTAAATAATTCAACAAAACATAGAGACAGTACAGGTAAATACTTCAACAAAACCTACAGAGTTTACAGGTAAATACTTCAACAAAACCTAGTGACAGTTCAGGTGAATACTTCTACAAAACCTACAGACAGTACAGGTAAATACTTCAACAAAACCTATAGACAGTTCAGGTAAATACTTCAACAAATCATAGAGACAATACAGGTAAATACTTCAACAAAACATAGAGACAGTACAGCTAAATACTTCAACAAAACCTAGAGACAGTTCAGGTAAATACTTCCTCTCTAATTGATTGATTATACTCCTTTCCGTATGTGTATTATGAAAGAAGGAAGGTGATGGTGATTTGAAGATATTTGTTGAGCCCTGCCCACTATTAGCCAAGAAATAGGAAGCGACGTATACATATACCCTAATTGAGTCCTCCTTGAGTTATAGAAAATTCTAAATGTGTCCAGGCATATTAAATTCCAATATAAGCTTTCTGTGGGATAGGAGTTATCGCGTTATGCAGAATTTGTTATCCGTCCCGCTTTTTGGTTTGCTTTTACTACGCTACTTCTATCATTTATTCAAGAAGTGATCATTCTAATGTTAATATCTGTACATCTGTTTCAGAAAGAATACGAAAAAGGTGAGCATAATGTAAATCCTTGATATTTAGTTATATTTGTTTTCTCTTTGCAACACTTGAATCTTGTAAAGTAGCCATTTGTACCAAGGAAGTCGCCTAAATCATGGGTAAAATTCAGTGGTTTTGTAAAACGTATAATTCTGGCCCGCGACTCCACCAATCAGCAGTACCACCAATCAGCAGTACGGTATTTTTTTTTTGTCCCGCGACTCCACCAATCAGCGGTACTGTATTTATTTTTATCCCGCGATCCAACCAATCAGCAGTACGGTATTTTTTTTTTGTCCCGCGATCCCACCAATCAGCAGTACTGTATTTATTTTTATCCCGCGATCCCACCAATCAGCAGTACGGTATTTATTTTTGTCCCGCGATCCCACCAATCAGCAGTACGGTATTTATTTTTGTCCCGTGATCCCACCAATCAGCAGTACGGTATTTATTTTTGCCCTGCATTCCCACCAATCAGCAGTACGGTATTTTTTTTTTGTCCCGCGATCCCACCAATCAGCAGTACGGTATTTTTTTTATCCCGCGATCCAACCAATCAGCAGTACGGTTTTTTTTTTGTCCCGTCCCGGTTTATTTTGCGATCCCATCAATCAGCAGTACGGTATTTTTTTGCCCCGCGATCCCACAATCAGCTGTACGGTTTTTTTGCCCGCGATCCACCAATCAGCAGTACGGGTTTTTTTTTCCCGCGATCCATCAATCAGCAGTACGGTACTTATTATTGCCCCCTGATCCCACCAATCAGCAGTACGTTATTTATTTTTGTTCCGTGATCCCACCAATCAGCAGTACGGTATTTATTTTTGTCCCGCGATCCCACCAATCAGCAGTACGGTATTTATTTTTGTCCCGCGATCCCACCAATCAGCAGTACGGTATTTATTTTTGCCCCGCGATCCCACCAATCAGCAGTACGGTATTTATTTTTGCCCCGCGATCCCACCAATCAGCAGTACGGTATTTATTTTTGCCCCGTGATCCCACCAATCAGCAGTACGGTATTTATTTTTGTCCCGTGATCCCATCAATCAGCAGTACGGTTTTTATTTTTCTCCCGCGATCCCACCAATCAGCAGTACGGTATTTATTTTTGCCCCGCTATCTCACCAATCAGCAGTACGGTATTTATTTTTGTCCCGCTATCCTACCAATCAGCAGTACGGTATTTAATTTTGTCTCGCAATCTCACCAATCAGCGGTACGTTATTTATTTTGTCCCGCGATCTTACCAATCAGCAGTACGGTATTTATTATTGCCCCGCAATGCCACCAATCAGCAGTACGAAATTGATTATTTATTAAAGCTGTGTTGGATAACAAAGCCCTGAAGGATGAAATCGCCAGCGTCGGTCGTGATGTCGTTCATACTCAGCATGCGGTTACCACTGGCGAAAAACAGTGTGAAGATTTAAAACAAGGTAAAACCTGTTAACCATTATCTTTTATGGAATGACATGACTTTTCTAAAATTTCCTAACGTGATTCTTGCTTTTGCTTTTATCGTGCCTAATCTACTTAGACTGGAATTGGATTCTTGTTTCGTTCAGATACTGTTTGTGAACATTTCTCCAGAAAATATCAATGTTTTGTTTGATGTTTGTAATTTGATAACTGTGGTGTTATTTATTATTTTATGTGCTGGTACCAGAAATAGCTAACCAGGTGTCGGTATGCGAGGATCTCCAGCAGACACTCCGTTATAAACAAGAGGAATATGATCTGGAGAAATGGTAACATTTAGTCACCCGTGATAATCATTTTCGCGAACTATGTGATATTGGTGGACGGTGGTTATAATAACAAGTACAGTATGTTATGTTCTGTACACTTTGTAGAACGATTATATTTGATCATTTGTTCTCATACTTGAGTAAATGTTGATAAATTCCTTAATATCATTGAGTTTATCTCTGGGTTCATGACACATTAAATCTGGTAGCACACAGTAAAACACAGTGATAATGAATTTAATTGGGACCAAGAACATCGCATCATTCTAAGTATAGATTGGTAACATTACAAACAACTTGTTTTACCTTATATGTTTGTCTCTCGGTAAGGATATTAACATCTTTAAACACGATACTGTATAAGTACAAATGTTTCTGCATGTCTCAGAATTTTAAAGTGGTTTTATATTTTGTAGCAAAGTGGATAACTATCAACTGAAGATTGCAAGTTATGTCCGAACGGTTACCGAACAAGAGAGCAAGAGTGACACAATGATTGAACTCCGAGAGCTGGAAGAGGATGTAAAAAACCTTCGTTATAAAAGTAACCATATTTTACCAATCCAATCAAGATTGATGAAAACATTTAGTCAAACCTATTTGTCTATGATATAGTGTTATGGAGAGTTATTGGTTTATTGAATTATAACGTCTGGAAAAGTTTCAAGCAACAAGGGCCCTCTCAGTTTCAGTTTAATGTGTATTGATATATCTGCTGAATCAAAACCTCAAAGCGCCCTCGTGTGTTACAGTTAATGTTTATAGAAACTTCCGTAGGAGTTTATGTTCTCTTTATATTGGATTAGTGCAGGTGATGTCAAAAGTAAGATTATATTCTGTAATTTGTTTAGTTTGAAAATTTCGTAGATATACAAATTTAATTAACAAAAGGAACTGTTCGTAAATATGTCTCCAGTATGTGTTCTATAGTGACTGCAATTTGTTTATTTGGTCATTTGCACCATAGAAATTTAATTAAAAAAAATGTATGTATATTCGAAAACATCTGTTTGGCTTGATGAATTACATACCGTAGAAGAAAAGTTCCATTTAGATTATTTTGTTGTTGATACATACAGAGATAAAGATTGAATCGAGCAAAGAAGAATATTCTGATATGATGACCGGACAATCCGAGCAACAGCTCGCTGATAAGTTATCACAATTGGAGAAGGAACTGAAGACACAAACAAAAGCTGCCCAAGATCAATCTAAACTGGTAACTATTCGGCAAACATAGAAAAATCTTCGTTCTATAGAAACTTTCGTAGCCAATCAAATATGACTTTTTGTAACGTTGTTTTTTATTGGCTAAGTCTAAACTTTAGACGGTTTTTGACTTAAGACTGTTTAATGATCTTGAGGCCAGGAATATCGTTTTTTACCTTGTTGTAAGCATTGTTTCAAAAACTATGACCAAGTCTACCACGAAACGATCTGAAATCTGAATATTTAAACCACAAAAGAAAGTACCCACTAGTGTTTTAATGTTGTACAGAATTCAATTTGTTCCTTAAACCAGTAATCCGTCTTCCACAAGATCTTCAAATTTTCTGTACGTTGTTTACTACAAATAGTTTTGATCCGACTGATTACTATTGGAACAATATGTTTAAAAATCAATCTTATTGAATTTCCTCTTGCTAACACTTCAACATTCGTACGAGTGTCTTTAGTATTTGGATATATTCTCACTTGGTCATACGACGTGCTATGTATCCCTGATTGAAATAAAACGAAGGCGATCGCGATGTTCTTATTTAAATGTAGGCTTCATTTCATTACAGACCGAAGATTTGCTCGGTCAGCAAAGACTCCTTGACCAGTCGGTCCTTGTATTACACGTAAGTGTCTGTTAAACTTCATCTAGGGACAGACGCTACTAATCAAGTAAGATAATGAAAGTTATACAGTGGTTCTACTTTTAATATGTTCAAACTTTATCATCAACAGTCTTTCGATTGCCTTTTAGACCGACATTATCAAACTTACTAGAATTTCAAACACATGTAATTCACAGATGTGATTGAATCAAAATATTCTTTATAATTTAAAAAATCAAATTGATGAAATCACTTCCTGTGTAAAAGTTGTATGTTTGTTTTACCGAAAAGACCTTTTTGATATCACTTGTCAAATTTTGGCCATTTTCTACACATAATATAAAATCATATGCTCATATTTTATAATTAGTCCTGACCGACTCCAACAGCTTGACGTGTACAATGGGTCAATATTGTGTTTGTACATCCCTTTTCATTCTGTATCAGAACTCAGGTGGCTGACCGGTAATGTCATGAGCCTCTAGTTAAACACTTCCACTTTTCAATATACATTGTATGTAGGTGGTGATGTGTGTTTAATTTGGTTCTTAAACTTTTGTTATAATATGCTTTTTATCATATTTTGAATAAATTGCTAGTGTAACATGGTTTTCAAAATAGGAGAGTTTGAATGTATGATGTCAATCGTACGCTTTTATTGAACTAGTACAATAGAAGAGAAATTGAAATTCTGAGCCTGAATGAGACTACCGACCCAATTATTTTCGTAGGTCATACCAAAAGAAGATGGCTTCATAGCTTTATCGTTTCCTATTATTTTAATAATTCTCTTTGCCTTTTTCTATAACATAATAATTCTGTTTGCCATTTTCTATTACTAGTTAATTCTATTAACCATTTTCTATTAACATGATAATTCTATTTCCTAGAAACGTAACGCCGCCCAGCTGACCCGTTTGAAGAGACAGCTGAAGGAAGCACAGATCCGGCGGAGGCGCTGGAACGACCAAATCACACATCTTGTGAACGTCATTTCTGACCTCAAGAAGCAGCTTGAATAGTGCGTGTAACTTGTGTGTAATTATTATTGTTCGAGTTTTTATCCGGTCTTTACATTTCTTCCATAAGACTTGGTAGTCAAAATCGTGTTACAAAGTAAAGTATTTAAGAATGACTGCCGTAAATTTAATAGGTTTAAATCAGAGAAATGGACCATAAATCAATACATACAGAGCATGTTCCTGCTCTTGTACACCTATATACGGAGGTAGGAGTTAACAGTGGATTAAGGTTCCTTAATCTTAGTTACACGTTTCTAGGTTTGACACATTAACATAATAAACATGGAATAATAAAAATAGCATTCAAAGTTCAATTAATATAACGGTGGTTATTTATAATTTCAAATTATGCTCGTATACGCTATATATATTGATACAATGACTTTGTTAGATAGCTGCCTTTACGAAAGATTTGTTTTCTCATAAAATGAAGTGATAACATCGAAAGACACTAAATCCGTGTTATGCAGTTATGTGTTGTACATAGAATCAGATTCGATAACTCCTAAATGTGATGGAGGATTCCATTTTATTGAAGATGAAAATAAAAGCAAATATGAATATAACAATATGCATTTATTATTTTGTGTTATTTTAAATATGTGTAGTAACAGGATACAAAAGATAATTTGAACACAAGTTCGTCATGAATGAAGTTGTAATGGACATGCTACAAGAGAAGGTTTATAAAGTCTTCGTGTCCATCAACGGTACGGTCGACGTATAATTACTGTAGTTTGAATAGCACTTTTTTCGCCGCCATTTAGGACACATACTTCACTTTTTCAAATTGGTTGCACTCCCAGATTTGGTCACGAATCAATATGTCATTGGAATCAAGCAAATAAGCTCAAATTGATGTTTAACACAATGTTGATAACGTGTTTAATTCACTGTTTAACACAATGTTGATAACGTGTTTAATTCACTGTTTAACACAATGTTGATAACGTGTTTAATTCACTGTTTAACACAATGTTGATAACGTGTTTAATTCACTGTTTAACACAATGTTGATAACGTGTTTAATTCACTGTTTGTTGCTGATAATAACACAATGTTGATAACGTGTTGATGAGAGACTTTGTTGCTGATAAGACTCGACAAGACAACAAAGCATCTTTCCACTCCTTCCTGATAAGAGAAATAGGTTCTGTGACTGGGATGGTGCAGCTGTGAAGTGATTACGAGCAGGGTGGTGATCAGACACCTGAAAGAATCAAACAGGGACACCATTAGTACACACCACAAGGTCACAACAATAGTTCTCATAAATGCTTCCTATCTCAATGAAAACATTTAATATTCTGAAAAAATATTTATTTAGATATTCCCGAGTCACAAAGATGAGAAATTATTTCGTTTTTTTCTTCAAACTCAAAAATGAATTTACCAAAAATTTACTTTATTCAAATGGTAGATTTATTGAATTCATAATAATATTATTTATTTCTACGTTTTAGTTATTATTCTTTGCATTGACAATATTGTGCCGTGTGCAATGTTTAAGGGTAGATGTAAAGTCCCATAGTCTTTACTTAAATGAAGTCCTTGTTTCCAAAATTGATTATATATTAACACAATCATAATACGGACTGGAGTATTAAGAAATTAATTACTTTTGTTATCCGTGTTATTATAAAACATCATAAAAATTCGACCAATGCTGAGGGCGAAACGATATTGTCTCTGTTTATTTATTGTTTGACCAAATTTGGAGAACAATTCCATAAAAAATGTAGTGAATGTAATTGTGTAAAACTAAAAGTACATAGCTTTTTATGTCCTTTAAGATCTCATCATAATACGTAATTTATTGCATCACTATTTCGTTATGATATATAGACAGTCATATTTGTTTATATTTATTAACTTTAGCCTCACACGATATTGCTTATGATGTTAGATGAGCAGGGAGGAGAGGATAGTGATGACAAGACCTGTGAGGAAGTGACAACAGAGGTACAAACACAGACACAAATTGTCAAAGACCACACATTACGCTGAAATAAACCCCATTATGACTCATAATTGATTTTAGGAGCATTTGGGCATGTAATGTTATTTTTTGTATTCACTTGCAACGGTAGTTCAAGAATGCCATATTAGCAACTCTAGAAAAAATAAAGATACAAGCAAAACAATCACGTAAAATCGAATAAATAATTTGTCAATTTGTGTGCTTTTAAAAATAAAAGATATGTTCCTATCGATACTGAATTATTTGTTTAGTTTTACTTGAAATTGTTATTCATAATGAAAATTTTGTATCTTTTCTTCATTTTCTGTGTAATTATTATGGTCATTATTTATCATTTAAAACGACTATTCAGCAGATAAAATGTGATAATCTTATAATGATTCTGTTTTGATTGTCTAGATTGTTAAAACATATCTAGGTACAAGATACACGACACAAGAATTCATAGTTAACGTTGCATGATATTGAGTAACAAAACAGCATTAGCTCTGTAGAGGTATTATTGGGACATCTCATTACTAATGTATGGATTTGACCGTACAAAATGTTTTTGGGCATTGAGAATTTATTGTGTGACCGTTTATAATACCTCTGTACCAGGGATTACTGTGCAACTACGCAAGATCTGTAATTTTGTTAACTTCTTTGATTTTGGTTTTAATGTCACAATGATCTGGTAACGGATATATTTGTTACATTAACAATTAATTAGATAACATTGTCATACAGCCATTGATTGGTCTGCCTAATTGCATCAACAACCAATAACATATTTACTCTGAAAGTTTAATTTTCACTATGTGTTTTAGTGTACCATGTAGTGACAAAATCGTTTTGCTTTAGTTATTCATCCCCCCCCCTCCCAACAAAATATGGTGAGTTGATCGATGAGCCTTGCAGTGCACCACGTGTAACGCAAATGTTGAGATTTAAACATATAAAGTAGCACTTTTATAACTTAATTGTTGATATTTCAACATATCAAATAGTTCATTTGTTGAGATTAAATCAAAGCATCCATCAGTCACTATCGTAGAAGTACTGATCATAATACTTGCTTCGTTTAAGAACTTGACAAGGGTATATCCCCCATTTAGTATAATGGTCGTCGCCCTCGACGTACTGTCTTTTCATTATCTCACACCTCATACATTTACAACTATCCCGCCATTTTTTCCTTGTACTCCTTCGCCCTAACTGATCTTTTTCTAACTTCTGTCGTGTCCTTGCACTATTCACTACATTTTCACGTGATAAATATTTGTCATCTAGTTTAGTATGAGGCGTGCCCTCTTCCTCTTCTTGTAAATTGCTAAGGTTAAACTGATATATACCCGACTGAACGAGATTTTGACCGTCCTCTTCTTTCTCCTTTTCGTCATTTCGTCGACTAAGTTTTTTCGTGTGAGCAAATTTTTCAAATCTGTGCTTTGTAGCAGCAGCAACACCGGCCTTAGTATCTGTTTGTACGGATGTGGCAATGTTTGGAAGAGATTTGGACAAGGCGGCGTTCAGCTGTGACTCTCTCTCCCGCTTATCGGAATCCTACAAAAATATAAGAATATACAACGAATATAAACAATTTAAAGAACTTAACTATCCAAATAGAATAAAGTAATGATAAAAATCAAATGTTGCTTGATGCAATTGTTCGTAGTTATTGCCTTTTTTATCTACATCTCACAACGTCCTTAGCAATAGGGTTATTAAGAAAATATTATCTACATGACTATTGATTTCATAGCGCTTTTAATGCTGTTACACGACGCTAAGTTATCTCCCTTTAATTGTCATTGATGCGTTTATGCTATTTGTTATTTTGTATACGATTAGCCCGACACAATGCTACCAGTCTGCATACTTCTTATACCAATAGGTAACGTTATTTACCAGTTGTTTCTTTTTTTTGAAAATAAACGCTTACTTCACAGAACCAGAAATTTTGCAAAGCAGAATAGATGAATGTTAAATGTTATTCAATCTAAGACAACATTAAAATTTGTACATATATCGGGGAAAAACCGTTCTTATGGAAATTAGATCAGTCGGTTTTACTGTGATATGCTCGAAAAGCCCATGGTGGTGAAATGTGTGTGAAACTTTCAGACTCGCTCGCTGTCCGCCATTACACATTGTAGTCGAACATCTTAAATTAAGCTTGTATGCCGAACCCTGTCCCTTGCTCGTAGAGTAAAGCAACTTTTGTCTAGAACTGCTCAAATCGCTCTGACAGTAATGGTTTACCTTATTAGATGAATTGTCTTGCCTAAGAATCATTTTATTACCTCCTCAGTGGTTATGTAGTTCATTTGTTTAACGTGCGTGACTTTGGCTCGGGAATTGGTACAGAGTACATACTGTACCTGCTTAATCGTATTGATCAACGATTTGTAGTTACAACGGTATCAATTAAAATACTTAAAAGTAACGTGGAATTTGTCAATATCTTGAGTTAAATGTTTCATAAGAAATGTAGAACAATACATTTATGCCATATTTTGCTTCTTGGTTATGTAAAAGAATTAGCCTGAGTGAATTGATGAATGTTAAATGTTATTTGAAATTCAACATAACTATTGTTATCGCCAATTGATCTTTACAAATCAGTATTGGTTTCGTGGTTTATGATATTACAATAAGGTCTAAAGGAATTCAAACATTGCTGCCTTCTACAGAAAAGATGTCAGTATTTAAAGAATGAAAATTGATTTTTCTCTTCTGTTTATTTCAAAGAAAAGACAACAAAAGATTGAAATTATGTCTTACTGCATATAAAAGATTTGGCTAATTCAGAACCAATTTACGAGGCATGCATCTAAACAAATGGTTCTAATATGACGTTCGATCCAATGATCTTTTGTGTAATACGAAACAAGTTAATATAAGTAAATCTAAACGATATATAAGTACTACACGTTAGGATAATTGAGAGATTGAGCACTTTACTCTTCAGTGTAAACCAGAACTGAAAAGAAATTAAGAATATGTGATGACTTTTTTCAATTTAGCAAATATGATCTTTTAAACATAGTACTGTTTTGTCACATCAAAATAACATATAAATAATTGCGGTGGGTGTATTATTTGAACTAGTAAACTCGGCAATATGACAAACCTGAAGAGTAATACGATTTTGTTTTAATCACTGACACTACAAAGCCTGATAGTCTACGATATGATAAAAAGACCAGAAACCAGGCGACACATGAAAAATAAATATAAACATTTTAACTGCAGACCGCTATACAACATAACCAAAAACACAGTGGGTTGTGACCATTCGATCACGGTTATTGACTGTTGAAATGTGATTTTCTCTTTGACAATGATGGCGTAGTCATTCATTTAAAAAATAAACTCCTTTGTAGTGCTCTTATGATGAAATAGGCAAAAGTATTGAACAATGTTTGATTCAGTAGTTATGGTATGATGAATGCCAACTACTTAACGGCAAATTCAACATAATCGCACGTCATTGAATTAGTTGCCCTCATATTGAATCTGCCGTTGTCCATTCATCGCCCAATATCTCCCAACTAATATGAGTTCACACTGACAGAGAAAAGAATATGATGTTATGAAAGAATGAGAGTTTCCGGGTTTTACTAGCAACGTCTGTGTTAAGTTTTAATTTCGAATGTAAATTTATACTGTCATGTATACGTGATAAATACCATGTTAATTCAAGAACATAAGTAGTGATATTATACTTGCTATTTTTATTCCACATTTGCATATTACGGAGTTACAGCCCTTGCGGGTAGTTTTCTAGTGTCACATCATTATTTTTGAGCGAAATTCACGTCGTTTTCTCTGAAACATATGACGTTACACTCGCAAACACAGGACGTCACTATTAATACCTACCCGCAAGAGCAGACAACTCTGTAATATACAAATACAGAATATACAAAGACATCTAACAGAGTACATCTACCACTAGACCCACTACAGACTAGCCTCTACAAAGTCAAAACACCACTACCAGCTAATAGATAAAACGTCATTTGTACCAGTTGACCGCAGCGCCATCTGGCAAAGTGAATCAGCACCTACATCAAAAGATCAAAATATGCAATAATAGTAAAAGCGAAAACCAAATAACACATGAGGCTTTCGGCTGGATATAGGTTAAAAATAATTCCCAATTGACAACAGAATAAAACAATATATCAATCCATTGGTCAAAATGTAGGTCGCAGTGGTTATAACAGAGGTCAAAAGATAGGCTTCATTAATCAAATTTTATAACGTTTTTATTTCGTGACTCGCCGTTGTTCCAAGGTGAAACTATGGTCCAAATATGAAATTCTAGGTAGAGACCTGACAAAAATACGGTGATCTGATCTGAAATATTACATAGAACCCCTACTCCGTACACACGGAAATGGAAAGGGGCGGGGGGATTATAAGACAATTTTTGAGTTAACCCCTAATACATTTAAACTGATAAAAGTCCTTTTTATATAATTTGCTTACTTGTACGTTTGCTTTCTTTGGACCACTGCCGGTAGTTTTGACGCTAGCGCCCCCTGTCGTTCCGTTTGTTGCCGTGGTGATAACACTCGACGTCGATATTGACGGTAGTTTCATACTTTCCATTGTCAGGGACCGTGCTATTCCCACAACTGCTGCCTTTTGTGGCCTCTACAAAATAAAATTGAGTATAATGCCATATTCAACCATGCCCTATATACATGTATATGCAGGGTGTCCCAAAAAACATGTCCCTAGTTTGACGCTTTATAAAACATGTTTAAATAGATGGAGGAAATTTGATCTATATATCATAATAAAGGTTATTATCTGCTCTGTACTACGATATATAACAACCTGAAAAAAATTCTGTTTGTAAATATTTATTTCGAATTTCGAGAGAGTCACATTTCGCTAATTTTGCGATTTGTTAAAAAATTAATCACTTTCAGTTAAAGAATGTGCGCGAGGTGACTGCCCTTCTTTTCGATGACATGCTGAATTCTGTCCCTGAAATTTCTCACCACCTAACAATACTGTTAATTTTGAAGATGGAGTACATACATATGTGACATTTTCAAAACATTTCAATCACTATAGGGGATTTTCCGGCTGCATTGTAGATTTTAATAATTTCAGCCTGAATTTCCATGGTATTGGAAAGTCATTGAATTGTGACATCATCGATAATGTCATCATTTCTATTATGACATCATTACACACAATGATGATGTAATCTGTACATTTGTACCCAATTAACTTAAACTCCTCCTTTCCAAATCGTTTTGAATTTTCAAAAAAAAGTTTAGTATTGCAAAAGTTATTACCTGTCAAAGTCGGGACATGTTTTTGGACACCCTTTATGTCCGCGTTTAAATGAAATATATCTTTAAAATAGATTTGGTTTTGAACAAAAATAGTTCTACATAAGTGTAAACAATGGGGCCACGTAAGACTAAATAAAAGTGATGATGTAACTGGAATGTAGACCAGATAATACCACACTTCAACAAAATTACGAGAAAGAAAATATCAAAATGTTTGGAATGTATCTCTCCTATCAGGATATAGTATGTGTGTTTAATTTTCAGGGGGGAGGGGTGCCAAGACGGACATAAAAGAGTAAATAATGCCAGTTATATCAATAATTATGCGTTATATATGAGATATATACATATTGTCAGTGTAGAAAAATGTCAATACTGATAAAGTACATCCATTATAACGTTGTTTGTATATCGATACATTAACAAACTGTAAATTTAAGATGATCCACCGCCGACAAGGCATAAACTATACTCATCATTTTAACGATAATTGGTGTTTAATCATGTAAATATGTGTCTAATTAACATAAAACATAATATCAAATAACTTCTTTTGCTTTTGGTGGATGCAAAATCAGTTATTCAATCCATATAGGGCATAGTGCCGTGAACTTTTTCGGGACTCATTTAGTTATTTCTGATATTTAAAATAAGGAGCTTAAACATTTCAATGATGGTTATGGTGTAAAGTAACAAACTTTTGTAAATGAAGAAAAATACTGATGCGTCTAGTCCTGTTTTTGATAGAGAAAATATATCCTTTGTCAGCGGTTCGGTATCTTCAATGCAAACTCTAAAAATACATACATGAATAAAAAGTAAATACAAATTGAGATAATTATGAGAAATAAAGTTTGCCTGTATATTTACAGTACGCTACCCGACTAAACCTAGTTATGGTTTATAGATATTGCCGTGTTATACGAGACAGGAACTGTCCATACACCGTAGATAAAAGTGTATTGGCGCAGCTCTACTTACATATTTTAGCACATTACAGTTAAGTGATTTAGGCGATTGATTTGTATATACGTGTTTTTCCAATCGTATCTAAACTCCAGCTAATACCGGGCCGGTTTAAGAGTGTTGGTTGTGACACCCATTTACCCATGAAGACACCTGAGGTGAGAGACAAGGTCAAGACGTTCCCTGTCGTCCTGGTGTAAATGAATGTTGATTTGTGTCTGTTTATAAATATGGTATACGTGGATTCCTAATATATAAAACCTAAATCGAAAGGACACGATATAACCGATTGCGTTATTAAGGGAGAAAAATAACTCAAGTGTTCAATATATAAAGGCCCACTGTTTATACCCAAGTCACCCTTCAACAAGTCTATTTAAAGCTTCAACAAGTCGACAATTCTGGAAATTATAACCTTTACCATGAACTTTGACCTCGTTAATGAAATATTTGACCTTGTCCACCATATCAATTCTGCGTTGATATAGTGTCCCTGATTATACATATTATATTGTAAATATCATATTATAATGTAAATATCATATTCTAACGTAAATATCATATTCCAATATACTAATAGACTTATTCTAATGTACATATCATATTCCAATACATGTATACAAGTAGGAATATTCTAATGTAAATATCATTTTCAAATATACTGGTTGGCATATTCTTATGTAAATATCATATTCCAATATACTAGTAGGAATATTCTAATGTAAATATCATACTCCAATATATTATTAGACATATTCTAATGTAAATATCATATTACAATATTCAAATAGGAATATTTTAATATAAATATAATATTCCAATATACTAATATACTTATTCTAATGTAAATATCATATTCCAATACACTAGTCGACATATTCTAATGTAAATATCATATTCCAATACACTAGTAGACATATTCTGAGGTAAATATCATATTCCAATATACTACAGTCAAGTAGGAATTTTCATCAAGTATATACATCTGTTGCAAATCAAATAAAAGATTATTTTTCGATGAACTCATAAACAGAACGAAATTACCGTAATAGTTTACATAATCTATGTAGTATTGTCTATGTCTCCTTTTAAGTAGTGTTCACTATTTAACTAATTGATAATACGATTACATGTGCATATAGTATTTCAGTCTCTTTAACTAACAATGTCAGCAGAAAGTGTTTATAAAATAAAAACTTCATTGAAATTAAAAAAAATAGGACATCGTCTAATAAGAGTGGAAAGTCTTAATTCCTTTTAATGATAGCCCAATTGTCATAAAAGTGATACGTGTTTGCAAGCTGGTTTCAGATTCAACCTTGACACGGCAAGTTTTGGTGTACTTAAATTAGTCTATACTATAGAAATTCCTGAGATTTTACTACATGTAATATATCATGTGGTATTTTGTTCAATCTATTTCTAGTTTCGGTTTTACTCGTCTTCGACTACCAAAACCAGCTAAACTTGCTGCTGAGTCCTTGAAACACAGATGTATCCGATGTGTAGAATACAGAGTAGTAATAGTTAGAATGTAAATATGACCTTCCCAAAATGTCTCCCCTAAAAACAACTATAGATTCCTATAATGCACACGAGCCTGACCTAAATCTAAACGTTTTAAATTTTGAAGAGATATTTTGGTAGCTTTCCGTTAAAGCTTACTCCTCGCACTCTCTATTGTTCGGAGCTCTTTACATCGACAATGAGATTAAACTGTGATAAATTGTAACACAAAACGGCACTGGTCTAATCCGATTCTGTACCCAATAGCTATCAATAATATTTGGAACCCGAACACTCACTAGTACTGCTAAACTTTGCCGTCAGATTTAGTGTGGAATCACAACTGCTTACGGCAGGTTTTTTTCAATATCAAACTCGACTGCGTAAAAACCCGACAAAACTAGAGAATTTCATACAGCTATTTTGTCTCCACAAGACATTTCTATGTCCCTATTGACCAAAGACGTTGATATAAATGTCCGAATAAAGTGTCTCTTAAAATGAGTTTTATGAGTTTATTTATTTATTTTTTATTACTTTTTTGCATATTGCTTTGCTCGTTTACATATCAAATGAGCATGTCAATAAACGAAAAGTAAACATGACTTATTTATAAAAAAAAATCAGATGATTTGGTTTTCAGTTTACATGCATATCGAAATCTATATGAATTAGACGATATGAAATATCAAAGAGTTTCAATTTTTCTATGAATAAATATTTTCCAGTAATTGTTTAATAGTTTACCAGTAATATATGCTAATTTTTTGAATGAGTTAAAGCATGACAAATAAATCCCTAAATCAGCATGAAACAAAGATTTGTTTCCCACTATCTCTTCTTTTGACTATTTCAAATCAAGCAACTTTTGTATATATTAACCTTAACTGTATATAAGATACACGGTATATAAATGTTTGCTATATCTTTAAATGAATGAACATCAGTAATGTCCTGGTGAAAACCGTATCACACAATTAAGGAATTTGAAATATATTTTTGTGATAGCTCTGACCGACTAAAGAAAATCTTGCGTGATAGGTCGACGTACTTTCTGTTTCTGTTGTCCTACCATCGCTTACCACAACGTCTATGCTTGAGAGTAGTTTACCTCTGGTAATTCTACATGAACAGTTTTATACAATTCAGTCACTAAACAGACAGAATCCACTGACAGGTCTGGGGTGTTTTATAGACTGTTATACTGAATGAATCAGTAACACTGATACAAGCGTTATCAAAATGCATTTTAAAACACCTTTTGTGAATTTAAGATATTGCATTTTCATTAATGTGATCAGTTATGTGAAATTGCTACCAACAGCTTATATGATTTACATAAATACATTACCACACAAATAAAGTATATATAGCCATTATATACGATAAACATCGAACCTCGAAATCATATTAACCGCAAGGAATATCATCTCAGAACAAAAATAGAAAACATACTATGTATTATGTGGCTTGGAATATTCCTTTATGTCACATACAAAGGACAACTTTACCAAAACCATGGTAGACCCTATAGAGCATTTTCTTTAGGCTCCTAACATGCAATACAAATTATTTTGTTATAATATTTCTTGCACCATGCACAAGCAGAAAGCCCAATCATGTCAACTTTAGAATATATTTGATTCTTTTTTACCGAGATTATGTACATCACACACACTCTCTTGTCCGTACTCGATAGACTCTAAAATCTGATGTAGTCAATGCTTGCATGTATTAAAAAGATGGAAAATATCAACATGATAACAATGTGTTACGATCTTGAAATCGAGATGAAAAAATAGTGAAATAATTTTACGACAACGGCATTTACCACGCACAGTAATATGTGATGAAATTCCTATTAGAATTTTGCATTTTGATGAAGGGAAGTGGATATTTTCCTTCAACACGTCATTAGTTTGATCGGTGGCCGTACCATATATAATACCTATCAAATCGGTTACGTAAGTAACATCAAGAGCTAGGTGATGAACAGGACCTCGGATCGTATCGAATACCGAATAGAAAGGTTTTAGTTCTCGACATATAGTGTGTGATGAAAATATAATCTTATTTAAAATTTAAAATAAAACATGATTGAAAATATTAATCAGGACAAATGTCAACAAGTTTAAACAGATGCTAAAATGAACAAGAGTATTACATATGTTAAAGTTACAGTTGATAAGTCCAATTTAGAAAAAACACGTTGGTGTTTTGTATTTCATCGATAAGCTATCTACTTTATTCTTTTACGATATGAAATACCTTGTATTTTTGCTGTCACACATGATAATGTGATCTGACCTATATTTGAATTTCGGTGTCGCCGTGACCTGCATTTGTATTTCTGGTTTCGCCAATGAAGCATGGAACTCTTACTACTCCGAAACGCATGGTTTTAATCTTCCTTTTAGTAGCATATTATTTAAAAGCTAATGTTAGCACTAAAACAGTATTATCAATTATCTTATACATTTTACAAATGGTTTAAATAGTTTCTGTTTTTATAAAGATTAGATCTGTATTTATACATTATGAAAGGAAATTACTTATTCCATATCCAGTTTAATCCTATCACATTCTTTGATTGATTGATAGAAATGGCCTTCATCACCCTATAAGTGGTACAATTTATTAAGTACCAATCAATTTTAAAATGTTTGGCTACCTACCTTTGTGGCAGATTTATTGACATTAAAGTCGAGTTTAGGTAAATTTCGATTT
Organism: Argopecten irradians; assembly: GCF_041381155.1. Lineage (NCBI taxonomy): Eukaryota > Metazoa > Mollusca > Bivalvia > Pectinida > Pectinidae > Argopecten > Argopecten irradians. Next base: position 2,880,784 of record NC_091143.1, on the reverse strand, counting down.
CTCTCGCGTAACACCTTCCATCTCTGTACATACGACCCTTTATCCTTGTGTCGTGGCTGTATCAAAGCAACTGGTGACGTCATATAGGGAGAATCAGGGGACGGAACTGTCTGGTGAGTTGTCATGGTGATTGTAACAACGTCCTCATATTACTATTCCTGATATGGAATTTTCGACACCATGCATCAACAGATGGACACGGCAAGATTAGAATCACAGTAAAGCAGCTTCATGTTAAATAAAAACACATGGTACACGACGTAACTGTGTCAGGGTTATATAAGTATGATATCGTCCGAACAGATCAAGTGTTATCCTAGGTATCCACCTCAGCTCGGTTTAAAATCGTCTCCAGTCATAATCTACACACACTGGCGATCCTCTGGGTATTTAAATATGTCTTCCTCTCGTTCGGTACTACTGACACAGCATAAACTGTCTGTCAAAGCCTGGCTGACAATGAGTATTCGGTAACGCTAAACCTGCCTAACTAGTAGATACCCATACCCTGTTGGGTCGATCTTAATACCGGCTGTAATCTATAGAACAATAGCCTAACTACCACGATCAATTTACTAAAAGACTAAGCTATTTTGAAAGTTACTAAGAGCGTAATGTAAATTATTACATGTAATAACGGACCGGGTATGGATTTAACCCTAAGCTGTTTTAGTCATAAGCCTCCCAACCAATACTGATTATTGAACACTTCTCTCACACTGTGATCGACCCGTGTGTATTAGATTTCTATCGGACTTATTCAAAGTAAAACAGTATAAAATTTAAACATAAAGAAGCACCCACAAGCAGTCTGACCCGCTGTATGTATGAAATATAGGTAATGCTGTAGAGGTAATTTTGACATGTAATACACGGTTGTACGGAAACAGATCATAGTGTCGCCCGATTTCATATCACTTCGCTTACCAGTAAACAACCTTCAAATCAAGAGAGAAAGTTTTATCAAATGATATTTTTTGTGTGTGAAATAAACAAAATTATGAGCTATTTTGTGGACAATCAATACCTGTACCATTTATTTTAATTGTCAAATTAAAACGCGTTGTACATGGTAAAAGGAACTGTTCTTTGGATTACATTTGTATAAAATAAACATTAATTTTCTGAGGTCGACTTTTATTGAGGTGACATTGTCTTATCACTAAAGCTTTCTCCTTTTTTGCAAAAGTAGAAGATCCTTGCGTGTCAATACAAAAATTGATTTTTTGTTTACAGAAACACATTAAAGATGTGAAACACCTTCAGAAATTAGCCTGCATATATATATATTATATGAAAGCATATAAAATAGGCATTATATATATACATTTAGAGTAAATTTTCACTAATACATGCAATACGTACTTCTAATGCATGCAATATTATTGTATGTAAATGTGTTTGCTTTAATTTGACGAGTGTATCCATTAGTTTCATGCTTAATAGCAATATTTCTAAACAGTATACCATGCCGATATGACTGGCTATCTATTTTGTGTAAAATTGTAAAGTCATATAGGTTCAAATCATCCATGAACTTACCACACGGTATAATGCTATCAAGATGCCAATGCATTTCTTGAATTTATTAAAACATTAATATTAAACATACAAATTAGAGGTTTAGAGTAATTTTCAGGTTACAAATCAGTATTGTTTCACTGATAAACATTTTGTAAACTGACGCAAAGCTGGGCAGAAGGTCAAAGGTCAAGATTGCATCGTTTGAATAGTTGATGAAATTACGTTCTGTAGATAAAAACATAGAATAAACAAGGTATTCTTCTGTAAACGCTTAGATTTAAAGTCTTATTTACTTTGTGATCTTCGCTGTTTTGTTTTATTGTGTTAAGACCAGCGAAGTTATTCAGAGGCTTGAAAACAGTTTAAACACAAAACCAAAATACCGAGTATTTACTGTGATCAGAGCACAGGAATCCACTTCATTTTGTTAGTAAATCTAATAGATCTATGATGACAAGATATGATATGTGTAGAACACTGACCACTGTTCCGTAGTAGTACTTGGCATGTTTCACCACCAGAATTTCTGTAGGTTAACTCCCTGGTAAACAAACCTTGAAGTTAGATCATTGGCCTTTCTTCAATTGCTTTGAGCGATACAACAATACAACAACAATATGGTATACCAGTACAGTTCTGCCATACAATACTAAAGTCATCGTGTTTTACGATTACGTGATAATCGAAGGACAATACTTATAAACAAAATCAGTAAACAAATAGATAAGAGATAAACATCATCAAATAAGATGACAACAGAAGCCAATGAAAACATACCGAAACAAAGGTATTTTCCTGTATTATCGTGTTCTGATGACAATCGATACCTTGGTACAGACATTTAGGACACCTGTTAGTCACATTAACTGTTGTGTTTTAAACAATGCAGTACGGTTTATCTTTGTACTGGAATCACAGCTGGGTCTTGGGACTTTACCTGAAGGCGCAATCGGTAGAAAGGTGTATTCTAGAGTATTCCGGGAGAAACCATGTTTACAAAGTGTAAGAACAATGCGGATGAAGGACGTTCAGATAGCATGTTTAAACTGAATTGTAATTAAACATAGATACATATCCACATACTAATTCAAAAGAGCAATACATTTACTATCACAATGAGACACAACACAAATATACCGCTGCCTCCCAAACAGACATTCACACATGGGAGGCCTTCATTAAATGATGTTGGCTGTTGATAGAACGTTAGACGCACACCTAATACAAAAGATATATCAGAATTATACGTAGGAGAGGTTTTAAGACGATGTTGTGAGATTACAGTATACAGTGCTCCAGGAGCGCAAGCGTCCTTTGTATTTAGGACGCGCTCATAATATAACCTCATAAAGTAGGTCGATGACAACAGACGCTCTCTCAGCATATCAACAAATATGAATCTGATCTGATCTGACATTATATGGAAAGGATACGGATTTCATTATAACATGTGGTATAATTTCCCAACAAAGTATGCATTAAACAAAAATCCTTGATTTCGAAAACTTTTTGTATGTAACACACATCGTGTTATGGGTATCTTGATGAAGGGAGCCAGTTGTATCGAGTTACGTGGTTACACATTAACTACCCTGTACAATTTTGATCACCACAAGATAAACTTTTAGAATTGATTACGAAATGACTGTCACAGTTGAAACCACAGAACTATGGGCCAGTACCGTAATACTCAAACATGTTGTGTCTGCTGGTAACAATATACAAACTAAATACACATCATTTCGCCTTAACAAACAATCATTGATTAATGTTTATGTAACAACAATGGTGGTCCAGACAGATATTTGTAAATACCAATCGATATGGGGAATATATATTACAGTTTACCTTGGAGGTGTGAAGTCAGTCATGTTCAGCAGTTATAGAAATTGATTGTATACCATTGATATAGGCACTGCCTGTTATCCAATCCTTTATATTTGAACAATAAAACATTTTGAATTGATGTTCAGCAATTCTAAGCATGCATTGTGGTATTTGTGTCGCCAACCGATTCCCACGTGAGGATATGGCCTAGATTTGTATGATAGGTGTCAGCCTTGTAATAACTACCGAACGCTTCATCTTATGGTGCATCTGGTTCTAGGAACATTAGTAGTTTTGTAAATAACGTCAAGTTACATAACTTTGTAAACTAAAAAAAGAACTCTTTACTTCGGCCATTTATACAAGAAAAACTGTTTTGTGAATGCACGTATTTGGCTTTGTTTATTAGATATATCGGTATTCGTTGCTTTCTTTGAAATTCGTGGATACTTTTAAGTTTTACGCCGCAATAAGGCGTACGGTACTATACTATATAGATATATCGTGTTTGTGTACATACGTATGAGGACCAATGTCTGTGGGAGGCACACGTAGAAACCGACGTCAATAATCAACTGAAATATGATCTATTTACATACAATGTTTTTCAAATAGAGAATATACCTCTTTGAATTATCAAGCAAATATATAATTGAGCTCACACCGCGCAAGCCATCGATGTCTCCCTACAATTATCTAGACGTAATTAGACAATATAGATCAATCGAAGGCTAATTACTGGAAACGTGATTATCTCAAACATACTCCAGGCTTTATCTTTTTCAATTTTAGTATTTACCAAGTCCAATAATTAAAGATAAACACTGTAGATAATCTCTCCTCCAGCCAATTAGAGCGTCCTCTAACTCTTTACGAGACAACTTACCCTAAATACAATCACAAACCCGTGGTGCATAGTCGCGTAGGTTCATGATTGTCAAACTACAGTAAGATAAACAAGAAACCATTAATGGCATATTAGGACAATCAGCAGAAACTAAGATGATTAGATAGTTTGAAGATTTGGAATGATAATTAATGACCAGCAGTGACTCAGCAGTATTGACGGTCTGTACCATGATCATCATCGACAAAACAGGAAAGAGGGGGATGAAGTGGTGAAAGTGAAAGGATAACAGGAAACTTTTAGGATAGCAGGGAAACTAATGGATAACAGGAAGATTAGTGAATAGTAGGCAGATTGAAATGGATAGCACGAAAATTAATGTACAGGAAAAAAATACATCGATAACGGGAACAATAATGGATAACAGTAAGATTCATGGATGGCAGAAAGATTAATGGATAGCATGGAAATTAGCAAGAATATTAATGGATGGCATGAAAATCGATGGAAAGCAAGAAAATCAATGGATAGCAGGAAATTTAATGGCCAGCAGGAAAACCAATAGATAGCAGGAAATTTAATGGACAGCAGGAAAATCAATTGATAGCAGGAAAATTAATGGACAGCAGGAAAATCAAATGATAGCAGGAAAATTAACAAGAAAATTAATGGAAAGCAAGAGTATCAATGGATAGCAAGAAAATTAGCAGAAAAATTAATGGATAAAAAGAATATTAATGGATGGCAGGAAAATGAATGGATAGAAGGAAAATCATTGGATGGCAGGAAAATTACCGGTAATGGATAGCAAGAATATCAAAGAATAGCAAGAAAATCAAAGGATAGCGGGAATATTAATGGATAGCAGGAAAAATAGGAGCAAAGCAGAACAATTTAAGGATAACAGAAAAATTCAGAGGATATCAGGACATGAACAGAACAGAATATTAGGAAAATCGATGGATAGCAACAAAATGAATGGAAAGCAAGAAAATTTGCAGGGAATTAATGGATAGCAAACAAATCAAGAGAATAGCAGAAAAGGCATTAAAAGAATGGCTGGAAATCCAAATTAAAAAAATCAGAAAAAAAATCAAGTGGAAAGCAGAAACATCAACGGAAAGCAAAAAAGTTAAAATCATAGCAAGAAAATCAAGGTCATAGCAGAAAATCCAAGAGGATACCATAACAATCAAGATGATGCAGCAGAAAAATCAAGATGATGAGAAAAATCAGAAAGATTAAAAAATGATATCAGAAAAAAAAATCAAGGGGATAACCAAGAGATAAGAATGATAGCAGGAAAATAACAAGTTCTCATAGAAATCGTGAACACCAGGAGACATTGGTAAATGATTTAAAACCTTATGCGACGGAGGTTTTCTAGAAGTCATTGTGGTACAGAAAAGATAAGGGAGAATCAAAGGGATAACAGATAAAATTATGGGATACAATAGGAACACCAACACGATATAAAATATTGATGTTCCTACTGTATATTGTGTCCATTAGATACACAAGTGTCCAATAAGTCAGTGTCTGCCATATACATAGACAAGTGTCCACTAAGTCATTGTCCGCCATATACATAGACAAGTGTCCACTAAGTCAGTGTCCGCCATATACATAGACAAGTGTCCACTAAGTCAGTGTCCGCCATATACATAGACAAGTGTCCACTAAGTCATTGTCCGCCATATACATAGACAAGTGTCCACTAAATCAGTGTCCGCCATATACATAGACAAGTGTCCACTAAGTCAGTGTCCGCCATATACATAGACAAGTGTCCACGAAGACAGTGTCCGCCTATACATAGACAAGTGTCCACTAAGTCAGTGTCCGCCATATACATAGACAAGTGTCCACTAAGTCAGTGTCTGCCATATACATAGACAAGTGTCCACTAAGTCAGTGTCCGCCATATACATAGACAAGTGTCCACTAAGTCAGTGTCCGCCATATACATAGACAAGTGTCCACTAAGTCAGTGTCCGCCATATACATAGACAAGTGTCCACGAAGACAGTGTCCGCCATATACATAGACAAGTGTCCACGAAGACAGTGTCCGCCATATACATAGACAAGTGTCCACTAAGTCAGTGTCCGCCATAAACATAGACAAGTGTCCACTAAGTCAGTGTCTGCCATATACATAGACAAGTGTCCACTAAGTCATTGTCCGCCATATACATAGACAAGTGTCCACTAAGTCAGTGTCTGCCATATACATAGACAAGTGTCCACTAAGTCATTGTCCGCCATATACATAGACAAGTGTCCACTAAGTCAGTGTCCGCCATATACATAGACAAGTGTCCACGAAGACAGTGTCCGCCATATACATACACAAGTGTCCACTAAGTCATTGTCTGCCATATACATAGACAAGTGTCCACTAAGTCAGTGTCCGCCATATACATAGACAAGTGTCCACTAAGTCAGCGTCTGCCATATACATAGACAAGTGTCCACTAAGTCAGTGTCCGCCATATACATAGACAAGTGTCCACTAAGTCAGCGTCGCCATATACATAGACAAGGGTCGACTAAGTCAGTGTCCGCCATATACATACACAAGTGTCCACTAAGTCAGCGTCACCATATACACAGACAAGTGTCCACTAAGTCAGTGTCCGCCATATACATACACAAGTGTCCACTAAGTCAGTGTCCGCCATATACATAGACAAGTGTCCACTAAGTCAATGTCGCCATATACATACACAAGTGTCCACTAAGTCAGTGTCCGCCATATACATAGACAAGTGTCCACTAAGTCAGTGTCCGCCATATACATAGACAAGTGTCCACTAAGTCAGTGTCCGCCATATACATAGACAAGTGTCCACTAAGTCAGTGTCCGCCATATACATAGACAAGTGTCCACTAAGTCAGTGTCCGCCATATACATAGACAAGTGTCCATTAAATCAGTGTCCGCCATATACATACACAAGTGTCCACTAAGCCAGCGTCGTCATATACATAGACAAGTGTCCACTAAGTCAGCGTCGCCATATACATAGACAAGTGTCCACTAAGTCAGTGTCCGCCATATACATAGACAAGTGTCCACTAAGTCAGTGTCGCCATATACATAGACAAGTGTCCACTAAGTCAGTGTCCGCCATATACCTATACAAGTGTCCATTAAATCAGTGTCCGCCATATACATAGACAAGTGTCCACTAAGTCAGTGTCTGCCATATACATAGACAAGTGTCCACTAAGTCATTGTCTGCCATATACATAGACAAGTGTCCACTAAGTCATTGTCCGCCAAATACATAGACAAGTGTCCACTAAATCAGTGTCTGCCATATACATAGACAAGTGTCCACTAAGTCAGTGTCTGCCATATACATAGACAAGTGTCCACTAAGTCATTGTCCGCCATATACATAGACAAGTGTCCACTAAGTCAGTGTCTGCCATATACATAGACAAGTGTCCACTAAGTCATTGTCCGCCATATACATAGACAAGTGTCCACTAAGTCAGCGTCGCTATATACATAGACAAGTGTCCACGAAGACCGTGTCTGCCATATACATAGACAAGTGTCCACGAAGACAGTGTCTGCCATATACATAGACAAGTGTCCACTAAGTCATTGTCCGCCATATACATAGACAAGTGTCCACTAAGTCAGTGTCCGCCATATACATAGACAAGTGTCCACGAAGTCAGTGTCTGCCATATACATAGACAAGGGTCCACTAAGTCAGTGTCTGCCATATACATAGACAAGTGTCCACTAAGTCATTGTCCGCCATATACATAGACAAGTGTCCACGAAGTCAGTGTCTGCCATATACATAGACAAGTGTCCACTAAGTCAGTGTCCGCCATATACATAGACAAGTGTCCACTAAGTCATTGTCCGCCATATACATAGACAAGGGTCCACTAAGTCAGTGTCCGCCATATACATAGACAAGTGTCCACGAAGACAGTGTCTGCCATATACATACACAAGTGTCCACTAAGTCAGCATCGCCATATACATAGACAAGTGTCCACTAAGTCATTGTCCGCCATATACATAGACAAGGGTCCACTAAGTCAGTGTCCGCCATATACATACACAATCGTCCACTAAGTCATTGTCCGCCATATACATAGACAAGTGTCCACGAAGACAGTGTCTGCCATATACATACACAAGTGTCCACTAAGTCAGTGTCCGCCATATACATAGACAAGCGTCCACTAAGTCAGCGTCACCATATACATACACAAGTGTCCACTACGTCAGTGTCCGCCATATACATAGACAAGTGTCCACTAAGTCAGTGTCCGCCATATACATAGACAAGTGTCCACTAAGTCAGCGTCGCCATATACATAGACCAGTGTCCACTAAGTCAGTGTCCGCCATATACATAGACAAGTGTCCACGAAGACAGTGTCCGCCATTTACATACACAAGTTTCCACTAAGTCAGTGTCCGCCATATACATAGACAAGTGTCCACTAAGTCAGTGTCCGCCATATACATAGACAAGTGTCCACTAAGTCAGTGTCCGCCATATACATAGACAAGTGTCCACTAAGTCAGTGTCCGCCATATACATAGACAAGTGTCCACTAAGTCAGTGTCCGCCATATACATAGACAAGTGTCCACTAAGTCAGCGTCGTCATATACATAGACAAGTGTCCACTAAGTCAGCGTCGCCATATACATAGACAAGTGTCCACTAAGTCAGTGTCCGCCATATACATAGACAAGTGTCCACTAAGTCAGCGTCGCCATATACATAGACAAGTGTCCACGAAGACAGTGTCCGCCATATACATAGACAAGTGTCCACTAAGACAGTGTCCGCCATATACATAGACAAGTGTCCACTAAGTCATTGTCTGCCATATACATAGACAAGTGTCCACTAAGTCATTGTCCGCCATATACATAGACAAGTGTCCACTAAGTCAGCGTCGTCATATACATAGACAAGTGTCCACTAAGTCAGTGTCCGCCATATACATAGACAAGTGTCCACGAAGACAGTGTCCGCCATATACATAGACAAGTGTCCACTAAGTCAGTGTCCGCCATATACATAGACAAGTGTCCACGAAGACAGTGTCCGCCATATACATAGACAAGTGTCCTCTAAGTCAGCGTCGTCATATACATAGACAAGTGTCCACTAAGTCAGTGTCTGCCATATACATAGACAAGTGTCCACTAAGTCATTGTCCGCCATATACATAGACAAGTGTCCACTAAGTCAGTGTCTGCCATATACATAGACAAGTGTCCACTAAGTCATTGTCCGCCATATACATAGACAAGTGTCCACTAAGTCAGTGTCTGCCATATACATAGACAAGTGTCCACTAAGTCAGCGTCTGCCATATACATAGACAAGTGTCCACTAAGTCATTGTCCGCCATATACATAGACAAGTGTCCACTAAATCAGTGTCCGCCATATACATAGACAAGTGTCCACGAAGACAGTGTCCGCCATATACATAGACAAGTGTCCACGAAGACAGTGTCCGCCATATACATAGACAAGTGTCCACTAAGTCAGTGTCTGCCATATACATAGACAAGTGTCCACTAAGTCAGTGTCCGCCATATACATAGACAAGTGTCCACTAAGTCAGTGTCCGCCATATACATAGACAAGTGTCCACGAAGACAGTGTCCGCCATATACATAGACAAGTGTCCACTAAGTCAGTGTCCGCCATATACATAAACAAGTGTCCACTAAGTCAGTGTCTGCCATATACATAGACAAGTGTCCACGAAGACAGTGTCCGCCATATACATAGACAAGTGTCCACGAAGACAGTGTCCGCCATATACATAGACAAGTGTCCACTAAGTCAGCGTCTGCCATATACATTGACAAGTGTCCACTAAGTCATTGTCCGCCATATACATAGACAAGTGTCCACTAAATCAGTGTCCGCCATATACATAGACAAGTGTCCACGAAGACAGTGTCCGCCATATACATAGACAAGTATCCACGAAGACAGTGTCCGCCATATACATAGACAAGTGTCCACTAAGTCAGTGTCTGCCATATACATAGACAAGTGTCCACGAAGACAGTGTCCGCCATATACATAGACAAGTGTCCACGAAGACAGTGTCCGCCATATACATAGACAAGTGTCCACTAAGTCAGCGTCCGCCATATACATAGACAAGTGTCCACTAAGTCATTGTCCGCCATATACATAGACAAGTGTCCACTAAATCAGTGTCCGCCATATACATAGACAAGTGTCCACGAAGACAGTGTCCGCCATATACATAGACAAGTGTCCACGAAGACAGTGTCCGCCATATACATAGACAAGTGTCCACTAAGTCAGTGTCTGCCATATACATAGACAAGTGTCCACTAAGTCAGTGACTGCCATATACATAGACAAGTGTCCACGAAGACAGTGTCCGCCATATACATAGACAAGTGTCCACTAAGTCATTGTCTGCCATATACATAGACAAGTGTCCACTAAGTCATTGTCCGCCATATACATAGACAAGTGTCCACTAAGTCAGTGTCCGCCATATACATAGACAAGTGTCCACGAAGACAGTGTCCGCCATATACATAGACAAGTGTCCACGAAGACAGTGTCCGCCATATACATAGACAAGTGTCCACTAAGTCAGTGTCCGCCATAAACATAGACAAGTGTCCAATAAGTCATTGTCCGCCATATACATACACAAGTGTCCAATAAGTCAGTGTCTGCCATATACATAGACAAGTGTCCACTAAGTCAGCGTCGTTATATACACAGACAAGTGTCCAATAAGTCAGCGTCGCCATATACATAGACAAGTGTCCACTAAGTCAGTGTCCGCCATATACATAGACAATTGTCCACTAAGTCAGCGTCGCCATATACATAGACAAGTGTCCAATAAGTCAGCGTCGTCATATACATAGACAAGTGTCCACGAAGACAGTGTCCGCCATATACATAGACAAGTGTCCACTAAGTCAGCCAGCGTCGCCATATACATAGACAAGTGTCCAATAAGTCAGCGTCGTCATATACATAGACAAGTGTCCACTAAGTCAGCGTCACCATATACATAGACAAGTGTCCACTAAGTCAGTGTCCGCCATATACATAGACAAGTGTCCAATAAGTCAGTGTCGCCATATACATAGACAAGTGTCCACTAAGTCAGTGTCGTCTGCTGTGGTGTATGTTAACTACGGTAAATATACTGTGGTGTATGTTAACTACGGTAGATACTGTGGTGTATGTTAATACGGTATATACTGTGGTGTATGTTAACTACGGGTAGATACTGTGGTGTATGTTAACTACGGTAGATACATACTGTGGTGTATGTTAACTACGGTAAGATACTGTGGTGTATGTTAACTACGGTACATACTGTGGTGTATGTTAACTACGGTAGATACTGTGGTGTATGTTAACTACGGTAGATACTGTGGTGTATGTTAACTACGGTATGATACTGTGGTTGTATGTTAATACGGTAGATACTGTGGATGTATGTTAACTACGGTAGATACTGTGGTGTATGTTAAACTACGGTTAGATACTGTGGTGTATGTTAACTACGGTAGATACTGTGGTGTATGTTAACTACGGTAGATACTGTGGTGTATGTTAACTACGGTAGATACTGTGGTGTATGTTAACTACGGTAGATACTGTGGTGTATGTTAACTACGGTAGATACTGTGGTGTATGTTAACTACGGTAGATACTGTGGTGTATGTTAACTACGGTAGATACTGTGGTGTATGTTAACTACGGTAGATACTGTGGTGTATGTTAAACTACGGTAGATACTGTGGTGTATGTTAACTACGGTAGATACTGTGGTGTATGTTAACTACGGTAGATACTGTGGTGTATGTTAACTACGGTAATACTTGTGGTGTATGTTAACTACGGTAGATACTGTGGTGTATGTTAACTACGGTAGATACTGTGGTGTATGTTAAAACTACGGTAGATACTGTGGTGTATGTTAACTACGGTTAGATACTGTGGTGTATGTTAACTACGGTAGATACTGTGATGTATGTTAAACTACGGTAGATACTGTGGTGTATGTTAACTACGGTAGATACTGTGGTGTATGTTAACTACGGTAGATACTGTGGTGTATGTTAACTACGGTAGATACTGTGGTGTATGTTAACTACGGTAGATACTGTGGTGTATGTTAACTACGGTAGATACTGTGGGTGTATGTTAACTACGGTAGATACTGTGGTGTATGTTAACTACGGTAGATACTGTGGTGTATGTTAACTACGGTAGATACTGTGGTGTATGTTAACTACGGTAGATACTGTGGTGTATGTTAACTACGGTAGATACTGTGGTGTATGTTAACTACGGTAGATACTGTGGTGTATGTTAACTACGGTAGATACTGTGGTGTATGTTAACTACGGTAGATACTGTGGTGTATGTTAACTACGGTAGATATAGATGTGGTGTATGTTAAACTACGGTAGATACTGTGGTGTATGTTAACTACGGTAGATACTGTGGTGTATGTTAAACTACGGTAGATACTGTGGTGTATGTTAACTACGTAGATACTGTGGTGTATGTTACGGTAGATACTGTGGTGTATGTTAACTACGGTAGATACTGTGGTGTATGTTAAACTACGGTAGATACTGTGTGTGTATGTTAACTACGGTAGATACTGTGGTGTATGTTAACTACGGTAGATACTGTGGTGTATGTTAACTACGGTAGATACTGTGATGTATGTTATACGGTAGATACTGTGGGTGTATGTTAACTACGGTAGATACTGTGGTGTATGTTAACTACGGTAGTTACTGTGGTGTATGTTAACTACGGTAGATACTGTGGTGTATGTTAACTACGGTAGATACTGTGGTGTATGTTAACTACGGTAGATACTGTGGTGTATGTTAAATACGGTAGATACTGTGGTGTATGTTAACTACGGTAGTACTGTGGTGTATGTTAACTACGGTAGATACTGTGGTGTATGTTAACTACGGTAGATACTGTGGTGTATGTTAACTACGGTAGATACTGTGGTGTATGTTAACTACGGTAGATACTGTGGTGTATGTTAACTACGGTAGATACTGTGGTGTATGTTAACTACGGGTAGATACTGTGGTGTATGTTAACTACGGTAGATACTGTGGTGTATGTTAACTACGGTAGATACTGTGGTGTATGTTAACTACGGTAGATACTGTGGTGTATGTTAACTACGGTACTGTGGTGTATGTTAACTACGGTAGACTACTGTGGTGTATGTTAACTACGGTAGATACTGTGGTGTATGTTAACTACGGTAGATACTGTGGTGTATGTTAACTACGGTAGATACTGTGGTGTATGTTAACTACGGTAGATACTGTGGTGTATGTTAACTACGGTAGATACTGTGGTGTGTATGTTAACTACGGTAGATACTGTGGTGTATGTTAACTACGGTAGATACTGTGGTGTATGTTAACTACGGTAGATACTGTGGTGTATGTTAACTACGGTAGATACTGTGGTGTATGTTAACTACGGTAGATACTGTGGTGTATGTTAACTACGGTAGATACTGTGGTGTATGTTAACTACGGTAGATACTGTGGTGTATGTTAACTACGGTAGATACTGTGGTGTATGTTAACTACGGTAGATACTGTGGTGTATGTTAACTACGGTAGATACTGTGGTGTATGTTAACTACGGTAGATACTGTGGTGTATGTTAACTACGGTAGATACTGTGGTGTATGTTAACTACGGTAGATACTGTGGTGTATGTTAACTACGGTAGATACTGTGGTGTATGTTAACTACGGTAGATACTGTGGTGTATGTTAACTACGGTAGATACTGTGATGTATGTTAACTACGGTAGATACTGTGGTGTATGTTAACTACGGTAGATACTGTGGTGTATGTTAACTACGGTAGATACTGTGGTGTATGTTAACTACGGTATATACTGTGGTGTATGTTAACTACGGTAGATACTGTGGTGTATGTTAACTACGGTAGATACTGTGGTGTATGTTAACTACGGTAGATACTGTGGTGTATGTTAACTACGGTAGATACTGTGGTGTATGTTACTACGGTAGATACTGTGGTGTATGTTAACTACGGTAGATACTGTGGTGTATGTTACTACGGTAGATACTGTGGTGTATGTTAACTACGGTAGATACTGTGGTGTATGTTAACTACGGTAGATACTGTGGTGTATGTTAGTTAAACTACGGTAGTTAACTACTACGGTAGATACTGTGGTGTATGTTAACTACGGTAGATACTGTGGTGTATGTTAACTACGGTAGATACTGTGGTGTATGTTAACTACGGTAGATACTGTGGTGTATGTTAACTACGGTAGATACTGTGGTGTATGTTAACTACGGTAGATACTGTGGTGTATGTTAACTACGGTAGATACTGTGGTGTATGTTACTACGGTAGATACTGTGGTGTATGTTAACTACGGTAGATACTGTGGTGTATGTTAACTACGGTAGATACTGTGGTGTATGTTAACTACGGTAGATACTGTGGTGTATGTTATGTTACTACGGTAGATACTGTGGTGTATGTTAACTACGGTAGATACTGTGGTGTATGTTAACTACGGTAGATACTGTGGTGTATGTTAACTACGGTAGATACTGTGGTGTATGTTAACTACGGTAGATACTGTGGTGTATGTTAACTACGGTAGATACTGTGGTGTATGTTAACTACGGTAGATACTGTGGGTGTATGTTAACTACGGTAGATACTGTGGTGTATGTTAACTACGGTAGATACTGTGGTGTATGTTAACTACGGTAGATACTGTGGTGTATGTTAACTACGGTAGATACTGTGGTGTATGTTAACTACGGTAGATACTGTGGTGTATGTTAACTACGGTAGATACTGTGGTGTATGTTAACTACGGTAGATACTGTGGTGTATGTTAACTACGGTAGATACTGTGGTGGTATGTTAACTACGGTAGATACTGTGGTGTATGTTAACTACGGTAGATACTGTGGTGTATGTTAACTACGGTAGATACTGTGGTGTATGTAAACTACGGTAGATACTGTGGTGTATGTTACTACGGTAGATACTGTGGTGTATGTTAACTACGGTAGATACTGTGGTGTATGTTAACTACGGTAGATACTGTGGTGTATGTTAACTATGATAGATAGTGTGGTGTATGTTACTACGGTAGATACTGTGGTGTATGTTAACTACGGTAGATACTGTGGTGTATGTTAACTACGGTAGATACTGTGGTGTATGTTAACTACGGTAGATACTGTGGTGTATGTTAACTACGGTAGATACTGTGGTGTATGTTAACTACGGTAGATACTGTGGTGTATGTTACTACGGTAGATACTGTGGTGTATGTTAACTACGGTATACACTGTGGTGTATGTTAACTACGGTAGATACTGTGGTGTATGTTAACTACGGTAGATACTGTGGTGTATGTTAACTACGGTAGATACTGTGGTGTATGTTAACTACGGTAGATACTGTGGTGTATGTTAACTACGGTAGATACTGTGGTGTATGTTAACTACGGTAGATACTGTGGTGTATGTTAACTACGGTAGATACTGTGGTGTATGTTAACTACGGTAGATACTGTGGTGTATGTTAACTACGGTAGATACTGTGGTGTATGTTAACTACGGTAGATACTGTGGTGTATGTTAACTACGGTAGATACTGTGGTGTATGTTAACTACGGTAGATACTGTGGTGTATGTTAACTACGGTAGATACTGTGGTGTATGTTAACTACGGTAGATACTGTGGTGTATGTTAACTACGGTAGATACTGTGTGTATGTTAACTACGGTAGATACTGTGGTGTATGTTAACTACGGTAGATACTGTGGTGTATGTTAACTACGGTAGATACTGTGGTGTATGTTAACTACGGTAGATACTGTGGTGTGTTATGTTAACTACGGTAGATACTGTGGTGTATGTTAACTACGGTAGATACTGTGGTGTATGTTAACTACGGTAGATACTGTGGTGTATGTTAACTACGGTAGATACTGTGGTGTATGTTAACTACGGTAGATACTGTGGTGTATGTTAACTACGGTAGATACTGTGGTGTATGTTAACTACGGTAGATACTGTGGTGTATGTTAACTACGGTAGATACTGTGGTGTATGTTAACTACGGTAGATACTGTGGTGTATGTTAACTACGGTAGATACTGTGGTGTATGTTAACTACGGTAGATACTGTGGTGTATGTTAACTACGGTAGATACTGTGGTGTATGTTAACTACGGTAGTATACTGTGGTGTATGTTAACTACGGTAGATACTGTGGTGTATGTTACTACGGTAGATACTGTGGTGTATGTTAACTACGGTAGATACTGTGGTGTATGTTAACTACGGTAGATACTGTGGTGTATGTTAACTACGGTAGATACTGTGGTGTATGTTAACTACGGTAGATACTGTGGTGTATGTTAACTACGGTAGATATGTGGTGTATGTTAACTACGGTAGATACTGTGGTGTATGTTAACTACGGTAGATACTGTGGTGTATGTTAACTACGGTAGATACTGTGGTGTATGTTAACTACGGTAGATACTGTGGTGTATGTTACTACGGTAGATACTGTGGTGTATGTTAACTACGGTAGATACTGTGGTGTATGTTAACTACGGTAGATACTGTGGTGTATGTTAATAGGTAGTACTGTGGTGTATGTTACTACGGTAGATACTGTGGTGTATGTTAACTACGGTAGATACTGTGGTGTATGTTAACTACGGTAGATACTGTGGTGTATGTTAACTACGGTAGATACTGTGGTGTATGTTAACTACGGTAGATACTGTGGTGTATGTTAACTACGGTAGATACTGTGATGTATGTACTGTGGTGTATGTTAACTACGGTAGATACTGTGGTGTATGTTAACTACGGTAGATACTGTGGTGTATGTTAACTACGGTAGATACTGTGTTGTATGTTAACTACGGTAGATACTGTGGTGTATGTTAACTACGGTAGATACTGTGGTGTATGTTAACTACGGTAGATACTGTGGTGTATGTTAACTACGGTAGATACTGTGTTGTATGTTAACTACGGTAGATACTGTGGTGTATGTTAACTACGGTAGATACTGTGGTGTATGTTAACTACGGTAGATACTGTGGTGTATGTTAACTACGGTAGATACTGTGGTGTATGTTAACTACGGTAGATACTGTGGTGTATGTTAACTACGGTAGATACTGTGGTGTATGTTAACTACGGTAGATACTGTGGTGTATGTTAACTACGGTAGATACTGTGGTGTATGTTAACTACGGTAGATAGTGTGGTGTATGTTAACTACGGTAGATACTGTGGTGTATGTTAACTACGGTAGATACTGTGGTGTATGTTAACTACGGTAGATACTGTGTGTATGTTAACTACGGTAGATACTGTGGTGTATGTTAACTACGGTAGATACTGTGGTGTATGTTAACTACGGTAGATACTGTGGTGTATGTTAACTACGGTAGATACTGTGGTGTATGTTAACTACGGTAGATACTGTGGTGTATGTTAACTACGGTAGATACTGTGGTGTATGTTAACTACGGTAGATACTGTGGTGTATGTTAACTACGGTATATACTGTGGTGTATGTTAACTACGGTAGATACTGTGGTGTATGTTAACTACGGTAGATACTGTGGTGTATGTTAACTACGGTAGATACTGTGGTGTATGTTAACTACGGTAGATACTGTGGTGTATGTTAACTACGGTAGATACTGTGGTGTATGTTAACTACGGTAGATACTGTGGTGTATGTTAACTACGGTAGATACTGTGGTGTATGTTAACTACGGTAGATACTGTGGTGTATGTTAACTACGGTAGATACTGTGGTGTATGTTAACTACGGTAGATACTGTGGTGTATGTTAACTACGGTAGATACTGTGGTGTATGTTAACTACGGTAGATACTGTGGTGTATGTTAACTACGGTAGATACTGTGGTGTATGTTAACTACGGTAGATACTGTGGTGTATGTTAACTACGGTAGATACTGTGGTGTATGTTAACTACGGTACATACTGTGGTGTATGTTAACTACGGTAGATACTGTGGTGTATGTTAACTACGGTAGATACTGTGGTGTATGTTAACTACGGTAGATACTGTGGTGTATGTTAACTACGGTAGATACTGTGGTGTATGTTAACTACGGTACGGTATGATACTGTGGTGTATGTTAACTACGGTAGATACTGTGGTGTATGTTAACTACGGTAGATACTGTGGTGTATGTTAACTACGGTAGATACTGTGGTGTATGTTAACTACGGTAGATACTGTGGTGTATGTTAACTACGGTAGATACTGTGGTGTATGTTAACTACGGTACATACTGTGGTGTATGTTAACTACGGTAGATACTGTGGTGTATGTTAACTACGGTAGATACTGTGGTGTATGTTAACTACGGTAGATACTGTGGTGTATGTTAACTACGGTAGATACTGTGGTGTATGTTAACTACGGTAGATACTGTGGTGTATGTTAACTACGGTAGATACTGTGGTGTATGTTAACTACGGTAGATACTGTGGTGTATGTTAACTACGGTAGATACTGTGGTGTATGTTAACTACGGTAGATACTGTGGTGTATGTTAACTACGGTAGATACTGTGGTGTATGTTAACTACGGTAGATACTGTGGTGTATGTTAACTACGGTAGATACTGTGGTGTATGTTAACTACGGTAGATACTGTGGTGTATGTTAACTACGGTAGATACTGTGGTGTATGTTAACTACGGTAGATACTGTGGTGTATGTTAACTACGGTAGATACTGTGGTGTATGTTAACTACGGTAGATACTGTGGTGTGTATGTTAACTACGGTAGATACTGTGGTGTATGTTAACTACGGTAGATACTGTGGTGTATGTTAACTACGGTAGATACTGTGGTGTATGTTAACTACGGTACATACTGTGGTGTATGTTAACTACGGTAGATACTGTGGTGTATGTTAACTACGGTAGATACTGTGGTGTATGTTAACTACGGTAGATACTGTGGTGTATGTTAACTACGGTACATACTGTGGTGTATGTTAACTACGGTAGATACTGTGGTGTATGTTAACTACGGTAGATACTGTGGTGTATGTTAACTACGGTAGATACTGTGGTGTATGTTAACTACGGTAGATACTGTGGTGTATGTTAACTACGGTACATACTGTGGTGTATGTTAACTACGGTAGATACTGTGGTGTATGTTAACTACGGTAGATACTGTGGTGTATGTTAACTACGGTACGATATGTTAACTACGGTATACACTGTGATGTATGTTAACTACGGTAGATACTGTGGTGTATGTTAACTACGGTAGATACTGTGATGTATGTACTGTGGTGTATGTTAACTACGGTAGATACTGTGGTGTATGTTAACTACGGTAGATACTGTGGTGTATGTTAACTACGGTAGATACTGTGGTGTATGTTAACTACGGTAGATACTGTGGTGTATGTTAACTACGGTATATACTGTGGTGTATGTTAACTACGGTAGATACTGTGGTGTATGTTAACTACGGTAGATACTGTGGTGTATGTTAACTACGGTAGATACTGTGGTGTATGTTAACTACGGTAGATACTGTGGTGTATGTTAACTACGGTAGATACTGTGGTGTATGTTAACTACGGTAGATACTGTGGTGTATGTTAACTACGGTAGATACTGTGGTGTATGTTAACTACGGTAGATACTGTGGTGTATGTTGTTAACTACGGTAGATACTGTGGTGTATGTTAACTACGGTTAATACTGTGGTGTATGTTAACTACGGTAGATACTGTGGTGTATGTTAACTACGGTAAATACTGTGGTGTATGTTAACTACGGTAGATACTGTGGTGTATGTTAACTACGGTAGATACTGTGGTGTATGTTAACTACGGTAGATACTGTGGTGTATGTTAACTACGGTAGATACTGTGGTGTATGTTAACTACGGTAGATACTGTGGTGTGTATGTTAACTACGGTAGATACTGTGGTGTATGTTAACTACGGTAGATACTGTGGTGTATGTTAACTACGGTAGATACTGTGGTGTATGTTAACTACGGTAGATACTGTGGTGTATGTTAACTACGGTAGATACTGTGGTGTATGTTAACTACGGTAGATACTGTGGTGTATGTTAACTACGGTAGATACTGTTGTGTATGTTAACTACGGTAGATACTGTGGTGTATGTTAACTACGGTAGATACTGTGGTGTATGTTAACTACGGTAGATACTGTGGTGTATGTTAACTACGGTAGATACTGTGATGTATGTTAACTACGGTAGATACTGTGGTGTATGTTAACTACGGTAGATACTGTGGTGTATGTTAACTACGGTAGATACTGTGGTGTATGTTAACTACGGTAGATACTGTGGTGTATGTTAACTACGGTAGATACTGTGGTGTATGTTAACTACGGTAGATACTGTGGTGTATGTTAACTACGGTAGATACTGTGGTGTATGTTAACTACGGTAGATACTGTGGTGTATGTTAACTACGGTAGATACTGTGGTGTATGTTAACTACGGTAGATACTGTGGTGTATGTTAACTACGGTAGATACTGTGGTGTATGTTAACTACGGTTAATACTGTGGTGTATGTTAACTACGGTAGATACTGTGGTGTATGTTAACTACGGTAGATACTGTGGTGTATGTTAACTACGGTAGATACTGTGGTGTATGTTAACTACGGTAGATACTGTGGTGTATGTTAACTACGGTAGATACTGTGGTGTATGTTAACTACGGTAGATACTGTGGTGTATGTTAACTACGGTAAATACTGTGGTGTATGTTAAAACTACGGTAAATACTGTGGTGTATGATAAATTTACGGTACTACGGTATACACTTGTGTATGATATTACGGTAGATAGTTTGGTCGTTCTTACTATGTATATTACGGTAGATACTGTACTGCATTTCCGTAAAGGAAGTCCCCGAACAGGATATTCTATGGCTGGAAATACTGTCTTTAGATACGTTAGTGTTAGTACGTTCTTTTAGCATTGAATTTTTATATATAACATGTACACGTGCTGCTAATTATCTAATAACTGCCAATTAAGGTTTGTGGTTGTGCTGTTTGTAATTCAATCTAAAAAGCTTGTCTAACAAAATTTTTAAACGATGATCAACTGCAGAAGGGTTTCTGGGAAGTTTTGTCGATGTTTGATTGTACATATTGATACGTGTTTGCCGTATTAACGACAACGTACAATCAAATATCATATTAATTTGAATGTAATTAGGTTCCCGTAGAAAAACCACAAACCAACGACGGAATACGTGTGGAAACCAATCCGTATATGAACATCACAAGCGGTTGATGCTATGAATAGACGACAAATACAGTGTGAAAATAAAGTCTGTTAAAGAGATTTCTTGTGGTGGTATCTAGCTACAGTGTAAATACGAAATATAGTACTAGGAAACAGACAATACGACTGTCGAGAGTCGAGGGGCGGAAACGTTTACAAAGAAAAATGGTGGTTTGTCATTGTATTTCTTATAAATAGGGAAGCGAGGCTTAAGGTCTATTGAAGTCCATCAATACCGGTTGTGGGGTCGTATTGTTTGTTATTAAACCGCCAGAACGATTTACATTGTCTTAGTCACGTGCACAGTAGTCAAAAGTTTACATTGTAGACTTAAAGTAGATCTATAACATTTAAAGTCATATTTCAACTTTTAGACAAACATACTATAATATAATTACATCAAGCAAATTTTGCAAAACGTGATAGTCCTTGTTAAAAAATGACATGATAATTTTCCTCGGATAATTTATCGAATCTGTCAAGTTTTGTTGAAATATTGAAAACTTTGGTCAGTTATGGCCATTCATCATTTTACAATAGATAAATGTGATTTCCACTATTCGAATTAACTAATGCATGGTTACCCCGGAGATCGGTATTTAGCATACAAACTTGGTGTTTCTAATTCTAGAAACAATGAGTTGTGTTATTGTGACGTAGCATTGGTCAAACGTGGAGTTCCTCAGGGTGGAGTCTTAAGGCCTTCACTATTATGCTGTATTATTTATATCTAGTATAGATAATGGACCTTTGGTTAGGTTACTTATTGTGTTATACGCTCTGATAGAATTAAATAATAACAGAGAATGTATGACTAGTATTTCGATTACCTTCTCCAGGTTCACTGTTTAGGCTCGTGCCATTATTTTGGTATTTTGAGGAACAGCTTAGCGGAAACATAAAAGGATACCGTAATTTGGATTTTTTCAGTGTTGTAAATCAACAACCGTATAACTATAGCCTTCAGTATAGAATGTGGTCATTAATCTAGTCATTCAAATAATAAGATAATGTTTGTTTTGTTTCTGTACATGTTTTTGTTTTTTCCTATATTATTATTTTTTGATATATTTTCTTACTAGACTATGTCGTTTGTAACCATGATAACAGTCAGAACAGACATATTTTTGCACATTTTGCAAATTATTTCTACTAATCTCATTTTTTAATTTATTTTTCTAGTTTCTTAATTCCCTCTTTATTATGATTGGGGGTTTTTCGTATTTTTTTTTACTGCAAGAAGCACGTGCGGAGGACTACTGGTACAAGACCCGTGGCTTTATAATCCGAGTAGGATCTGGATATTGAAAGAAATCCCATTGAATAAAAGTAAATATAATATAATAATTTTGTTAATTTTATTGGTTAAATTCAGCTCGCGTCATCAGGATAAGGGCTACTAATAAAGGACAAAGTGCACACTCATCTACGCACATCCGGCCTAATCCGAACAATCTTCTCATTCCGTTTCCGGTTCTTGTATTAGTATCCATACAGTCATTTCCGTTCTGAACTTGCGATGACAGGTCCAACGTCGGGAGCCCTTTCGCAAACAGCAGGGTAACTATGAATGATTATGAATGTTTTACACATTTTGCTCCATCATGAATTGTTTATTTGATGTCTTTGATTGTTTTGGGGTAATGATCGTTCAACTTGAAAGCTCAAAAACAGCTAGGAAGTGAAAGAAGGTCATTGGGAATAGTGAGTCGCTGCAGGGCACATTCTGCTATCGGTGTGGAAAGAAGGTCGATTTCATTGCAATAAGATAGCCATGGATTTACTTATTTGTACCAAAGGTATATTGGACATTCAAATACTAGTTATGAGGATATCGTTGACTTTAATTGTATCTTTTCTGAAGCTAGAAATACACAGAAATCTTGCCTAATCAACCATAACACTAGTTCAATGCAAGTTTACTACGCATGCGTGTAGAGTGGGGTGGGGAGCAAAACAGAACAGCCAAAACAAGGGGTCCCATGCTCGGAAATTGAAAGTAGATACCAAATTTGTATCTATAATACATTTTTTTGGAACAAAATGTGCTTTTAATAGATATTTCTGATAAATTTACGAATGTACAATGTGAGGTATTTAGCACACAGCTGTGAGCAGGCCGCGGTCTGCCTCAGACAGATGTGTCCTGTGCGATCTGTCAACCGGTTGACATCTCGATGGTTATGTCATAACCATTTGGTCGAGGATCGGCATGCCATTCAGGGTCATGACCGAGTCACATAGTCGGCTATGTCACATTGCTAGTGCTTATGCATATTTTTGTACATATTTGTAGGAATTGTGCAAGTTTTTAAAACTTTTAGTTTTACTGATATCGTTCAGCTTACCCATGCATGCCATGGGTTTAGAAGAATAATTGGATTAAAACTAGAGGTAGATAATGTCTCCAAATTTGCTGAATTTGTTTAATATTTCACAAATTCAAAGAAAAATATTTTTCACAATTGATGGAATATTCATAAATTTTAATGAATGAAATATAATGAATGAGTTTGATGATTTAATTGTTGTTGGTTTTTTTTCTCCATTTTGTAGGAATTAATTTCAAAGTACACTACATAATAGATTTTCTTTTCAATCATTACTTTAATGTTAATGAACCAATTGCATTGATATTGCTGCACAAGATGAAATATTTTTTTGATAATTTGAACATCATATTTATAATATGTTATAACTTAGGTATAACAAATAATAAAATAGAAGTGAAATTGAAAAAAGAAGACAAAAAAGATGATAAGTAAAATTGAATTTCCATGACAATTACCATCTTTGACATACTTTTTTGTGTTATTATTGTCATTTAGGAGAAAATTGTGAATAGCAATACTCGTTAAATAGCAAACAAAAAACTATAACTTTTATAAGTCGGTCATAATGTGTTTACAGTTGTATTAACCTGCAATGGAATTTATAATCATCATGAGGTAAAAACGGTATAAAGCTAGTATATTAATAATCCGAAATAAAAGGCCAAAATAAATTCAAAGTAAAATAAAAAGTCATTTCTATGGAATATATATTCAGCCACTATAGGGCCTTCTACAGTCCAGAATAACACTAACACAACGTGTTCGTCTACATGTTTGTTTACATCTGTGGTGAATTTAAAATAATGGTTGAACATATATAACCCAACATATATAACCCAACTTTTTATATTGTCAATATCAAAAGCACAACAATTACTGCAATCAGAGCAAGATTTTTCAGAGTCTGATAATGAGTCTTATCATGATCATGATATTGACTTGTTCAGGTTAAATTTCTCAATATCTTAATTGCATAGAAAACACAGAAAGTTTTATAAATGTTCATTGTCTTCATGTACTGAGATTGTTACTTTTCACCAATATTATACCAATGTATGTGTCGAGCAGTGTAGCGTGGTAACTTATTCTTTGTCTATAGAGTACATGTACTGACAAATGTAGAGTAATGATATAAACTAATGGTAGATGTACATGTTTATATTTTATATAAAACATGCTAGAATATGATTAAAACGTTCTGAAGTAATTATTTCCCAGTTTTACATACAAGATGTAGTTATGGGACGACATGTATAGGACAAAAACTTGCAGCTATATGATAATGCACACATGTCTTTAAAATAAAAGGAATAATTTTGGTGTTAAATATTAGGGGTACCAATGAATATGCATTTTAAGGGCAATGTTTTATAGTCCAATCAAATACATCATAGAACTGAGAAGGAATGAATATTATCCATTCTAATATGTATCCTGAGTCTTGTATGCAGACATCATAGAATTTGTGGAAAGGTTCACTTTAGAATCGCAAGAAACATTGCTTTTGGCTCTTCATAGCAGACATGTCACTCAAATGAAAAAGATATGTAGACTGATCACTGATGATCATAGGTAGTGAATGATCATGAGAATGTCATAGAATTTAGATGTTTCTCAATAATCTGATTAAAATGAATTGGGTTATTGGTTCTAGATTATTACAATTTTCTTGATATCATCAATGTATACGTAGTATAAGCTTCTAAATAAGTAAAATTATCATCCCATTCTGAAATAGTAATACAGTCCTTTACTTGGTTACTTCTTGCATTATCGTTTAGTACAGTCCATCCCCTAATGGCTAGAATGAAGATAGTCAAGGTATAATAATTTAGTAAATTTTTGCAGTTTTTATCTTAAATTTTGTTGATATTATAGCTATGAATTGGTATTGAAAATTTTCTGGAGTCCATGGACACACAATAGAGTCTTAGCTGTTTAGGACTCATCTTATATAAATTAGTTGAGCCCCAAAATAAAAAAAAATAAAAAAAAAATCACAGTTGAAATAGATATATGTGATGTCATTTGTACTAATTTCTATAAATAGAGCATACATATTCATGTGTTTTGTATGTATTGAAGTAAACATCTAAGATAAAATCATTTCTGTGTGTTTATTTTATGGATATTTAATGTGTTCTAATTTCTTCAAGCTTGAACTGTCTCCATCCATGCGAACAACTAAAAGTTAAACATAGGGACCTTCACATACACTTTAAATACCAGGATGGTAACAAAATAAAAAGTAAGATATGTAATTGCTTTAAATTGAAAATATACTTTTAGTGATTATAGCCTTGGGGGGAAAAAACTGCCTTACACACTATAATATGAGTGTGTTACTTATTTTGTCACTTCCTTCGTCCAGGTTATATTCTGATAAATGAACACTATACATGTACTCATTTACTACATACACACAGATATAGCGTCTAAGTAAAACTACTAAAATATTAATAGAATTGAATGTTCCAATAGCTATACAGGTAAACATTTCTAAGCTTTATAGGTTAACATTTCTAAGATAAAGAGTTAATTCTTCTAAAGACAAAAATTTATATATATTGTGTAAAGTAATAAACAGTTAAGATATAACAAACATTAAAAGGAATGCATATTCGTAGCCACTAGATCTAGAGTTACTATTCTATAGGTGATATGTGCTTTTATGGTGAACTAGTTCCGTAAGCTAGTAATGGATAGATGCTTTTATATATAATATGTTGCAAGATCTTTCTTTCTTGCACGTCTACCAAGCTAGCCCCAATTACTGCAACTGTATATCCTTTACTACTAATAGCTTTCACTTGAAGTCAATCTTACCCTGTACTGGAGAGTTTGAACTTTCATACATATATGTACTGTAGATGCTTTAAGATGCTCCACTGCTGACAAATGGTATTTTTTTGTTATCAAAAACAGGAGCAGACATATAAGTAAAATATTAGTTAAAAAAAGATACTTATTTACATTATATATTACCACCTTTGAAAAGTTTGAGCTTCTAATTTTACTTCATGATACAAATATTAAAAATAATTAACTGCACCGAGTAAAAGCTTTGTAGCATGATGTCCTATATGGAATGAAGTACTGATTGCACACGCACCAAAAACAAAATGAATTATTTTATATTACTCTTTGTGTTAATTAGACATATATCCTATTAAACACCAATTATTGTTCAAATGATGAGTATCGTTTATGCTCTGTCGGCGGCAGAGCATCTTTAAATGACGATCTTTGATGTTATTTGAAGGCTCAAACATACATGTACATGTTCCTTTAAGCTTAAGATATCTAAAGGGATGTGATTCTTCCTCTTTCTACATGTTCCTTTAAGCTTAAGATATCTAAATGGGATGTGATTCTTCCTCTTTCTACATGTTCCTTTAAGCTTAAGATATCTAAAGGGATGTGATTCTTCCTCTTTCTACATGTTCCTTTAAGCTTAAGATATCTAAATGGGATGTGATTCTTCCTCTTTCTACATGTTCCTTTAAGCTTAAGATATCTAAAGGGATGTGATTCTTCCTCTTTCCATAGGGTTTCCTCTAATTGAACTTTATGAGAAACAAATCATGTCAGATGTGATCTGGATCATATGATGACTGTTTTAAACACTTGAAGGAGTGTTTTCTCTTATTAGTCAAAGGATTGCCTCCCTTTGTTGATTGGATCAGTCACATCCCTGTATCTTTGAGTTTAGTTTAAACCCTGATGATGTGAAGAGTGGATGGTATTAAGTTTACCTGTTGTGACTGTATTATTGACTTTTGGATTTTTTCACTTTCAGGTGACGATGACCTAGTCTGCAGACTTGGGTGAAGAACTACAAATGTTGGTGGACATTAGATTAGTTATCTAGGCCAAACCTTTTGTACCATAAGGTATGGGACAAACTACATTTTAGTTTAACACTCAACATCGGAACGGAACCAAGAAATGCTTAAACATCCCTAGCTAGAAGCACAGAAAGTGATTTGTGTTTCAAGTTTGATGACTGCTATGGAAAAAAGGAATGGTGGTGAATCTGTCAGCATGATCAACGCAATAAGTGATGGATTCAACGTGCTTGCCGAAGACGAAGGGCGCGGATTCCGTGGTGATGGACAGAATATTCAACATCAAGGATCTGTGCAGCTACCTCCGGAATATCCGAGTACCTGGAAGGACACGTCGCAGGTCAGCTACACCTCTAACGGAGGCATGCAGTATGGCATGCATACGGTTTGGAACAATGGATTTGAGAAAAAAGATGCAAATTCGCAAATGTTTAGAATGGACAATGGCAGTTCAATATCTCAAAACAATATTCCGCAGCCAGTGCTAAATATGAAAAACGAAAATGATTTATCTGTTCAAGAATTCACTAAAATTAAGGATTTTAATGACGCATCTGCTAAGGAGTATCAGCAATGGCCAAGACAATTTGACAATAACTATAATGTAATGAATCACTCCAATGGTAATTCTTTGAAGCCTTCTCTTCCCAACAGTCATTCCACAACCACTAGTACATTTCCTGTTCAGGACCCTATCAACTCCTCTCCCGAACAAAAAAATGTAGGATCCTATACCGCACCCTATGTACATATTAAACATGAAAACCCAAGTAACCTCAACCACTGTAATGGTGATCAGAAGGGACAGTCCTGGCCTGGAAACGGGGTCGATACCAAACTTCACGTAACATCTGCAGATTCTTACTCTATGCAACGAGAAATATACCTCAGGGATAGCTATTCTGTGATACCGCAAACATGTGCCTCCCCCGTAGCAGTAAAGAGGGAACACGGTGACGATAAAAACGACTGTTATCAATCATCGATGGCAAAATATCCCAGGACCGATGTCACTGCTTCAACATTGATAGAAAACGGAGAAACCTCGCCACCACCAGGGGCACAAAAGATGATTTCACTTCAGCCTGTCAAACTAGAGCCAACCCTCCTAAGCATTCCTGGTGATCATAATATGAACATGAACCAGCACTATCCTGGCCACGTTCCATACAAGTACAATGATAAGCCAGGAAGCTACAACGGAACACGTGTGGATGGAGTGTACGGGCATGGTATGGAGGAACCGGAAAGGAACTGCCTTGGGAAGTCTGTATCCGCGTCTCTCATGTCCCTGCATGATTTTGCCTATGCCTGGAATCCTGGAAACGAACCCTACTCGCAGGCCATGGTGGGTTACCGGGCAACCATCAACCACCCCAGTCTTTCTATGGAGCTCAATAATCCGGTAGTGGTGAGCACCTACAGTGATAATACTCAAATAACGCCAAACATGATCACTAAAAACTGTGACACCACCATCAATTACCCAAAGCCCGCAGGTAACAGTCTGGACGAGTCACTATGCAGTAATGAAAATTATGCAACCTTGTGTAATTTAGATCAAAGTACCAGTAGTTCTTTCCAAAGTAATGATGGATTTGATTCGAGTAACTACAGCGTGGGAAACTCTGTTCAGAATGATGCAGATATGGATGATAGCTTTGGTAAACCATTTAGAAGTGTAGAGTCGGAATACAATCAGGAAGAAAATGGTGAAGAGGATAGTTGTCAGAAGCTCATGTGTCGATGTGGAATTTGCGGTGATACATTTGATACAAGCATCAGTCTCCGCGCTCATGTCCGTATGCACACCGAAAGTATAGCTCTCCAATGTGAAATTTGCAATAAAAAATTCAAAAATAAAGTCGAACTTAGAACACATTGTGAAAATCATGATGAGGAAAAAGTTTTGGCCTGTGATGTCTGTGACAAAACCTTTGAGAAGAAACGATGCCTGAAGTCTCACCTTCGTACACATTCGGGTGAAAAGAAGAAGCTTCATAAATGTGAGGTATGTGGCCGCCAGTATGGCACACTGCAGGGTTACCTTGTTCACAAGGACTCGCATGGCATTGATACACCTCACGAATGCTCAACTTGCGGAAAGATATTTGGACACGAAGACCTCCTGTCATTCCATATGAAAACTCACACGGACATTTTTACTTTCATGTGTCACGTCTGTGACAAGAAATTTGGAAACAACCGTGAACTGCAGAAGCATCTTAGCAAACACACTGGCCTAATGCCGTTCCAATGTAGTATCTGTAACGATGCCTTCTCTGATGATTATACGCTTCAAATGCACATTTCTGAACATACTGGAGAGGCCTTTCACATATGTGAAGTGTGCGGTAAATCCTACAAAGATATACAAGCCATGAAGGAGCATCAGAAAACTCACTCGGAAGAAAAACCATTCATCTGCGAGATATGCTGTAAAGGATTCAAATCAAAGACAAACTTACACGAACATTACCGAATACATTCAGGGGAGAAGCCATTTGAATGTCATGTCTGCGGTAAAAGGTTTCGTCAGAGCTCCATCCTGAGAAACCATGTTCGAATCCATACCGGTGAGACCCCATGGGAATGTAAGGAGTGTGGGAAAAAGTTCAGCTTTAAGGGAAATTACACTCGTCATCTGTGGTCTCACACGGAGGAGAAGGAACGTACATGTCGTGTCTGTGGAAAGATCTTCACAGACATGATAGGATTGAAGCAGCATCTGGAGCGACATACGCGGCAATCAAATCAGAAGCCAAAATCCTTCAAGTGTAACATCTGCGACAGCGAATTCGACCGAAGTCGTACCCTTCAGATGCACATGAAGGTGCATACTGGCGATTGTCCATTCACTTGCGATATTTGCGAGAAGACCTTCGTCTCCAAGATTGATCTCAACAAACATGTCAAACTTCATGACGACGAAAAAAGTTTTCGCTGTGACGTGTGCGACAAGTCTTATGTTGATAATGGCAGACTGCGACGTCATATGAAGATTCACATGGGTCTAAAACCATTTAAGTGTGATGTTTGCTCGTCAACGTTCACCGAGAAATATCACCTGACGAAGCACCAGAAAACACACCAGAGGGATGCAGATGAGAAGTGAACTCTGTCAATCACAGATTATAAGATATTTATTTTTGTGTTATTATTTATCAGGAATTTAACTACATTGTAAAGGCCTTCACTCACAGGTAGAGTACATATAACAAAATTAATCATCCACATCATTTGATATTTTAAAGGAATATACTACATTGGTAACATATTTAGCAAGTTTAATTTGTAAACTCATATGTGCACACATTATTATTTATTATTCATTTAAGTCAGAGATTTTCAAAAAGATCTTTTACTTTAATTGTCAAATATGAAGAAAAAAAATTCAACCGGATATGAACACTTTGTGGCAATCAAATTTTTGTGATGCATGCATGTGTTCAGAAATGTTTCTTAAAACATCAGTGATTTTTTGTACGGTTTGAGATGTAACAGTGGTACATGTTTGTGGACTGGTTAATTAGCCCTAGACATGATTCTGTGATCTCACATAGCTACCTGTTTAGTGTGTAAAGGGAGATAACTATGGTGAACCACGAAGGTTCTGTTTTTATACTAACATTGTATGCTTTTGAGTTTCCTTTTAATGTGTTTTGTTTGGGTAAGGATCTATAACATATACAAAATAAAATGTACATTAAGTAATATTAATTAAGCAAGCAATAAAAATGAAATATTTTTATTGTTTTGTAACGAACAATATACTTGTTTTGATATATATAGTGTGATGGTTTATTTGTTTTTGTCCTTTTGTTTATTGGTTCCATTTAAATGTAATCAACAGATTTGATTTCTCAAGTCATGTGTTTAAAAGTTGAATTTTATCATTATAGTTTTATAGATATTAACACCTAACTGTAGGATTTTAACGTAATTTACCACTTTTTGTAGTAATACCAGTCTTTAATCGACTTGTAAATTTAAACTGGTGTATGGAAGGAGGTCTCCTGATTTTTGAAATAGAAAATTTAACCAAAACTGCAGAATGGTATAATGATATTCAGGTCATAATGCTTGATATAAATGTATCTGGAGGAAGGGTCTATTGAGATATCATGGCATGGTATCAGGGGAAAAGGAAGGGTCTATTGAGATATCATGGCTTGGTATCAGGGGGAAAAGGAAACTTATAATGTCTTGAAGGATAAATGCTTCCTGGATACTGTGAAATGTTTTGATGTTTAACAAATAGACAACTGGAGTAGGTCTGTCAGAATGTCCAAGTTGGGTGTCAGGGTTAGAGGAAGCTTAGGGTGTGTTTATGGTTTTTAAAGCTGAAGAATGTTTGTTGCAGTATGTACCATATATCTGTCCAAAAATTATATGTTTGGGTAATTCAGTGAAAATTGCTATATTTGTTTTGGAGTAAGTGAGTACAGGTGATATATGTGGAGATTGGTACTCTCTGTGTTGGATGTTGGTATATGGGTGATCTCATCTCTGTTGAAATGTCCGAAGAACTTGTATATTATATTGTGTTATTGAGTTTACCCAATTCCAGTTCTCTTGTTTTCAAATGATTTGTGAAAAAAAACCAATGAAATAATATTTGTTTATTATTTTATGAGAGAGCAGATAATAATATTTGTTTTTTATTTTATAAGAGAGCAGGTCTGTTATGTCCTTGAATTACTCCAAAAAGATCTTTAATGAACGACTGGTGTTAAGTGACAGGAGAGCAGATCTACACATGTTCAGTGGGATCAAGGGAGCTAATTCACATTTAAA
The DNA here is from genome assembly GCF_041381155.1 of Argopecten irradians. NCBI lineage: Eukaryota > Metazoa > Mollusca > Bivalvia > Pectinida > Pectinidae > Argopecten > Argopecten irradians. Next base: position 2,848,158 of record NC_091143.1, on the reverse strand, counting down.
CAGGAGTGAAGCAGGTTAAAACATGAATTTAATCGTTGATCAGTTCTTAGAACTAGTGTTGGCTGGGGATTATGGATAAACCAGTAGATTTTCAGAAGATTATCTAGCTATAAGGGAATGATAAAGGGAAATAACTCACGATGATGACAATTTATGCAAACACAGATTGATATGTGTCTCCATCCTTGCCTTAGCAAAAAATGCAAATTTTTGTTTACTATTTATTGCCAATTAATGGCATCATTATTATAATTGATTTAGTCTATGATTATACGAGTACCATATGGTATATGGGTCGGTCATACACAGTGTACATTATATATATCAAACACATTGTGATTATATAAAACTTTCTAGGAGATTTTTTATATAGCAATGTAAGTTATGAAATGGCATATATGGTTTATATAGTAATTTATTTCCTGTTGGTGTTATTTGTTATATCCTTCAGATATGTATTATAATTGAAAATTCTGTGTTCAAGCTTGTATCTTAGTTAGAACAGTAGTATATATAAATGTTGATGTTGATACAGAGAATTCCACTTACCGTAATAACAGTTCATTATTATCAATTCTATTCCAGCTAATAGAACATTTGGTATTAAGAGAAAAAAAAACACTTTATTATCAATTCTTTCCCAGCTAATAGAACATTTGGTATTAAGAAAAAAAATTAATGTAAATAGTTTGATAACATTTTTAGCTATGTCTTATATTTGAAAATTAATGTTTTTTTTAAAAACTTATAATTTTTTACTTCTTAATAAGTTATGAATTTGTACTCATTAAATAGTGAGCATGTGACTTTGATTACTCACTAAATAGTGACCATTTGACTTTGATTACTCACTAAATAGTGACCATGTGACTTTGATTACTCACCAAATAGTGACCACGTGACTTTGATTTTCTTACAAGTTAGAATGAGTAACCAAGAACTAGCATGTTTAACCTGTATATGAGACCGGGATTAGGAGTGGAATCCTCTGTACAACACAACCCACTGTTGAGTGATATAACAAATCGTGATATAAAACCTCTCGCTACGCTGGCTGCCTTATTGTTACATATGTCTGAACATCCAAACAGATGTGTTTATTTACAGTGCAATAAAACTGTTGTAATGGTCTATGAGGAGAGTTATCAGCCCTTGGTATGGAAATCATTTGTCTGCCCATGTTTGGAGGTTCAAACTTACAAATGTTAACTGCCCATGTTTGGAGGTTCAAACTTACAAATGTTAACTGACCCTGTTTGGAGGTTCAAACTTACAAATGTTAACTGACCGTGTTTGGAGGTTCAAACTTACAGATGTTAACTGTCCATGTTTGGAGGTTCAAACAAATGTTAACTGTCCATGTTTGGAGGTTCAAACTTACAAATGTTAACTGATCATGTTTGGAGGTTCAAACTTACAAATGTTAACTGTCCATGTTTGGAGGTTCAAACAAATGTTAACTGTCCATGTTTGGAGGTTCAAACTTACAAATGTTAACTGTCCATGTTTCAGTAAGTTCCCCCGACTGCCTATGAGGTGTCTCCTCTTGCCAAACAAATTCTTTTAACTCAATGCTTTAATTTCTTGGTCTAGAAGTTGATGGGTAATGATATGTCTCATTTATAAACTCTGTTTAATGTTTAAAATCAGGACCCAGTTTTACAAAATCCTTAAGTTAAGGAATGTCCAAAAGTTACGAATTGTTCATGAAACTGAACCCAGAACTGCATGTATATGATCGATGAGCACTACTCATCAAATAAATGAAACTGGTGTAATGATTTCCATATTACAGTCACTCAAGAAAGGTCCACTACACTGACTGGGTCGGTACCATGATGTCCATATACCATGCTAACATCTATGTATTTACTATGGCCTTTAAGAAGGGAAACTTTCTTGTAGTCCATTACAACAAATTTTACTGTAGTGTTTCATTATGAAATCATGATATGATTAACTTACACTTGTCTTTCATGAAATTATCATTCTTATACTTGTGTTTAAAAGATTTCAAGATTTTATTTCTTTTTTTTTTTATTTCTTTTCTTTTTTTTTATTAGAAAAATATTTGCAGAAAGTATGATTTGTCAAACCAATGGACTTGGTATAGATTTTCAGTTACTAGTGAATATGAAATAAGTAGGAATGAATTTTTTTCAAGCTGTGTTAAGTGTTAAATAAACATATATTTTTTTCGGTTTTTGAACAAATTTTAGTTCAGACATTTGAAATTATTGAAAATATGTTTTGAAGTTATACAGTTAGTAGGACCGATGTGATTTTAATACATTTTCCAATTGACTTGGGTATATTGTTTACCAATTTGCTATGCACTTTTATAAGTATTGTTATGGTGTAATCAGAACACACAGTACAGTGACAGGTAGATTTTGGTCCTACTGTACGTAACATTTGTTGATATCATGTCTAATTCGGGTGTTGATGTCAAAGAAAACTCTGACTACGATAAAATATGTCAGATAGATATTGGTAGTGGCATATGATTGTAACGCTGCCACCAACACCACCCCACCTCTCTGTCTTTTCTTTCAACAACTACTACAAGCAATATGGAAAAAAAGTATAATATTTCTGTAGCGTCCTTGCCACACTATACACTTCAGTCTAGTGATGCTCTAAATTACGGAAAACTGTTTTTATAGACAATACAATTTAACAAAAGAAGGATATTTTATAGTGGAAAGATTGGTAAAAATTCATTGGTAAAAAAATGTGAATGTCATGATTCAGTATATAATCTGTTACCATTCTACTTGTTTTCTAACAAAGCCGTTCTCAATTTCATAATAGCATACCTGTAGTTTACATAAAATTAATTAGTCCAAGTTTTTAACATGAGACACCTTGTGTGAACATGTATGCCTTGCACACTGCGTGCTAACTTAATACTCATTGTATCAACTGTACCTAGTGTTATTTGTTGATTCACTATTGTTTGAATTTGAATTTCCATTGAGGTTTGCATATTTTCAATATCCATGAATATTTTGAATATTCAATGTCTATTCATGACTGTATAAGGATTGATGTGTGAATATTCATTAAATGTTTGTTTCTCATATAAATCATGTATTTATTTTTCCATGTTTTATATCCACACCTGTTATTACACGTAGTAGACTTTGTTACTGGTGGAAATTAGTCCTGTTTTATTTTATAATAAACAAGGTGTTTGGCCGTGTTTTTGTATTCCGCCTGGGGTTTTGTGCATGTCAGAGTTTATTTACCATGTAGAGTTTTTATCATACACTGTATATGTGTCAGTTACATTTTTCACAATAGTTTGTTTTCAATTTCCATTTTATATGTTACATGCATCTGTGGATGCACAAGATGTTTTAATGTCTTTATACCACGGTATTGGGTTTCACATAAACAGGAAGTTTTAGTCTCATAGGCTGTCAGTCACACAACCAGACTGGATGCATTGGAAGATGTTGCCTACATATTAATTCTCATTTTCTTTTCATTTATTCAAAATTAAAAAAAAAAAAAAAATGAATTTGCACAAGCCTTCCTTGGCTTCCGATAGATGAGGAAAAACCAAAAAACCCTTAAAGATGCTCCACCGCCAACAGAGCATAAATGATATTCATCACGTGAACAATATTTGGTGTTTAATCGTGTATATATATGCCTAATTAACACAAAAAATAATGTAAAATAATTTATTTCGCCTTTGGTGCATGCTCAATCAGTACTTCATTCCATATAGGATATATAGTGCCACAATTTTTTTCGGGATGCAATTAATTATTTTTCATATTTTTAACTTGAAGTAAAATTAGAAGCTCAAATTTTTCAAGGGTGGCAATGGTGTAAAGTAAGTAACTTTTGTAACTGAAGAAAAATACTAAATCGTCTGCTTGTGTTTTTGATAGTGAAAAAATACCATTTGTCAGTGGTGGAGCATCTTTAAATACAAACAAAATGTCCACTAGTGTTATGGACTCTTGTTTATATGATGTGACTGATCCCATTTGGCTGATATATAATATTGGTGTAAAAAGGTTGGATGGATTGTCTGTAAAACTTTCATATTACATTATTCTTTCTTTAACTCTTCGGTTTGGTTGATGACATTTCCAACTATTTATCTATTTTCAGACTCTGTAGTGCTGTTGAGTACCTATAGTGTATGTTTTGTTGTAGTACATAATAATGGTTCACAGAAATATACTAAGCTTAAAAAACCGATTTGTTTTAAACCATTAGTTAAGATTTAGTGCTAATTATTCTAAAAATAACATTGATGGATTTTATTCCATTAGAGAAATTTATAACAGACGAATGAAGTGATCATTGCAAACCAATTAAATGTTTGAATGAGATAAGCGATAATATACCAATTTCGTTACCCTAGTTTGGAGAATTTTCATATCATTTGGTTTTATGTTTGCTCTAGAAGAAAGCCTTTGACTGGCAAATGAGATTTGTCAAGTGTTCCTGTAAAACACCATTCCTGTTCAGGCAGCTAAAACAAAATTAATTAAGATTGATTAAATTCTTTTGATCAACAATTTAATTAATTGTGGTAAATTAGATTTACTTGATCAACAATTTAAATTGATTTTGTCAAGCAGCTTAAATCAGTTAATTCTTTCAATGAATTTTATTTGAAAAATTCAGTTGGTTTTGTCATTTTGTGATTTTCAAAGACGTATTTTCTTAAATTGACAAAATATAATTGATAATGTTGATATGATTTTATACAATTCATTGAATGAATTACCATTTTAGAATTGATGATTAAATTGATTTGTATTTTGTGTAATTAGTAGACATGGATGCTGGATAGTAGATTGGGTGTGGGTTTATTGTTATTTGTCCTAAATCATTTATCGTTAATACATTCGTAGAGAAAGAATTCATTCATATCATTTCATCAGTATAATGCCTTTTGAGAGAGAAAAAAAAAGAAAATAATAGTTTTGAGATTTGAGTATGCATCAGGTACCAAAACCAAACTTCGGTCACCCCTGAAAATTCATAATGAACTGTTCCAGTCTTTTGAACAGAGGAGTTCAAATGTGTGTTCAGGGGTAAATGAGTTTAGATCGTTTGTGACTTTGTTGACACCATGCCAACAAAGAATAACCATTTAAAGTCATAAACATTTGATTTTATCAAATTATCTTGTGATATTTGAGAACACATTTTAGATCCATCAACATGCTAATATAGATACACCAATATAGTTAAGACTGAGAAAGTGTATACAAATCATTACGTGTTTGTGAATACAGACTAAAGAGTTACCTCCCCTCCTGAATTTGATCTGTTATGTTGTAGAAGTCTATCTGACTGACCATTAGGGCGGTCACTCATTAAGGTTAAGTCTGTGAATGATTTACGGCAATAACTGGAAAAAACACATTATTGTTGATCTAAATTAGCATGTTGTAGAATGGAAAAGAAACATTAATTTGAGGTAAATTAAATATTCTAGTCATATATTGACTGTGTTAAGAAGAGAACATTTCAGTTTTTAAGCTTCAGATATAATTTTATATTGCTTGTTGGTTTTCTACATTTTACTATTATTAGAAAGATTTTTATTACATTGTATTATAGACGTATCAGATTCATCCCTTCATATACATGTGTACATAGTGTTTCATTGAATTAACCCTGTTTTCCATAGCGTTGATATTTCCTATAATGATTTATATAATGTTGATTTGATGACGGAAAGTTAACCCAATGCTCATAGTATTAAGTGATCCTGTTACCAGTATAGAAACCTGTACAGTTTTGGAGGACCCTCTTTGTTATCAGCGTTTTTCTATGAGGGATTTCTTGTGTACACGTGTACGTTATTCCATTGAATTGAGATGTACATTTATTGACAAAGCTGTTTTGAGTGAGTTGAATGCAACATATACAAAACCATTTTATGTATACTATTAAAGTTACATATAGTGAACAATGCTGTGTTTTGTTGTACTGTCGTTTGATGTTTCTGGACCATAGACTCACTGATGGGCCGCGGTGACAAAATGCTTCAGATGTCCCAACATATTTTCATAAGCCCTCCACCTCAGATTCGCGAGTTTGAATCCGATGTCGGGTAGTTGCCAGATACTGACTGCTGGTCGGTGGCTCTTCTCAGAGAACTATGGCTTTTCTCCCCCATCTATTCAAACAAACACACTTTTAAACAACCTCTGTCTGCCTCAGGAAACCTGTTGGTCCAAATTTGAGGTGGGAAAAATCTATATTATTCACAAAGTATTTTAAGTTAAGAAGCAAGACATACATTTGACCATGTTATTTGGGTTGTACCACTTTGTAATATAAAACTAAATTTAATACCATTGAACCACACTTCTACTTGTTACTACAATGTCTAAGTCTGTATAGTAGTTGTAGTTAATATTTGGCTATGGCATGGCAGATTGTCTTACACAATCCTCAATACTCAGGGGTTACAATCACTGACGTTATATCCACTACCTTTGTCTCCTGAACTGCCTTCAGTTTTACTAGGAGCTAGTCCAAGGATGAATATTATATCAGTGATAGTAACCCCTGGAACATGGTCTTGCAACAAAATCAGGTCACTCTGACCGACATTGCCAAACATATGGCCTACATCAATTAAGAACTTTGACTTTGCTAACACCTTCACATTATTTGAATGTCATACTGTAGTCACTGGTTTGCCAACAGGTTTACGACGCGCAAAAAAAGCGTCTCTATCATGTAAGCAAACGTAAAGAAAGACAACTCTAGGTAGATATTACACAATGAGTTGGCCTACCAAATTTACAGTTCATGGTGGCGTAAGAATGGAGATATTTGATGCTGTGATATCAATATATTTCGAATGAACAGACTTATTTCTAGGGCAGTGGTATATTGTGAGCCTCTGTTTTCCGTGAAACAAGGGGATTCCATGCCATAGATACGCTACAAATGTTTTATTCCAAAGTGAAACTAAAAAAAATTAGTTTTATTCAAAAAACAAATTTGATTCTTAATGTTAGTTCATTTTCAAGAGTCTGATCCGTCTAACAAGGGCGTTATTTGAGCTCGTGTTCTCTGGCGCTATCTGCCTTGTAACTATCTGTGTGTCGGTTCGTGTGTACGATCTCCCATTTAGACATCCATGGTCCCGGGACGGTCGTATCGAACTCGTCCTCTTCCTCCTAGAAACAACATTCATAGAAAACAATGAGTACCTTACGGTAATATATTGTCGCGATCAGTTGATGTTTCCATGGACTGAAGAACTTAGATGTCAAAGATTTAGTATTAATCTTTAGTTCAAAGTGTATCTGCTAATCTTCCCTGGGATAATATTATAACTTACTAGTATTTTCTGCTCAAAAGTTCTGGTTAACTAGAGACTACATTGATGAGGAGTGATGTTTATGAAAAGTTTAACTAAGAGGCATAGCCGAGGTTCGATGAGGAATAGGTGGGGAACTGTGACAAAAATACGAGAGATTTGACACGTGAGAGAGAGAGAGAGTGGTTTGATCACAGTGAAAAAGAGAATGAAATTACACTATGCAAACACCAAGAGAGTGCTGACATCAATATGGAAACAATTCCAAGGAATAACGGACGTTCCGAAACATACAGTTATCGAGTTGACAAAATGCATCAAAGAAAGGTTTACAATATAGCAAGGCATTCAGAAGAGCAGAAACCAAAGATTCGGAAAGATAGGAGTGGGAAGAGGACGAGAAGAACACAAGGAAAGGATCAGGGCGATGAATTCACTGAGAAGGATTGAACAGCGAAAACATTCTGGGATGACATCCAATATGGAAAATGGAAGGTCACGGGCGGAGTGAAGGCAGGGGATGGACTGTCAAGTACGGCTAAAACGTTGATCTGGAGAATTACGTCAGGGTGACTACGGACAGCTGTAAACTTCGTAGGAGATGATCTAACTAAGCACATATATCCAACCATTGTGGACGGAAGTCGGCATGGCCGTGTTCCTTGACAGAGGGCATCAAGCCTTAAGAAAAATGAAAGAAGCTGACTTTGTCTAAATGATACAACTGGAGAAAGATTATCTTTTGTGAAATTATGAACCAGTGCAAATGGATGAGTAACGGCTGGTGGGATACTGACAACAGCAGCAGGCTAATGAGAAAGCATTAGTTTAATTTACTACAAGAAGTTGTCTCGATATAAACCCGCCCAGATATTGTGTTTTAGACAGCTTCAAGCAATTGGTCATGGTTGATTTAGCTATGTCATAGGATGGAAGCCAGAATAGAAGGTGCTAACGAGTGAAAGCAGCTAGTCGACAAAAGTCAGCAGACGGGATGGAAAAATGTAGGAATTTGTTCTCTAGTTAGTCACCGTATTGACAAAGTTCATCAAAGAAAGGTTTACAGTACAGCAGGACACTCAGAAGAGTAGAAACCAAAGATTCGGAAAGAGAGGAGTGGGAAGAAGAGTTATGAAGAACAAGTGGACAGAATCAGGGCAATGAATTCACTGAGAAGGATTGAACAGCGAAAACATTCTTGGATGACATCCACAGCTTCAAGCAGTTAGTCATGGCGTGATCTACAGGCAAGAGATTAAAGAACAAATACTATTGGCTTAAGTGGAAGGGAGAGTCGACCAGCCCCAAGATGATCTACCAAGTCGGTGCAATGCAGATCTACATGTACCTGTTAACTGGATCGGTCAGTGTTGGAGCCACATATGCCAGTGGTGCGGTATAAAGAGTTAGAATTAGGTAAACATACGATTATGTAATGTAAATATAGGCCTTACTAGTAAGATCAGGGATATCGAGGGCTACAGACAGCAAATTGGATGTAGGTGATCAAATACTACAATGGATTAGGTAAGGAAGTCAGCTATTCTCTGGACAAGATTGAAGGACAAGGTTTTGTATATGTACCCACCTCTACAGCTGCACTCCGCAATAGTTTGTGACGGACGGTTTTGTCGAATTCCTCCCAGGATATCTTGTGGTTGGGATCTTTTGCTGTTCTCATCAGGACACCCTTCTTCTTACCATAAAACCCGTTCGGCAATCCGGGTTTCTGCCATCGCAGGTCAAAGCTCCACCGAATGTCCTTAGAACAATTCATCAGACTACAAAAAAAGCACACACAAATGCAAAGTAAATGTATTGTCAATAATTTCTTATCCTGAAAACATTCTACAAATTACAGGCACATTTTTTTCTACTCGTAAAATACAACATGCAATATAACATCCTACGATAGGTCCGTTATATGAAATTACACGGGGAAAACCTCTAGTCATCGTTCTATCTGTTGTCCTTTGTAAGAAATTAGTTAACGTGATGTTTGGAACCTACCTTCGGTGAGGTATGATGTTATTGAATAGAAGCATTCCCCCGTATGGAACCTCACAGGTAACAAAGTCAGTATCGGGATTCGTACCTACATAACAGATAGAATTACCTTGAACGAAGTTCATCGTTGAAGAATACGAAATAAGAAAAGAATGCCAAACCTATATATCAGGATGAGGGGTGAGGCCTTGGGGTGGGGGTCTTACTTTAACATAATTTCTAATTCGTCGCCAAGTCACAATGAACTTTATCATTTATATACTAGTGACGATGAATGAGCCAGTTTCTATATTAGGCTTACAATATGCTCGATAGGGGTGGATATGACAGTGATAGTAACCCCTGGACTACCGAGGATGGTCATTATATTATAATTACCGAGAGTTTTCGCCATCTCTTCCTCGTTCAGCATCACGTACCACGTGCCTCCATCACAACACTGATGAGTGGCTACCCGTCCGGCCCTGTGTCCCCGTCTTACCATCTAGGGAACACAATCACGTCACCACACAATCAAATTACCATCTAGGGAACACAATCACGTCACCACACAATCAAATTACCATCTAGGGAACACAATCACGTCACCACACAATCAAATTACCATCTAGGGAACACAATCAAATTACCATCTAAGGAACCCAATCACGTCACCACACAATCATATCACTATTGGGGGAATTCAAAAGCTAATAACAGTATGGCAGAGTGTTAGACGGACTTCTTTTTTACATAATAATCTCGGTAAGGATATGTTCATTTTGGTGCCTCGGTGGTCGAGTGGTTAAGATGTCTCGACATATTACCACAAGCCCTCCACCTCTGGGTTGCGAGTTCGAATCCCAGGTGGGGAAGTTGCCAAGAACTGACCTCTTGCCGGTGGTTTTTCTCCGGGTACTTCGGCTTTTTTCCACCAACAAACGTGGCACGTCCTTAAATGACCTTGGCTGTTAATAGGACGTTAAACCAATAAAACAAAACATGTCCATTTTGACCGATGAGAATGGTAATCAATTAGCATACCTTTTCCGTCATCTGTAAAGGAATCTTTAATAGTTCTGCCGCACGACACTTACCTGCATGCATCCATTGTTAGCGTTTGTGTCCAGTAATGGGATCCAAGCGGTGGCTTGTAACGTAGTGTAACATTCATTGTCGAGATAAGAAACATCTGAAACATGTCCATCATCGAAGTCAGAAGTATGAATGTCTTTATTTACTAACATGCATTTAAACAAATATAATCGCCTTTTATGCATGAGAGATTTTTTTTTTCATCTGATTTATGCAAATTCCAATTTTAGCGGTTTTTCTCTTTATGTCAACCAATTAGTGTCAGTTATGTAAGTCATTAAATTATTTTCAAATTTCGCCAGTTACCCAATGGATGTATTTCTATATAAAAAAATATATTTTTATTTCGATTTAACATCCAAGATGGCTGCTTCAGTCTCACCGATTCTCTTGACTTGAATAATTGCTCTTTAATATGAACATTTCATTACTGATTATATGAAGTGGATAAGATGTTAAGATAGAATGGGGAAAACCTTGGTGCCACGGCACAGTGGTAGCCTCGTTCTGGGGTGTTTTCGTGCGGAGGTTCCAGAGGGGGTGGCCATTTACTTCGGGGCCAATTAGCTGTTCAACAACATTTAACAAGCGTTCGTTAGTCCATAGTGTTTTAAACTCCTGTAAAATACAGAGAAAAACAAAGAGTAAACTGCAGAGTAAACCAAAGAGTAAACTGCAGAGTAAACCAAAGAGTAAATTGCAGAGTAAGACCACTAAGAACTATCGATAAAGTGAGGAAATACATCCAATTTCAAATGATCATTGGGCCACGGGGATGGTATAACGTCAGTTATAGTAACCACTGGAGTATCGAGGATGTCAGAATACGACCATTGAGTTGCGGAAATGTCTTGGATACTTCGAATAACTGGAATCGCAATTATGGGCGCGTCATTATCCATATATTTTATTTATTTTGGTATGGCGCATATGAGAGGAAATCTAGGATTTTAGTTTTTCTTCTTGAAACGAACATTTGTCGCCAACATCTCCATTTCGGTAAAGGCCACCTCGCAATTTCGCGATCTCGACTTCAGGCCGAGATAACGAGGTTGCGAGATTGCAATGTAGCCCTAACCGACCACCACAATTATATCCAGATGCATTATGAGAAAAATCTACGCGTGTTTGTACATCTTCAGTATCTGGATATAACATTTTAATACATTTTTATTGTAAACTATAGCTAGCAAACAGTTTACACCTTTATCGACTTAAACTTTAAATTATGTGATACTAAACTTTCATTTAAAGAAATCGTGCAAATGTTATACGTGCCTCACATAGGTCCGGGTATTTCAGAAGGATGATATTGGCGCCCGGAAACTCCCCGTCTATCTTGGTGAGACGGTCGAACAGTCCATACTCACTGTACAAGCCTGAAACATGGAGCATATATAGTCAAGCTTGTCTGTAGTATAAATACCACCTTAAGTGTGCAATTTATTTTGATGCACTGTCAAAGGGCCAACCTACCTGCTCACATACAGGACCGTCAGTCTTGCTATGAGATAATACAGACTACAGAGGAGCTAGATGTAACGTCATATAACCCCTGGAGTATCGGGGATGATAGAGACCCAGTATATCAGATATATATATGTATTCCAGAAGCCTTCAGACAAATTTTTCATGTGTGTTCTAAGACATAATTTGGAACACTAGAAATCAAATTAGCCGAATTAAAATGATGCATGCATTGTTGAATATTTCTCTTTTTGTACTTGGTCTAGTCTGATATTGACCACAGGGCTTTGGCAAGAAATTCCAACTATCTGTCGGTCAATATTTAATACCACATAGAAGGAATTACACCATATAGCCCTGCAAAGGTCCATATGTGATAAAGATATATTATATGTGTTCCTATTTTCATCGGCTAATACATGGTCAGCGACATGACATTCGATATACAGTATATCGACTCTGTGGTTTCATGTTTTGAAACTCCTTTGTGAACTTAATTACGTAAACGTCGAGTTTTTCAGGATGGCGTCCTATGGCCAACGTTTTTCTTGTAAATAACATATACATTAGAGAATGTTTTTATATCACGTATCTGATACAAAAGATAAGGACCTTTGTTTCGGTTCATAATTGATATATATTGACCGTTTGTGGGAAATTCCAAGTGATCCTGACATTCTAAAGATGGTCTGAACATGACATGCGTTAAATCCTTGTATTTGAGCAGTCCTACTTTTGATTTTGCCAGCCTTGTATAGTTTCTGTGCCAATCGTTCCACTTGTCTCTCCACTGCTTTTCGGCAAGGCTCTAGTTCATCGGGACTGAAGAAATTCGGCACCAGGACAAAGCCCTAAAATACAGATCGAATTAGTGTAAATAAAATTGGACTAACATTTCTCCTAAAGTCCTCTTTGTACTGTAAATCTAGTCACCGTCATGATGTTATTTCCTCGTTCATAGTCCCATGTTCCATTTTCGATTCCCTGATTACTTATTCTATTCCCAATTTCTAATTAACACAAATATATTGTTTGAAATGTATTATTACGCATTTACGCAAAAGTCAGATGGTCGTGGTATGTCAACTACAACCACGATATTGTACCTCTAGACAGATACTGGTGCCGGCCATTCTCAATACCCCAGGGGTTATTATTACTGACGTTATATCCACCCCTTGACTATCTCATAGTAAAACTGGAGGCAGCTCAGGTGCCGGTAGTAACAAGTGCGCACATATGTCAGTTATCAGACTAGCGATTATCATTGGTCGTCTTGACCTTAGAGTCCTTGGTCAAGTTTAGATGCATTAATAGGACCTTTTTTACTCTTCTAGAGCATATATTTAGACTTGACATTGGTTTAATAAATTAAAATAATGTAAACTCTAGTACTGTCTTTAAATTTCTGTTTGGGTAGTACAACTAATGTAGGCGTTGATTACCTAGTAAAGGACCGTCTTACCTCATCAAAGAACTGTCTGATTAAATGTTCAGGAAGTTGTCCGGGTTTGACTTCCTTGGCAGGTGCTGGCATTGCCCGTATGTCAAATACCTCTGGGTGGGCCTCGTCCACCAGGCCCGGAGGTACGAAGGTGCGAGTCGTTCCGTCCGTCATCCCTGAATACTGGCTGTGTCCGAAATCAGTACGAGTGTATGGAGTGGTTCGAAAGATCAACTTAAAATAAACAAAAGATAACAAAGACCACTCACCATAAACTGTGGTACGTGATTTAATGCCGTGTTAACCGCCGACATCTGTCAATAGCCCACACATATATAGCAGTTTATAGTCCTTCAGGCTCCATGAGGTCACATAGCACGCTGGTAAGTCAAAGACTCGCCATAGACTAATATACATTGTATAGAGAAAATTTGACTTACCAGCGTGCTAAATACATATGATCTCATTAGACAAAAGTAATGAACACAAATAAGTTATTCAACTTTATATTATCAGTTTGTCTCTCTAACTATAGTCCGCTAAACGTACCCATATTATTAGGGTTTTCAAGGATTTACAAGTGAGATACGTCCTTGGGTTTTAAATATTTTTTAGCCATATGTATTAGGCAAAAATAAAAAAAACCTAATAATATAGACAGGTTTAGCGGTATGATCTAACTAGTATTCACCTTTAGTTCGCCATACCATGACGTGGTGTCCGTCTGTCAACAATCGATTTCTTCTTCGTAATTCGGGTTGACTGATAGTAAGGGGTGGGGACTCAAAATATAAATGGTTGGGCTCTCAAGTCCTCATGCAATGCCAGAAGTTAGAAGTCGTTCAAACTTTTTCAAACACGATGCATATAAAATTTGAGACAGATCGCTTCAGTACTTTCTGAGAAATGGAGGTAACACTCTTCAACTACCAAAATACAAAATTGCGACCTGTCGGCCATCTTCTTCACCGATCGGTCCCAAAATGCATTATGCACAGCTAGGCCCTATAGAAACCTGCACATGAAATTTGAGATAGTACTTTCTAAGAAGTAGCGGTAACAAACTTCAATTATTAAAATCAAAGATGGCGGCCTGTCGGCCATCTTGGTTACCGTTCGATCCCAAAATGCATAATGCAAAACTAAGGCCCTAGGGGAACCTGGATATGAAATTTGTGACGATCCCTTCAGTACTTTCAGAGAAATAGCGATAACAAACTTTAACTATCAAAATCCGAGATGGCTACTTAGCAGCCATCTTATTGACCGATCGGTCCCGAATCGCAATATGCATAACAAGGGCCCTAGGGGAGCCTGCAATATAAACAATTAGGGAAACCGTATGGAACCTACATATGACATTTAATAATGATTCCTTCAGGTCTTTCTGAGAAGTAACGATAACAAACTTTAATTATCAAAATTCGAGATGGCTGCTTAGCGGCCATCTTGTTGACCGATCGGTCCCAAAATGCAATTTAAATAACTAGGGCCCTAGGGGAACCTACGTATGAAATTCGAGAACGATCCCTCCTTTCTGAGAAACAGCGATAATAGGAGGAGGGGGAAGAGGAGGAGGACGAAAAGGAGGACTAAGTAGAGGGGAAGACGAGGAGAGGAGAGAGGAGGAGAAGAGGAGAAGGAGTAAGAAGAGACAGGAGGAGGAGGAGAGGAGAGAGAGGAGGAGGAGATAAGAAGAGGAGGAAGGAGGAGGAGGAGGAGGAATGAGGGGAAGAGGAGAGGAGGAGGAAGAAGAGAGAGGAGGAGTGAAGAAGAGGACAGGAGGAGGAGGAGGAGAAGAAGAGGACAGGAGGAAGAGGAGTAAGAAGACAGAGATGAGGAGAGGAGAAGAGGACAGGAGGGATGAGGAGAGAGGAAGAGGAGGAAGAGAGGAGTAGAGAGGACAGGAGGAGGAGGAGGAGTGAGAAGAGGACAAGAGGAGGAGGAGGATGAGTAAGAAGAGGACAGGAGGAGGAGGAGGGAATGAGGGGAAGAGGAGGAGGGGATGAGAGGAGGAGGAAGAAGAGTAGGAGTAAGAAGAGGACAGGAGGAAGAGGAGTGAGAAGAGGACAGGAGGAGGAGGAGTAAGAAGAGGACAGGAGGATGAGGAGTAAGAAGAGGACAGGAGGATGAGGAGTAAGAAGAGGACAGGAGGATGAGGAGGAGTGAGAAGAGGACAGGAGGATGAGGAGTAAGAAGAGGACAGGAGGATGAGGAGGAGTGAGAAGAGGACAAGAGGAGGAGGAGGAGTAAGAAGAGGACAGGAGGAGGAGGAGGGAATGAGGGGAAGAGGAGGAGGGGATGAGAGGAGGAGGAAGAGAGGAGTAAGAGAGGAGGAGGGAAGAGGAGGAGAGAAGAAGAGGACAGGACAGGAGGAGGAGGAGTAAGAAGAGGACAGGAGGAGGAGGAGTAAGAAGAGGACAGGAGGATGAGGAGTAAGAAGAGGACAGGAGGATGAGGAGTAAGAAGAGGACAGGAGGAGGAGGAGTGAGAAGAGGACAGGAGGATGAGGAGTAAGAAGAGGACAGGAGGATGAGGAGTAAGAAGAGGACAGGAGATGGAGGAGGAGTGAGAAGAGGACAAGAGGAGGAGGAGGAGTAAGAAGAGGACAGGAGGAGGAGGAGGGAATGAGGGGAAGAGGAGGAGGGGATGAGAGGAGGAGGAAGAGAGAGGAGTAAGAAGAGGAGGGAGAAGAGGAGTGAGAGAGAGGAGGAGGATGAGGAGTAAGAAGAGGACAGGAGGAGAGGAGGAGTGAGAAGAGGACAAGAGGAGGAGGAGGAGTAAGAAGAGGACAGGAGAGAGGAGGAGAGGAATGAGGGGAAGAGGAGGAGGGGATGAGAGGAGGAGGAAGAAGAGAGGAGTAAGAAGAGGACAGGAGGAAGAGGAGTAAGAAGAGGACAGGAGGAAGAGGAGTAGAGAGGACAGGAGGAAGAGGAGTAAGAAGAGGACAGAGGAGAGAGGAGTAAGAAGAGGAAGGAGGATGAGGAGTAAGAAGAGGACAGAAGGAGGAGGAGGGAATGAGGGGAAGAGGAGGAGGGGATGAGAGGAGGAGGAAGAGAGTAGGAGTAAGAAGAGGACAGGAGGAAGAGGAGTGAGAAGAGGACAGGAGGAGGAGGAGGAGTGAGAAGAGGACAGGAGGAGGAGGAGTAAGAAGAGGACAGGAGGATGAGGAGGAGTGAGAAGAGGACAGGAGGATGAGGAGTAAGAAGAGGACAGGAGGATGAGGAGGAGTGAGAAGAGGACAAGAGGAGGAGGATGAGTAAGAAGAGGACAGGAGGAGGAGGAGGGAATGAGGGAAGAGGAGGAGGGGATGAGAGGAGGAGGAAGAAGAGTAGGAGTAAGAAGAGGACAGGAGGAGGAGGAGGAGTGAGAAGAGGACAAGAGGAGAGGAGGAGGATGGAGTAAGAAGAGGACAGGAGGAGGAGGAGGGAATGAGGGGAAGAGGAGGATGGGAGAGAGGAGGAGGAGAAGAGTAGGAGTAAGAAGAGGACAGGAGGAAGAGGAGTGAGAAGAGGACAGGAGGAGGAGGAGTAAGAAGAGGACAGGAGGATGAGGAGTAAGAAGAGACAGGAGGATGAGGAGTAAGAAGAGGACAGGAGGATGAGGAGGAGTGAGAAGAGGACAGGAGGATGAGGAGTAAGAAGAGGACAGGAGGAGAGGAGGAGTGAGAAGAGGACAAGAGGAGGAGGATGAGTAAGAAGAGGACCAGGAGGAGGAGGAGGGAATGAGGGGAAGAGGAGGAGGGGATGAGAGGAGGAGGAAGAAGAGGAGGAGTAAGAAGAGGACAGGAGAGGAGAGGAGTGAGAAGAGGACAGGAGGAGGAGGAGGAAGAAGAGGACAGGAGGATGAGGAGTAAGAAGAGGACAGGAGGATGAGGAGTAAGAAGAGGACAGGAGGATGAGGAGTAAGAAGAGGACAGGAGGATGAGGAGGAGTGAGAAGAGGACAAGAGGAGGAGGAGGAGTAAGAAGAGGACATGAGGAGGAGGAGGGAATGAGGGGAAGAGGAGGAGGGGATGAGAGGAGGAGGAAGAAGAGTAGGAGTAAGAAGAGGACAGGAGGAAGAGGAGTAGAGAAGAGGACAGGAGGAAGAGGAGTAAGAAGAGGACAGGAGGAAGAGGAGTAAGAAGAGGACAGGAGGAGGAGGAGTAAGAAGAGGACAGGAGGATGAGGAGGAGTGAGAAGAGGAGGAGGAGTGAGAAGAGGACAAGAGGAGGAGGAGGATGAGTAAGAAGAGGACAGGAGGAGGAGGAGGGAATGAGGGGAAGAGGAGGAGGGGATGAGAGGAGGAGGAAGAAGAGTAGGAGTAAGAAGAGGACAGGAGGAAGAGGAGTAAGAAGAGAACAGGAGGAAGAGGAGTAAGAAGAGGACAGGAGGATGAGGAGGAGTGAGAAGAGGACAGGAGGAGGGAATGAGGGGAAGAGGAGGAGGAAGAAGAGTAGGAGTAAGAAGAGGACAGGAGGAGGAGGAGGAGTGAGAAGAGGACAGGAGGAGGAGGAGGGAATGAGGGGAAGAGGAGGAGGGGATGAGAGGAGGAGGAAGAAGAGGAGGAGTAAGAAGAGGACAGGAGGAGGAGGAGTGAGAAGAGGACAGGAGGATGAGGAGGAGTGAGAAGGACAGGAGGAGGGAATGAGGGGAAGAGGAGGAGGAAGAAGAGTAGGAGTAAGAAGAGGACAAGGAGGAGGAGGAGGATGAGAAGAGGACAGGAGGAGAGGAGGAGGAGAAGAGGAGGAAGGAGGAGAGGAGGGAAGAAGGAGAGGAGGAGGAGAGGAGGAGAGGAGAAGAGAGAGGACAGGAGGATGAGGAGTGAGAAGAGGACAAGGAGGAGGATGAGTAAGAAGAGGACAGGAGGATGAGGAGGAGTGAGAAGAGGACAAGAGGAGGAGGTGAGTAAGAAGAGGACAGGAGGAGGAGGATGGAATGAGGGGAAGAGGAGGAGGGGATGAGAGGAGGAGGAAGAAGAGGAGGAGTAAGAAGAGGACAGGAGGAGGAGGAGGAGTGAGAAGAGGACAAGAGGAGGAGGAGGAGATGAGTAAGAAGAGGACAGGAGGAGGAGGAATGAGGGAAGAGGAGAGAGGAGGGGATGAGAGGAGGAGGAAGAAGAGGAGGAGTAAGAAGAGGACAGGAGGAGGAGGAGGTAAGAAGAGGAGAGGAGGAGGAAGAAGAGGAGGAGGATGAGTAAGAAGAGGACAGGAGGAGGAGGAGTGGAGAAGAGGACAGGAGGAGGAGGAGAGAGGAGGAGGAGAAGAGGAGAAGAGGAGGAGAGAGGAGGAGGAGGAGAAGAGGAAGAGAGAGGAGGAGAGAGGAGGAGAAGAAGAGGACAGGAGGAGGGAGGAGGAGTGAGAAGAGGACAGGAGGAGGAGGAGTGAGTAGAAGAGGACAGGAGGATGAGAGGAGTGAGAAGAGGACAGAGGAGGGGATGAGAGGAGGAGGAAGAGAGGAGGAGTAAGAAGAGGACAGGAGGAGGAGGAGGAGTGAGAAGAGGACCAGGAGGAGGAGGAGTAAGTAAGAAGAGGACAGGAGGATGAGGAGTAAGAAGAGGACAGGAGGATGAGGAGTAAGAAGAGGACAGGAGGATGATGAGGAGTGAGAAGAGGACAAGAGGACAGGAGGAGGAGTAAGAAGAGGACAGGAGGAGGAGGAGGGAATGAGGGGAAGAGGAGGGAAAAGAGGAGGGGAGGAGGAAGAGGGAATAAGGGGGAGAGGAGGAGGAGGAGGAGGAGGAGGGAGAAAAGGGGGTTAGGGTGCGTTGACAGCGCCTCGGTTGAAAGGGTATCACGTCCTAAGGTGAGACATATAGGTTTAGGTCAGCCCAGTTCGTTATGGAAACCTTGGAGATCAGTACTCTCACTATTAACTTCACTGTAAATATTGTGTGAAGTTATCAAATTCCGTATCTAAATTAAACCTGTGCTCTGACAGCGTGTGCAGGTCAAAATGGCGGTCTGTTCTGTTACTCAGTGTTAAAGGTCAATTTTGGTTGGGACAATAGTTCAGTAATTAGTACGTCGGGTGGGGGCAGTTATTACGAATGCATGAAACCAATTGCCTTGGTCTAAAAATATTATTTACATACCTCATTAGAGCATAGTAACCATAGCATTACATGTTATATATTTTTCGTATAGAGTATTATTAGATTTTTAGAGTATTTTTATACGAATTGTTATACAATGTAAATAAAAGGGTTTTTTTTGTATTATTTATATTATTGTTATTTAGGCGAAGGTCACATTGTTAATTATTCATATTTTTGATATCGTATAATCCATATGCTCGGGCTATTTGTTAAATGGAATTATTATCAGTTGTTGGTTACCTAACTATATTGGATTTTACTTATGTTATGGAAATTATCTCCTTTTGTTGTTAACTTTTGTTGAGTTTATCTCCCTTTGTTCTTTTTCGTTCTATTCAATCATCAGTGAATTTTTTAGGTTTCTCTATTTAATGATTTTATTCGGTTCAGAAGTAATTATTATAGCGAATTTCAATGCATAATTTGGTTATAAATATGAATCAAATACTTTGTACTTTCCAATTAAATCTAGGATAATTCTTCTACTTTTTACTTTTGTTATATCTGTTTACTTTGTGTTTATATAATAAACTGTTGACATTAAAACACATCTCCACTATACACGGAAGGCTCACCCATTCGCCGAGACCCCCTCCTGCTACAAGTGTATAGTCTATTTTCTGTGTTCATTACTTGTTCATTAGTCTGTGAAAAGAACATTCTTTTTGTTCTTAAATGTATGTTCTTATTCTTATATTTCATAAATGATATATATATATATTATCGCCAGAATATGTCTCATATACACTAAAACTTCGAACTTGTGCAAGTCTACTGTTTTCGTTCTACTTTCATTTTGACGTAAATACCGGAAGTGTGCAAAGGACTGTGGGAACATTACATTAAGTACAGAGAATGAACACATGACAGCTCTCAATTTACACATGACAGCTGAAGGATAAGACAGGAAAGAAATTCTCAAACAGTATGAAATAACAAAAAGGTTAGTGTGTCCAGGAACTTTAGAATGGAGAATGATGCTTCATTATGCCTGTGAGTGATCCTCTTGACTCTGATTTGAACATTTCCTTGTCGACTCCCTAATCCCTAGCTTCCCTACTGTAACAGTATAACGTTACCAGTAGTAGTAAAACCGTAAACGTCCATAAAAAGTCAAATGTAATGCAACACACTTGATGATGCTATTAATCAATGGACAAAGGATCTGGATATGCAATGGAGACAACATTGGCCTTGTACCATCCTCGATACCCCAGGGGTTACTGTAACCGACGTTATATCCATCTCAGGACTATGATATCTGATTGTAAAAATGGAGGCAGTTCAGAAGAAAAAAAATTCCTGACTAATCACACATGTCTGCAGAGATTTTCTTTAAATATTACAGAGAACGACACCCAACTTCAAAGCAGCACAGTCAACCAGTGTACCGTTATAGAATTGCTTTGATATGTACATCAAATGATCAAATTTTAATTACCTGTGTCAACTCTGTTGCCTCAAGTTTTACGATGAGTTAGTCCAGGATATATGTATTAAACTTGTCTGACAATATATGTCAATGTTATATATTGCCATATATTGTCAGATGAGTTTAATACCTATGGTCCAGGGGTGGATACAATGTCAGTGATAATAACCCTTTGAGTATCTAGGATGACTTTGAACATGTACTTTTTGAAAAGCAATTAACACTGCTCCACATGACTACTTGACAAACTAGAGGGATATGGAATAACTGGTAATCTGAAACTCTGGACAGAAACCTATATACATTTAGGCATTTCCCGTAAATGGCTTAATACTTAAAATTTTAAGTACATTTTTTTCAAACCTGATATTTCTGCATCAATACAACGTTTAACATTATAGCATGGTTTGATATAACCAATTGACCCGATTGATATAATTTTTGAAAGCATGGAAATGACCAATTTTACTTAGTTTTAAGAAAATCATACATTCAAAATCGAAAGTGCATATAAGTTAAAATGTTATCTTTTCTGTCCAAAAATTGTACTCATATTAACAATCTGAAAATTACTGAACTTTTGAAACATGTCAATGTTATTTTCCTGTACACTGTATTTAACTATCTAAGAGTATATCTAAAAACCCCTAAGCACATACAGAGGTACATCTGCCAATTGTAAAAATGGCGGAGTTGCCAATCTGTGTAATATGTTTCTGCTCTGGATAAAGAAATTCTGAACAAAAAGGAAACCAACTACGGGTGCCAAGGGGTCTACTAATCCCTATTGAAATTCCATCTCGATACTCCTTTATATCCTGATATTTGACATCTCTCATTGGAAACCATTTATCAAATGTTCTAATATAAAAAAAAAGTCTGAAATCATAGAAAGAATTAAAATAGCAATTAGGAATATATACAAAGCTACTTTTTATCTTTGTGCATTAAATCTTTAAAGGGACAATTCACTCAGGCTAATTCTTTTGCATAACCAAGAAGCAAAATATGGCATAAATGTATTGTTCTACATTTCTTATGAAACACATAACATAAAATTCCACGTCATTGTTTAGTATTTTAATCTATATCGTTGTAATTATAAATTGTTGATCAATACGATTCAGCAGGTAAAATATGTTCGCTGTATCTATACCCGAGCCAACGTCACGCACGTTTAACAAATGAACTGCCAATTCACCTAATAAGGTAAACACACTATTGTCAGAGCGATTTGAGCAGTTCTAGACAAAAGTAGCATTACTCTACGAGCAAGGGACAGGGTTCGGCATACAAGAAGTTCGACCACAATGTGTAATGGCAGACAGCGAGCGAGTTTGAACACTCCACACGCATTTCACCACCATGGGCTTTTCTGGCATATTACAGTAAAACCAACTGATCTAATTTCCATTAGAACTGTTTTTTTATGATATATGTACAAATTTTAATGTTCTTTTAGCCTGAATTGTCCCTTTAAGGTTTAGATATCAAAATGGGTCAGAGAGTTTCACTTTTTCTATACAAGCAGTAAGTAACTAGGGTCTACATACTACCTTACTAGTCAATTGGCAGAAACAGAGCCTAAGAGGCCACTGTCAAGCCAATCAATTATTAGACATTATTTCACAGACTGTGGCCGTCATGACAATATGTTTCAAAAGATTCTTGTCATGCCAAGCTTCTTTCATTTTTGAAAGAAGGGACTAAAATTAGTGGTTGAATTCTTGAATAGTCAACGTCAAAAGTGATTATGACGTCACATCTAGGTGGAGATTCCCTCGATCTATTTTTTCCACAGGTTACTGGTCTCATGAGAAGTCAAGTATTTGGACTTGGTCCAGTAGCCTAGCATGCTTTCCAATGCTGATTTTGAGGTTGATATTTCATTTGATTAATACTTCTAAGAAACTTATCAGCCAATGAGAAGACAGTAAAAACACCAGTCATAGAATAAATAAAAAGTAATAATGTACCTCTTATTTCCTTGAAACAGACAGACATCAAAAGAGAAAATTTTCTTTACAGAATTTATAAAGCTGTCAGTACTCAGTATCAGCATTACATACTTCTTGCATATGTTTGAACCAAAGTAACCGACATTTAACTGTATCTTTCAGTTTCTAAGATGTAAAAAGTCAAAGTCATAGCAATGGCTGAAATAGAATGGAATCGACAAAATCTGGCATATCAGGTAAGTACCTTGGTTATATTATTCATTTGAAGTTGAAAGTTTTACATAATATGGAAAGTGAATACAAACCATCTACTAAAATTTTTATGAAAGTGTAAGAAAATTTTGTGTAGGGCAATTTAATGTTTTGATGTTTCATACTTAATGCTTATGAGTTACTTGATTATGTTATCAGTATACTAAACACTTTATAGAATTATGTTTCTAGTAAGAACTTATAAGGGTAATGGTTGATTGTAATCATTGTCGATTTGTGGTATTGAATAACAGAGTGGTGTTATTTACCAATCATAAAGTATTGACTTTATAGAGCTGCAGTGAAGGTGGTGTTGTGTTTGTCATTATAGAGTCTGACAGAGGTACCCCCAGAGCTGATTGAGCGAGATGGGTGTAAAACAGCGGAGCTTGATTTAACACATAATAAAATATCATATCCTTTTTACATATTATCTGAGTCAGCTCTAAGCTATGAATAAGCTATGTTAATGATGTACATACTAATGTTGAGAATGAGTAGGGAGTATATAGGTTTAGTTCTGTTAATGCCCTACACATAGCTACACATTTGAATGATACTGGTTTTTTGACAAGTAGGATAACTTTGTAATAAATGAAATACCTTTAGAGTATGGAAAAAAAATCATAATACAATTTTGTAACCAAAACCCGTGGATCAGAGTTTTATTTTCTCTCAAAATATTACTCAGTTTTCATTATTTGTTATGAGTATGTCTAGTGCAGAATTAATGTATTTGTAGTCCACCTTAAATTGGACACATTGTAGTGAAATCAAGGGAGACAAATCTGTGGGCAGTAGGAGGATACAGACATAACCAGCTTTGTATGACTTTCCTTACAGCTGTGTACAGATCTGAGATTTCTCGTCGACTATCCACACTTAAAAACACTGATTCTAGATCACAATCATATCGGATCACACGTCAAAATCCCCTCCATGAACAAACTCCACACTTTGTGGCTTAATCACAACAAAATTTCAAACCTCAGTAAGTTTTTAAATATTTGTTTTTTGACTTGGTTCGGTTCATATTTCAATTAATTTTTTAAGGAGTTTTATGATAATCAGCCATCATAAGGATTTGTATACATGTATACATATTGGAGACTTAATTAGTGAATTTGTAAGCTACACTTAAGATTAGGCTAAAATGAAATTATGTATTTATGCCATCTCTGTGAGATTTAAAAAATAAATGACATGAAAATGTTATCAGAAAGATTCAGTATCTTTATAAATAGGTTTAAACAGTGGAAAATGGTAATGTTAAATGATATTGTTTATAAAAGTTGTTGCCTTCATATGAACTAAACTTGATTACAGGCACATTTGTAGCTACACTGGTCAAGAGTTGTCCTAACCTCAGATATTTGTCCATGATGAATAATGAAGCAGCTCCAAGTTTCTTCAACGGTGGCACATTCCAGCAGTACATAGACTACAGGTATTGTTAAGTGTTGTTAGGGGCCTCTTTATTACTTTGAAATCTGACCAAGCTCATAGCTGTCATGCATCATGTTCAAGGGGATCTAATTCCACTAGCTTGTGTCATGCATCATGTTCAAGGGATCTAATTCCACTAGCTCCTGTCATGTAGCATGTTCAAGGGGATCTAATTTCACTTGCTCCTGTCATGCAGCATGTTCAAGGGATCTAATTCCACTAGCTCCTGTCATGTAGCATGTTCAAGGGAATCTAATTCCACTTGCTCCTGTCATGCAGCATGTTCAAGGGATCTAATTCCACTAGCTCCTGTCATGCAGCATGTTCAAGGGGATCTAATTCCACTAGCTCCTGTCATGCAGCATGTTCAAGGGATCTAATTCCACTAGCTCCTGTCATGCAGCATGTTCAAGGGATCTAATTCCACTAGCTCCTGTCATGTAGCATGTTCAAGGGATCTAATTCCACTAGCTCCTGTCATGCAGCATGTTCAAGGGATCTAATTCCACTAGCTCCTGTCATGTAGCATGTTCAAGGGATCTAATTCCACTTGCTC
Organism: Argopecten irradians; assembly: GCF_041381155.1. NCBI lineage: Eukaryota > Metazoa > Mollusca > Bivalvia > Pectinida > Pectinidae > Argopecten > Argopecten irradians. The sequence goes on along the minus strand of NC_091143.1, from coordinate 2,823,127 downwards.
CTGTCATCATGCAGCATGTTCAAGGGATCTAATTCACTAGCTCCTGTCATGCAGCATGTTCAAGGGATCTAATTCCACTAGCTCCTGTCATGCAGCATGTTCAAGGGATCTAATTTCACTTGCTCCTGTCATGCAGCATGTTCAAGGGATCTAATTCTACTGCTCCTGTCATGCAGCATGTTTCAAGGGATCTAATTCCACTAGCTCCTGTCATGCAGCATGTTCAAGGGGATCTAATTCCACTAGCTCCTGTCATGTAGCATGTTCAAGGGGATCTAATTTCACTTGCTCCTGTCATGTAGCATGTTCAAGGGGATCTAATTCCACTAGCTCCTGTCATGCAGCATGTTCAAGGGGATCTAATTCCACTAGCTCCTGTCATGCAGCATGTTCAAGGGGATCTAATTCCACTAGCTCCTGTCATGCAGCATGTTCAAGGGGATCTAATTCCACTAGCTCCTGTCATGTAGCATGTTCAAGGGGATCTAATTTCACTTGCTCCTGTCATGTAGCATGTTCAAGGGGATCTAATTTCACTTGCTCCTGTCATGCAGCATGTTCAAGGGGATCTAATTCCACTAGCTCCTGTCATGTAGCATGTTCAAGCATGTTCAAGGGAATCTAATTCCAGTAGCTACTGTCATGTAGCATGTTCAACGGATCTTATTCCACTAGCTCCTGTCGTCATGCAGCATGTTCAAGGGGATCTAATTCCACTAGCTCCTGTCATGCAGCATGTTCAAGGGGATCTAATTCAACCATCCATTAAAAATTTGCTTTTGTTCCAGGTCTCAAATAAGTAGTTTTTAAATACAGCAAATGTAGCCTATGTACCTAGGGGTAGATGAGCATGATTCTTATCCATGGTGGGCACAGGCCTTCAAAAGTCAGGGAATTTATGTGTTGGCCTTGAAAGTTCTTAGATAAGAGCTTGGCATTGAAAAGTCCTTGAAGTTCATCAACAGCCTTGAAAAGTCCTTGAAGTCCATCAACAGCCTTGAAAAGTCCTTGAAGTTCACCAACAGCCTTGAAAAGTCCTTGAAGTTCATCAATAGCCTTGAAAAATACATTTGCTCTAAAATGACATTTGATCCCACATTAAAATTTCAGGGTGAATCGAGCTGAAATCCAGGGTTTTAATTGCGGACTCTGGACTGTGTTCTCGAACGTATCCTCGTTCCGATAAGACACATCCCAGAACTTCATTTAATGAACTGTTTCTTCATTCATATCATCAGAGATTGACATGTTGAATATTAAATTTTGTCCTATCTATACAGATACTTTGTCATCAGCCGCCTGCAGAAGCTGGATGCCCTGGACGATAAAATAATACAGGAAAATGAAAGAGCCGAAGCTGAAAGGATTTACGGTCGATCTGTAAGTGTATGTAGGTTGTTAAAGAGGAGATTAATTTTGGAAATTCTTTGATAGAAGTTATAATCTAATTTTGATATTATTAATTATTGTCTTGTTGGAACTGATAGGGTAATTGATGTCATTTTATTAGACATGTTAAAAGGTTTAATTGTGCTTAAGAATTTTAATGGTCTCTTTAATTTTGTCAGTAATTACATTAACTTGATTGCAGAAATCACGGAGGAAGAGTACGAAGAAAAAGACAGAACAAGAGACAGCTAACACTTAAACATGCTGAATGTTTATCATTGTATCAATGTAAGGTTTTTATTTTCCTGTACCTTTTTCGTCAGGAAAAAATCGTCTCTCCACCGTTTTGAATGTCAAAGTAGATTTTAAGGCTTCATTGTTGGTAATAGAAGTCATGGTAGTGATTGCAAGATTGAAAATCAAAATTGAACTTTAGTTTAATCGAATTTAAAGTGATAATGATTGTTACCTAATAATAAAACAAGCCAAGTCATTGCCTGTCTGCCTTACTTTGGAGCCAAGTACACATGTACTAAGTTTTAGATGTGGAGTTAGAGTGTTGTGAGATAGTGGTTTACAGTCTAGATATAGACATGTATCTGGGTTTCAAATGTGGGGTCTAAATGCAGCTGAGCTAAATGAAATACATGTACTTGGTAGATTGATTTTATTACAGTGCCTAAATTATGAATCAATGTGTTGAAATAAGAAAATTTCAATGTAAACTTGACTGTTGATTTTGGCTTCACGAAGCATAGAATGAAGTAGGTAACTGACATGATTACATAGATAGTGTAGAGTCAGGAAAATGCAATAATATTGAAAATTATGCGTTTCTTTCTATCAAACTATCTTTAATTTCTCAATTTTGAAATTTGATCTCTCTTACCTATTTTCCCTTTCATGGCTATCTGATACAGCTGGACTTATCAATCTAATAATGATCATCAGATTTGCTTATTGAGGAAGATCCACACCAAATGGTAACATTCTTTTTTCCACAAATGTTTTCATAACTTCTAACAAATTTTGAATTTACTCCAAACATATTAGAGCCTAGAGAAAACTTTATTTTTGATCTGTAATTGATATTTTGATTACTGTAAACTACCTTTTGTGTGTTTTTAAATTTCATGTATTTTGTAGATGATAATAATTTGTGAACGTGAAATTATCACAGTACTGACAGTGAAATAAAGGGAAGTAACTCTCATAGATCAGACTGATGTCATTAATTCTTATTGATGTTATCATCAGATGTCATAACTGACAAGTGGTACATAGGTCATCATTTATATACAGAAACTCATAACACTGTGGTGATTTCAGTGATAATAGGCCAGTTACATTCAAATTCACTCACATTTGACTGGAGGTTGATCAGACCACATTTCAATTGTAATGGCTTTAAATAAGTACCTGGTGCTTTTATTCACAGGGACTTTGCACAAATTTCCAACCAACAGTATGTATATATATACAAAGTATGTATTATATAAAAAATTTAACAACTCAATAACAAACTTCCTAGTCATTTTGTCGTGTCTTGACGGTTTTTGAGGAATGTATTATAGTATATTGTTAGTTAGAAATTTGTGCTAAGTTCCTGTGCTTTTATTAAAACGTAGGATATAGTTTTTGTGACATGCATGCTTATGATATGTATTTTACATGTATATATTTGATTTATGATATTTCAAGCTACACATTTGTCAGTGCTGATTTTAAGTAGTATATTTAGAATGTAAGCTTCACTACTGAAATGTTTCCATTGTTTTAGACTTTGCTTCAGATTGTAATCAAACTTATCATATTTTCCAGTTGTATAAGTCGCATTGGCTTTTTTTACGATATTTTTCAGTTTATTAACACGTATAAGCCCACTGGAACAACACAAGAGATCTCATCGCACCTCGGACAGAAATGTCCCCAAATGATTGGCGGAGAGCCGTCACGTGGTGACCCCCTAATACTTTATAGGGGGTCAGTAAATTTTATTATGGTGCAATATGGCCGCTGTCGCCCTCGCTTCAAAATTTTAACACACTCTCTTCAACTAAATATACCATTTCTTTATCGTAAAAATATATTTTACTTATTATTTTTTTATGAAAAATTCATTTAAAATCGTTTTAATACTTCAAGTTAAATGAAACGCATTTTTTAAATACGAGTTGCTTCCCCTACGCCAGTTTGAAAGTTGATGACGCGGTGAAAGTCAAACGTAAGAATTCAAGCGTTTTCTTGACTGCGACCATAAACAAATGGAGGGGTTCGTATCTTTAGATCAATCAACCCTCACTCTACAGCTAATTTATCGGCATTGCTTTAAGTGATTAACTCAGCGAGAATGCAGAGATGATCATGAGTCTGCGCTATAAATGTTAGATTGATGTTTGTGTCACTTTTGTTTGTGATGCTTTCAATATACAACCATTCTAATGTCGCATTGAGGTAGGCATATTGTGCACTAGGAATGTCGAATTATTGTTGATTTATGAATTATACTCAGTATTGTTCTTCAGGTTTCTTATATAGTAATTTGCAGATTCTGGAAAGAAATACATACATGTAAATAAATACGTAGGCCTACTGTAGGCCAAATATTTAAAAATGCGGCGATTGTTTTATACTTCGTCAGCATGGTTCAGGTTTGATATCGGAATTTTTGAGAAAAACAAATAGGAAACAAAGATCTAATGAAACAAATAAATGGTCCTTGATGCGATAAATTCGTTATATAGTCAGTTACTGACCCCCTATAAAGGCATAGAGGGTCAGTAAGAAGTATAGGAGGCTCGGGCTACGCCCTCGCCCCCTATAAATCTTACTGACCCTCTATGCCTTTATAGGGGGTCAGTAACTGACTATATAACTAATAATATAAAAATGTAAACCTTATTAGTCCTTTTCCAAGACCTGCATATGTATGACACTGTCAACATATCTCCTTTTTCCTAGGCCTCATTCTAAATTTGATTGAATTAGAAAATAAATTGTATTGTTTTTTTGTTTGTTTTTTTGGTGCAAAAGTTATGAGTTAAAATAATAATGTTTGCTATGAGTGCTTTGAGAAAAATGAAATTAAAGAAAAGGAACAAAATAGTTTGCTATAATAACAAGTTCATTTAGATTGTATTTTTATCATTATAATTTCCATGTACAAGTGTTTTGAGACAAGACTCAAGAAAGTAGGTGAATGATTGGAATTCTGAGATTCAGATTTTTCTTATATTGTTTAATAGGTGACACTTTCTTGTTAATTTCATTAATCATACCAGGGAAATGGTTTACATGTTATTTTTAACTTATTTATGAAGTGTCCACAGATTGTTATTAAAGGGAGATAACTGTATGTATACACAGAAAATAAAATATGACAAAACACTTCTGTCTTTTTTTTTGATGTTTGTCAGCTAAATGATACATTTGTACACATGTTTATCAACTGTTTTTATAACAAAATCATCTGATTTAAATAAAAGGCCAAACACTCTTATGTTTTTCACAGTAATCTATTTCTTCTCTTATTATCTTTATGAGAAAGTAAATTGATTTTGAAGTAATACAATTTAAGCACACAGTTGATAGTGAACAGGTTACAATATATCTCATCAACTTTGTGTTTTTGAAGTAATTGCTGTATCAATAACACTGAGAAATCATATTAGCACTTAAAGATGCTCCACCGCCGACAGAGCATAAACGATACTCATCATTTAAACAATAATTGGTGTTTAATCCTGTACATATATATATATATATGTGTGTAATTAACACAAAAAATAATATAAAATAATTTATTTTGCTTTTGCTGCATGCACAGTCAGTACTTCATTCCATATATGACATAGTGCCAAGTAATTTTTTCGGAAAAATAATTATTTTTAATATTTTTATCTTCAAGAAAAATTAAATGCTCAAACTTTTCAATAGTGGTAATGGTGTAAAGTAAGTAACTATTGTAACTGAAGAAAAATACTAAATTGTCTGCTCCTGTTTTTGATAGTGAAAAAATACTATTTGTCAGTGGTGGAGCATTTTTAATATTTTAATGTAAAAATACACAAAATTATGATTAAGTAACACAAAGTTCACTGTATCATATCAAAAGTGTTTGTCATTTAAAGAAAGTCCTCTGTGTATGAGAACCAGAGCCTGTGATAGTATGTTTGTTTAGGGAGGCTGCAGTAAGTTGTTTTTTGTTTCTGTCTCCTTATGATAACAGATGTTAGCTGTTAAGAGTAGTTATAGAATTACCTCCCCTGTATACAGCATCCATGGGTTTGGTGAGCTTGTGACTAGCAGGAAACTGCTGTATTCATGTAATGTCCTTTTGTGATAGCAGTAATGCATATCTATATAATAATGCACTGCAGCCAACTGTCAAATACCAAGCAGGATACCCACACAGTCACATTTCACTGATAACGAGTTGTTCACAATTATAATTAAATTATGTTACCACAGAACTAAATGAGCCGTGATTAGTCGTCCTGACTGAAATTTGTCCGTAATGGCATGACCATCTGAGCAATGTCTGTAGCTGTCTCACTGCGTAAAGCGTTGGCTGCATGTGTGAGTTGTAGGGCTGCATCTGGATGAGCCGTTCCTGGTAACATAGTACACTCTCTCTCTAACATCGTTGCCATACCTTCCAGCAATTCGTGGAAACCAAAGCCCAGGGCCGCTCTTCGTAATCTGTTCAGCTCCTGTATTAATATGAGTAATTGTATCGAATTGTGTTTTAGGATTAAACATGGAAAAGTTAAAAGAGAAAGCACTATGTATGATTTGGGCCCTTATCGGCCACTGAATCCATCAATTTTTCAACTAAGTGTTAAGTAATAAAGTTGTTTTATTCGAAATATTAATTATTACATCTCTGATGCATCTATGATGGTAGTTGTTGTTGTTAGAGTTCTAAGTTGCCTTGGTAACCAACCGAAATATGCATAAATTTTTTCGTGAATTTGAAAATATTGCCATTTTGGACCTATTTTTGGTATGTTTTTTAAACAAGAAACCATAGAGCGCAGTAGAACAAACTCAACATTTACTGTGAATATGCAGTCACATAAGATACATCTATTGGAAAAATATAAAGTTAGTTCAAGGATGTCCTCTATGATTTCTTAGAACTTAAATAACAAAAATAATCTACTTTGCTTAATTTATTAATATTTTGGATGTTTACCATGGCAACTACATTTGCAATGAAACACAACTGTCATAGTAACTATATCAGGGATGAACTCGATATCTGAAATTCAACCATTTAATCAATAAATAACACGTTTTGAAAAATTGACAGATTTGGGGTGAAAACTTGGCTAAACCATGTGTAGTCCTTTCACTGTATAACCATTTGTCTAGATCTAGCATTGGGCATGGCTTCCTGTCAATGCTATCAAACATTGTCAACTATAAGGTTCACCAATACATTTTACTCATCTATCAAAAGTATTTATACAGATACAATAGATTTTAACAGCTTTCAATTCCAGGTATTGTTTCTAATTTCAATTTAAATTCTTTTTGGACATGCACACCAAAGTTATGGTTCAATTTCATCAATATTCCTTATCCTAAAAGAATTCCTAGTTAAAAAAATTCCGTAGAAAATCAGAAAATCTTAACTTCTGTAATGTTTCCCTATGGAAAATTTAAACTGAAGGAAATGTCAGTGTTGATGAATCTGATCCTTGGTGTGGGAGATCACACAATCAGACATCTGTATTTACCTTATAAAACTGCTGTTGTTTTTCTGGAAGTTTCCTGGCATGTCTTAGTACTTTCTGTAGGTCACTCTGCAATAATAAATGGTAAATTGTTACAAACATTTAGCATCAGAACCTTATCATCCATCAGAGTTAATAAAGACAATAATTGACATTGACCTTTCAATATTAATATAATTTGTGACATATTTTAGGTACCAAAAACAAAGATAGGAATTCCCCACCATCTCGTGTCTTGTTTAATATGTACCTAGAGGTATGTAAAACAAGTTAAACCTAAATTCTAACATCACTTATGCTATGCTCCCATGTAATGCTACCTGTATCCCTATTTGCCTAAAAGTTCCATTTTACACCCATGTAAACACTTCGAGCGAGGTAAGAATAAACCCTAAAGAACATGTTCCAAATAGTAAATCGTACACATTTTACAAGATACATATGTATGGATATTCCCATGTAAATCGAGCAACCTGATCGTATTTCTGTTGTTTTCCTATGAATCAAGCTCACCTGTAACCCAGATGGCTTTATCCAAACTACACAGCTCTGTGCATAACTACGTTTATCCAGAGGTCTGACAGGAAATGGTGTTTTGTTGTCATCTTCTCCGTAAGGTGGATCAGGGAAATCCGATATTGGAGCCAGGTTGTTTATTGGGCCAAGCCAATTAATGGGCTCCTGACCTAAACAGATATACACAATATACCTACAAACAGGAGTCTACACAGATATAAACAATATACTTACACACAGGAGTCTACACAGATAAGTAAAACAAATAATTCAAATAACTTTAACTTTGTAACAGGGTTTTCAGAATAAATAGAATTTAATACTAGTAGGGTACTAAGGTTTTTTTTCTTGATTTATCTCAATATTTGTCTAATTATTTTCCTCCGGAATACATCACTTTAGAAGTACAGGTGATTCAGAAAATATGTCCCGACTTTAATGCTTAATAAAATCCAAACCTTGAAAGGTCCAGATACAAATCATAATTTTTCCTGAAGAAGGATATGTTTTCTGAAACACCCTGTATGTGTACGTGTACTGACCTGGTTCTAACAGGGAAAGCATGAGGTTACTTTTCTTTTTACTGTCCGCCCAGGAGTATAGGAGACCGTACCAGTCAGGTCTGTCAGTAAAACAAACATCATAAACATTACAGTATATACTATATAAACATACCCAACTTTAGTGAGGGCTACCATACCCTCTATCTAAGTACCCCACCTTTTATACTACATACACAACTTTAGTGAGGACTACCATACCCTCTATCTAAGTACCCCACCTTTTATACTACATACACAACTTTAGTGAGGACTACCATACCCTCTATCTAAGTACCCCACCTTTTATACTACATACACAACTTTAGTGAGGACTACCATACCCTCTATCTAAGTACCCCACCTTTTATACTACATACACAACTTTAGTGAGGACTACCATACCCTCTATCTAAGTACCCCACCTTTTATACTACATACACAACTTTAGTGAGGACTACCATACCCTCTATCTAAGTACCCCACCTTTTATACTTACACACAAACTTTAGTGAGGACTACCATACCCTATATCTAAGTACCCCACCTTTTATACTACATACACAACTTTAGTGAGGACTACCATACCCTCTATCTAAGTACCCCACCTTTTATACTACATACACAACTTTAGTGAGGACTACCATACCCTCTATCTAAGTACCCCACCTTTTATACTACATACACAACTTTAGTGAGGACTACCATACCCTCTATCTAAGTACCCCACCTTTTATACTACATACACAACTTTAGTGAGGACTACCATACCCTCTATCTAAGTACCCCACCTTTTATACTACATACACAACTTTAGTGAGGACTACCATACCCTCTATCTAAGTACCCCACCTTTTATACTACATACACAACTTTAGTGAGGACTACCATACCCTCTATCTAAGTACCCCACCTTTGATACTACATACACAACTTTAGTGAGGACTACCATACCCTATATCTAAGTACCCCACCTTTTATACTACATACACAACTTTAGTGAGGACTACCATACCCTCTATCTAAGTACCCCACCTTTGATACTACATACACAACTTTAGTGAGGACTACCATACCCTCTATCTAAGTACCCCACCTTTGATACTACATACACAACTTTAGTGAGGACTACCATACCCTCTATCTAAGTACCCCACCTTTGATACTACATACACAACTTTAGTGAGGACTAACCATACCCTCTATCTAAGTACCCCACCTTTGATACTACATACACAACTTTAGTGAGGACTACCATACCCTCTATCTAAGTACCCCACCTTTGATACTACATACACAACTTTAGTGAGGACTACCATACCCTCTATCTAAGTACCCCACCTTTGATACTACATACACAACTTTAGTGAGGACTACCATACCCTCTATCTAAGTACCCCACCTTTTATACTACATACACAACTTTAGTGAGGACTACCATACCCTCTATCTAAGTACCCCACCTTTTATACTACATACACAACTTTAGTGAGGACTACCATACCCTCTATCTAAGTACCCCACCTTTGATACTACATACACAACTTTAGTGAGGGCTACCATACCCTCTATCTAAGTACCCCACCTTTTATACTACATACACAACTTTAGTGAGGACTACCATACCCTCTATCTAAGTACCCCACCTTTTATACTACATACACAACTTTAGTGAGGACTACCATACCCTCTATCTAAGTACCCCACCTTTTATACTACATACACAACTTTAGTGAGGACTACCATACCCTCTATCTAAGTACCCCACCTTTTATACTACATACACAACTTTAGTGAGGACTACCATACCCTCTATCTAAGTACCCCACCTTTTATACTACATACACAACTTTAGTGAGGACTACCATACCCTCTATCTAAGTACCCCACCTTTATACTACATACACAACTTTAGTGAGGACTACCATACCCTCTATCTAAGTACCCCACCTTTATACTACATACACAACTTTAGTGAGGACTACCATACCCTCTATCTAAGTACCCCACCTTTTATACTACATACACAACTTTAATGAGGACTACCATACCCTATATCTAAGTACCCCACCTTTTATACTACATACCCCAACTTTAGTGAGGACTACCATACCCTCTATCTAAGTACCCCACCTTTTATACTACATACACAACTTTAGTGAGGACTACCATACCCTCTATCTAAGTACCCCACCTTTTATACTACATACACAACTTTAGTGAGGACTACCATACCCTCTATCTAAGTACCCCACCTTTTATACTACATACACAACTTTAGTGAGGACTACCATACCCTCTATCTAAGTACCCCACCTTTTATACTACATACACAACTTTAGTGAGGGCTACCATACCCTCTATCTAAGTACCCCACCTTTTATACTACATACACAACTTTAGTGAGGACTACCATACCCTCTATCTAAGTACCCCACCTTTGATACTACATACCACAACTTTAGTGAGGGCTACCATACCCTCTATCTAAGTACCCCACCTTTTATACTACATACACAACTTTAGTGAGGACTACCATACCCTCTATCTAAGTACCCCACCTTTTATACTACATATACACAACTTTAGTGAGGACTACCATACCCTCTATCTAAGTACCCCACCTTTTATACTACATACACAACTTTAGTGAGGACTACCATATCCCTCTATCTAAGTACCCCACCTTTTATACTACATACACAAATTTAGTGAGGACTACCATACCCTCTATCTAAGTACCCCACCTTTTATACTACATACACAACTTTAGTGAGGACTACCATACCCTCTATCTAAGTACCCCACCTTTGATACTACATACACAACTTTAGTGAGGACTACCATACCCTCTATCTAAGTACCCCACCTTTTATACTACATACACAACTTTAGTGAGGACTACCATACCCTCTATCTAAGTACCCCACCTTTTATACTACATACACAACTTTAGTGAGGACTACCATACCCTCTATCTAAGTACCCACCTTTTATACTACATATACAACTTTAGTGAGGACTACCATACCCTCTATCTAAGTACCCCACCTTTTATACTACATATACAACTTTAGTGAGGACTACCATACCCTCTATCTAAGTACCCCACCTTTATACTACATACCAAACTTTAGTGAGGACTACCATACCCTCTATCTAAGTACTCCCACCTTTTATACTACATATACAACTTTAGTGAGGACTACCATACCCTCTATCTAAGTACCCCACCTTTTATACTACATATACAACTTTAGTGAGGACTACCATACCCTCTATCTAAGTACCCCACCTTTGATACTACATACCAAACTTTAGTGAGGACTACCATACCCTCTATCTAAGTACCCCACCTTTTATACTACATACACAACTTTAGTGAGGACTACCATACCCTCTATCTAAGTACCCCACCTTTATACTACATACACAACTTTAGTGAGGACTACCATACCCTCTATCTAAGTACCCCACCTTTTATACTACATACACACTTTAGTGAGGACTACCATACCCTCTATCTAAGTACCCCACCTTTTATACTACATACACAACTTTAGTGAGGACTACCATACCCTCTATCTAAGTACCCCACCTTTGATACTACATACACAACTTTAGTGAGGACTACCATACCCTCTATCTAAGTACCCCACCTTTTATACTACATACACAAACTTTAGTGAGGACTACCATACCCTCTATCTAAGTACCCCACCTTTTATACTACATACACAACTTTAGTGAGGACTACCATACCCTCTATCTAAGTACCCCACCTTTTTATACTACATACACAACTTTAGTGAGGACTACCATACCCTCTATCTAAGTACCCCACCTTTTATACTACATACACAACTTTAGTGAGGACTACCATACCCTCTATCTAAGTACCCCCACCTTTTATACTACATATACAACTTTAGTGAGGACTACCATACCCTCTATCTAAGTACCCCACCTTTGATACTACATACACAACTTTAGTGAGGACTACCATACCCTCTATCTAAGTACCCCACCTTTTATACTACATATACAACTTTAGTGAGGACTACCATACCCTCTATCTAAGTACCCCACCTTTTATACTACATACACAACTTTAGTGAGGACTACCATACCCTCTATCTAAGTACCCCACCTTTTATACTACATACACAACTTTAGTGAGGACTACCATACCCTCTATCTAAGTACCCCACCTTTTATACTACATACACAACTTTAGTGAGGACTACCATACCCTCTATCTAAGTACCCCACCTTTTATACTACATACACAACTTTAGTGAGGACTACCATACCCTATATCTAAGTACCCCCACCTTTTATACTACATACTACAACTTTAGTAGGACCCATACCCTATCTAAGTACCCCACCTTTTATATACTACATACACAACTTTAGTGAGGACTACCATACCCTTATCTAAGTACCCCACCTTTTATACTACATACACAACTTTAATGAGGACTACCATACCCTCTATCTAAGTACCCCACCTTTTATACTACATATACAACTTTAGTGAGGACTACCATACCCTCTATCTATCTAAGTACCCCACCTTTTATACTACATACCCAACTTTAGTGAGGACTACCATACCCTCTATCTAAGTACCCCACTATACTACATACACAACTTTAGTGAGGACTACCATACCCTCTATCTAAGTACCCCACCTTTTATACTACATACCCCAACTTTAGTGAGGACTACCATACCCTCTATCTAAGTACCCCACCTTTTATACTACATACACAACTTTAGTGAGGACTACCATACCCCTCTATCTAAGTACCCCACCTTTTATACTACATATACACAACTTTAGTGAGGGCTACCATACCCTCTATCTAAGTACCACCCCACCTTTTATACTACATACACAACTTTAGTGAGGACTACCATACCCTCTATCTAAGTACCCACCTTTTATACTACATACAACTTTAGTGAGGGCTACCATACCCTATATCTAAGTACCCCACCTTTTATACTACATACACAACTTTAGTGAGGACTACCATACCCTCTATCTAAGTACCCCACCTTTTATACTACATACCAAACTTTAGTGAGGACTACCATACCCTCTATCTAAGTACCCCACCTTTTATACTACATACACAACTTTAGTGAGGACTACCATACCCTCTATCTAAGTACCCCACCTTTTATACTACATACCCAACTTTAGTGAGAACTACCATACCCTATATCTAAGTAACCCCACACCTTTTATACTACATAAACACAACTTTAGTGAGGACTACCATACCCTCTATCTAAGTACCCCACCTTTTTATACTACATACCCCAACATTTAGTGAGGACTACATACCCTCTATCTAAGTACCCCACCTTTTATACTACATACCCGAACTTTAGTGAGGACTACCATACCCTATATCTAAGTACCCCCCCACCTTTTATACTACATAAACAACTTTAGTGAGGACTACCATACCCTCTATCTAAGTACCCCACCTTTTATACTACATACCCAACTTTAGTGAGGACTACCATACCCTCTATCTAAGTACCCCACCTTTATACTACATACCAACTTTAGTGAGGACTACCATACCCTCTATCTAAGTACCCCACCTTTTATACTACATACCACAACTTTAGTGAGGACTACCATAACCTCTATCTAAGTACCCCACCTTTTATACTACATACCCAACTTTAGTGAGGACTACCATACCCTCTATCTAAGTACCCCACCTTTTATACTACATACACAACTTTAGTGAGGACTACCATACCCTCTATCTATAGTAACCCCACCTTTTATACTACATACACAACTTTAGTGAGGACTACCATACCCTCTATCTAAGTACCCCACTTTTATACTACATATACTAAACTTTAGTGAGGGCTACCATACCCTATACTCTATCTAAGTACCCACCTTTTATACTACATACACAAAACTTTAGTGAGGCACTACCATACCCTCTATCTAAGTACCCCACCTTTTATACTACATACACAACTTTAGTGAGGACTACCATACCCTCTATCTAAGTACCCCACCTTTTATACTACATACACAACTTTAGTGAGGACTACCATACCCTCTATCTAAGTACCCCCACCTTTTATACTACATACCCAACTTTAGTGAGGACTACCATACCATACCCTCTATCTAAGTACCCCACCTTTTATACTACATACCCAACTTTAGTGAGGACTACCATACCCTCTATCTAAGTACCCCACCTTTTATACTACATACCCAACTTTAGTGAGGACTACCATACCCTCTATCTAAGTACCCCACCTTTTATACTACATACACAACTTTAGTGAGGACTACCATACCCTCTATCTAAGTACCCCACCTTTTATACTACATACACAACTTTAGTGAGGACTACCATACCCTCTATCTAAGTACCCCACCTTTTATATACATACACAACTTTAGTGAGGGCTACCATACCTCTATCTAAGTACCCCACCTTTTATACTACATACACAACTTTAGTGAGGACTACCATACCCTCTATCTAAGTACCCCACCTTTTATACTACATACACAACTTTAGTGAGGACTACCATACCCTCTATCTAAGTACCCCACCTTTTATACTACATACACAACTTTAGTGAGGACTAAACCATACCCCAACCCTTTTAATATCTACATATTCAACATTAGTGAGGACTACCTAAGTACCCCCACCTTTTATACTACATACCCAACTTTAGTGAGGACTACCATACCCTCTATCTAAGTACCCCACCTTTTATACTACATACCCAACTTTAGTGAGGACTACCATACCCTCTATCTAAGTACCCCACCTTTTATACTACATACCCAACTTTAGTGAGGACTACCATACCCTCTATCTAAGTACCCCACCTTTTATACTACATACACAACTTTAGTGAGGACTACCATACCCTCTATCTAAGTACCCCACCTTTTATACTACATACCAACTTTAGTGAGGACTACCATACCCTCTATCTAAGTACCCCACCTTTTATACTACATACCCAACTTTAGTGAGGACTCTACCATACCCTCTATATCTAAGTACCCCACCTTTCCTTTTATACTACATACCACAACTTTAGTGAGGACTACCATACCCCCTACCCTTTTCTATCTAAGTACCCCACCCCACCTTTTATACTACATATACAACTTTAGTGAGGACTACCATACCCTATATCTAAGTACCCCACTTTTATACTACATACCCAACTTTAGTGAGGACTACCATACCCTCTATCTAAGTACCCCACCTTTTATACTACATACACAACTTTAGTGAGGACTACCATACCCTCTATCTAAGTACCCCACCTTTTATACTACATATACAACTTTAGTGAGGACTACCATACCCTCTATCTAAGTACCCCACCTTTTATACTACATACACAACTTTAGTGAGGACTACCATACCCTCTATCTAAGTACCCCACCTTTTATACTACATACACAACTTTAGTGAGGACTACCATACCCTCTATCTAAGTACCCCACCTTTTATACTACATATACAACTTTAGTGAGGACTACCATACCCTCTATCTAAGTACCCCACCTTTTATACTACATACCCAACTTTAGTGAGGACTACCATACCCTCTATCTAAGTACCATCCACCTAAGACTGTGACCTTTTATTACAAACTTTAGTGAGGACTACCATACCCTCTATCTAAGTACCCCACCTTTTATACTACATACACAACTTTAGTGAGGACTACCATACCCTCTATCTAAGTACCCCACCTTTTATACTACATACACAACTTTAGTGAGGACTACCATACCCTATATCTAAGTACCCCACCTTTTATACTACATACACAACTTTAGTGAGGACTACCATACCCTCTATCTAAGTACCCCACCTTTTTATACTACATACACAACTTTAGTGAGGACTACCATACCCTCTATCTAAGTACCCCACCTTTTATACTACATACCTCAACTTTAGTGAGGACTACCATACCCTCTATCTAAGTACCCCCACCTTTTATACTACATACACAACTTTAGTGAGGACTACCATACCCTCTATCTAAGTACCCCACCTTTTATACTACATACCCAACTTTAGTGAGGACTACCATACCCTCTATCTAAGTACCCCACCTTTGATACTACATACACAACTTTAGTGAGGACTACCATACCCTCTATCTAAGTACCCCACCTTTTATACTACATACACAACTTTAGTGAGGACTACCATACCCTCTATCTAAGTACCCCACCTTTTATACTACATACCAAACTTTAGTGAGGGCTACCATACCCTCTATCTAAGTACCCCACCTTTTATACTACATACACAACTTTAGTGAGGACTACCATACCCTCTATCTAAGTACCCCACCTTTTATACTACATACACAACTTTAGTGAGGACTACCATACCCTATATCTAAGTACCCCACCTTTTATACTACATACACAACTTTAGTGAGGACTACCATACCCTCTATCTAAGTACCCCACCTTTTATACTACATACACAACTTTAGTGAGGACTACCATACCCTCTATCTAAGTACCCCACCTTTGATACTACATACACAACTTTAGTGAGGACTACCATACCCTCTATCTAAGTACCCCACCTTTTATACTACATACACAACTTTAGTGAGGACTACCATACCCTCTATCTAAGTACCCCACCTTTTATACTACATACACAACTTTAGTGAGGACTACCATACCCTCTATCTAAGTACCCCACCTTTTATACTACATACCCAACTTTAGTGAGGACTACCATACCCTATATCTAAGTACCCCACCTTTTATACTACATACACAACTTTAGTGAGGACTACCATACCCTCTATCTAAGTACCCCACCTTTTATACTACATACACAACTTTAGTGAGGACTACCATACCCTCTATCTAAGTACCCCACCTTTTATACTACATACCCAACTTTAGTGAGGACTACCATACCCTCTATCTAAGTACCCCACCTTTTATACTACATACACAACTTTAGTGAGGACCTACCATACCCTCTATCTAAGTACCCCACCTTTTATACTACATACACAACTTTAGTGAGGACTACCATACCCTCTATCTAAGTACCCCACCTTTTATACTACATACACAACTTTAGTGAGGACTACCATACCCTCTATCTAAGTACCCCACCTTTTATACTACATACACAACTTTAGTGAGGACTACCATACCCTCTATCTAAGTACCCCACCTTTTATACTACATACACAACTTTAGTGAGGACTACCATACCCTCTATCTAAGTACCCCACCTTTTATACTACATACACAACTTTAGTGAGGACTACCATACCCTCTATCTAAGTACCCCACCTTTTATACTACATACACAACTTTAGTGAGGGACTACCATACCCTCTATCTAAGTACCCCACCTTTTATACTACATATACAACTTTAGTGAGGACTACCATACCCTATATCTAAGTACCCCACCTTTTATACTACATACACAACTTTAGTGAGGACTACCATACCCTATATCTAAGTACCCCACCTTTTATACTACATACACAACTTTAGTGAGGGCTACCATACCCTATATCTAAGTACCCCACCTTTTATACTACATACCCAACTTTAGTGAGGGCTACCATACCCTATATCTAAGTACCCCACCTTTTATACTACATACCCAACTTTAGTGAGGGCTACCATACCCTCTATCTAAGTACCCCACCTTTTATACTACATACACAACTTTAGTGAGGACTACCATACCCTCTATCTAAGTACCCCACCTTTTATACTACATACACAACTTTAGTGAGGACTACCATACCCTCTATCTAAGTACCCCACCTTTTATACTACATATACAACTTTAGTGAGGACTACCATACCCTCTATCTAAGTACCCCACCTTTTATACTACATACACAACTTTAGTGAGGACTACCATACCCTCTATCTAAGTACCCCACCTTTGATACTACATACACAACTTTAGTGAGGACTACCATACCCTCTATCTAAGTACCCCACCTTTTATACTACATATACACAACTTTAGTGAGGACTACCATACCCTCTATCTAAGTACCCCACCTTTTATACTACATATACAACTTTAGTGAGGACTACCATACCCTATATCTAAGTACCCCACCTTTTATACTACATATACAACTTTAGTGAGGGCTACCATACCCTCTATCTAAGTACCCCACCTTTTATACTACATACACAACTTTAGTGAGGACTACCATACCCTTATCCCTCTATCTAAGTACCCCACCTTTTATACTACATACACAACTTTAGTGAGGACTACCATACCCTCTATCTAAGTACCCCACCTTTTATACTACATACACAACTTTAGTGAGGACTACCATACCCTCTATCTAAGTACCCCACCTTTTATACTACATACCCAACTTTAGTGAGGACTACCATACCCTCTATCTAAGTACCCCACCTTTTATACTACATACACAACTTTAGTGAGGACTACCATACCCTCTATCTAAGTACCCCACCTTTTATACTACATACACAACTTTAGTGAGGACTACCATACCCTCTATCTAAGTACCCCACCTTTTATACTACATACCAACTTTAGTGAGGACTACCATACCCTCTATCTAAGTACCCCACCTTTTATACTACATATACAACTTTTAGTGAGGACTACCATACCCTCTATCTAAGTACCCCACCTTTTACTACATACACAACTTTAGTGAGGACTACCATACCCTCTATCTAAGTACCCCACCTTTTATACTACATACACAACTTTAGTGAGGACTACCATACCCTCTATCTAAGTACCCCACCTTTTATACTACATACACAACTTTAGTGAGGACTACCATACCCTCTATCTAAGTACCCCACCTTTTATACTACATACACAACTTTAGTGAGGACTACCATACCCTCTATCTAAGTACCCCACCTTTGATACTACATACACAACTTTAGTGAGGACTACCATACCCTCTATCTAAGTACCCCACCTTTTATACTACATATACAACTTTAGTGAGGACTACCATACCCTCTATCTAAGTACCCCCACCTTTTATACTACATACAACTTTAGTGAGGACTACCATACCCTCTATCTAAGTACCCCACCTTTTATATACTACATACACAACTTTAGTGAGGACTACCATACCCTATCATATGTGCAAGTACCCCCACCTTTTATACTACATACCCAACTTTAGTGAGGACTACCATACCCTCACTATCTATCTAAGTTACCCCTACCTTTTATACTACATACCCAACTTTAATGAGGACTACCATACCCTCGTATCTAAGGTACCCCACTGCTTTTATACTACATACCCAACTTTAGTGA
This sequence comes from Argopecten irradians, assembly GCF_041381155.1. Taxonomy (NCBI): domain Eukaryota; kingdom Metazoa; phylum Mollusca; class Bivalvia; order Pectinida; family Pectinidae; genus Argopecten; species Argopecten irradians. Next base: position 2,803,558 of record NC_091143.1, on the reverse strand, counting down.
GGACTACCATACCCTCTATATTAAGTACCCCACCTTTTGATACTACATATACAACTTTAGTGAGGGCTACCATACCCTCTATCTAAGTACCCCCACCCTTTTATACTACATACACAACTTTAGTGAGGACTACCATACCCTCTATCTAAGTACCCCCACCCTTTTATACTACATATACAACTTTAGTGAGGGCTACCATACCTCTATCTAAGTACCACCCACCTTTTATAACCTACATATACAACTTTAGTGAGGAGCTACCATACCCTCTATCTAAGTACCCCACCTTTTATACTACATACCCAACTTTAGTGAGGACTACCATACCCTCTATCTAAGTACCCCACCTTTTATACTACATACACAACTTTAGTGAGGAACTACCATACCCTCATATCTAAGTACCCCCACCTTTTATTACATAAAAACTTTAGTGAGGACTACCATACCCTCAATCTTAAGTAAACCCCACCTTTTATACTACATACCCAACTTTAGTGCGGGCTACCATACCCTATATCTAAGTACCCCACCTTTTATCTACACTACAAGTATTCACAACTTTAGTGAGGGTCTAACCATACCCTCTATATCTAAGTACCCCACCTTTTAATACTACATACAACAACTTTAGTGAGGGCTAACCATACCCTGCTCTATCTAAGTACCCCCACCTTTTATACTACATACACAACTTTAGTGAGGGCTACCAAACCCTCTATCTAAGTACCCCACCTTTTATACTACATACACAACTTTAGTGAGGACTACCATACCCTCTATCTAGTTACCCCCCCACCTTTTATACTACATACACAACTTTAGTGAGGACTACCATAAACCTCTATCTAACTACCCGCCCACCTTTTATACTAAATACACAACTTTAGTGAGGACTACCATACCCTCTATCTAAAGTACCCCACCTTTTATACTACATACACAACTTTAGTGAGGACTACCAATGACCCTCTATCTAAGTACCCCACCTTTGATACTACATACACAACTTTAGTTGAGGACTACCATACCCTCTATCTAAGTACCCCCACCTTTTATACTACATATACACAACTTTAGTGAGGACTACCAAACACCTCTATCTAAGTACCCCACCACCTTTTATAACTACATACCCAACTTTAGTGAGGACTACCATACCCCTCTATCTAAGTACCCCACCTTTTATACTACATACACAACTTTAGTGAGGACTACCATACCCTCTATCTAAGTACCCCACCTTTTATACTACATACACAACTTTAGTGAGGACTACCATACCCTCTATCTAAGTTACCCCACCTTTTTTATACTACATACACAACTTTAGTGAGGACTACCATACCCTCTATCAAAAGTACCCCACCACCTTTTATACTACATACACAACTTTAGTGAGACTACCATACCCTCTAATCTAAGTACCCCTCACCTTTGATACTACATACACAACTTTAATGAGGACTACCATACCCTCTATCTAAGTTAAAACCCCACCTTTTTGATACTACATATACAACTTAGTGAGGACTACCATACCCTCTATCTAAGTACCACCACCTTTTATACTACATATTCAACTTTAGTGAGGACTACCATACCCTCTATCTAAGTACCCCACCTTTTATACTACATATACAACTTTAGTGAGGGCTACCATTACCCTCTATCTAAGACCTATCCCCACCTATTTATACTACTTACACAACGATTAGTGAGGCTACCATAACCCTAAATCTAAGTACCTTTTTAATACTACATACCCAACTTTAGTGAGGTCTACCATACCCTCTATCTAAGTACCCCACCTTTTATACTACATACCCAACTTTAGTGAGGACTACCATACCCTCCCCCATTATCTAAGTACCCCCCACCTTTTATACTACATACCCAACTTTAGTGAGGACTACCATACCCTATCTATCTAAGTACCCCACCTTTTATACTACATACACCTAACTTTTAGTGAAGGACTACCATACCCTATATCTAAGTACCCACCCACCTTTTATACTACATACCTCCAACTTTAGTGAGGGCTACCATACCCTCTATCTAAGTACCTTCCCCACCTTTTATACTACATACACAACTTTAGTGAGGATGCTACCATACCCTCTATCTAAGTACCCCACCTTTTATACTACATACACAAACTTTAGTGAGGACTTACCATACCCCTCTATCTAAGTACCCCACCTTTTATACTACATAAAACCAACTTTAGTGAGGACTACCATACCCTCTATCTAAGTACCCCCACCTTTTATACTACATACACAACTTTTTAGTGAGGACTACCATACCCTCTATCTAAGTACCCCACCTTTTATACTACATACACAACTTTAGTGAGGACTACCATACCCTCATATCTAAGTACCCCTACCTTTTATACTACATACCCAACTTTAGTGAGGACTACCATACCCTCTATCTAAGTACCCCACCTTTTATACTACATATACAACTTTAGTGAGGACTACTACCTATAACCCAACTATCTATAGTACCCACACCTTTTATACCTACCTTTATACACACTTTAGTGAGGACTACCATACCCTCTATCTAAGTACCCCACCTTTTATACTACATACACAACTTTAGTGAGGACTACCATACCCTCTATCTAAGTACCTCCACCTTTTATACTACATACACAACTTTAGTGAGGACTACCATACCCTCAATCTAAGTAACCCCACCTTTTATACTACATACACAACTTTAGTGAGGACTACTACATACCCTCTATCTAAGTACCCCACCTTTTATACTACATACCCAACTTTAGTGAGGACTACCATACCCTCTATCTAAGTACCCCACCTTTTATACTACATACACAACTTTAGTGAGGACTACCATACCCTCTATCTAAGTACCCCACCTTTTGATACTACATACACAACTTTAGTGAGGACTACCATACCCTCTATATCTAAGTATCCCCACCTTTGATACACATACATATACAACTTTAGTGAGGACTACCATACCCTCTATCTAAGTACCCAAACACCCCAACTTTTATACTACATACCCAACTTTAGTGAGGACTACCATACCCTCTATCTAAGTACCCCCACCTTTTATACTACATTACACAACTTTAGTGAGGGCTACCATACCCTCTATCTAAGTACCAATACCCCACCTTTTATACTACATACACAACTTTAGTGAGGACTACCATACCCTCTATCTAAGTACCCCCACCTTTTATACTACAATACACAACTTTAGTGAGGACTAACCATACCCTCCTATCTAAGTACCCCACCTTTTATACTACATACACAACTTTAGTGAGGAGACTCACCATACCCTCATATCTAAGTACCCCTCTCCACCTTTTATACCTACATACACAACTTTTAGTGAGGACTACCATACCCTCTATCTAAGTACCCCACCTTTGATACTACATACTACTAACTTTAGTGAGGACTACCATACCCTCTATCTAAGTACCCCACCTTTTTGATACTACATACACTAACTTTAATGAGACTACCTTACCCTCTAACTAAGTACCCCACCACCTTTCTTATAACTACTAATACATCTTTAGTGAGGACTACCATACCCCTTTATCTAAGTACCGCCACCCTTTTTACTACAACTTTAGTGAGGAACTACCAATACCCTCTATCTAAGTACCAACCACCTTTTATACTACATACCCAACTTTAGTGAGGACTACCAAACCCTCTATCTAAGTACCCCCACCGATTTATACTACATACCCAACTTTAGTGAGGACTACCATACCCTATATCTAAGTACCCTGTCCCACCTTTTATACTACATATACAACTTTAGTGAGGAACTACCATACGAACTACTCAATATCTAAGTACCCCACCTTTTATACTCACATACACAACTTTAGTGAGGACTACCATACCCTCTATCTAAGTACTCTCCACCTTTTATACAACATACCCAACTTTAGTGAGGACTACCATACCCTCTATCTAAGTACCCCACCTTTTATACTACATACACAACTTTAGTGAGGACTACCATACCCTCTATCTAAGTACCCTCCCACCTTTTATACTACATACACAACTTTAGTGAGGACTACCATACCCTCTATCTAAGTACCCCCACCTTTTATACTACATACACAACTTTAGTGAGGAACTTACCATACCCTCTATCTAAGTACCCCACACCTTTTATACTACATACACAACTTTAGTGAGGACTACCATACCCTCTATCTAAGTACCCCACCTTTTATACTACATAACCAAAACTTTAGTGAGGACTACCATAAACCCTCTATCTAAGTACCCCACCTTTTATACTACATACCCAACTTTAGTGAGGACTACCATACCCTCTATCTAAGTACCCCCCCACCTTTTATACTACATAACACAACTTTAGTGAGGACTACCATACCCTCTATCTAAGTACCCCACCTTTTATACTACATACACAACTTTAGTGAGGACTACCATACCCTCTATCTAAGTACCCCACCTTTTATACTACATATACAACTTTAGAGAGAGGACTACCATACCCTCTATCTAAGTACCCCACTTTTATACTTTATGAGGACTACCTTACCCTCTATACACCCCACCTTATACTACAACTTTAGTGAGGACTACCATACCCTCTATCTAAGTACCCCAACCTTTTATACTACATACACAACTTTAGTGAGGACTACCATAAACCCTCTATCTAAGTACCCCACCTTTTATACTACATACACAACTTTAGTGAGGACTACCATACCCCTCTATCTAAGTACCCCACCTTTTATACTACATATACACAACTTTAAGTGAGGACTACCATACCCTCTATCTAAGTACCCCACCTTTGATACTACATACCACAACTTTAGTGAGGACTACCATACCCTCTATCTAAGTACCCCACCTTTTATACTACATATACAACTTTAGTGAGGACTACCATACCCTCTATCTAAGTACCCCCCACCTTTTATACTACATATAACAACTTTAGTGAGGACTACCAATACCCTCTATCTAAGTACCCCCCCTTTGATACTACATACACAACTTTAGTGAGGAGCTACCATACCCACTCTATCTAAGTAACCTCCACCTTTTATACTACAAACCCAACTTTAGTGAGACGACTACCATATCCACCTCTATCCTAAGTACCCCCACCTTTTATCTACAACTTTAGTGAGGACTACATTACCCTCTATCTAAGTACCCACCCTTTGATACTACACATACCATAACTTTAGTGAGGACTACCAATACCCTCTATCTAAGTACCCCACCTTTTATACTACATATACAACTTTAGTGAGGCTACCATACCCTCTATTATCTAAGTACCCCCCCACCTTTTATACTACATTACTTTTGTAGTGAGGACTACCATACCCTCTATCTAAGTACCCCACCTTTTTATACTACATACACAACTTTAGTGAGGGCTACCATTACCCTCTCTATCTAAGTAACCTCCACCTTTTATACTACATATACAACTTTAGTGAAGGAATACCATACCTATATCTAAGTACCCCACCTTTTATACTACATACATAAACTTTAGTGGAGGACTATACCATACCCTCTATCTAAGTACCACCTCCACCTTTTATACTACATATACAACTTTAGTGAGGACTACCATACCCTCTATCTAAGTACCCCCACCTTTTATACTACACTACCCATATACAACTTTAGTGAGAGGACTACCATTACCCTATATCTAAGTACCGCCACCTTTTTATACTACATACACAACTTTAGATGTGAGGACTACCATACCCTCTATCTAAGTACCCTCACCTTTTATACTACATACACAACTTTAGTGAGGACTACCATACCCTCTATCTAAGTTACCCCCACCTTTTATACTACATACACAACTTTAGTGAGGACTACCATAACCCTATATCTAAGTACCCCACTTTTTAACTAATACACAACTTTAGTGAGGACTACCATACCCTCTATCTAAGTACCCCACCTTTTATACTACATACACAACTTTAGTGAGACTACCATACCCTCTATCTAAAGTACCCCACCTTTTATACTACATACAAACTTTAGTGAGGACTACCATACCCTCTATCTAAGTACCCCCCACCTTTTATACTACATACACAACTTTAGTGAGGACTACCACCATACCCTCTATCTAAGTACCCCACCTTTTATACTACATACACAACTTTAGTGAGGGACTACCATACCCTCTATCTAAGTACCACACCTTTTATACATACCCAACTTTAGTGAGGACTACCATACCCTCTATCTAAGTACCCAAAACTTTACGTGACTACCACACCCTTTTTACTACATCCTTTTACACAACAACTTTAGTGAGGACTACCACACCCTCTATCTAAGTACCCCACCTTTTATACTACATACACAACTTTAGTGAGGACTACCATACCCTCTATCTAAGTACCCCACCCACCTTTATATACATACATACACAACTTTAGTGAGGACTACTACCATCTAAAGTATCCCTTTATATACGACATACCGCAACTTTATTGAGGACTACCGAACCAGACCCCTCTAGACTATGTACCCCACCTTTTATACTAAATACACAACTTTAGTGAGGACTAACATACCCTCTATCTAAAGTACCCCCACCTTTTGTACTACATACCACAACTTTAGTGAGGGCTACCATACCCTCTATCTAAGTACCCCACCTTTGATACTACATACCTCAACTTTAGTGAGGGCTACCATACCCTATATCTAAGTACCCCAGCCCACCTTTTATACTAATATACCCAACTTTAGTGAGGGGCTACCATACCCCTATATCTAAGTACCCCACCTTTTAAATACTACATACATACAACTTTTAGTGAGGGCTACCATACCCCGATATCTAAGTACGCCCACCTTTTATACTAACAATACCCAACTTTAGTGAGGACTACCATACCCTCTATCTAAGTACCCCACCTTTTATACTACATACCAAACTTTAGTGAGGACTACCATACCCTCTATCTAAGTACCCCACCTTTGATACAATAAGTACCCCATCTTTTATACTACATATACAACTTTAGTGAGGACTACCATACCCTCTATCTAAGTACCCCACCTTTTATACTACATACCCAACTTTAGTGAGGGCTACCATACCCTCCACCTTCAGACTGCCATGCAGTAAGACTGTGAAGGCTGGCACTTTTCCATCATCATGACTTGTTGCTGTTTCATCTTCATCTTCTGTTTTAATGTCCTTATTGGCTTCTGTAACATCAAATAAAAAATATATATATCAAATTATTTGACCGTTATTTATAGGGCTAAGTATACATTGTGATGTAAGGGAACCCTTAAATATTCATACGCTTGGCCAGATGTGTCTGAAGCTATTAGCACATGTAGGTGGTAGCCAGGTACTGACTGAAGGCTGATGGTTTCAATCTGGCAACTCTGGCTTTCCTTAACTTCAAACAACTCTTATTCTGAATATGACGTAAAACAAAATACTGTATAACATACCATTCGTGTGTAATTTCTTTTGTGGTTTGTAGTTCTGATATCAATTTGTGGATAGAAACATTTGTGACTAGCCAATGGAGCAATAATGACGGTATAATATAAAATAAATCGTTGTTTTTATATTCGTGGTTTAAAAACAATGAAAGGTTTTACATGACAACCATTTCATATTATAGAGTATAGCCATAGTAATATTATTCTATTATGGCCCTTTCCAGAGGGAACTGTTCTCCTATAGTGTTGTCTGACGAGGTATAGTCCCCGAGTCGAAGACTTTAGGAGAACTGTTCCCAAGGGAAAGGGCCATAACAGATTTAGTATGTCGCACAACATTCATTATGACACATATATTTGGTCGCGTGCTCATTCCCGGGGGACTGTCGCAAAACAGACCATGGCTGTTCCCGGGGGACTGTCGCAAAACAGACCATGGCTGTTATCCAATCGCATTCCTAGTAATTATCATCTGATGTACTAAATTACAAAGAACAAATGTCTGGACTGTATTACCATCTGTTTTGTTGTCTTTAGAAGAAATAGGAAACACAAGGTGTCTTGATAGTGTCTGTGGACTGGCAGCATCGGCGATGTCTAAAAACCCAAGAATGTCCAATGTATCTCCAATCTCAGTGTCTATCAACTCAAAATCGTGGTTCCTAGGGAAAACACCATATTCAGATTTGATGTACATTCAAATAAATAAAAAAGACGCCAAAATATCTTGCAATGCTATGTAAATAATCATATACACATGTATATAATATACATGTAAGTACACTGAAAACAAGAGACCCAGAGGGCCTGCAAAAACACATTGGAGGGTAAAACTGTTTTATAAATCTTTATGAAATACAGATTGATTCCCTGACCTACAATATACACTTTTAACTTTGAAAAATAACCACTTAAGTCCAAATCTTCAAATACTGAAGGTGAAAAAGTTGCTTTAGAAAATTGTTAGCTTACTGTTGGTATTTATATTCCCTTTTTGGCAACATTTTAAGATATATTTCTTTAAAGAAAAACAAACTTTTCAACTAGACTTGAGTAAGGACTTACTTCCTGTAGGGGTCCGGAGCAGGATACAGATGTACTGGACATTTGAAATGACCACACTGTAGACTGCCCTGATAGGGTGAGTAACAACGCTCTGCTAACTGTTCAAAAACAGTCTGAACACTTTTTAATCCCAAGGAATTTTCTGGTACTATCACTTCTCCTCCTTGTCCATTGATTTCTACAAGTTTTTCAAACATGGGAATAGCACTTTTTACTTCAGCGTCATTAGGATTACCCACAATGACAACGTTAAGTTTACATGAGAATGGGAATGGAAGGGGAAACTTCTCGTCCCCACTAGTACCGCTGCCTTCGTGTTTACTCCAGTTATGTAACAGTGTCTGAAGTGATCTATGGCCAGCACCTGTCGAACCATCTGTGATTAAAACAGCCTGGAATAGGAGGTAAAAGTAATCTGTTACCAAAATACTACAAACAATAGGCCCATGGGCCTTAACGGTCACCTTTTATTTGATACAAATTAGTTATGTAACTTACTAGCTAACTGATGTTTTTCGGCAATAACTCCGTAAATGATTTAGAGTTGAATCAAGCTTATTTTCAAACTTGTTCGAGATATTTCCATTGTTAGTCTATATGCAAAGTTTCATTAAGCTCGGATCATATTTACTAAAGTTGATCATGTTCACAAGATTCAATAATTATAATCACAAAGGGCAATAACTCTGTAAGTAACAATTGAATCAAACTGATTTTCAAACTTGTCTGAGGTCTTTCCAATGTTAGTCTACATAAAAATTTCATTAAGCTCGGTGCATATTTTCTCAAGTTATCATGTTCACAAGATTCAATAATTATAATTGCAAAGGGCAAAACTTCATAAGATACAATCTAATCAGGTCGATTTTCGAGCTTGTCAGAAATCTTTCCAAATTTAGTCTAAAAACAAAGTTTCATGAAGCTGAGTGCATATTTATTCAAGTTATCATGTTCACAAGGTTTAATATTTATTATTAACTATGAGCAGGAATTTGGTTTCATAATTTTAATTTAATGACTTCTGCAGGTTGACTTGGTCAATCATTGGTAAGGAATATTTCAAATGTTAAGATCTAAGGTCAGATGGTCTTGGTCGGAACCCTCATCTCTATTGCTATTGAATTAGCAAACTTGACAACATGTTTCAAACATTGAGATTATGCTTAGCAAAGTTATAAATGGAAGGTTACAAACATTTGTGACTATGAATATAAAAGTTAGCAGACCAGCTGGAATAGGGGCTCCATAGGGATGAAACTTTCACCACAGGTCGGTACTTATTGTGGTACAGTGTTGAACACTGTTACATCCTTGAACAAACTTGATATTTCTCCTAAAGATGTGTTGGAAATGCATACATATTCTCAGAAAAAAATAAGTTTGTTCAAAGATGTGCTCCATAGTTTCATAGACAAAACTTAGCAAACAAGAGCTGTTGGAGAACAGCAAAGCTCGCCTATTCAGAAGAAGTTGATGTTCAAGTATTTACTATTTAAACATGGAAATATGACAAATTAACAGACTCAAAAAAAACCTAAAGGGCCCCAAATTGGTTGTATTATCACGTTCAGCATCCATACACATTAGGAAAATAAAATCATAAACATTTATGATGACTTAAGCTTAAACAATAGACAAAATAGAAACTTGCTCAAAAACTTTAACATGGAAATATGACAAATTAACAGACTCAAAAAAAAAACCTAAAGGGCCCCAAATTGGTTGTATTATCACGTTCAGCATCCATACACATTAGGAAAATAAAATCATAAACATTTATGATGACTTAAGCTTAAACAATAGACAAAATAGAAACTTGCTCAAAAACTTTAACATGGAAATATGACAAATTAACAGACTCAAAAAAACCCTAAAGGGCCCCAAATTGGTTGTATTATCACGTTCAGCATCCATACACATTAGGAAAATAAAATCATAAACATTTATGATGAGTTAAGCTTAAACAATTGACGAAACAGAATCTTGCTCAAAAACTTTAACGTGAAATGGGACGCCAACGCTGATGCTGACGCCGAAGCAGACACTGGGGTGACAACATTAGCTCCCCCTATTCTTCGAATAGGCGAGCTAAGGCGAAGCTAAAAATGATCAGAAATGTCCAATTCCACCATTCTTCATAAATTAAGCGTATTTTTTGGCATGGTTACCATGGAAATTCCATTAAAATAGTTTGCTCTGACATTTATGGTCTTGTTGACTTAAAAAAATTAGAATTGACATGAAAAATAGGGTTTTTTAGGATTTACCCTTGGATTTTCTGAAATTTTTAGGAATTTTTAGCAAAACTGAAAACAAGGAAGCAGAGGGTTGCCCAAAATGCAATATCCCTCCCTGGTTAGTAATGCCAAGTGCATTGTCTGTATCGATTCCATTGTTTCATTTTTGAAGGAATTTGAATTAATTTACTTCTTATTCCCATATTGACCCCCACTCTTTCTGCTCTAGGGGGTAAAGCCAAATTTTTATAACAAAATTTATGTTCTAGGACAAATTAGCAAATTTATTTACGGATCATTACTCTATTCCCCTTTCGGGCCCCGACACTCCTTCCCCTGGGTCTGGTCAGAGCCTCTCAAATTTATAACACAAAACGCTGTTCTCATTCCCAAAGGATCGTTTCTGGCTAGAATTTGGTTACGCAATCCAGACTCTATATATGTAGATAGTAGCGATTTATAAGTAAAAGTTTTTTTGACCTGCATGAGAATACGCGCCATTCGACTATTAAGCACTGCGGCCCTTCGGGCGAGAGGTGAACCTTAAATATAGGGAATTTTCAGGGACACATGGACAGCCTGAACTTATTTGAACTAATACTAAAACCATCTACTTGCCTCTTTTTCTGTTATCTTGTTGGTCCCAGTGTAAATTCATTAAAGCTCCATTTGTGTATTTTTTAAATATCATTGAATGTACACTGGTTTCTTGGTATAGATGTTTAGGCCTAGGTAGTGACCTCATTTTTACATGTAAAGTTATTATAAACTTGTATAATTCATAAATGGAGTACTCTATTCACGGTTGATTCATGGAAGACTGCTCTTCTATGATTTAAATTGTCCCAAAGTTTACACCACCAATCCAAACAAACAAAATACTCTGAGTTCTTTCACAGCAAGGTCTATAATTAAAAGGTATGGCTGGGTTCTATTCATGCCTGACAGGTTATGAGGTAATTCAAACTGTAGGATTGATTGATTTTTTTTTAGGAGTCTACCCCTAATTCCTGCCCTATTAGAACTGTTGTTCAGGAAGTTCAACGTAATTCCCCTAACCAAATCTGTTTAGTTAACAGCGTGACATCACTGGGAAAATGGGTAGAGGTAATATTGTTCCTGAGTATATAGACTTTAAATATATTTCTCTACTCATGTTCAAGAACACAGCACACATGTTACAGATAGATTTCTCTTTAATATACTTTCACGAATATATGTTTCTAAGTTCTTCTCTTCCCTCCCCTGCCTACACCCAATCGCAAAGTGTACTATGCTTTACCTTAAACATTAAGTTTATTGATGCAGATCTCAATATCTATCTCCGATAAATAACTTTCTCAGACACCGGTTGAACTCAACAAAATCTCACTGATCTTAACAAATATCAGCCCTGGTATTTATAGCTACTGTCACTGATCTCTAACAAAACCAGGCTTATATACAGCTACTGTCATCTGATCCTAACAAACCAGCTATATTATAGTCTACTGTCACCGATCTCATAACAAACCAGCTATATATCAGTACGAGTACTGTTGCCAAATCGATCCAAACAAAACCAGCTATATACAGCTACTGTCCACCGATCCTAACAAACCAGCTATATACAGCTACTGTCACTGATCTCAACAAACCAGCTTATACAGCTACGTGTCACTTATCCCAGCTACAGCTAGCTGTCAAGCGTTGCAAAATCCTAACAAACCAACTATATATAGCTACTGTCACCGATCAAACAAACCAGCTATATACAGCTACTGTCACTGATCCCAACAAACCAGCTATATTCAGCTAGCTGTCACTGATCCAGCAAACGTCAGCCGTAGCGTCGGTCCAAACCTAGCAACCAGCTATATTATAGCTACTGTCACCGATCTCAAACAAACCAGCTATATACAGCTACTGTTACTTGATCCATCAACAAAACAGCTATATATAGCATACTGTCACTGATCCTAACAAAACCACTGCTATATACAGCTATTGTCACTGATTATTCTCAACAAAACAGCTATAATACTAGTACTGTCACTGATCCTAACAAACCAGCTATATACAGCTACTGTCACCGATCTCAACAAACCAGCTATATACAGCTACTGTCCGACCTGATCCACAACAAAACCCAGCTATCTACCAGCTACTGTTACCGATTCTCAACCAAACAGCTATATACAGCTACTGTAACCGATCTCAAACCAGCTATATACAGCTACTGTTACCCGATCTCAACAAAACAGCTATATATAGCTACTGTCACTGATCCCCAACCAAACCAGCTATGATACAGCTACTGTCACTGATCGCTAATAAACAGCTATCTACACTTCAGTCAACGATCCAACAAACCAGCTATATATACAGCTACTTTCATGATTTCTCAACAAACCACTATTATACAGCTACTGTCACTGATCCTAACCAAACCAGCTATATACAGCTACTGTCACCTGATCTCAACAAACAAGCTATATACAGCTACTGTCACTGATCCCAACATCAGTACTCCGTTGCCAAATCCTATAAACCACCTAGCTACTGTAACCGATCTCAAAGAACAAACCAGCTATATAACAGCTTACTGTCACTGATCTCAACAAAACAGCATATATAACAGCTACTGTCACGATACCAGCTATATACAGCTTTGTCATCCTCAACAAACTAGCTATATACAGCTACTGTCACTGATCCCAACAAACCAGCTATATACAGCTACTGTCTGACTGATCCCTAACAAACACAGGCCTATATAACAGCTACTGTCACCGGACTCATTACGATCAGCTATACAAACCACCTTATAGATCCTACAAAACACTATCTTCTGTCACCGATCCAAACAACCAGCTATATACAGCTACTGTCACTGATCCGCAAAACAAACCAGCTATATACAGCTACGTCACTGTCCCAGCAGAACGTCAGTAGCGTCCGTCAACAAAACCAAGCTATATACAGCTACTGTCACCGGGATATCCCAAACAAACCACAGTAGCTAGTCCGTCACCGATCCCAATAAACCCCTTCTATACAGCTATCTGTCACTGAGCCCACAAACGTCAGTATTACACAATGCTTCACCAATACCAACAAACCACCTTCTATATCAGCTCCTGTCCCACCGATCCAAACAAACCAGCTATATACAGCTACTGTCACCACTGATCCCAACAAAACCAGCTATATACAGCTACTGTCACCGATCCAAACAAACCAGCTATATACAGCTACTGTCACCGATCCAAACAAACCAGCTATATACAGCTACTGTCACTGATCCTAACAAACCAGCTATATACAGCTACTGTCACTGATCCTAACAAACCAGCTATATACAGCTACTGTCACCAAACAGATCCCTAACAAAACCAGCTATATACAGCTATTGTCACCGATCTCAACAAACCAGCTATATACAGTCTACTGTCACTCGATCCAAATTAAAACAATCTATATACAGCTACTGTTTACCATCAAACAAACCACTAGATATAGCTCCTGTCACCTCGATCCAAACAAACCAGCTATATACAGCTACTGTCACCGATCCCAACAAACCAGCTATATAACAGCAACTGATTCATCAGATCCGTTGCCAAAATCACAAACCAGCTTCTATATAGCTCCTGTCACCGATCCCAACAAACCAGCTATATACAGCTCCTGTCACTGAACCCATCAACAAACCAGCTTTATACAGCTTACTGTCATCGATCCTAACAAACCAGCTATATACAGCTACTGTCACCCGATCTCAATCGAAACAAACCAGCTATATATAATACAGCTACTGTCACCGATCCTAAACAAAACCAGCTATATACAGCTACTGTCACCGATCCCAACAAACCAGCTATATATAGCTACTGTCACCGATCCCAACAAACCAGCTATATACAGCTACTGTCACTGATCCTAACAAACCAGCTATATACAGCTACTGTCACCGATCTCAACAAACCAGCTATATACAGCTACTGTCACTGATCCAAACAAACCAGCTATATATAGCTACTGTCACCGATCCAAACAAACCAGCTATATACAGCTACTGTCACTGATCCAACAAACCAGCTATATACAGCTACTGTCACCTGATTCCTAGACAAAACCAGCTAATTCCAAGCTACTGTCACATCCTAACAAACCATCTATATACAGCTTCTGTCACCGATCCAAACAAAACCAGCTATATACAGCTACTGTCCACTGATCTCAACAAACCAGCTATATACAGCTACTGTCACCGATCCAAACAAACCACTATATATAGCTACTGTCACCGATCCTAACAACCAGCTATTATATAGCTCCTGTTCAACAAACCAGCTATATACAGCTACTGTCACCGATCCAAACAAACCAGCTATATACAGCTACTGTCACCGATCCAAACAAACCAGCTATATACAGCTACTGTCACTGATCCTAACAAACAGCTATATAACAGCTACTGTTCACCTGATCTAAACAAACCAGCTATATATAGCTACTGTCACCAAATAAAAAAAAATCTGAACAAAAAACAGCTATATACAAGCTACTTGTCACTAGATCTCATATCAAACCAGCTATATACAGCTACTGTTACCGATCAAACAAAACAGCTATATATAGCTACTGTCCCCACTAGATCCCAACAAACCCAGCTATATACAGCTACTGTCACTGATCTCTATATATAGCAACAAACCAGCTATATATTAGCTACTGTCACCGGATCTCAACAAACCAGCTATATACAGCTACTGTTCACCGATCTTCAACAAACCAGCTATATACAGCTACTTGTCACTGATCCCAACAAACCAGCTATATACAGCTACTGTCACTGATCCCAGAACAAACGTCATATAGCTATGAGCCAATCTGCAACAAACCAGCTATATATAGCTCCTGTCACCGATCCAAACAAACCAGCTATATACAGCTACTGTCACTGATCTCAACAAAACAGCTATATACAGCTACTGTCACTGATCCTAACAAACCAGCTATATACAGCTACTGTCACTGATCTCAACAAACCAGCTATATACAGCTACTGTCACTGATCCTAACAAACCAGCTATATACAGCTACTGTCACCGATCTCATTAAACCAGCTATATACAGCTACTGTTACCGATCCAACAAAACAGCTATATACAGCTACTGTCACCGATCCCAACAAACCAGCTATATACAGCTACTGTCACTGATCTCATTAAACCAGCTATATACAGCTACTGTCACCGATCCTAACAAAACAGCTATATACAGCTACTGTCACCGATCCAAACAAACCAGCTATATACAGCTACTGTCACTGATCCTAACAAACCAGCTATATACAGCTACTGTCACCGATCCTAACAAACCAGCTATATACAGCTACTGTCACTGATCCTAACAAACCAGCTATATACAGCTACTGTCACCGATCCTAACAAACCAGCTATATACAGCTTCTGTCACCGATCCTAACAAACCAGCTATATACAGCTACTGTCACCGATCCCAACAAACCAGCTATATACAGCTACTGTCACTGATCCCAACAAACCAGCTATATACAGCTACTGTCACTGAATCTAACAAACCAGCTATATATAGCTCTGTCATTAAACGATCCATAACAAAACAAAACAGCTATATACAGCTACTGTCACTGATCCCAACAAACCAGCTATATACAGCTACTGTCACTGATCTCAACAAACCAGCTATATACAGCTACTGTCACCGATCCTAACAAACCAGCTATATACAGCTACTGTCACCGATCCCAACAAACCAGCTATATACAGCTACTGTCACTGATCCCAACAAACCAGCTATATACAGCTACTGTCACTGATCTCAACAAACCAGCTATATACAGCTACTGTCAACCGATCCTAACAAACCAGCTATATACAGCTCCTGTCATCGATCCAAACAAACCAGCTATATACAGCTTCTGTCACCGATCTCAACAAACCAGCTATTATATACAGCTACTGTCACCGATCCAAACAAACCAGCTATATACAGCTACTGTCACCGATCCTAACAAACCAGCTATATACAGCTACTGTCCACGATCCTAACAAACCAGCTATATATAGCTCCTGTCACCCGATCCTAAACAAACCAGCTATATACAGCTCCTGTCACCGATCCTAACAAACCAGCTAATATACAGCTTACTGTCACCGATCCTAAACAAACCAGCTATATACAGCTACTGTCACCGATCCCATAACAAAACCAGCCTATATACAGCTACTGTCACCGATCCAAACAAACCAGCTAATATACAGCTACTGTCACCGATCCAAACAAACCAGCTATATATAGCTACCTGTCACCGATCCTAACAAACCAGCTATATACAGCTTCTGTCATCTGATCCAAACAAACCAGCTATATACAGCTACTGTCACCGATCCTAACAAACCAGCTATATACAGCTACTGTCACCGATCCAAACAAACCAGCTATATACAGCTACTGTCACTGATCCTAAACAAACCAGCTATATACAGCTACTGTCACCGTCCAAATCCTACAAACCAGCTATATACAGCTACTGTCACCGATCCTAACAAACCAGCTATATACAGCTACTGTCACTGATCCTAACAAACCAGCTATATACAGCTACTGTCACTGATCCCAAACAAACCAGCTATATACAGCTACTGTCACTGATCTCAACAAACCAGCTATATACAGCTACTGTCACGATCACAACAAAACCAGCTATATATAGCTACTGTCAACTGATCCCAACAAACAGCTATATATACAGCTACTGTCACCGATCTCAACAAACCAGCTATATATAGCTACTGTCACCGATCCCAACAAACCAGCTATATACAGCTACTGTCACTGATCCCAACAAACCAGCTATATACAGCTACTGTCACTGATCACAACAAACCAGCTATATACAGCTACTGTCACTGATCTCAACAAACCAGCTATATATAGCTACTGTCACCGATCTCAACAAACCAGCTATATATAGCTACTGTCACCGATCCCAACAAACCAGCTATATACAGCTACTGTCACTGATCCCAACAAACCAGCTATATACAGCTACTGTCACTGATCTCAATAAAAGCTACGTCCGTCCACCGATCTAAACAAACCACCTAATATATAGCTCCTGTCACCGATCCTAACAAACCAGCTATATACAGCTACTGTCACCGATCCAAACAAACCAGCTATATACAGCTACTGTCACTGATCCTAACAAACCAGCTATATACAGCTACTGTCACCGATCCAAACAAACCAGCTATATACAGCTACTGTCACTGATCCAAACAAACCAGCTATATACAGCTACTGTCACTGATCCTAACACAAAACAGCTATATACAGCTACTGTCACTGATCCTAACATTAAACCAGCTATATACAGCTACTGTCACTGATCTCAACAAAACAGCTATATACAGCTACTGTCACCGATCCCAACAAACCAGCTATATACAGCTACTGTCACTGATCCTAACAAACCAGCTATATACAGCTACTGTCACTGTCACCCGTTGCCAAATCCAAACAAACCACCTATATATAGCTACTGTCACCGATCCCAAACAAACCAGCTATATACAGCTACTGTCACCGATCTCATTAAACCAGCTATATACAGCTACTGTTACCGATCAAACAAAACAGCTATATATAGCTACTGTCACCTATCCCAGCAATCCCAACAAACCACCTTCTTATAGCTCCTGTCACCGATCCAACAAACCAGCTATATACAGCTACTGTCACTGATCCCAACAAACCCAGCTATTGTACAGCTACGTTCACTGATCCTAAGCAAACCAGCTATAGCTCCCGTTCCAAATCCCAGCAACCACCTTCTATAGCTCCTGTCACTGATCCAAACAAAACAGCTATATACAGCTACTGTCACTGATCTCTAACAAACCAGCTATATACAGCTACTGTCACTGATCTCAACAAACCAGCTATATACAGCTACTGTCACTGATCTCAACAAAACAGCTATATACAGCTACTGTCACGATCCTAACAAACCAGCTATATACAGCTACTGTCACCGATCTCATTAAACCAGCTATATACAGCTACTGTTACCGATCCAACAAAACAGCTATATACAGCTACTGTCATACCGATCCCACACAAACCAGCTATATACAGCTACTGTCACTCGATCTCAACAAACCAGCTATATACAGCTACTGTTACCGATCAAACAAACAGCTATATATACAGCTACTGTCACCGATCCCAACAAACCAGCTATATACAGCTACTGTCACTGATCCTAAACAAACCAGCTATATATAGCTACTGTCACTGATCTCACAACAAACCAGCTATATATAGCTACTGTTACCGATCCCAACAAACTAGCTATATACAGCTACTGTCACTGATCCCAAACAAACCAGCTATATACAGCTACTGTCACTGATCTCCTACTGTCACCGATCTAAACAAACCAGCTATATACAGCTACTCACTTTCACCGATTCCAACAAACCAGCTATATACAGCTACTGTCACCGATCCCAACAAACCAGCTATATACAGCTACTCACTTTCACCGATTCCCAACAAACCAGCTATATACAGCTACTGTCACCGATCCCAACAAACCAGCTATATACAGCTACTCACTTTCACTGTGATTCCAACAAACCAGCTATACCTATACAGCTACTGTCACCGATCCCAACAAATCAGCTATATACAGCTACAGGTCACCGATCCCAATAAACCAACTATATACAGCTACTGTCACCGATCCCAACAAACCAGCTATATACAGCTACTCACTTTCACCGATTCCAACAAACCAGCTATACCTATACAGTTACTGTCACCGATTCCAACAAACCAGCTATTAAAAGCCTCTGTGTGAATTGACAATGCCATCTTATCATCACATTCTCTGATGATAAGTTATAAGATTATTACCTGACAAGGAGTAATGGAGCTCCACTGGTCGTTGATCACAGAACTGATGCCCGTTAGTGCAGACTCTATACTGGTGACATTGTACTCCTCCACTTTGTTTAATGCTGCCTTTATAGACTCAAAATCCCGAGTAAAACCAACTAGTTGTTCCCACAGGTAGGAAAAGACCACCTTGAATAATAATTACATTTATAACACGTTTACAATTATCAACAACAAGTAACATTGAGGTACATGATGTTAAGAAAAACATTTATATCACAACAAGTATCATTAACTAGTAATCACTGTTAACTCTGTAAAACACCAATTTTCTGCTCTGCAATGCCATTGAGATTTTTTGTTTGTAGAATGTAGAATTTCTGATTTAAATAGAAAAATGAGCTAGGTGTATGTTTCAGCTTAAAATTAATATTTTTTGTATATAACCAACCAGGGAAGTTAGCTCAAGTCTGCAGTTTGTAGACATGAAATCTAGTAGTGTATTGATTCCATGAATGGCTAGGTTTCGACGTTGGTATTCTTCTGGGCATTCTGTCCCTGTCACAGGTCTACTCATTGACAGAGAAACATCTAAAGCTATCACAGTCGGCATAGCTGCAAACGGAAACATTTTGCTTTAGTGAGTTTTAAGCATCATAATCAGTTACTAGATATAAAGTCAAAAGAAAAACACTGTATTCAACCCAATAGACAACACCATCTCTAATGGTTATAATCAGGTTATTATATATACAAACTAAACAATAGTAAATAAGCAACTTGAAAAAAGGAAATTTATTATTACAGAAACGAACGATCGATTTTGACCAATCAGATTAAGTGGTCAGTTTAAAAACTAGGAATCTTTTTTTTTTTTTTGTAACTGTTTATTTTTCAAAATAGGAATATTTGTAGAGCTGCATGGTCAGTTCCAGATTAATAAGCAGTCAACTTAAATCACATCGAGGAAAAAACCAATTGGCAATTTACTAAATTCAACTTTATTGGTGCTGAATTATGGGAGTACTTTGGAGGTTTACAACTGTATTTATATGCGATATGGAATTATCAGATAATTTAGGCCTATTTGTTTTTCTACATTCAAATAAGTACTTTAATGGGATCTCAACAAACCAGCTACATGTATATATCTATATTCAACCAATTTTTTTAGATTAGAAGGAACAGTTCATTGATGATTAATGTTGCTTTGTTTAAAGTGTACACGGAATGGTTTGGTATATAAGGCTTGATAAATGCGTCTTTGGATAAAATTTAGAATGATGAAAGAACAAGTTTCATGGCGATTATGGTATTAGAGATAATGCGACTTTTCTCTAGAACACACCTGAAGCCCCAAGCCATTGACCCCGATTCGGGACCCCTGACCTGTGACGTCACGAGGACAACGGGACCTAATCTACTCGCATAAGATAGAGAGGCGATTTTTGGTATCTGTCATCTAATATAAACTATCTGTTTGTAAATATCGATTTTGAAGACACAAATACCTGTGTTCATGTCTGATACCTATTTAATATTATCCTTAATCACAGATATGAGTTTGAAAAACGCTTGAAAACAGGGATTTATACCATGCATATATGTATATTGATGTACCTGTCTTAGATAAATGAACATCTCTACCCAATTATTGCATAATTATACACAATAAAATGTTTATAATAATCCACGTACGTTGTATATCTGCGGTGGTTGGAACCACATATAATGTGAATATGATATCAAGGATTCTCGATTATGTTATCCAAAGCCCGACTCAGGTCTTTGAATGTCTACTGGTCAAACCCGCTTAACAAATTTCTTACCTTTTTTTTTATAAAACCTGCCCATACGATTAAGTTATGATTCCAAACAGAATTTTTTGCATATATGTAAATGCATCTTCTAATTGCGTTATATCTGAAATCGATCTATTTGTTTTTTGACGAAATACATTCAGCTTACATATAATACAGTACACTCGACGACTTGTTGATATTTCGCTCAAGTTCATTCATTAGTGTCTTTAATTGAAAAATAAATCATGCACGGGTCAGACGAAAACAATGCGACTGAAGATGTCTATGTGATAAGTCTAATCCAAGTAGCAGATATAAAGTACAGAACAAAAACAGAACTGTTATTCCGAATAGCCAATGTCGTACATGCTGCATTAGTCTCTATACCTATATACTGCAGTAACTAAACCGCGTGGTCAACCGAGACTAATGAGGGGGCTAACCAGATTACGTAAGAAAGGTGTTTAGTGACCTGTCACGCTTTGTTGATTAGCTCGCGTCATGTGTCAAAAGTAAGATCACAGGTAAGTAAGCGATGGACCATCATGTAATTGTAATATTTGTTTACATTTAAAAATCCCTGGTTTACAGTAAAATATACTGTTCCAACATAACATATAATAAGTGTATCAATTACTAGATGTACAGTATATATTTCAGAAAGACTCATTATATATTTGTCTTGTATATTCTGGTTACACGTAAATGTATTTTTATAACAAAAACTACAAAATTATTGACAAATGGCATGTCGAGAAAGAACAATGCAAATATAATGCTCAATGTCAGAATTTTGATATTTCTGATAGTTGCTAGATTTCGGATATCCATTTTTTACTCCCCTACTAATTTATGTCTATGATATCTACGTGTATTGAACTATGAAATACATTTAAAACATTTTCTTTTTTTCGTTATGTTGGTTCTTGACATCAGAAACATTTATACATATATATTTCTGTTGAAATCCAAAAGCCTAGAGAGAATTTTTATTTATACAGAAACATATATTCAAATGAATAATTATATAACCATTAATTTATTTTATTTAACCGTTTTTTGTACTTAAGCACATTATTCTGATGCATGTAAAATGGTTCTGATGATGGATGGCCTAACCATCCGAAACAAGTAGACTCAATAAATCATTTTTTGTAAAGAATCCTTAGTTGTTTAACTGTTATATTTTGATTTGTTTAATTTTGAACAGTTGAAGTCATTACGCCTAGCCACCACAATGAGCTAGGAATATAAACATATTCCACACAATAAACAGACCTGTATCTAACTTAAAACCACATGCACTGCAATCAAACAATCTACAAGTCATATAGACTTATCAAGCAATGTGAATGTAAGCCTAGATTTATTTTGTCTGTTTGTAAACATTACTGGGTACAGCACCTGAGCAGGACGAAGTGACGTTTAGTCAAAATCTACATAAAATTGACATCTAACAAAGAATGCAGTCGGGCTATGCATTTGTGATTAAAACAACACTTTGATTGTTTATGCCTTAAGAATTAACGTTGTCTTTTCTTGTCGACAACTACCAGTCTTCAGCTTCATCAGAGTCCGCACATGTCGAACGTTACGCCATCTTTGAGGTCAGAAGTTCAAAAACAAAAATTAAAGGCAGCTACTAATAGCATCGGTAAATCAAAAATATATTACATATTTCATGACACTCATAGGTTTCATTTAAAATAGAATATACAGGCATGTTGATAAAAGTAGCTAGAAAGCATAAATAGATGGGTCGTGATAAAATTATTGACGAACTATATTTTTGTTAAGATACCGGAAGATGAGATTCATCCGCATTTGAAGTGCCCTCTGGGCATGCGTACATCATTATTAGCATCAGCAGCAACCATGGCATCGTCTGACGAACTGTCACCAAGACAGTACAGTCTTCATTACTAATTTATGTGACGAAGACAGGACCACTTTCTGACATGAGGCGTAAGTTAGGTTTTTTGTTTACATATTTCATACAAAGTATTCTTGTTAAACAACTGATATTATGCCAAGAAGCTATATTGGCCTAGTGGATCTATATAATATTATGCTATATTAGTGCAAGCAGTTGAGTAGATCCTAGGACCAATATTAGGAAAGGATATCATACCACCTAAGGTTTTTGATGGGTACCCATTGTGTCCCAAAAAGGTAATGTAGTAAATTGCATAACTTTGATGACTACTGTTAAAATGTATTGTCATCAAAACAGAGATTTAAATATAATTGGGATAAGTAACTAGGGCTGTTGATAACACCTGTTATATTTATTGCGAAATGATTTGATGATTTGATTTACAAATCAAACTTATGATTTTACACTTTCCAAATTATGTCAATATTAAGTGCATGCAGTTCTACTTCTGCCATCCACAGTCAACGTTCCGACTATTTTGATACATTGGGTGAATGCTCAATTTAGTGCAGTGAAAGTTACAATCAATATCAATTTGATGAAGCTATTATGAAGACATTTTAAAAGCTCACTTTAACCTTTCCGAAATAGCTTTTGATTTTTAACTTGTTATGTTCTCTTTTTGTCAAAGAAATTTGCATTTAAATTGTTCTACATTTTTCTCTGCCTCTCTCAGTTTAAATCAAACTTTCCATATTTATTGACATTTGTAAAGTTTGCATTTACAAAGTTATCATATAATTAAGTATATACATATAATTAATTTTTCCAAATAACAAAAATACCAAATCTGGCTTTCTGATTGGCCAACATTTTTTTTGCATACCACTATGAAAAAAAAATCTGAGAATGGCACGAAACCCTGACGTTATTGTGACATCACAATAGAGACATTGACGTTGCGTATTGATTCGGAAAAAAGAATCCCTTGAAAAACTACTATAATGTTACAATTAAACATACTTCATTTTATCAAATAGAGTATAAAATTAATTATAAGTATTGATGTCATTATTTTTTAATTCTATTGGGTTATGAAAAAACATGGATTTACACAGTTTGCAAACAAATTTTTTTTTCATACCCCGATAAAATTAAAAAATAGTGACATCAATGCTTAAATATATTTCTCTCATACCTACACATGTAATACAGTTGTTTGGCCAGTTTCGAATTTAAGCCAGTTCCGAATATTTGTTAAATCAAATTCGAAATAAATTAAAACTATGATTTTTCATTCATACCTGGAACCTGTTATGCACCTAGAGTAATTTCCTTAAAGTTCAAGTAATCTTTTTCTTTCAATGAATATTTACGCTGCGAGCGATGACATTTTTTCCTTACGGCGTTTTGGATGCCATTGCTTTAAGTCGTGGTCGCTGGAACGCTTTATAACAATTAACATAATTACATGGTTCATTAAATGTGACAGCTTTTTTAAAATCTATTAAAGAATATTACTATGTTCAAAAGTATATAGCTTTTGGTAAAGGAGAAAAAGAAATTAATAGATTCAATAAAGATTGACAAAAATGGTTAAAACTACTTACAAGTGGAACTTGCAAACCCCTGACAGTTTGTTTGTCCATATTTTAAATTGAAATGAAATAGTTATTTATACATGTTTTTCCATGTGTCATGCTTGCACTATGTATACATTTGTATAGATCTGTGAAGTGATATCCATCCATTTTCTGTCTTTTTTGTGTCTTTTTTTCCATTTCTATCTCTTATGTTAATTGTTTATTTATTAGTTTATATACCATCCCTCTTCATACCTTTATCCTCCTTTACCTCCTTCCCCCCTCCCCGTCTGTTTCCCTCCCCCTGCCCCCTTTTCATAAATAGTAATTAAAAAACAATGTAATCATTTCTAGTGTATGAGAGGTAAATGCCAGAATGGAAGGAAATGGAAGTAATGTGCATGTATATGTGGCAAATGTAGTCTTTGTTAAAACATTGTTTGGAAAATAAAAAATAAAAAAAAAAACAATTAACATCGCTGAAATAAACACGTTTGCAAAAGTGTAATGGAAAATATTTTTGCATCAATTTGAAGGACAATGTGATATCTTTTGAATACTTTAAGTCGTGATAATCAAATTTATCATATTTTTTGAAAGATACATCTACAAATACCGTCGTGATTCCGAATATTGAAAATTAGGTCAATAAAAAACGGTGATTGAACTGACTCAAACAAGCTACTACGCTCTATATAGATGTTATTATGTTGCATTTTATATATTTGTTATTTATTTTAATAACTAATGTGAAATATTTTAAGACAAAAATAATTTGTCATTAGAGAAGTTGATGTGGTACTGTTATTCAAATTTCGCTCAAAGTTGAATTCATGTCCGAAGGTGTCGTCTGCTGAGAGTGGTTTTGTTGAACAAATGTTGTGCCTGCTTTGTTTTTTTGTAATATTCAATGTCCTTTTCTCTTATTCAGTGATTTACATATTGTTCTCATGAAATGTGTGGCATAAACAAATAAGTATGAAAGAGTTATCCCCCCTATTCGGAACTCATAAATCTGTTAAAAAATGACAAAATAGCCCTGTTGTCTTCAGCTGGATGTGCAGTGTAATTCTGGACATTGGAAAATAATTATGGTGTTATTACAGAGTTATGGCATATTTTTACTAAATCCATTCACATTTAGTCTTCAAACAACACCGATATGGAAACCTATTTGAAACTGGCCAAACAACTGTACTGACTGGTCCAGGGCAATACACTCATGTCACCTGAGGCTGTATTGCATGTTCACCCATGTTAACAAAATTACTATTTTTAGGTACAATTTAAAAAAAATTATTTTAGAAACTAGGCTAGAATTACTTAGAAAGGTACAAACAACGGGAATTGAGTTGAAAATATCAGGCAATTTTCATATTGAATTGCAGTCCCGTTTTCCTTCAAATTGAGATTGAACAGTGTTTTGATTGCGTTAAAGGTGGTATGACCGCAATGGGAAACAGACATATTCAATGTAGCACGTTAGCGCAACGCGCTACATGTAGAATATGTCTGTATCCCATTGCGTTCATACCACCTTTAACGCAATCAAAACACTGTTCAATCTTTATATTTACATAAATAAGTCTACTTTTACGTCAAATTTAAAACGGTGATGGTTGCTAAGTTGGGTAACTACGGTAGTCAGGATGACCAAAGATATAGTTCCGATCGTTGAATGTTATAGCTGCAGTTTGATTTGAAATATAATAATGACACCTTTAATTATTTTTAAAATATGTTTTTAGCTCACCTGGCCCGAAGGGCCGGTGAGCTTATGTCATGGCGCGGCGTCCGTCGTCCGTCCGTCTGTCCGTCCGTCCGTCCGTCCGTCACATTTCCTTTAAATCGCTACTAGTCATAGAGTTCTGCATGGATTGTAACCAAATTTGGCCACAAATATCCTTGGGGAAGGGAAACAGAACTTGTATAAATTTTGGCTCTGACCCCTGGGGGCAGGAGGGGCGGGGCTCAATAGGGGAAATAGAGGTAAATCCTATAAATCGCTACTTGTCCTAGAGTTCTGCATGGATTGTAACCAAATTTGGCCACAAACATCCTTGGGGGAAGGGGAACAGAACTTGTATAAATTTTGGCTCTGACTCCCCGGGGGCAGGAGGGGCGGGGCCCAATAGGGGAAATAGAGGTAAATCCTATAAATCGCTACTTGTCCTAGAGTTCTGCATGGATTGTAACCAAATTTGGCCACAAACATCCTTGGGGAAGGGGAACAGAACTTGTAAAATTTCGGCTCTGACCCCCCGTGGGCAGGAGGGATGGGCCCAATAGGGAATAGAGGTAAATCCTATATATTGCTACTTGTCCTAGAGTTCTGCATGGATTGTAACCAAATTTGGCCACAAACATCCTTGGGGAAGGGGAACAGAATTTGTATAAATTTTGGCTCTGACTCCCCGGGGGCAGGAGGGGCGTGGCCCAATAGGGGAAATAGAGGTAAATCCTATAAATCGCTACTTGTCCTAGAGTTCTGCATGGATTGTAACCAAATTTGGCACTAACGTCCTTGGGGGAAGGGGTACAGAACTTGTATAAATTTTGTCTCTGACCCCTTGGGGCCCCTTGGGGCCGAAGCCAGGGCGGGGCCCAATATGGGAATTAGAGGTAAATATTTAAATTCCTTCAGAAAAGAAACAATGAACCTGTGTTCACAACAGTAGTTGGCATTACAAACCAGGTGAGCGATACAGGCCCTCTGGGCTTCTTGTTTTGACGATTTGATAATGTATCAATAATGTCTATTTCGAATTAAAATTGAGATAAGCGAGGCGGAATGACTACCGGTATCGTTGTCAGGGTAGTGATGCGGTCTGAAGTGAAGCGAGCCGCCATATTTGATTTTCAACTGAGGAAAGTAGCCTAACTGTGAAATAGCCTGTTGATCAAATGGTATGACTGTTGAGCTGCTGAATGTTTGTAATGTATGTATCGGTCTACGTACGCGATATAGACTAAATTCTTCATAGTCACGACTTTTATTTTATTGTACGGATGATAGACACGTGTTTGCATGGTGTGTAACTGACATAACTCCTCAAACATTCCTGAGGAAAGCCCCCGGTTTTAGCCTTGACCAGCGATTCTTTTTGTTGTTTATTACCGTTACAATGCTTGAACACATATTCTGTTTTGATGTCAAATACATTTTAATTGGATCTAATAACAACTCTTTAATATTATTTTGAATCCGACAACGAGGAAACTTTGTTTACACTTCACGCAGTAGGCCAACCTAGTAGGTTAATGACGAGCATGATATTCATATTGTCTGTGCCGCCTAAGGATCAGTCTTGAGACAAATAGAAGAACGAAATATTTTCTTAGTTTATTATTAATTCAGAGCAAATCTGTCATCTGAAAAGGTAGTTTATTTAGATTATCATATGACGCAAAATCTTACTGAAGCGTGAACTAGAAGTAGTCCGATCCTACTCTGGGTTTGTATTCATACATCGTTGCGTTTACGCTAATTTGAACGCAACTCCCCTCCCATTGACTATATAGGGGCATATGTAAATATATTGATTTCAAATGGTCCTAACCAGTGTTGTTATTTTTAGCTCACCTGGCCCGAAGGGCCGGTGAGCTTATGTCATGGCGCGGCGTCTGTCATCCGTCCATCCGTCCATCCGTCCGTCTGTCCGACCGTCAACATTTAATTTAAATCGCTACTAGTCATAGAGTTCCGTATGGATTGTAACCACATTTGGCCACAAACACCCTTGGGGGAAGGGGAACAGAACTTGTGTAAATTTTGGCTCTGATCCCCCGGGGCAGGAGGGGCGAGCCCAATAGGGGAAATAGAGGTAAATCCTATAAATCGTTACTTGTCCTAGAGTTCTGCATGGATTGTAACCAAATTTGGCCACAAACATCCTTGGGGGAAGGGGAACAGAACTTGTATATATTTTGGCTCTGACCCCCCAGGGGCAGGAGGGGCGGGGTCCAATAGGGGAAATAGAGGTAATTCCCATAAATCGCTACTTGTCCTAGAGTTCTACATGGATTGTAACCAAATTTGGCCACAAACATCCTTGGGGGAAGGGGAATAGAACTGTATAAATTTTGGCTCTGACCCCCCGTGGGCAGGAGGGGCAGGGCCCAATAGGGGTAATAGAGGTAAATCCTATAAATCGCTACTTGTCCTAGAGTTCTATATGGATTGTAACCAAATTTGGCCACAAACATCCTTGGGGGAAGGGGAATAGAACTTGTATAAATTTTGGCTCTGACTCCCCGGGGGCAGGAGGGGCGTTGCCCAATAGGGGTAATAGAGGTAAATCCTATAAATCGCTACTTGTCCTAGAGTTCTACATGGATTGTAACCAAATTTGGCCACAAACATCCTTTGGGGAAGGAAAACAGAACTGTATAAATTTTGGCTCTGACCCCCCAGTGGCAGGAGGCAGGAGGGCAGAGGGTGCCCAATAGGGTATAGAGGTAAATCTATAAATCGCTACTTTCCTAAGTTCTACATGGTTGTAACCAAATTTGGCCACAAACATCCTTTGGGAAGGAAAACAGAACTGATAAATTTGCTCTGACCCCCGTGGGCCGGAGGCAGGAGGGGCAGGGCCCAATAGGGGTAATAGAGGTAAATCCTATAAATCGCTACTTGTCCTAGAGTTCTATATGGATTGTAACCAAATTTGGCCACAAACATCCTTGGGGGAAGGGGAATAGAACTTGTATAAATTTTGGCTCTGACTCCCCGGGAGCAGGAAGGGCGTGGCCCAATAGGGGTAATAGAGGTAAATCCTATAAATCGCTACTTTTCCTAGAGTTCTACATGGATTGTAACCAAATTTGGCCACAAACATCCTTTGGGGAAGGAAAACAGAACTGTATAAATTTTGGCTCTGACCCCACAGAGGCAGGAGGGGCGGGGCCCAATAGGGGAAATAGAGGTAAATCCTATAAATCGCTACTTGTCCTAGAGTTCTGCATGGATTGTAACTAAATTTGGCCACAAACATCCTTACGGGAAGGGGAACAGAACTTGTATAAATTTTGGCTCTGACCCCCCGAGGCAGGAGGGGCGGGGCCCAATAGGGAAATAAGAGGTAAATTTTAAAATTCCTTCAGAAAAGAAACAATTAACCTGTATTCAGAACATGACTTGACATTACAAACCAGGTGAGCGATACAGGTCCTCTGGTCCTCTTGTTTGAGTCCAAAATCCAAAATCCAAGATGGCCCCCACAGCCGCCATCTTGAAAACACAATTTGAACTTCTTCTCAAGTTCTACTAGTGTGATTTAGCTGAAACTTGCATGAAATGATCCTTACATGGTCCTGACCAAGTGTTGTTATTTTTCGGGTCAATCCGAAATCCAAGATGGTTGTCATAGCTGCCAACTTGAAAACACATTTTGAACTTCCTCTCAACTTTTACAGATGCGATTTGGCTGAAACTTGCCTGAAATGATCCTGGTGTGAAACTTCAGTGTTGTAATTGAGATACGCAATTTATTTTAGCCACATGCTTTTAAACATGCAATTAGAGTTGGGTACGGGTACGTAAGCTTTCGATACCTTACTGGTTTTGCATGTAGAATATATCACTCTGAGTTTCGGATACAATATCGTGAGCTAATACTCACAAAATTAATAAGTATTTAAAATTTATGTGAATCGATTTGAATTTATCGTCTATGGTATAAGATATAAAGGCTACGAAATGCCATTTACATGTGTGTGACATTGTGCACGAAGTTAGACGTGAACGGGCGTGTGGTTGTTACACACGTCTGTAAGTCAGAAAGCAAAGACTTGTGGAAATGGTCAATAAAAACACACAACATACAAAATAACATTTATATTTGTTCTTAAAATGTTCACAACTATTTGTTATCATAGTTTTTTTTATGCCAAGAACGTACTTTGTAGATGATAATATTCTTGGTTAGGCATTTTGAAACACAATTTGCCGTTAGACAGATTAAGAGTTTGATAGACAGATTAAGAGTTTGATACGTGGCTATATGCATACATGGTACACAATTATCGATGACTTTTGGTTTTTGCATTTTGAAAAAGAAATACGTTTATTTAATATTGTTAACATAATAATATAAAAAAAAACACCTATAAAACATAACAACGAAGTATTTACTATAATACATGTATAATACATAAAATCCTATCATCGATTACAAGGTAAAGGGGAGTGACTTGTACGTGACAATTTAATTGACTAAGAACACGGAATTCAGCAGTCCGGAAAACGCGTAATCCGGACTGTTTAGGCTGGGAGAGAAGGGACCTCTGTATACTTAGACCTTTAACATTGAAAAAAATCGGAGCTGGGCGGATTTTGCAACCCCACCTTTCAAAAATCTTTCTTCTGAATTCACATATTTGATGGAACCAAATAATCTTCATAGATTAAAAAGTCAAATTTATAAAATCACTGACTGACCTCAGGGGCCTAGGGCCAATATGTTGTGTTTTTATGTCTTTGTTTCATTCTGTTTGCAAACTCAGGTGACCGTTAACGTTAAGGTCCATGGGCCTCTTGTTTCCACTGTCTTGCAATATTCAATTTCAGTACTTTTAAAATGAAGAAATTTATTTGTTTTTGCAGCGGCTTTAATGTCATACTGACATAATTATAGTTAATTTAGGTTCGAGATAGATGACTGATTGTAAGTAAACGAAGGGTCAAATATTGGCTACCTTAATTATAAAACTATCTATGTCTTTATGGTAATAAAAATAGTTATAAAGCTGAGCCCTGCCATAACCAAGGTCTACCATTGACTACATCAGTCACCTCTAACTGAAAAGTGGTCATTTGGTCAATATTGACAATAAATGAATACTTCATTACTTGTATACTCCCAACACGAGGAACTCCTCCATAGAGACCATCGATTAAAAGTGCCGGCTGTTAAGCTATAAGTAAAGCAAAGCTCAATAATGCCTTGTGACTGATTGCGTGTACTGAGCTTATTGTTCTGATAGAAGTGCAAGTAGTTCAATTTGGTTTAAATGTCCCTGGAGTTTAAAAGGTCAGATATATGTGGTCAGTATATTTAATTCCGATACATAAGTTACAGAATGACCATTGTCATTTTTTAGACGGTTGACTCCTCTAACTTGGACTGTAATTTCACAACTTGAAATAACTTGTATAAAGGCTTGTTTGATAGAATTGTACTACTTCAGTATAATTTGTCAAATCTATTCCAACATAACTTTATAGTATTTTCCTTGGTTATACCTTGGCCAAATCGAAAAGTTATACTATACTGTTGTATAAGATAATTAAGGCTGATTTTAGGGTACCCAAATTTTAGTACCTGACCCATACCTGGGTACTCAACATGTATTCATATATGAACGTATCAACTTTGTGAAATGATTGAGATTTTGTACTACTTTTAACTGAATTTGTTTCCTATTTTGACGTCCCAAACCCGACCTGTAACCAGGTACACCGGGGTACTCGTAACTGCCCTAATTTTATAAATAATAGCAGTCACTGTACACTTTAAAATTAAATAATAATCCCTGTCGTTATGAAATTATTTGCATTTATATATACATACCTGCAGGTATGTACTACCATAAGTCGTCTTTTTAAACTTAACAACATACAAACAATAACCACAGAGGGATTATCACAAATGTTATGTCAGTAACTATTCAGTTATATTAATACTTGCATTGACTGGTAGTTATAAGTATGTCTTAGTGTGAGCAAACACAGAAGACTGTTGATCTCCTTTATCAAGTGTACAATGGATAATCAGCTTGAGATTATACAGGTAATTAACAGTTCAGTACTACAAACAGGTATACACTGCTGTGTCAGACTACCTATTGGTAAAGGAGGTTTGTTCATTATTTTTATGAAATAGCTATAATTTGTTTTCTTACTAGATGCAGTGCAAGTTATTAATCATAATGATTTGGATTTTACAGTGTTGTCCACCCGCCATGTACAAGATAGCCTAGAGAAATCCAAGATGGAGATGTATAGATAATCTGGACAAGCTGGTTATAGGTGAGTACACAATTATTCTTTACATGTGAAAACCAAGCATGTATATTCTCAGAAAGTTACCGAAAATTTAATTACACATCTTAAAATGATAAGAAAACTTCAACTGAGCAGTGTAATTTTGTGCATGCAAGAGTCATTAAAGGATAATCTAACAGATTGTAAACGGCCCGGTGGAACTCTCCTGCTATTCAGGTAAGATTACTTAGATTAGGTATAAACAGGGGAACTCTTACAAGTGATTTATTCTGATACATATATTAGATCTGCTGTAAAGTCTTACTTGATAAAATGCATAGCGAGTAAAAAAAAAAATTTTAAAAAAAGAGCATCAAAGAGGAGATGCTTCTAGTTCAAAAAGTATCAAACGTGAAAAAAATACTGGTTGGCAAAATAAAGTGGGACGGAGCAGTTAATTTAAACCATTTAGTTTGGCATTGAAGATACACAGTATAGACATATGGATTGCATATCTCTTTTTGTACTTTAATTTTGTTCTTCTTGATTCCATCCCAGAAGTAGATTTTACAGGTATGAAGAAGGATGGAGCATCAACACCAAAGATTCTGTAATTTAGTAGGTATTTATTAGTTTGCATGTTTCGAATGGCTTGGCCAACCGTCATCAGAATCTGAACCGTCACCAGAATCTGAACTGTCATCAGAATCTGATGTCTGTTGGCTTTAAGCCATTTGAAACATATCTGAAACATGTAAACCAATAAATACCCAATAAATGATCAGATTCTAATGACGGTTGGTCTATATTACCGAAAAATGTAAACTAATTATATATATACACACTAAATTACAGAATCTTTGATGTTGATGCTCCATCCTTCTTCATACCTGTATTTCTACATCATCTATGGGACTCTGTTAGAATACTCCAGTATCCATCTTTGATCCCTCAGCCAAAACATCTTATCATGATGAAAGACGTACAAGACGTTGGAAACCTTTGTCTTTAATTTATGTTTAGATGTAGACAATGTTGGACAAAATGTGTATTTGTTGTCTGTTACATTGTTTAATGAAAATATGTGAAGTTTATAAATGTTAATGTAATCAATTACACTTACTTAGAAATGTAGTGAACACTGGAAAACACATCTTCCTTTTAAGTGCCCGTGACCAGTAATTGAACAGTGGATCAAAATACCATGGCCTTAGCTCTACCGACTGAGCCAAAGAAATTTGATCTAGCTGAGTGACAGAGACTATATTTAACACTTTATATACAAGCATAATCATTTGCATCAAAGTTTTTCAAAGTTTATGTAGTGGAATGGGAGCAATTGTATGTAAATCCACCATTTTGTTTTATATAAAATTTGTTTCTCCAACAAGAAAAAGGTAAATGTGGTCAAAATAAATATCAAATTATCATCTAGAATATTTTACTAGTATTGAAATATGTAGCATTGTACATTGCATTAAAAATTTGGATACAGTAGGAAAACAATTGCAAATTACTGCAAATTGAAAGAATGCTCAAGTACAGTCAAACCTCGATGTATCAAAGTTCAAGGGACAGACAGAAATAAACTTCGAAACATCGAGACTTCGAATTATTCATGGTTGGAATTAGACCGATGTTTCTTTACCATGAATAACTGAGGTAGTTGTGTACATGTCGTCTCCGTTCCGAAAACTTCACAACCATTGTATTTACCACAAAAAAAAAAAAAAAAGAAGAAAACGAAGTAAACAAAAGACTTATGTGTACTAGGCATAACCCATGTACATGTGAACATGTGGTGACTAGTGATGGTTAATATTATGGATAGAATATAAAAACGAAAACACGCTGTAAAAACTAAACTAAAAAGAAGTTACCAAAAGCACCACAACACCTACAAATATACTTCGATTTAGAATGATCGATTTGCTCCAGTATTTATGCCGAGTTTCGAATGTAACACTTTTAAGAACACTTTGAAGATTTAGTTACTAATTATTTGGCTCGCTATTTATCATTCCGTAAATTCTACAAACCGCTAGCAATGGCAGCGGCAAACATAAAAAACGACTAACAGTGTCTTTGCCGTACAAATGATGGTATCGGCCTGATCAGTGATATTAATTATCTTGATGATATCAAGCAAGCAACACAAGCTGTCATAATTCCTATTGTCTGGCGAAGGGCCGTCGTGAGACAGGTGTGACAGCATGCCGCGGAGCATCGGCGAACACCTGATCTGTACAGATAAATTTTTATTCGAATCATTAAGTGTCAGTTACCTATGATTCTATAACAAATGGCCCACGAAAAAAAATTTGATACATTGAGAACTGCGATTCATAAAACTTTGATTCATACATGGGTTTGTTAGTAATGTTATATAGTGAAGAAATTGGAGACCAAACAAATGACTATGGTATAGTTATATAACAGCATGAAAAAGATAAGGGGGTGGGGGTGTTATAATTTACATTGGTCCTGTAACATGCTGGGATGAAAGTATACCAAGTTTGTTGAAATGAATGACTTTGACCTTCATTCAGGGTCACAGGGGTCAAATAGACAAAAATCTTTAAACAACTTCTGGTCAATAAGAGGCCTAGGGACCTTGTAGTAGTGATATGTCATGCTGGGATGAAAGGCTACCAAGTTTGTTCAAATGAATGACCTTGATCTGTCAAGGTCATAGGGATCAAATAGGCTACATTCTTTAATGACTTAATGTCTACTTCAGTTAGAACTACTATATGTTGTATTGCATAAATAATCAAATGGCTCTTAATTGGACAATCTTTTATACCGGAGAAGTTTTAACTCAAAGTTTTGTCAATCTTTTTTTGAAAAAATCTTAGATTGAGCAAAACATTCTGTCTGAAAATAGTTATTTGGTGCTAGGCTATGGCGTGCCGAACGTTGCAAAATTCAATAAGTAAAAACATTTGTGCAAAAAATTGTGTTTGTAATATATCGTTATATGTGTTCATTCTTTTTAATTTGTGTGTGTGAAAAAAATATTTGTGTGTATCTTTTTTTTATATTTGTGTGTGAAAAAAATGGTTTGTGTGTGAAAATATATATTTGTGTGTGATTTTATTTTATATTTGTGTGAACAAAATTTCTTCGTGTGTGTGAAAAATATATTTGTGTGTAATTTTTTTATATTTGTGTGTAAAAAAATGGTTTGTGTGTAAAAAATATATTTGTGTGATGTTGTTTGATGTTTGTGTGTGAAAATCACACATAAATATATATTTTTACACACAAATATATTTTTCACACACACAAAGAAATTATTGAACAAAATTTTATTTTTACATATAAATATTAAAAAAAAATACACAAACATTCATTGTTTTTACACACAAATTAAACATATTTAACACATATAACGATATATTACAAAACAATTTTTTTCTTTACACATTTTATTTTACTTATTGAATTTTGCAACGTTCGGCACGCCATACTAGGCCACGATAATTTTTAGCTCGGCTATTCGAAGAATAGGGGGAGCTAATGTCACCCCGGCGTCGGCGTCAGCGTTGGCGTCCCATTTCACGTTAAAGTTTTTGAGCATGTTTCTGTTTCGTCAATTGTTTAAGCTTAAGTTATCATAAATGTTTATGATTTTATTTTCCTAATGTGTATGGATGCTCAACCAATTTGGGGCCCTTGAGGGGTTTTTTGAGTCTGTTAATTTGTCATATTTCCATGTTAAAGTTTTTGAGCAAGTTTCTATTTTGTCTATTGTTTAAGCTTAAGTCATCATAAATGTTTGTGATTTTATTTTCCTAATGTGTATGGATGCTGAACGTGATAATACAACCAATTTGGGGCCCTTTAGGGGGTTTTTGAGTCTGTTAATTTGTCATATTTCCATGTTAAAGTTTTTGAACAAGTTTCTATTTTGTCAATTGTTTAAGCATAAGTCATCATAAATGTTTATGATTTTATTTTCCTAATGTGTATGGATGCTGAACGTAATAATACAACCAATTGGGGGCCCTTTAGGGGGTTTTTGAGTCTGTTAATTTGTCATATTTCCATGTTTAAATAGTAAATACTTGAACATCAACTTCTTCTGAATAGGCGAGCTTTGCTGTTCTCCAACAGCTCTTGTTGGATAAAGGTCTAACAACTTTGTTTAAACAAATGACCTTGACTTAGTGGCCTAGAGACCTGAAATTAAGCTTTTAGATTCCTGGGATTAAGAGCTACTAAATTTCTTCAAATAGGTGAGCTTGACCTTCATCCAAGATCAAAATAATCATATTCACTGACTTAATGTAATTTATTTAGGTCAAGAATTGATATTTGGCACAGTAATATGGGCAAAAATCATTCGAACAATTTTTTGTCAGTATCTAACAGGCCTAAAGACCTGATGTAGGCTTGTAACATGCATGGATGTCAAGATAGACAAGATCACAGAGACCAAATAAGCAAAAATTTAAAATAAATTCATTAAAAGTAAGAAAGAGTCCTATAAACCTGATTTTGAGCCTGTAGCTTGTGATTGGACGATAGCTATCAGTTTGACCTTTGATCTCCAATTAAAGTCACAGAAAAGGCTAAAATGTTTAAAACACAACCTTTGGATTTTAGTATAGATCACCAGGTAGTAGGGCCCAATCTATGTAACTTCAATGCACATTCAATGTATGTATTTTTGTTGTGATGACAGCATGCTTCATTTGTCAAAATAAGTCAACATTTATTTTATCAAAATTTCAAACTCCAAACGCTGTTATCAAAGTCATTCATGTAGAATAAAAGTTGAGATTGAAAGTCACTTCATACTTACTACCGAAGGGCCGGTGAGCTTATGTCATGGCGCGGCGTCCGTCGTCCATTGTCCGTCCGTCGTCCGTCCGTCGTCCGTCTGTCCGTCAACATTTCCTTTAAATCACTATTAGTCATAGAGTTCTCCATGGAATGTAACCAAATTTGGCCACAAACATCCTTTGGGGAAGGAAAACAGAACTGTATAAATTTTGGCTCTGATCCCCCAAGCAGGAGGGGCAGGGCCCAATAGGGGTAATAGAGGTAAATCCTATAAATCGCTACTTGTCCTAGAGTTCTATATGGATTGTAACCAAATTTGTCCACAAACATCCTTGGGGGAAGGGGAATAGAACTTGTATAAATTTTGGCTCTGGTCCCCCGGGGGCAGGAGGGGCGGGGCCCAATAGGGGAAATAGAGGTAAATCCTTTAAATCGCTACTTGTCCTAGAGTTCTGCATGGATTGTAACCAAAATTAGCCACAAACATCCTTGGGGGAAGGGGAACAGAACTTGTATAAATTTTGGCTCTGATCCCCCAGGGGCAGGAGGGGCGGGGCCCAATAGGGGAAATAGAGATAAATCCTATAAATCGCTACTTGTCCTAGAGTTCTGCATGGATTGTAACCAAATTTGGCCACAAACATCCTTGGGGGAAGGGGAACAGAACTTGTATAAATTTTGGCTCTGGTCCCCCGGGGGCAGGAGGGGCGGGGCCCAATAGGGGAAATAGAGGTAAATCCTTTAAATCGCTACTTGTCCTAGAGTTCTGCATGGATTGTAACCAAATTTGGCCACAAACATCCTTGTGGGAAGGGGAACAGAACTTGTATAAATTTTGGCTCTGATCCCCCAGGGGCAGGAGGGGCGGGGCCCAATAGGGGAAATAGAGGTAAATCCTTTAAATCGCTACTTGTCATAGAGTTCTGAATGGAATGTAACCAAATTTGGCCACAAACATCCTTGGGGGAAGGGGAACAGAACTTGTATAAATTTTGGCTCTGGTCCCCCGGGGGCAGGAGGGGCGGGGCCCAATAGGGGAAATAGAGGTAAATCCTTTAAATCGCTACTAGTCATAGAGTTCTGCATGGATTGTAACCAAATTTGGCCAGAAACATCCTTCGGAGAAGGGAAACAGAACTTGTATAAATTTTGGCTCTGACCCCACAGGGGCAGGAGGGGCGGGCCCAATATGGGAAATAGAGGTAAATCATATAAATCGCTACTTGTTCTAGAGTTCTGCATGGATTGTAACCAAATTTGGCCACAAACATCCTTGGGACAAGAGGAACAGAACTTGTATAAATTTTGGCTCTGACCCCCCGGGGGCAGGAGGGGCGGGGCCCAATAGGGGAAATAGAGGTAAATCCTATAAATCGCTACTTGTCCTAGAGTTCTGCATGGATTGTAACCAAATTTGGCCACAAACATCCTTACGGGAAGGGGAACAGAACTTGTATAAATTTTGGCTCTGACCCCCCGGGGGCAGGAGGGGCGTGGCCCAATAGGGGAAATAGAGGTAAATCCTGAAAATCGCTACTTGTCCTAGAGTTCTATATGGATTGTAACCAAATTTGGCCACAAACATCCTTGGGGGAAGGGGAATAGAACTTGTATAAATTTTGGCTCTGGTCCCCCGGGGGCAGGAGGGGCGGGGCCCAATAGGGGAAATAGAGGTAAATCCTATAAATCGCTACTTGTCCTAGAGTTCTGCATGGATTGTAACCAAATTTGGCCACAAACATCCTTGGGGGAAGGGGAACAGAACTTGTATAAATTTTGGCTCTGACCCCCCGGGGGCAGGAGGGGCGGGGCCCAATAGGGGAAATAGAGGTAAATCCTTTAAATCGCTACTAGTTATAGAGTTCTGAATGGAATGTAACCAAATTTGGCCACAAACATCCTTGGGGGAAGGGGAACAGAACTTGTATAAATTTTGGCTCTGGTCCCCCGGGGGCAGGAGGGGCGGGGCCCAATAGGGGAAATAGAGGTAAATCCTTTAAATAGCTACTAGTCATAGAGTTCTGCATGGATTGTAACCAAATTTGGCCAGAAACATCCTTCGGAGAAGGGAAACAGAACTTGTATAAATTTTGGCTCTGACCCCACAGGGGCAGGAGGGGCGGGCCCAATATGGGAAATAGAGGTAAATCATATAAATCGCTACTTGTCCTAGAGTTCTGCATGGATTGTATCCAAATTTGGCCACAAACATCCTTGGGACAAGTGGAACAGAACTTGTATAAATTTTGGCTCTGACCCCCCGGGGGCAGGAGGGGCGGGGCCCAACTTGTATAAATTTTGGCTCTGACCCCCCGGGGGCAGGAGGGGCGGGGCCCAATAGGGGAAATAGAGGTAAATCCTGAAAATCGCTACTTGTCCTAGAGTTCTGCATGGATTGTACCACCCAAATTTAGCCAGAAACATCCTTGGGGTTAACAGAATTCGTATAAATTTTGGCTTTGACCCCCTGGAGCAGAAAAAGTGGGGCCAAATAGTAGAATTAGAGGTAAAGATTCAAATTCCTTCAGAAAAGAAACAATGAACTTGTATTCAGAACATTAATTGGCATTATAAACCAGGTGAGCGATACAGGCCCTCTGGGCCTCTTGTTAACACTTTATTTTATGACAATAAATATTATACAGTTTAGATGAGCATTTGTATCCCTTTATATATACATTAGCTATATCTTAGGTAAAAATGTTGGCCGACAAGGAAAGTATAACTACACTGTAGATGGGAAAATCAGATTAATTACTGGTGTCTTGGGGTTGTCAGTGTTGCCCTTCATTAATGGTGAGAAAGCACAATTTGATTGATATCCTGAAGAAATTATTGATCTGCTCAAGGTAGCGAAAGAAAGTATTGATCTTATTTTGTTTCACATTGCCTTCAGCTTCCACTACTTGATCAATTTCAATGCATCGAGCATGCAAATATATATTGGAATGAGTAGAAATGTATTGGAGCGTGAGTGACATTGAATTTATAGCGTTCGATCAATATCTGTTTATAAATTATTTTAATGACATACTTGGTATCACATCATGAGGCTCGGGCATTTAGAATTTTATTAAAGGATGGCGAAACCATACAACATGCGCTTATGTTTTGAACTAATTGCATGCAGTCATATACTGTCTGTCCATTTTCATCCTTGTAGCTGATGGTGTCTAGTGTTCATATTTCTAGGAAGAATAACCTGATACATGATTTAATTTCTATCAATTAATAATACTGTTTTATTCTGGGTTGTATAACTGGACTGTAAACCAATGTTCTTTAGAGTGTGATTTACTTTTGCGAATCTTGCGATCACAGTAAATTCGCAAATGCTTATCTCCACAAATTCATATGAATTTCGCTTATATTTACGCTTATATTGATATAACTTTGCATTTAGATTCCAACAATTTGTGAAAGATATTCTTCACAAACTTGTTTTAAAATAGAAATCGCGAAATTTAGTAGTCGTGAAAGAAAGTTTGTTTACAATATTGTGGAATGTATGGGCTGTAATTGATCCATTCAGTGATTTTCAGGTTTGTTGTATCAGACCTGTATCCCTTCTGATGTCTTTTGTAGTATAACATGATACCAAGAAAACCTGGCTTGGTCTCATTTATTAGCTTACCGTATTTCACCGCAAATAAGACCCCTCCCGCAAATAAGACCCCCCCCCACCTATTTTGACACATTTTCAGACTTAGGGGGGGATGTCTGCAAATAAGACCCCCTACCTATTTTTCAGTTTACTGGATGATGGATTTGAGCAATGGAGTAATTAAAAATATCACCAAAATGACTTTGCATCGGAATTTCTTTTTGTTTGTTTTATCGTCATAGAAAAATCACGTAGTAAACAACTGTTTGTGTGCTTGTTATTTTTGTCTTTTAATACAAGTTAATTCACGGGTGATTTAATTTAATTATCAATAACTACGAATTGTGGACAGTGCTCATATTTAATTGGAGGTTATTCTCAACAAAATACGCCGATATATATTTCCATGAACACTTCCTATCGGCATGGTCAACACGTTTTAGTGCTCGTACGGCTTGTCATTTTTACATGAATCGGCAAAGATATTCGTCATTAATGCAGATTGTTTCTGCAGTCGTGGATTCTAACTCAATACAATCATTACCTAAAACATCTACTTAAGGCATTTACAGTTTCAAATATGTTTATTTGTGAATGTAACGTACGTGTAGTTCACGATCAGTTGGAGAAACCATGCTTTACTTTTCGGCCGCCATGTTTTGTTTACGCAGTCATTATAATATGATTAGCCGCAAAGTTTCGTATTTTACTCTGGAGACAAAAATACTTGCTACGATGTTTTAATGCAGTTAATACATGGATTAATATCTGAAATATTATCAAACTATCGTCGTATCAATAGCAATACCGATCAAATTCCCAAACACGACCCGGTGTGAAAATGTGAAAGTGTAGAAGAACAGGGAAAATACACATTCCTGTCGAGTGCCCCAACCAGGAATCGAACCCGGGTCTCCGGCGTGGAAATCTACGGCTCTACCGACTGAGCCAAAGAAGCATGCTCCGTCAGCTGAGTGATAGAGACCGTACTTAACGCTATTTACAAGTCGCACCGACCCGCTCCTTTTAAACTACTCCCCCTGTTTTTCTTGAGATTTCCTAAATCTCAACACGAGACTCATTAACCACCTTCCATGGGTTATTTAGTTGGGCGCCAATGTAGAAGAACAGGGAAAATACACATTCCTGTCGAGTGCCCCGACCAGGAATCGAACCTGGGTCTCCGGCGTGGAAATCTACGGCTCTACCGACTGAGCCAAAGAAGCATGCTCCGTCAGCTGAGTGGCAGAGACCGTATTTAACACTATTTACAAGTCACACCGACCCGCTCCTTTTACATAGGGATTGGATTGCACTTTTATGTTAACCATGCTTGTATGGAGCAATTCCTCTAAGAATATATTCTATGGGGCGCGTTAGCGCCCCATATTGAATATATTCTTAGAGGAATTGCTCCATACAAGCATGGTTAACATAAAAGCGCAATCCAATCCCTATATTTACACTCAAACGACATTTTTATTTATATTTTATGCAATAAAATCGTCATTTGAATGTGACGTAATTATTCAATAAAAGTCGGTCAAAAGTGGGAGGAGCTTACTCAATTGAACAGCGAATGATGACTCTTCACGTAAGGTAGAATTATTCATCCGCGACGACAAAAAAGTTCAATAATTTATTGTAAAATAAACATGACAAACACAGTAAATTTCAGAGAAAATTTTATTTCATCAGATCAGAACTTTAAATATATATTCAATTATGCTAAAAATTGATATATAGCGTAATAACATAAAGAATTTGTACACGGCCACATGACGCACGCTTTCACACTTGAGTTTGCCGAAGTTGTCAAAACACCGATTTTCAAGTAGCTCAATGTGTTTGAGATGTCGTCTGACTTGACGATATTACATCCTTGGGAGCCATGTGATTATATAATCTACGCTTAGATCCATCGCCATCGATAGATGAAACAAATTCACTTGTGTTCGATAGATACAATGTATTTGTGGTGACGCGTAACTGTCAACACGTGGATTACTAGAGGTGCATGTTTTATAATACACCTGATTAAATTCTCAAAGAACAAAGACAAGAGGATATGTTTTTAATTGACCTCTAACAGAGGGTCTCACGCCCGTCCATTCCAAAGACTTGATCGTAGGACGAACATAGGCACAGAGGTAATGTTTACATTTGACACCCATCATTTTAACAAAAATGAAAGCATGTCGCCCCGGTCGGGATATTTTTCCGTTTCTTTATACAATTGTTAATCTAAAAATTGTTTGAATCATATATAAATATAAAACATGTATATATTGTTTACATTTTCCCAAAATTCTATGAAAAACAACAATATACACGTAATGTTGCGTCAAAATGTAAGCAAAGCCATGTGTTTCTTTAAAAAAAAAGTAGTCCTTTTACATTGCATAGAACATTTTCATACGCAAGTTCAAAGTTCAATGTTACCATGCAGTTATGGTAAACAAAATTGGCTAGTATTAGCGTATAGTGACCCAAGCCTAACAAGTGTAAATATAAAAGTATGGCTTCGACCCGGCGCCATTTTCCTACACGTGTGTAAGATGTTACAAAAAACTGCATCAAGTGCATGTCGGCACGATGAAGTTAAATCACGATCGTTTGCTCATTTGGCTGAGACAAATGTATGTAAATTCTTC
Source organism: Argopecten irradians (assembly GCF_041381155.1). Lineage (NCBI taxonomy): Eukaryota > Metazoa > Mollusca > Bivalvia > Pectinida > Pectinidae > Argopecten > Argopecten irradians. The sequence continues at coordinate 2,759,505 of NC_091143.1, read as the reverse complement.
TGTTTATGAACAAATTTTATATGTAAACGTTTGCAGTGAATTTTAAATAGGCCTGAGTCTGAACGGCGATCGTCCTTCCGATTCACGGCGATTGATTCACGTGTTTACTAAGACGGAGATGTAGGCCTAGTTGTGATCGTAAACAATAACCAAATTTGATTATTTTAAAATAACTATACGATTATTAAAACTTCTGGATTAAAATGACATTGCTTATGATGCTGTTTCTTCGTTTTGATTAATTGGTGAATGTCCGCGTGACTCTTGCAAAAATGTGCGTTTCTCTTTCAGACTTACGTTACAACTGCCCTAGTATTGTTTATATTTTAATTTGTCATAACATTTTATTAAATTTTACTCATACGTGATCATTATTATTATAAATACTTGAACATCTTGCTATTACCCATCTGTCATACGACTGTTAAAACAATGACAGGACATTAAAAAATCCGATATGGCGACCTCATAGATCGATGTTATCAGGCGGGTTGTCCGCAAATAAGACCCCCCACCACTTTTGACCTTTATTTCTTCTCCGGGAGGGGGGTCTTATTTGCGGTGAAACACGGTACCTGCCCAAAGGACAAGTAAGCTTATGCTGTGGTGCAGCGTCTGTCGTCCGGCCGTCCGGCGTCAACTTTTCTATTTAACCCTTTAAGTGCCATTGCGCCCTACACCGCCATCGCTCGTATAGCGCTGAACCGGCCGAGGCCGCCTCAGTTTCCTTGCTTGTTTACAGTAGAGACTACTCCCACCTAATTCTACATCCCGTTATAGTCTCACGAGATCTCGCTAGAGCACTACTTCCTGTTTATTTACATAGCATGGCTGCTGTCTGTACCATGCATTTCAGGTTGAATTTTCGATCGCAAACAAAATGATGACTGAAAAAACGAAAGTGACAAAAAGATGGCGGACCTACGGGACTCAAGTGATAAGTTTTTTGACATTAATAGCACATATTTTGACAGTTTTAATGAGAAAGGCATAAAATGACAAATCAGAAATTTAGAAATGACACGGGATGGTATTTCTGATCAATCTATCGTAATTTTTTTTATGACGGTCGCGAGTAATCGGAAGATGGAGATGATCCATTCTTTCAAAATTTGAATTTTACATAAAATATTGACCTATTTACGAGTGTTTTATCGGACTTCACGGAAAATATATGGGCAAATAATCACTTGCAAATGGAGGAAAGAACCCATTGGTCATCGTTTCAAGTTAATTTCACTCAAATATTTTGGCTTTATAGCTGTAAAAACGAAAGGTATGCCATTAAAATGACCCAATCCAAGATGGCAGCCGACAGCATATGACGAGGTACGTGTTATCAATATCATTTTTTGTGAATACCTGAGCCACTACTGACCTTTATAATGACTGATTTATTTATGAATACTTCTGAGACTAATTTAAATCGCCAGTAATGGCCAAAAAACACAAAATGATATGGTTGTGGCCATATTTCGCCATATTTACCTGATGTTACCTGTGCTCGCTTGTACAGGTAAGTTGGTTCAATACCAATTACTGTGGACTGTTATTTGGAAAAAAGGATATCTATTGATGTAGATATAGAACTATTTACCTGAAAATCACTCTAAAACTTGATAAATACCTAATGAACACTTGAAATAAAAAGCCGATTTTATTCCATATTTTACCTGTGTTATTTACCTGTGTTACCTAGCTAAACCCTTGAAATGAGAATTGGAATTTTTGCTCTAGTTGAATGTTGGTTGTTAGCAAGTGTCAAAACTATAATTAATGAAGTAAAAGCAAAGACAGAGGCTTTGTATTTCAATATTTTAATCATTTTCACCTTAATTACCGTTTTTACCTGCCCATATTACCTGCAAATGATATCATAAGGTAATTATGAATACAATTTCTGAAGGGTAAAGGTATCGAATGATACCATTCAAAATTTCATCAAAATCCATCAACAAATGGCAAAGTTATAATCAATAGAAGTAAAGTTTTCAAAGTAGTCAAAAGAGTCAAATTTAATGTAGATTATCCATATGGTATAATGGTAAGTATTGTGGCACTCAAAGGGTTAAACAACTTCTTCTCCAAAAACTTGGAGACCTAGAGTCCTGAAATTTGTCTAATAGCATGCTGGGATGAAGGGCTACCAAGTTTGTTCAAATGAATGACCTTGACTTTCATTTAAGGTCACAGGGGTCAAATAGGTGAAAATCTTTAACAAACTTCTTATATATACCCAATATAGGCCTAGAGACCTGAAATTGGGTCTGTGACATACTGGGTTGAAGGGCTACCAAGTTTGTTTTAATGAATGACCTTGACCTTGATTCAAGGTAACAGGGATCAAATAGGCTGAAATATCTTGTTAAGACTTCTGCTTCATAACCAAGAGGCCTAGAGACCTGATATTTGGCATGTAACATGCTAGGATGAAGGACTACCAAGTTTGATCAAATGAATGATCTTGACTTTCATTCAAGGTCACAGGGGTTAAATAGGCTAAAATCTTTAAACAACTTCTTGAGAATAACTAGGAGGCCTAGAGACCTGATATTGGGCCTGTGACATGCTGGGATGAAGGACTACCAAGTGTGTTCAAATGAATGACCTTGATCTTCATTCAAGGTCACAGAGGTCAAATATGCTAAAATCTTTAAACGACTACGTTGTATTGTGCTTATAGTCTGATGACCGTTAAGGTCCATGGGCCTCTTGTTTAAGTTTGCTGTCGGGGCCTGTTCAATATATATCGTACTACTCCTGCAAAGAGTATATATATCAGTACACACATGCTGTTATGCTAGTTTGGGGCCTAAACCACCAATCAGAATCGTTTTTATTTATAAATACATGGATGAGAAATACCTACGAGCCGTGTGAAAAAGATTGTCAACAGAATGACATTTGCGGTGACCAACATTATGAGACGGATACTAGCTGAACGACATTTGTGGTGACAAGCGCTCAAAGGGTTAATATAACCAAGAGGCCTAGAGACTTGATATTTAGCATGTGACATGCTGCGATAAAGGGCTACCAAGTTTGTTCAAATAAATAACCTTGACTTTAATTCAAGGTCATGGGGTTCAAATAGGCTAAAATCTTTAAACAACTTCTTCTTAATAACCAAGAGGCTTAGGGACCTGATATAGGCCTGTTACATGCTGGGATGAAGGGCTATAAAGTTTGTTCAAATGAATGACCTTGACCTTCATTCAAGGTCACAGGGGTCATATAGGCTAAATTCTTAAAACGACTTCTTCTTAGTAACCAAGAGGCATAGGGACCTATAATGTGGTTAGGCATGATATGAATTCTTATTCACTCTCCTATTTGTTAAGTATGAACCATGCATGATTACCAGATAGCAGGTGAGCGATTCGGGCCCTAGCTATTATATGTGGTGCATTACTGTTCTGCCTGAGCTTAAGCCAGCTTATAATGGCTATCACTGTAAATGTTTGCTTCATACACATGTACATATATAGACGACTTTTATGAAGTCAATATTATCAGTTAATTTCATGGTATTGTTTTATATTTCTTCTAAGCTGCAGAAATTGTAAGAGATTTTAAAGCAGAATAATTCCACTTAAGTTACAAACAGTGATACCATTCCTTTATGGTTGATTAAGTTAATTGTAAATGGAAATGTTCATTACAAGCAAAATTGAATAATACAGCTCTTTGTGTTTTCAGTCCCCCTCCCTGTCCCCCAGTAATATTTCATCAGTTGTTCATATTCTCTCGGAATATTGGATTATTACTAGATGTATCTACTGTAGATGCTGTTTTATTTTCGTTTACTACTTTTATTAGGTCACCTGAGACGAAGTCTCAAGTGACCTATTCTAATCGCCTTTTGTCTGTCGTCGTCCGTCGTCCGTCGTATGTCCGTAAACAATATACATTTTCGACTTCTTCTCCAAAACTGCTGAAGCAATTTCAATGAAATTTAGCACAAACCTTCCAAGGCATAAGGCCAATCAAAATTGTGAATTATGTGGTCCCCACCCCCCAGGGGGCTGTGGGAGGGGCCAAAAGGGGTAAAATTGAGTAAAATTTCAAAAATCTTCTTCTCTACTCACAGATGTGGTAGAATCAAATACTCTTCATAGATAGAAAGGTCTTAAGGTCCTTTACAAAAATTGTGAATTATATGACCCTGGGGTCTCTAGTTTCCCCCTGGGGAGGGGGTTAAGTTTACTATAGTTTATTTTGGGGGAAAAACACATTTTTGCGCATTATTTGGTCATTTGTAATAGGAAATGAGTCAAATGTTGTCAGAATTATCTGTATGAGATGGCCATTTAATCCTATTAACAAATTTTCTATGACTGACCCCCAGGGGCCTTAGGGGCGGGGTAAAAAGAGGTCAAATAGGCTAAAACTTCAAAAATCTTCTTCTGAAATTCTGGAAATGGTAGAATCAAATACTTTTCATAAATAGAAAGGTCTTAAGGTCCTTTACAAAAATTGTGAATTATATGACCCTGGGGTCTCACGTTTCCCCCTGGGGAAGGGGTCAAGTTTACTATAGTTTATATAGGGAAAACACATTTATGTGGGGCAGGGCCAAAAAAGGTCAAATAGGCTAAAACTTCAAAAATATTCTTTTAAAATTCTGAAAATGGTATAATCAAATACACTTTATAGATGAAAAGGTCTTAAAGTTTGTTTATAAAAATTGTAAATTATATGACCCTGGTTTCCTGTTTCCCCTTGCGGAGGGGGTCAAGTTTACTATAGTTTATAATGGAAAAACACATTAATGAGCATTTTTTGCTCAATTTTCATAGGAAATGAGTCAAACTTGGTTAGAATTATTAGCCTGAGATAGCATTGTAATACCATATCCACATTGGTCCTGGCCAACCCCTGGGGGCAGAGGGGTGGGGCTAAAAAAGGGTCAAATAGGCTAAAACTTCAAAAATCTTCTAAAATTCTGGATATAGTAGAATCAAATAATTATAGATGGAAAAGTCTTAAGGTGTTTTATAAAATTTGTGATTTATATCATGACCTTGGGGTCTCACGTTACCCCCAGAGGAGGGGTCAAGTTTACTTTAGTTTATATAGGAAAAACATATTTGTGAACATTATTTGCCCAATTTTCGTAAGAAATTAGTCAAACTTGATTAGAATTATTAACCTAAGATATAGCATTTCAACATCCATATCCGTCCTCGATGACCCCCTGGGGGACCAGAGGGGCAGGACCAAACAGGGTCAAAATGATTAAAATTTCAAAAAATACCTCTAAGTTCACAGGTTTGATGGAAGCAAATACTCTTCATAGTCTAAAAAGTCAAATTTATAAATCACTGACCAACTTCAAGGCCCAGCATATAGTGTTTGTATGTCTTTAATTTGTTTCATTATTTGTTTCATTATATATTCTAACTCAGGTGACCGTTAAGGCCCATGGGCCTCTTGTTATTTGACTCTTGTTTTTTTGATGAAATTTACATCAATAAGGATTCCAATATGTCCTTGTAATGGTTCCAACAATCCACGTATACTTAAATGTTCAAATCATCGCATTGTGTGTTAAATGGATTCCTTGGTATCTTTGATGCAATGCACAGAAAAACGACCGAGCATTAATATTTTCATTAAACACTTTTATGTCATGCATTCTTCTCTTGTAATGTCCATATAGAGTCGTCTAATGTTAAGTGCAAAATTTTATTAAAGTGTAGATCTTTGTTAAAGAAGTTTGATCGTGGAGGTGGTCTTTTTCAGGACAGATGAGGCCTGGCATACAAACTTCATGTGACATTACAACTTAAACTGCTTTTTATTGTGATCTTGTCTGAAGTTCAAACACATATTGCCTCTTTGATTGACTCCAACCTTCTATGCTTTGGCTATGGTTGGCCATGCCTCATGAGTTAAGTCTAACGTTTTACATGCAAGCTATTTGATGCGGATATGGCATGAGAGATGTGTATGTGTATTTAAAGAGACAGTTTGTAAGAGGATTACTTATTTATGGGGTGATTACCATGTCTGTAAAAAGGCAACACCATGGAACATACAGTCTTTATTGTTGTGAACTTTTACTTGTCTAATCCCTTGCTTCCTGTGCTTGCATGCTTTAAATAGACACATAGCTATATACTCATGTGCTGGGTATTGTAGCATTTTAGGTTTAACTTTGTTCATCTACTTGTAGGGCACTGTGAAAATTTTTTATTCTACAGTTATAGTCTCGGTTAAAAATATTTTAATAAAAATTCATGCAGTTGCCTTTGGCCAGGTTATTTTATGTAGAGTAACAATTTGGTTTGTTTTACTTTTTAAGTCCCATGAACATCCAGCCTCATGTCATGTAAGGACAGTACCTGGCAACTGCCCACATGAGATTTGAACTTGCGACCCAGAGGTGGAGGGCATGTGGTAATATGTCGGGACATCTTAACAACTCTGCCTCTGCGGCCCCAGACCAAAATATTATCTGTGTGTATCAAATTATTCATTTTCATCGTAAGCATTTATAAACTCTTGAATAATAGTAATTAAAAATAGAGTGGTAGATAAAGCAAAGTCAACAGAAAACATGATTTTACATTGTATATCAAATGAAAACTTTATGATAGGCCAATCATTTTGCAAATGTGTTCATGATACCGATAATTGCACTCTCACTATGTGAAGTTAGATCAAGCAATAAATGTAAGGCTATATTTAGTTTGCATTCAAGTAAAGTATATGTGTGAGGTCAATGGTAGATTATCCCAATGGTTGTGAAGGAGTTTGTGCTGGTGAGATTATGAGTGCTCTCATTGCTATATTTAGTGTAATAGTGTACTGACAGATCCCAATGGTTGTGAAGGAGTTTGTACTGGTGTGATTATGAGTGCTCTCATTGCTATATTTAGTGTAATAGTGTACTGACAGATCCCAATGGTTGTGAAGGAGTTTGTGCTGGTGAGATTATGAGTGTTCTCATTGCTATATTTAGTGTAATAGTGTACTGACAGATCCCAATGGTTGTGAAGGAGTTTGTGCTGGTGAGATTATGAGTGCTCTCATTGCTATATTTAGTGTAATAGTGTACTGACAGATCCCAATGGTTGTGAAGGAGTTTGTGCTGGTGAGATTATGAGTGTTCTCATTGCTATTGTGTAATAGTGACTATCCCATGTTGTGAAGGATGTAATTATGAGTGTTCATTGCTATATTATGTAATAGTGTACTGACAGATCCCAATGGTTGTGAAGGATTTTCTGGTGGATTATGGTGTCAGCTATATTTATGTAATAGTGTACAGTCTGACAGATCCCAATGGTTGTGAAGGAGTTTGTACTGGTGTGATTATGAGTGCTCTCATTGCTATATTTAATGTAATAGTGTACTGACAGATCCCAATGGTTGTGAAGGAGTTTGTACTGGTGTGATTATGAGTGCTCTCATTGCTATATTTAGTGTAATAGTGTACTGACAGATCCCATGGTTGTGAAGGAGTTTGTGTGGTGAGATTATGAGTGCTCTCATTGCTATATTTATGTAATAGTGTACTGACAGATCCCAATGGTTGTGAAGGAGTTTGTACTGGTGTGATTATGAGTGCTCTCATTGCTATATTTAGTGTAATAGTGTACTGACAGATCCCAATGGTTGTGAAGGAGTTTGTGCTGGTGAGATTATGAGTGCTCTCATTGCTATATTTAGTGTAATAGTGTACTGACAGATCCCAATGGTTGTGAAGGAGTTTGTGCTGGTGAGATTATGAGTGTTCTCATTGCTATATTTAGTGTAATAGTGTACTGACAGATCCCAATGGTTGTGAAGGAGTTTGTACTGGTGTGATTATGAGTGCTCTCATTGCTATATTTAGTGTAATAGTGTACTGACAGATCCCTATGGTTGTGAAGGAGTTTGTGCTGGTGTGATTATGAGTGTTCTCATTGCTATATTTAGTGTAATAGTGTACTGACAGATCCCAATGGTTGTGAAGGAGTTTGTGCTGGTGAGATTATGAGTGCTCTCATTGCTATATTTAGTGTAATAGTGTACTGACAGATCCCAATGGTTGTGAAGGAGTTTGTACTGGTGTGATTATGAGTGCTCTCATTGCTATATTTAGTGTAATAGTGTACTGACAGATCCCAATGGTTGTGAAGGAAGGAGTTTGTGCTGGCTATATTTATGAGTGTACTGACAGATCCAATGGTTGTGAAGGAGTTTGTTATGTAATAGTGTCTGACAGTCCAATGGTGTGAAGATTGTCTGTGATGATTATAGTGTTTCATTGCTATATTTAGTGTAATAGTGTACTGACAGATCCCAATGGTTGTGAAGGAGTTTGTACTGGTGTGATTATGAGTGCTCTCATTGCTATATTTAGTGTAATAGTGTACTGACAGATCCCAATGGTTGTGAAGGAGTTTGTGCTGGTGTGATTATGAGTGCTCTCATTGCTATATTTAGTGTAATAGTGTACTGACAGATCCCAATGGTTGTGAAGGAGTTTGTACTGGTGTGATTATGAGTGCTCTCATTGCTATATTTAGTGTAATAGTGTACTGACAGATCCCAATGGTTGTGAAGGAGTTTGTACTGGTGTGATTATGAGTGCTCTCATTGCTATATTTAATGTAATAGTGTACTGACAGATCCCAATGGTTGTGAAGGAGTTTGTGCTGGTGAGATTATGAGTGTTCTCATTGCTATATTTAGTGTAATAGTGTACTGACAGATCCCAATGGTTGTGAAGGAGTTTGTGCTGGTGAGATTATGAGTGCTCTCATTGCTATATTTAGTGTAATAGTGTACTGACAGATCCCAATGGTTGTGAAGGAGTTTGTGCTGGTGTGATTATGAGTGCTCTCATTGCTATATTTAATGTAATAGTGTACTGACAGATCCCAATGGTTGTGAAGGAGTTTGTGCTGGTGTGATTATGAGTGCTCTCATTGCTATATTTAGTGTAATAGTGTACTGACAGATCCCAATGGTTGTGAAGGAGTTTGTGCTGGTGTGATTATGAGTGCTCTCATTGCTATATTTAGTGTAATAGTGTACTGACAGATCCCAATGGTTGTGAAGGAGTTTGTGCTGGTGAGATTATGAGTGCTCTCATTGCTATATTTAGTGTAATAGTGTACTGACAGATCCCAATGGTTGTGAAGGAGTTTGTGCTGGTGAGATTATGAGTGCTCTCATTGCTATATTTAGTGTAATAGTGTACTGACAGATCCCAATGGTTGTGAAGGAGTTTGTGCTGGTGAGATTATGAGTGTTCTCATTGCTATATTTAGTGTAATAGTGTACTGACAGATCCCAATGGTTGTGAAGGAGTTTGTACTGGTGTGATTATGAGTGCTCTCATTGCTATATTTAGTGTAATAGTGTACTGACAGATCCCAATGGTTGTGAAGGAGTTTGTGCTGGTGAGATTATGAGTGCTCTCATTGCTATATTTAGTGTAATAGTGTACTGACAGATCCCAATGGTTGTGAAGGAGTCTGTGCTGGTGAGATTATGAGTGTTCTCATTGCTATATTTAGTGTAATAGTGTACTGACAGATCCCAATGGTTGTGAAGGAGTTTGTGCTGGTGTGATTATGAGTGCTCTCATTGCTATATTTAATGTAATAGTGTACTGACAGATCCCAATGGTTGTGAAGGAGTTTGTGCTGGTGGATTATGAGTGCTCTCATTGCTATATTTAGTGTAATAGTGTACTGACAGATCCCAATGGTTGTGAAGGAGTTTGTACTGGTGGATTATGAGTGCTCTCATTGCTATTTATTATAGTGTATAGTGTAACTGAAGATCCCAATGGTGTGAAGGAGTTTGTGCTGGTGTGATTATGAGTGCTCTCATTGCTATATTTAGTGTAATAGTGTACTGACAGATCCCAATGGTTGTGAAGGAGTTTGTGCTGGTGAGATTATGAGTGCTCTCATTGCTATATATTTAGTGTAATAGTGTACTGACAGATCCCAATGGTTGTGAAGGAGTTTGTGCTGGTGAGATTATGAGTGCTCTCATTGCTATATTTAGTGTAATAGTGTACTGACAGATCCCAATGGTTGTGAAGGAGTCTGTGCTGGTGAGATTATGAGTGTTCTCATTGCTATATTTAGTGTAATAGTGTACTGACAGATCCCAATGGTTGTGAAGGAGTTTGTGCTGGTGTGATTATGAGTGCTCCATTGCATTGGTTGTATTTATTAGAGTGTAATTAGTGTACTGACAGATCCCAATGGTTGTGAAGGAGTTTGTACTGGTGTGATTATGAGTGCTCTCATTGCTATATTTAGTGTAATAGTGTACTGACAGATCCCAATGGTTGTGAAGGAGTTTGTACTGGTGTGATTATGAGTGCTCTCATTGCTATATTTAGTGTAATAGTGTACTGACAGATCCCAATGGTTGTGAAGGAGTTTGTGCTGGTGTGATTATGAGTGCTCTCATTGCTATATTTAGTGTAATAGTGTACTGACAGATCCCAATGGTTGTGAAGGAGTTTGTGCTGGTGTGATTATGAGTGCTCTCATTGCTATATTTAATGTAATAGTGTACTGACAGATCCCAATGGTTGTGAAGGAGTTTGTACTGGTGTGATTATGAGTGCTCTCATTGCTATATTTAATGTAATAGTGTACTGACAGATCCCAATGGTTGTGAAGGAGTTTGTGCTGGTGAGATTATGAGTGCTCTCATTGCTATATTTAGGTAATAGTTACTGACAGATCCATGGTTGTGAAGGAGTTTGCTGGTGGATTATGAGTGCTCTCATTGCTATATTTAGTGTAATAGTGTACTGACAGAGATCCCTATGGTTGTGAAGGAGTTTGTGCTGGTGTGATTATGAGTGCTCTCATTGCTATATTTAATGTAATAGTGTACTGACAGATCCCAATGGTTGTGAAGGAGTTTGTACTGGTGGGATTATGAGTGCTCTCATTGCTATATTTAGTGTAATAGTGTACTGACAGATCCCAATGGTTGTGAAGGAGTTTGTACTGGTGTGATTATGAGTGCTCTCATTGCTATATTTAATGTAATAGTGTACTGACAGATCCCAATGGTTGTGAAGGAGTTTGTGCTGGTGGGATTATGAGTGCTCTCATTGCTATATTTAATGTAATAGTGTACTGACAGATCCCAATGGTTGTGAAGGAGTTTGTGCTGGTGGATTATGAGTGCTCTCATTGCTATATTTAATGTAATAGTGTACTGACAGATCCCAATGGTTGTGAAGGAGTTTGTGCTGGTGAATTATGAGTGTCTCATTGCTATATTTAATGTAATAGTGTACTGACAGATCCCAATGGTTGTGAAGGAGTTTGTGCTGGTGGGATTATGAGTGCTCTCATTGCTATATTTAATGTGTAATAGTGTACTACTGACAGATCCCAATGGTTGTGAAGGAGTTTGTACTGGTGTGATTATGAGTGCTCTCATTGCTATATTTAATGTAATAGTGTACTGACAGATCCCAATGGTTGTGAAGGAGTTTGTACTGGTGTGATTATGAGTGCTCTCATTGCTATATTTAGTGTAATAGTGTACTGACAGATCCCAATGGTTGTGAAGGAGTTTGTACTGGTGTGATTATGAGTGCTCTCATTGCTATATTTAGTGTAATAGTGTACTGACAGATCCCAATGGTTGTGAAGGAGTTTGTGCTGGTGTGATTATGAGTGCTCTCATTGCTATATTTGAAATTGTAATAGTGTACTGACAGATCCTAATGGTTGTGTAGGAGTTTGTTGAAGGAGTTTGTGCTGTGTGATTATGAGTGCTCTCATTGCTATATTTAATGTAATAGTGTACTGACAGATCCCAATGGTTGTGAAGGAGTTTGTGCTGGTGGGATTATGAGTGCTCTCATTGCTATATTTAATGTAATAGTGTACTGACAGATCCCAATGGTTGTGAAGGAGTTTGTGCTGGTGTGATTATGAGTGCTCTCATTGCTATATTTAGTGTAATAGTGTACTGACAGATCCCAATGGTTGTGAAGGAGTTTGTACTGGTGTGATTATGAGTGCTCTCATTGCTATATTTAATGTAATAGTGTACTGACAGATCCCAATGGTTGTGAAGGAGTTTGTGCTGGTGTGAGATTATGAGTGCTCTCATTGCTATATTTAATGTAATAGTGTACTGACAGATCCCAATGGTTGTGAAGGAGTTTGTGCTGGTGTGATTATGAGTGCTCTCATTGCTATATTTAATGTAATAGTGTACTGACAGATCCCAATGGTTGTGAAGGAGTTTGTGCTGGTGATGATTTATGAGTGCTCTCATTGCTATATTTAGTGTAATAGTGTACTGACAGATCCCTATGGTTGTGAAGGAGTTTGTACTGGTGTGATTATGAGTGCTCTCATTGCTATATTTAGTGTAATAGTGTACTGACAGATCCCAATGGTTGTGAAGGAGTTTGTGCTGGTGTGATTATGAGTGCTCTCATTGTGTAATATTACTGACAGATCCAATGTTGTGAAGGAGTTTGTATTGATGATCCCATGCATATTTATGGACAGATTGTTTGAAGGAGTTTGTACTGGTGTGATTATGAGTGCTCTCATTGCTATATTTAGTGTAATAGTGTACTGACAGATCCCAATGGTTGTGAAGGAGTTTGTACTGGTGTGATTATGAGTGCTCTCATTGCTATATTTAATGTAATAGTGTACTGACAGATCCCAATGGTTGTGAAGGAGTTTGTGCTGGTGGATTATGAGTGCTCTCATTGCTATATTTAATGTAATAGTGTACTGACAGATCCCAATGGTTGTGAAGGAGTTTGTGCTGGTGAGATTATGAGTGTTCTCATTGCTATATTTAGTGTAATAGTGTACTGACAGATCCCAATGGTTGTGAAGGAGTTTGTACTGGTGTGATTATGAGTGCTCTCATTGCTATATTTAATGTAATAGTGTACTGACAGATCCCAATGGTTGTGAAGGAGTTTGTGCTGGTGGGATTATGAGTGCTCTCATTGCTATATTTAATGTAATAGTGTACTGACAGATCCCAATGGTTGTGAAGGAGTTTGTGCTGGTGAGATTATGAGTGTTCTCATTGCTATATTTAGTGTAATAGTGTACTGACAGATCCCAATGGTTGTGAAGGAGTTTGTACTGGTGTGATTATGAGTGCTCTCATTGCTATATTTAATGTAATAGTGTACTGACAGATCCCAATGGTTGTGAAGGAGTTTGTGCTGGTGGGATTATGAGTGCTCTCATTGCTATATTTAATGTAATAGTGTACTGACAGATCCCAATGGTTGTGAAGGAGTTTGTGCTGGTGAGATTATGAGTGCTCTCATTGCTATATTTAATGTAATAGTGTACTGACAGATCCCAATGGTTGTGAAGGAGTTTGTGCTGGTGAAATTATGAGTGTTTCCCTCATTGCTATATTTAATGTAATAGTGTACTGACAGATCCCAATGGTTGTGAAGGAGTCTGTGCTGGTGAGATTATGAGTGTTCTCATTGCTATATTTAGTGTAATAGTGTACTGACAGATCCCAATGGTTGTGAAGGAGTCTGTGCTGGTGAGATTTGAGTGTTCTCATTGCTATATTTAGTGTAATAGTGTACTGACAGATCCCTATGGTTGTGAAGGAGTTTGTGCTGGTGAGATTATGAGTGTTCTCATTGCTATATTTAGTGTAATAGTGTACTGACAGATCCCAATGGTTGTGAAGGAGTCTGTGCTGGTGAGATTATGAGTGTTCTCATTGCTATTTATGTAATAGTGTACTGACAGATCCCAATGGTTGTGAAGGAGTTTGTGCTGGTGTGATTATGAGTGCTCTCATTGCTATATTTAATGTAATAGTGTACTGACAGATCCCAATGGTTGTGAAGGAGTTTGTACTGGTGAGATTATGAGTGCTCTCATTGCTATATTTAGTGTAATAGTGTACTGACAGATCCCAATGGTTGTGAAGGAGTTTGTGCTGGTGAGATTATGAGTGTTCTCATTGCTATATTTAGTGTAATAGTGTACTGACAGATCCCAATGGTTGTGAAGGAGTTTGTGCTGGTGAGATTATGAGTGTTTCATTGCTATATTTAGTGAATAGTGTACTGACAGATCCCAATGGTTGTGAAGGAGTTTGTACTGGTGTGATTATGAGTGCTCTCATTGCTATATTTAGTGTAATAGTGTACTGACAGATCCCAATGGTTGTGAAGGAGTTTGTGCTGGTGTGATTATGAGTGTTCTCATTGCTATATTTAGTGTAATAGTGTACTGACAGATCCCAATGGTTGTGAAGGAGTTTGTACTGGTGTGATTATGAGTGCTCTCATTGCTATATTTAATGTAATAGTGTACTGACAGATCCCTATGGTTGTGAAGGAGTTTGTACTGGTGTGATTATGAGTGCTCTCATTGCTATATTTAGTGTAATAGTGTACTGACAGATCCCAATGGTTGTGAAGGAGTTTGTGCTGGTGGGATTATGAGTGCTCTCATTGCTATATTTAGTGTAATAGTGTACTGACAGATCCCAATGGTTGTGAAGGAGTTTGTACTGGTGTGATTATGAGTGCTCTCATTGCTATATTTAGTGCAATAGTGTACTGACAGATCCCAATGGTTGTGAAGGAGTTTGTACTGGTGTGATTATGAGTGCTCTCATTGCTATATTTAATGTAATAGTGTACTGACAGATCCCAATGGTTGTGAAGGAGTTTGTGCTGGTGGGATTATGAGTGCTCTCATTGCTATATTTAATGTAATAGTGTACTGACAGATCCCAATGGTTGTGAAGGAGTTTGTGCTGGTGAGATTATGAGTGTTCTCATTGCTATATTTAGTGTAATAGTGTACTGACAGATCCCAATGGTTGTGAAGGAGTTTGTACTGGTGTGATTATGAGTGCTCTCATTGCTATATTTAATGTAATAGTGTACTGACAGATCCCAATGGTTGTGAAGGAGTTTGTGCTGGTGGGATTATGAGTGCTCTCATTGCTATATTTAATGTAATAGTGTACTGACAGATCACAATGGTTGTGAAGGAGTTTGTGCTGGTGAGATTATGAGTGTTCTCATTGCTATATTTAGTGTAATAGTGTACTGACAGATCCCAATGGTTGTGAAGGAGTTTGTACTGGTGTGATTATGAGTGCTCTCATTGCTATATTTAATGTAAATGCTGGAAACACTTATGAAAACTTTTATTATTTGTTCAGTTATATATATAGTTCTTTTGTACAAACAACTTCTTGAGTAGATTTAATTAGGTTAGATTTAAGCTGTAGACAAGTATTAAATTTAGATGTGTGATGTTTCAGATTTTATTACTTCAAATTTCACAGGACCTCTGGAGAGGGTAAGAAACTACAAGATAAACAAATAAGGAAATTCTATAGATGGACAGCGTGAATGAATACATATATGGTTATGAACTGCCCGAAGGCTTATTTGTAAACACACGTGTTACGATTAACCTACACACTGTTTATGTGTAAACATATATATAATAACCAATCGCGCAAAATCCAAAGAATGATATTATCTTATTTTGAGAGAATAACTACTGAATAAAGCAATTTAGCACAGTTCATCACTTACTCATTGGTTTGCAGCGAATGACATGATGTATTTGACATATGTGTAGTCCGGGCTCCGTTCAAATCAAAACAGAAGAGTTTACCAAGGGCGATAACTCGTCACAAATATTAAAGATGCTCACCCCGATAAGAAGTGCAACGTCATAAGATGTGTGTGATATAACAGATTCATTAGATCTAATCATGCATCTCCTGCACCTTCAGAGATTTTCTTCTCTCATTAGATGTCATTCGAGAAACTGTTTTCTATAAAATTACATGCGATTTTAATTATTAAACTAAAATTCACTTAGATTGATTATTCTGATTGAATTGATGGCTCAAGAGAAAATTAAGACTGGTAATTAAGTTTGTTGTGTTATCACATCTATCAATCTAATGCCAGATGAGAATTCTTTCCTAACTACAAATGTGTTTCCATTGCTATGGATGCAACTGTTTATATTGACCATATCAGACAGGGTATAAGGTCAATATAATGATTTATTGACCTAAAGTGTGACATCAGCAAGAAATTGTTTATAGCACAACCTCTACTTGCCGTGAAAACATACCATTACAATTAGTAAAAAAATCCTAGAGACAAATTGACCGGGTACATTCTTTGTAATTTTGTTACAATGGAAACTCTCTTTAATTAAATTTGTATCCATAACAACTCTGTTATGTATATGTCTGCTTTAAAAAAAACCAGGATCTTGATTTCTTTGGTCACATGCTGAACCATACATCCTATAGAATTTAATGTCATGTTATGTAAAAAAGACGACGGCACTCCCTTTTTCTGCATTATTGTGTGTTGCTAACCTGAAACTATAAGTGTTTTCCTGAGATAATATATGGTGTGACATCACTTATAGCCTCTGCTTCCTAAAAACATTATTTTACCATTATAGACGGTGGTTGATTGGCTGTTAGGGTTTGCTAATGGATCTATAATGTAGACCTGATCACTGGCTAACACACAAGGCAGGCATCACAGCACACTAGTTACACACACAATATTGTTAGTATCTCAATATTTAGATAGCGTATCGTTTAAAAAAAAATTATTGTCATGTAATTTAATCACAATATGTAATTTATATATACAAAATAGCTTTTTCATGGAAAGATATAGTTCATGCAGCTGTGGTGAAACAATCTTTTATTTAGCATAAATACAAAGTGTATAATGGTTATTTTGGTGTGGTCAAATTTTATTTTGGTGTGGTCAAATTTTATCTAATTAGTTCAGTCAAATAGAAGCATTCTAACAGTGAACCAATGCAAATCAGTTAGTCATATTACTTCTCATACAACAAAAGGATTCAATTTCAGAAGAGATAACTGTAAGCTGTTCTTATCAATCAAATCATAACAATATACATGTGGCAGGATTGGACTGTGTTGTTCATTGGTTACCACTTAGCTCAGTGGTTGAGCATTCGGCTTGTGTTCGGAGGTTCCAGGTTCGAATCCCAGTCTGGCATTACTGTGAACTCTACATTTCACAAAGTCAGATTTAACAATATATCACATTTCACAAAGTCTTAAAAAATCCCCTGCCAAGCTTAAAGATAATCTTATTTTATACATCCCTTAGTTGTTATGTACAGGGTTACTCCAAAAAAATTACTGTTTATTCATGGTCCAGAAATCATTCATATAGTAAAAACAACATGTGCATCCTCCATGCTATCTCTGTTCATATATAGAATTGCTGCGTTTGTTTCATTAAAATTGGCCATTTCTATAGAATGACCCCATAACTTTGGTACAGCGGTTGTTTAAGGTCTATACTTGTGCACATGCCTTCATTTTGAACTGGTCACTATAGAAGTTACGATTATTGCCGAACGGATGCCAGAAAGTTCATCACCCATTCTTGGAAGAGTTCGGAAAGATGTTACATAGTTATGGTATGCACATGAGATGTTTTGGGCAACTTCGTTACAATATCGGCTAACTTCAGCTTGTTTGAAAAATGGGACCCATTTAGCGATGTCCAATATTTATTTGATTTATAGCTTACCTTGCCCAAAGGGCTGGTGAGCTTATGTCATGGCGCGGTGTCCGTCGCCTGTCCATCTGTCAACATTTCCTTTAAAACGCTACTAGTCATAGAGTTCCAAATGGATTCTAACCAAATTTGGCCAGAAACATCCTTGGGGGAAGGGAAACGGAGTTTGTATAAATTTTGGCTCTGACCCCCCCAGGGGGCAGGAGGGGCAGGGCCCAATATAGGAAATATAGGTAAATCCTTTAAATTGCTACAAGTCATACAGTTCTGCATGGATTCTAAGCAAATTTGGCCAGATACATTCTTTGGGGAAGGGGAACAGAGTTTGTAAAAATTTTGGCTCGGTAGGAGGGGGGCAATAGGGGAAATAGAGGTAAATCTTTCAATCCCTTTCGCTTAGAGTTCTGCATTGATTCTAACCAAATTTGGCCAGAAACATCCTTGGGGAAGGGGAATAGAGTTTGTATAAATTTTGGCTCTGACCCCTGGGATTAGGAGGGTTTGGGCCCAAAAGGTGAAATAGAGGTAAATCCTTTAAATTGCTACTATAGTCATAGAGTACTGCATGGATTCTGAGCAAATTTGGCCAGAAACATCCTTGGGGAAGGGGAACAGTTAACAAATCTTTAAATTCCTTCAGAAATGAAACAATGATCCTGTATTCAGAATATTACTTGGCATTACAAACCAGGTGAGCGATACAGGCCTTCTGAGCCTCTTGTTTATCAAAAGTTTCCGAATCATTTCCATTCATCTTGACTTCGATTTAGTCCTGTCTGTGCTTGATTTACAACAGGATTTATTTTAAAATTCTTCTAAATGATAAAAAAAAATCATACAGATGCGGATATTGGGACTTTAACTAATTGACATCTTTCCGAACTCTGACAAGAATGGGTCATGACCTTTCTGAGTTCCGTTCGCAGTCGTAACTGCTATGGCAACAACAAAATTAACATTAAAATTTATGCTTCATTGATGTACATATGTAATTGAATTTAAAAAATAACAGGGAACTGTGGAAATTGATTCACTGTCGGTAGAGAAAAGTTACGTTTGTTTTGTTTATTTGTTAGTTTTTCATGTTTTATTAAATATTTATACCAAACATGCTAATATACCAATTCCACAATTAATCTTATCAGGGAAATCAAGTCAATTCATCCATCAACATTAATATCAAGTTATGATCATTTTATTGTTAGTTATATTAACTGTGTGAAATTTCCCCTAGAGATTTGATTTACAGCTTTCTGTGAAATTGATTTCCGATACACTCTTCAAAAAACAGCAGTTCTTTAGCATTAACTAAGTAGAGGTGTGAAAATTATGATACAGCTGATTTAAATTTTGTTGATTGCTTTGAGTCAATGTGTTAGCTGGTGATCTGTCGATTGTCGGTAATTATTCCTATATCGTAATTGGCTTTCCTACCTGACTGAAGACATAGCTAGTCTCTATGGTAACAGATGAGATATAGGCAAAGGTATTGATTAAAGTTACTGATAATACCTGCAGGGTAGAGTCTGTGGTCCTTATATTAATCATTTGCCTTCCATTATATAAAGTCATAATAAGGCAGATCAAGAGTGATTGACAATGTCAACTAATATGTTTGGGGTCTCCTTCAGTTTCATCCTTGTTGTTTTCCAAACACTGGTATTATGACCATGAATTATATACATAGTAATGAACCCTATTGGAGGTTGTAGTTGATTGAGCTTGATGGTATTAAGGTCAAGCCTGCAGGTGCTGACCATTCAGGTACCGACTTCTTGAAACAATCTAAGGGAACAAAATTAAAGGCAGAAAAAATTATTTAAGTTAGATACAGTGGATTAAGTCTGCCCTTTTTATTTTGAGAAGTTGGAGCCAGAAAAGAAGGGGGGAGGGGACTCCACAAATGAAGGATATGCAATCAAGAAATAGAGGAAATTCAGATAAAGTGCCAGAAAACAAACCATAAGCCTTGTAATGTTGGAACCAGGCTAATGGCCTTAAGATTGGTGAATTTAAACATGGTCATGGTCAGTTTAATGAAATTTGATTCATGCTGTGAAATACATCTCAAGGAATGCTGTTAGAATTTTATGTCCATGCACTCTTATCTCTCCATGGTATGGCTCCCTGCAGACAATTATACTTACCAAGCAGCGATTGAAGCAATATGACACTGCAGTTTTATAATCAAGCCACATAAGTTAATATTACAGTATGATTGCAGCATGGCACTATGCTGCATTGCAGTACATGCTGTAACCATGCTTCTATTTTATCCTAATTTATAAAGTATGGTTGCAACATGTGCTGTAAGGAATCATGGCAATTGGCAACATGCTGCATTCATGCTTTTGAAGCCTGCAGCATGATGCCAGCTATACAGCAGCATGGTTTCAACATATGCTGCAAATGCAGTACATGCTGCTAATTGGTAAGGGATCATACTCAATCAAATTCTCTTTCAAATTGATTTATAATATATGGCACATTGTACAACAACTTTGTGTGGATTTTAACCCATCAAGTGTCCATTTTTTTTTCAATATCTTTAGTACCTTTGGCACTTACTTTGGTCAATCACAGTATAAGTACATGTTTGGAGAATGACTAGAAAGGGTTGATATCTACTTGTCCTTCTATTGTTTTTTTTCACAGAAATGAAGATAAATACTTGTATTGCATTCACGGATTCATTGACTTTTAGAGTGTTCAGAATGTGGTTTATTTATAAAACCTGTACTTGATTTAAGATTTTCCATAGAAAACACCATTCAAGGCCTAAAATTGCATAACCAATTTTATGTCATGATATAAACACTTGGAGAGGGTTTCAAGATAATAGTCCACAAAAATACTTGCAGTACACACATGCAAATAATGCACGAATTGTACAGACTGACCTGCTATCAATGTGTCTGTGGTAGGTTTGGAAGGGTGTAAAAAGCTTTCAGATGATACTTAAAACTCCATTGGATAGGCATGATGTCTTTGAAGACGAGTCTATTTGGCCAACTTCCAGGAATTTTGTTTCCTTTTTACTTTACCGTAAAGTCTAAGTATGACTGTAAAATGTATAATGTCTAAGTACTGATAAATCAGTCGAAATTATTGATGGAAATCAGGCAATGTTCAGTTGTAAGCTCACAGAGTCAACGGTCTTATTAACTTTGGTGATGCAGCAGAAATAGGGCTATCTGCATCATTTATTGTCATTATGTATAATGATTAATAATTGATCAATTCAATATTACATTGGTATCAACTGAGTAATTCAAATGGTTGGAATAATTTAGCATTAACCGTTCCTGTATCAATTCTCTTCTCTGTTAACGAAAGATGTGAGTACCGTATGTAGATATCTTTATTGTAGATAAAAGGTTGGTTAGGGTCTAGATTGCCAAGAGATATTTGCTTTGTCATGAAATTTGTAGATCATCTTTGTTAAAGATGAAGAGTATATCTTTCTGTGTGTATTAATGGTGGCATGGAGTAGATATGATAATGTTATGAAAGCAAGGATGAAACAAAAACATTTATTTGATATATGAAAATTTGGATTTACATACCACTTTGAGAAAAAAAAGAACTTTGAGAAAATAGAAGAATAATACCAAATTTCAATAGTCTCTCCTGCTAAAGTGTCCTGTTATTCACACCATTATAAGCATTGAACCGTCTTCACACGCACCTCGCACTTCATACACACTACGCTCCACATACATGAGAGGCCGTCCTTACATGACCTTGGCCGTTAATAGGACGTTAATTAATCAAACAAACAAACAAACAAACATTTGGCTGTTATGGTAGAATGAATGCCAACTGGAGGACAACAGCAAATTTCACATGAAGTGCTAACACGTCATGAGTTTACCATACAACAAATTATGATGTCCAAATGATAATTCCATCAAAATAAACGTTTGGCAATCATGCATGGAACAATGCCAACTATGTTACGTTAGGTTATATAGTGGGGTTGCAATGAAAATTTGAATACATGTATACCAAACTGAATATGATCAACTCTCTTTCTCCTTGGTCCCAGATGTTCATGAATATCAGAAAAACTGTCTGGCCAACTCTCTTGAACTTTTCATATCTATATAGTTGTACATATATGTACTAAATGTTTCATGGTCTCCATAATTATGGAAGAGGCCACAGTGGATTTCGTTCAAAAGACAGTTGCAATGAGTAAATACATTTTCATATGAATATTACCTAAAACAGACTTATTAAGGTTAGATACACATTTCATAAAGTCAAATGTGACTTTACTGGTAACAGGACGTCAAAATCACAAAAGAAAGAAAAAAGTAGAAGGGGCTCCTTACAGAGCATAGGTACTTGAGATATATTTAATTTTTCGCTTTCGAAAATGATCTAAATAACAATTTTTATGTCATCTGACCCGAAGTGCGTAAACTTTTGATTTAATTTTAAATGACTTCTTCTCAATAGCCGAAAGGCCCAGGATATTCATATTTGGCCTGCAGCATGCTGGGATGAAGGGCTACCAAGTTTGTTCAGATGTATGACTTTGACCTTCATTCAAGGTTAAATAGGCTAAAATCTTTAAATGACTTTTTCTCAAGAACCAAAAGGCCCAGGGTACTCATATAAGGCCTGTGACATGCTGGGATAAAGGGCTACCGTGCTTGTTCAAATGAATGACCTTGATCTTCATTCAAGGTAACAGGGGTCAAATAGGCTAAAATCATTAAATGACTTCTTGTTTAGAGGCCTAGAGCCCTGGATACTGATAAACGGCCTGTGGAATGCTTGAATAAAGGGCTATCAAGTTTGTTCAAATGAATGACCTTGACCTTAACATTCAAGATCACAGGGGGTAAAATATATTACAATTGTTAAGCATACAACTTAGTGTATTTCAGTTCTACTATATATTGTCTTACAGTCAGATGGTCGTTAAGGCCTATTAGGCCTCTTGTTTCTTGAACTGGCATATTTCAATCAAAAATCAAAGATTTGTATTTTTGATGTCACTCGGGTTCACCAGTATCACCTTCAAAAACTTTCAAAGTGGACCTAATTTTCCTTCACTGAGATTTCCTACTTAAACTCTTCTGCCAGCAGGGAAAATGATTACTGGGCTAAAAACATGCAATAAGGCCATTCCAATTTGATTTCTTGTTCTTCGGATTTTGGGATTTTAAAATAGGAGCGAGTGAGCGAAAAAAATTTTAATTCTAAAAATATTTTGAAAGCGGAAAAAATTGGAGCCAGCGAATATCTTCACAGTATTTTTTATTAAACTTTTATGTTTATTTTTTGAAATATCAATTACTAGTAATAACCGAGTTTTTATGTTAAAATATGAGTTTTGCTGTTTTCTTCAGTGTTTTCAACATTCATAAATGTATCAAAGATGTAAAAAAAAAAAAGGAAGTCTAATGTTAAGGTATTTGTGCAGCTATTGAACATATGCTATTACACAAATTGCTTTCAATGCATGGCATACATGTATTTCAATTTTAATACAAATCTTGACAATTTTAACATTGAATAGCAATGTTTAATACCTAAAAGGAAATAGTCAAGAAAGTTTAACTTCTTGTCAATAATTTCAATAATTAATTTGCTGTTGACAGAGCTATCTGCAAAAACCAACAAACTAACAGAAACTTACAGGGATTAGCATTAATGGAAAATATTTTAAACCAATATAACCTCATCTGACATGTACATTCTTTCTTAGTTGTCACATAATATTGTATGGAACTGACTATTTATTATTTATGATTTTCTCATGAAACACTTTGAGTAAATCAAACTCAAACATACATATAACCCATCAACACAAAAATGAAGGCAAATGTATGTTATATTGTCGTAGAAAGTAACACTAAGTTTGGATCTCAGTAAAATGTGTAATTTACTACCGATGTTAATTTGTCCGAATAGCAGACGAATCGTCACCTAGCCAGCTGTTACAAAGTCATGCAGTCAAAACATGTTTGCAAATGCAAACTATGTGGGCCACGTGTCAAAATTCACACTGACCAGGTCTTAAGATATAAGGCAACTGAGGTGTTAATTAATTAGCGATTGCCTTCAAATAATGGACATGCTTGATAACCGTTATTCGTTCGTAAGTCGGCCAGTCAAATCACCTGTCATGGTCGCCATTTTTAAAGTGAGATCGAACGCAAAGTCTTTTAAAAGAGTTGTAGACATCGGCATAAACAGATTGAAATCGGGACACGTCCTATTAAAAAGTATGCGTCCCTAAGTCTCTACCTCGAAGTACCACTCTGCACGTGACATTTCTGTTGTTGTAAAGGTTTGCAAGAAGCTTGCGGGTTTGAAGACACAATGTACCAATAATTCAAACATCTGAGTGACCAGGAAATGGTGACTAGTAAAAATGAACCCTATGAAAATTTGCCCGGGTTCGTCAGATTCCCGGACAAAAAAAATGAGGAGCGGTAAAAGAATTAATATTTTATTTTTATTTCATTTTCGGAAAATAGGAGCGGGAAATCCGACGAACGAGACATCAAATTGTCTATAATTCGGAATTGCCTAACAATTTAAATCTTTAACTGCATATTCCTGACTCATGATCGAATCAGGATTTTGTTAGGACTTAATTGTCAAATTTCATAACTGATAAATTTAGGTCCTATTAACAGCCAGGGTTACTTAAGGACAGCTAAAAAAATATTTTTTTAATATTTTTGGAGCACAAATGAAAATAGTAAATAAAACAAAAGTCAATGGCTGTTCATTGGAATTAATTATGATTTAGAATCCACATGTTGGATAGGATTGTGCAGAAGAGCTTATTATAAGGACTCTGCTGAAGGTCAGAGGTCAGATGGAAGCGTGCTATAATGACAGATTCTCCTAATAACCCCTCTAATCTCTCAGCATAAAACTTTCTCCTGAATATCACTATTTGATTAGTAGTCAATGGCATTAGTCTTGAAGGTGAAATGTGAAAACCTAGTAAATGTTTGGTAACTTGATCGGTTGCGCAGGGATAATTAATAATTGTCAATTTTGAAAAAAAATGATAATTTTAACAAAAATTGGTCATAATAGGACAGAGATGGTGGTGGAGCTTTAACTTTGTGGCTTTATTTCCACTTTGGCTGACAGAGATAATGATGGTGACATAACACCCAGACAAGATTCCATTTCCACAGAGCGGATCTTTTTGATTTCAGATTGATCACAGGTCTCATACTAGGCCAGATCAATGACTATCAAACCATGGACTAGTTGATTTTCCATTGATTGTCAATTGTCACTAGTCGATCAATGTTTTCATCGTGTTAGGTTTTCAAAGGGATGATTTGTGACAGCGTAAAGCGTTTCCATGACTTTGAGAGATGTGATGTATAAACACAGAGAAGATTGATTATCGTCTCGCCATAACATTGTAAAGAAGCTGGAATCTTTAGAGGATTCACTTTGTATACTGTTGTCCGCTGGTTGTTTAGACTTGAAGATGCTGTCATGGTCAGGTAGATATTAATATATTAACCATCTGCTTTCTAGCCGTTACTTAAATCTTCTCTGATGCTCATTTGTATGCAACGTTGGTAATTCAATCAAAAAAGGTTAAAAGATAGTTACTGAAAGGTGACGTGATGGTATTACTCTACGGATTAAGTTTCGTCACAGGTGATTGACCAGTTAATTATGTATTCTGGCCTGGAGCCACTAATATGTAGTTAGTTTGTATCTCTCTCCCAGAAACTTGTGTTTAATCAATAGGCATTGTCACACAACCATGTGTTTATTTATATTGGCTACATTTTACAATTATAATATATTATACCTATACGCCCAGGCTTTATTGGCAGGCCAGCTATACTGTCATCACATTATAGTCAGTGACATACTGCCCAAACCAACTAACTGCATGCTCATGTTAATATATTGATCAGCTAATGCAGAGTCAATCTGCTCACAATTAGTGGGTTGTTGTAGATGTTTGTAGATCTATGTGAATGTGCCAAGTGTTGGACTGTTTTCATGGCTTTTGTCATAGCGGGTAACACAACTGATGTTTATGTCTGACACCAATGGTTTGTAGTGTGCATGGCCATCCTTTTGTGTTCTACACAGACCTCTAACACTCAGTGTCAATACAGAAAGGCTACCAGTATTCACCTTCATGGTAAGTGTCACAACCACCTTGTATCCAAACGGTTAATCAAGCAATGACGAAATTCTATTTAGAGACTGTATGTGGCCGACGTCAGGTGTACATGGAGATATATGGAGAATATATTACATTTTCAAGTAAGAGTCCAATTTGTTATATCGAAAAAATATATTACATTTTCAGGAAAGAGTCCAATTAGTTATGTCGAAAATATATTACATTTTGGTAATAACCCTGTTAGTAATGTGGAGATGTATGGAATATATATTACATTTTTGTAATAACCCTGTTAGTAATATGGAGATGTATCAAGAATATATTACATTTTGGTAATAACCCTGTTAGTAATGTGGAGATGTATAGAGAATATATTACATTTTGGTAATAACCCTGTTAGTAATGTGGAGATGTATGGAGAATATATTACATTTTGGTAATAACCCTGTTATTAATGTGGAGATGTATAGAGAATATGTTATATTTTGGTAATAATTCTGTTATTAATGTGGAGATGTATAGAGAATATGTTATATTTTGGTAATAATTCTGTTAGTAATGTGGCGATGTATGGAGAATATACATGTATTACATTTTGGTAATAATCCTGTTAGTAATGAATTTGTTCTCATGTCAGGTTCATTTAACCTTTTAACAATTCAGAACTAAATAATATATATTTGCGGGTGATTGGTGAATAATGAAATATGTGGTTTGCTGTTATAACAGTTGATTTCAATACATGTATATGTGATCAAACCTTAGTCATCATCATGCTTGAATTGAAGCTACTTATCACTTCATTCTTATCATGAAATATGCTTAAAAGGAACTTTGTTGTGATCATTTTTCCTGTGTTTAAAATATAAAGTTGAACTTGGTTATGATTTGGAGTATTTAGCAGTACTTTTACTTGGATATACAGTGTTGGTGTAAAGTTTGGTCAAGACTACCAAAATAAATTCAGTCTGAGAGTTCAAATAAGTTTGAATTATTGAGATTCAATTGAAAATTAAATACATTCAACTATCATCTCACATAGAAAATATCAAAAAGTAAATACTAAACTAGTAAACTATAGTGAGAGATTAATTGTAGTATACAACACTGTGTTTGAGGTATATATCGAGGATTATAGAAATCTGATCACAGGTATTTACAGTCACCTTTGGGTTTCAGATTAGGTGTAAGTTCAATCCTCTAAATCCATGTAATTTTGTAATTCTTTATTGTCAGTATTGAGCTCTGATTTTCTATGTTTTATATTTCGTCAAGAAAGCGTTTATTTTTTAAGCATTTGTAAAATGCAATTTGTTACTTGAAATTTCTGAAATGTAAATTTGGTATGAAATTAAAAGTCATTAGATTGTAGAAAAATTTTTTAAACATATTTATAAAGAGACAAACTAATACATGAAAATCTGCTGTAACCAAATATGGATACTGGGAAGCATTTATTATTAGATATCTGATTAAAAAGATGATTTAATAGTCAGTGTTTTATGTTGATCCATTGATATAAACTTAAACTCTGTGGTCTGAAATAAGGGGGCGGATGATGTTATGGATACAAGTTCATTTATGGAAGCATAAATAAGTTTAATGAAGTGTCAATATTTATCCGTGATGGTCTCCATAGAGATGCTGGTCTAATTAATGCCGTTTTATTGATGTAGTTGGCTCCAACTATAGATTGAATACACTGGGTTACCTGATCAGGTATAAAGAATTCAAGGTAGGCAGTGCCATAACAAGAACTGGAAACTTCATTTCCATGTGTCCTCAATTTCTTCACACTTTAAAACTTTCAGGTTGGTTAATGTTTTTATCAGGTCTATGTATGTATTAAATGAAACTTATAAGATAAACAATGAATCACAGCAAGAGAATTATTGATCAACATCATTTCTCTAGCTTTCATGTTTACTTTGACATTATAGACTTACATACAAATTTTTAATTCAAAATTTAATATCATATTGTTCTGATGATCTTAAGAATTGTGACAAAATAGGCTAACTACTTGGCTCTATTATTAATGTTACAATTAATTTGCTAGCAAAGTAGTGCAATGCAAAGCAATTCATATATAATATATATGCATTGATTGGCCAATAAAAGATGAAACAAATATCAAATTTATTAGGTATTAGGTCTAAGTAAGAATTTTAATAAATTGAAATGAAAAATTTCTGTTTATTCTGCGTTTTAATTGCTTTTAGAATAAAAATCGTAATTCTACTTTGAATTCACAATAGATTTCAAGGCTAATAAGACGATAATTTGAGTCACATTGGATTTGTTAAACGTACAAGTTGTATGTCTGTACAACAGATATTGTTCACAAATCTCTATGGAGGTTATAACAATGTTATAGTATTACAGCTGTATACCTGTGGTAAACAGGCAGGTCAATGTTATAGTATTACAGCTGTATACCTGTGGTAAACAGGCAGGTTAAATCACCATGTTTCAGTATTAGTGTATTTATGGGACTCGGGTAACGTTAATCCATGTCCTGAATTTAGACCTACTGGACTTAAGGATAGTGGGATTATCAGATATATATCAGTTACTTTTCGTATATTGATTCAACTTAAAAGATTAAGTTAAAGTGAACATATTTCTCCATCATGTAAAATTTGGCACCGAAGATAGATTAATCTGTCGTTTAACAGACGGCATTGACGGTATTGTGGTATACACATGGGTAAAGCGGCGTATAAATGCCCATTGTCTAGTCATAACAATAGGTACAATTAGCCATTAGGGAATCCACAGCCCTATATATACCAGTTGGCTGATGTATGTATATATCTACGATAACTGGAGGTTAAACAAATGAATTAGCCTTGGTATTTTGTAAAAGGTAAAATCTGTCAATAGATATTATTGACTATGCTGACGTATGTATAACTATGTGTGCTTAACCAAATATTTGGCCGTCATTAGCAACATACAATGAATCTCTACTGCAGGTAAATAGGCTGCAGGTATGATTTCATAATACAATATCTCCTCTGTCTTAAACCCTGATATCTTTATTATAAATTGTTTAAATAACTATATTTATCCATTTTATACGTTATTTCATACATGATGTGACGTACATATGTAGTTCCCAATTTAGGTAAGATTTGTTTGCTCAGTCTGAGTTCAAATTTTGAGATTTCATTGTGGGATTGTTAAGCTTTCCCAGTTCACCTTAATATTACAGAATTGTGACTAGGTAATTTGAATGTAATAACAGCCATAGAAAATATAATGCTTTGGGCTTATGTAATTGTGATTAAATAATTTCCGTCAGGTGGTTGTCATAATGCCTTATCCAGTGATACGTCTATGATATGTTTTATTTTTGTTCAATAGTTGAAAATTCCATTCTGACATCTTGTGAAGAAATGAAGTATTACACATAGAGGTACACCTATTACACAATACAGCTAATGTAAATGCATATATATAATAATATTCTGTTATGTATTAACCGTATCCTGCTGTAAAAACGGGTAAAATTTTTAAAAAAATCTTGTTTCATAAAATCTCATAAAATGAACACTATTAAAGTATTTTGTGTTTGATAAACCCTGATTGATGAATGCTGATGATTTATGTGTTTCAGATGTGTATGTGATGCTCAAGTGCCTAGCATAGGAATGGATTCCTTATGTCAAGCTGTGCTGGAGACTACTTACCCACCAAAGGACTTGCTGTCTTGGATGAATTTAGATGTGAGCCCTCCCTAATCTAAAGATACTAAAAAGGGTTAAAGCACATGTACAATTTTGATACTTGAAAGATATTTCAACATCTTCCACAATGAATATAAGACGATTGCTAAGGAAACGCTTCCGGGGTGTACGGCTTTTGGTTTTATTAGGCGTGTTTTTCATCGGTTACCTTGGATTACTGATAACGGTGAATATTGCACCAAATAAAGAGGATGGCAGCTCCGTTCTCATGCAACTTAATGAAGGCAATAAAGTCTATAAGTCAAGGAAACTACAAGCAACGAACACCAGCACCTCGGATTCAGATTCCTTATACCCGCCTGAAAGATTCTCAGATGAGCAGTTGTCACATGGAGCGGTGACACTTCATGTTGTCGGCATGATTTATATGTTTGTGGCTCTAGCTATTGTCTGTGATGAATTTTTTGTACCTTCCTTAGGCTGTATAACAGATAGATTAAAAATTTCTGAAGATGTAGCAGGAGCGACGTTCATGGCAGCGGGAGGAAGTGCTCCGGAGCTGTTCACCAGCTTAATCGGTGTGTTTCTGTCTAAAAGTAACGTCGGAATTGGCACCATAGTGGGATCTGCTGTGTTTAACATTCTATTTGTGATTGGTATGTGTGCACTGTTCAGTAAGGATGTGCTGACACTAACTTGGTGGCCATTGTTCAGAGATGTCACTTTCTACAGTATAGATCTCATCTTGTTGATTGTTTTCTTTCTCGACGGACTCATACATTGGTGGGAAGCACTTATTTTGCTCTGTGGATATTTTGCATATGTTACTTTCATGAAATTTAATGAAAAAATTGAAACTTTTGTGAAGTCTAAATTACGAAAAGGATCAGGAAAAGTAGGAAGTGCCAGTCACCTTTTAACAGAGGTATGTATCTTTTATTTTTATTTGTTTGTTTTCACATTATTCATTTAGTCTTTTCCACCATTTTTATAAACAAAAAGTTCAGGAATGAGAGAAAAAAAAAATCGTTGGGGAATTAGAGAAAAAAAATTATTGGGATTTCTACAGCCCCATTGCATGATCATGAAAGGCGACTTAATCTGGGATGTTTATCTTGTGGATCCAGCAATATGTTTTGATCTAGATAGCCATGAGGATTCAGATCCCAGATTTTGTCAACTCATTTGATCATGCAATGGGACAGCAGGCACAATTATATCCTACTTTCAGTATTTTCCATCTTCTCTTTTTTCTGAACATTTCTGCTCTAATGAATATTTAATTAATTGGGACTTAAACAATGAGACCTTCAATTTTCAGCCATTGACATTTGGCCTCTGAAACAACCATGAGCCCAGAAAAAATATGATGTATCATAAAATATGTACAACTGACCCTAAGACATCTTACTTCCATGATTGCCTAACCGTTGACGACAACAGTGATGAACTCGCCGCGCAACTTGCGAGATACCTATTGCATACTGGGCTACAATATAATGCTAGACGCGAGTTGATTGGGTAGTAGGCATTTCTAATATCGTGTGATATGTGTGACTCACATGTGATAGATCTATTCTGAACTCATCGGGTATTGCCGTATTCATAGGACTGCAGGGTTGCAGGTGATAGCGAGAGAAGTAAAAGATGGCTGCTCAAAGCGAAAACTTCATCAAATCACTGGATCCTGGCTTCCTTGCTTTTAAAGAAGAGCTATTAAGTTGTGCGGTTACAAGCGAAGAGACATTGAGGTTTTTACTCCCACGCGAGGTAAGGGATATGGCCATCCCTGAAGTGTACAAAATAACAAACGCCAGAGAGCAAAAGCAAAATGAAATCCGAAGCACTAAGCCCTATGTTGGTACACCAAACACATTCTAAAACTCCAAACACAGTGCAAATGAAGGAATGTAACATCGGAAACACTAGATTTTCTGCATATACTAGATCTAATGACAGTGACTCCCGTTAGTGTAAGATTTTACACATGTTTTTCTTATCAAGGCAAATTCCTCTGGCATTAAGGAGCAACCGCCTATTATATGATGGTCCAACAAAGGCGGATACACTCCACAATGGATTAATGGGTTTAGTATACTACATGGCATTTAGCAATTAACACTAATATTAATACAAATTAACTACATATTGCCTATCAAACTCTGGCAGATTTAACGGCTCATCGCGAGAACTTTGTCTTATAAACTCTGCCCACTCGTTCTATCGCCTGGAGTCGGGTAGGCTTTGTAAACTCCTCCCCTCCAGACGATTGACAGAACCACTCGACCAGTCAATAATATCTGTTGCTCAACTTACTGAGGTATTACATCAGTAATTTTGTCAACGGGTAGGCAATCACGGCAGTAATACAAAATATTTACTACTGAAAAATGGCCAAAAATGATACCCATCCTTTGTTGTTCTGCATCTGGATGAAATTCAGATAAATTGTCAAGTTAATTGACGCGAAAATTGGTATATTTAGGTATGCCACATCACAGCAACATTATGAAAAATTCTATGTCGCCATGTAATGAAATCTATTCTGATTCATCAAAATCTATTTCCTACCAAATAAAAATTCCAAGGATGGTACAGTAAAACACGCTTACAACAAATTCATGGTTATAACATAGTGATTTCATTCCCGTGTGCAATGTGTATATAACGAACTATGCTTATAACAAAGTGATTTTGTTGGTCCCCAGAGGTTCATTATAACCATGCTTCACTGTAAACCAATTTAACTCATGAAGGTATTGCTCATAATTAACATTTCTTAGTTCTGGCATAATTCTTGTCTCAGTGTAAGTTTTTTCTGTTTTCTTGAACATTAGAAACCAAACAGATGCATAATATGTATTCACGATGTAGGCTTACTAGAGGTTTGTACAAGTTGAGAAACATATCTTTATCTATGAAGAGGAAAGTTTTGGATACAAGGCTGATGATTCTGCTCTCTTTATGTTCATGTGATCTGTAAATTTCAAGTTGTTGTCAAAGTCTACACCTAGGTCTTTTTCAGACTTGCAAAAATGTGCTTTCTGAATTAGTGTGTTTCGTTGCTCTCTGGAATTGAGTAGACATGGTCAAATGTGTTCTTTCCTAGATGGAATTGCATTAATTTGTATTTTTGATGCTGTGAAACAGCATTCTTAGGTACGCTCGGCGAGCCTGTGCACATCTAAACAATAAAACCACTCTGCGATGAAAATTAAATGTTGTTTTGTTCATTTTACATATTACTTGATAGTATGATTAAATCGAACCTTAGTATTCAAAACCACAAAAATTATTTGTACATACATATGAACTATAGATGGTATGAATTAAGTGTTCAGTTGGGACTCTATGATTTATGTATCCCTACACGTCATGTATGGTCCCAAAAATCACAAAAAACGCCTTCCTCGATGTCTTCCTCTGCAGCAGACTTTCGGTCGATTTTGGATTGTGTATGTCTATTTCAATTTTACGTAATTCATGCTACTGATCGATTAATGTAATGAAATGTTAGGAAGACAATTGCAAAAGAAAGTTCCTATAACGGTTATAGAGTTTTTTAATTTGGTTGCATTGACGAACTATATCTGGTGATATCATTGCAGAGTAAAAGTTAATAGGTCACTGGGAGTTGTGTCTTTTGTTTATCAACAACTGCGTTATATTGAAAGGGAAAAAGTACAAAATTTATCAACATAAACTTACAAAATATAATGATAATATAGATCTGTATATGTACGAGCAACTAAAAGTGACAAATGAAGTAATATTGTCGTGTAATGTACGAAGACTTGCTGAAGTCTGATGCATTGCATCTAGTTTTCTTGACGTTATCGTTCTTATAAATTAAAAAGAAATTTGAGTGTTATACTTATAAGTAACCAAATAATGAACCTTTTATTTGGCTTAAATATCTGGCCATGATTTATTATCATTCAAAAGTCGGCAAAGCAAAAATCACGATAATATGTTCTTCACGATAATATGTCGCCAACCAGTTACTGCGTCTTTCGAAGACTTGCTTAAGTCCGATGCATTACATGAAGTTTTTGTGATATTACCGACTAGCGTTCTTGTGAAGAGACATTGATGAAATTGATAATTTTAGTAATTAATAAAGAATCATAAAAAATGATACTCAGATTCTGACCGGTTTTATTGGTGTTGAAATCATTATTTCAGAAATAATTTAAACTTTTCAATATAAAATTTACTTCTGGAAAATGAGTTATTCAACGTATTGTTCTTGAATCAACTTTAAATATCATAAAATAAATACGATATACCGTAAATATATTTTGTTTAACTCCCTTATTTAACACTGTACACTTAGTATACTAAATTCAAAATTTAAATGCAAAACCAATTTCTTTATTCCTTTGTTTGAGTCCTTCATTCACAGCATCTATGAGTGGCCTTGGCACTTTGATTCATAATTTAATATGATATTCATGACTTGAACCTGACCTTCACTCAAAGTACATTAGCCAAATATGGTAAAATCTTAAATAACCCCAGAACTTTTTATGTCTATACCAGAGATGGAACCCTTGCTGGCTAGATATAACCACTACATAACCCGATCAAATGGACCTTTAGTATGCCTGAATGAGGGTGTCCCAAGTTTTGCCAATTCACAGCCTCATCTGGATGTATATAGATAGGTATGCTGCCTTTGTGAAATAGTACCAACATTGGCCATAGACAAGTAGTGGCTTGAGCAGATTTTATAGTCATAAGAAGTTCTCCTTTGGTAACAATTTTTCGGAAGTAATGAAGAAGAAATTTTCTGAGTGACAATTAACCAAAAGGATAGCCAGGAGCATGTGATAGGAAATGACATCAGTCTATCTACAATAAATCTGCCCAAAATATCCCTCATGTTATTCTCAAGATTGTAATGAAACAGACGTGGACCATGATATATTTCATGTTATTAACCCTTGTTCATGTACGGCACAGAGGGTTAGGTGACCTGAGGCAACTCCATCGGTATTTATAACAATTACTGTGAGGTGTGTAAATCAAACTGCTGATATTGGCCTGGACAGAAATGCAGAAGAGAGTTTTGAGGAAACTGCAGCATCCATGGAAACCCTGTTACCGTATTTGACAAAATAAGTGCCCATGGCCTAGTTTCATGAATTTTCCTTAACTTTAAGAAATCCCTGAACTTCAAATTCTCCATAGGAAAGCATTACAGATTTTAAGGTAGGCTCCTTAACTTAATTTTTCCTTAACTTTTGTAATGTTTTCCTATGGGGAATTTTAAGTCAAGGAATTCCTTAAAGGTACGGAATGTTCGTGAAACTGGGCCCAGGGTGCTTTAGATACTTGAAAAAAAGGAGGTGCACTTAATAGGACCAAATTTGGACTAAAATTTCACAAAAAATTTCCACCAAGTAAACTGTAATTCAATTTGCAAATGAAAGTAAATAATGAAATTAATCATTTTCATATTCCCAGTCTGAATTTAATCTGTGGTAAGTGAAATTGAGGCTTTAAAAGGGGGAAGGGGCGTTTATAGGGACATTATAGGGCACTTGTTGGGTTGAATATTGTACCCACATGATTGCCTAATCACATCTGATCTGGATTTCTGTGTGAATTAAAGGAAAGTGGGAAATGAAATCCCAGTCGTCTGTGAATAAAGGAAAGTTTAAGGATAGTTAGAATGAAGCCACAGTTGTCTGACCACTGTGCCACCTAGTCACCCAAGGCCAGTTGTAATCTCTGTCTAGAGGTCAAAGTTCCCAATTTCCAACCTTTCATCTGTCATCATGTTTTTGTTGTTCTTTTGATTTGCTGGGATTATAGAGCTCTGAGAGCATACGTCAAACGACTATGCTACGATCACCATTTGATGTACTAATTAACAGGTGTTGAGAGCAAATGTGTCACTATGTCAGAATCTGTCATGTTTTTCTATGTGTAGCATAAAACAGTCTTGAGAACCTTGCCATAAACATATCTATATCTATAATTGACTTACTAGTCATCTGATGTAATTGTGGTAGAAACAGGTTACACAGCTAATGGGTTTTAAATATAAATATATGGAATTTCTTTCATTTGTAGAATCTTTAGTCATTCGTAATATTTAAAAAAAAAAAAAAAAAAAAAAAAAAATATCCATGCAACAACCACTCATTGTGCAACATCTATGTATGATAAGCGCCAACATAGATTCTAACATTAAAATCTTGCCAATCTTGTAAAATTGATCAGTGTTCACTAGTTGATCAAGGCATTAGAAATTCTTCAATGTTACAATAGATAAATATATAGATTGATGACAGATCAGGTTCTGTACTATATAACCCTCATGTACCAGTAAGCTGCCTGTTTTCATTGTACAGCTCTGCATGTTTATGCTATGAATATGAAAATGGAGGCATTTTGTTTCTTACCATGGCAACAAGTCAGAATATTTTGCTGATCTTGATAAACCCAAGGACATGATTGCCACACCAAAGTGCCATTATACATAATTAATACCATAACAGCCTTGCCGTGAGTTGACAAAATCGCACTAGACATCCTTGGATAAAAGAAACAAATTTTGTTTGATGAAATGGAATATTTTAATTTTGCTGTTTTTGGTAAGATTTCTTGTTGAAGGACAGTTGTTATTTGACTGTAAAGTAATAAGGTGAGAGGACATTGTACAGATGACCTTATATTTATTAGTTATTGATTTCTGTCCTGTCTGCTGGCCTTATTAGTCCATGTGACTTAATGTAATTGTAAGCTTCTCATACACATTGTTTGTCATTTGATAGTTTTATCCTGTAAACAGATTCACGTAAACCACAAGAACAAAATTATGGATTCTGAGTATTTATCCTGAAGTAAAATGATAGTATTTAAATGTCGTGTAAATGATTATGACCTATTTTAGAAGTGATATTGTTCATACAAATATGATATATATGATCCATATAATATGAAATGTGACTGCAATTCAAGCAGATTCAGCTGTAAAATCTATTGAACACCATTGGTTGTAGACGGAAAATAATGCAGTAAATTCTGTACACCCATGGAAAGGGTGTGCCTATTTAGTACTGTAGCCATCTCATCCAATGCCATCCTCCTGTTGTGTCCTAGACCACTACAGACTTTTCTCCTAGTTGTTCTATTTAAAACAAGATGTGGCCACCATGACTTGGAACATATTGTTAGGACCTAGAACATTTAGGTAACACAACAACAACATCTGGTAAAGATCAACATTTGTGTCGATGTTCAGAAAGATGTTGACGTCACATGTATAATTAAATGGTCATTAAGCATGTTTCATTTTATGTGAATGTCATGATCAATATAGTGTAACAGAAGCTATCCTAAAACAGTGTACATTTTATAATAGAATTTTAAATAGTTATTCAATGATTCAGATGTGTCATTGGAACAAGGTCACGATAAATGTCAGCATTCAAATCATTCCTTATTATATTTCAGCATGTTCATTGTAAGACTCTGCTTACAGTCACAACATATACAATCAACACAAGAATTCAGTATATATAGTGCTTTTGTTTGGTTTGTTTGGTTAAAGTCATATCGACAATCAGGGTCATTTAAGGACATGGCAAGTTAAGAGGTGGTGGGAAGCTGGAGCAAGGCCACCACTTGACCACATGTAGCTAGTGCAAGAAAACCACCCTTAATTTACCATACATGTATAGATGTAACAAGTCAATCATAGTTGAGTTCTCTCACTGTAATACATACTGAAATGTGGTGTAATTTGTTTAGATCAAAAGTCAGCTTTGCTTGAATGTGCTGTGATGTTTAGATCAAAAGTCAGCTGTGCTGAAATGTGGTGTAATATGTTTAGATAAAAAGTCAGCTTTGCTTGAATGTGCTGTGATGTTTAGATCAAAAGTCAGCTTTGCTGAAATATGGTGTGATGTTTAGATCAAAAGTCAGCTTTCTTGAAATGTGGTGTGATGTTTAGATAAAAAGTCAGCTTTGCTGAAATGTGGTGTGATGTTTAGATCAAAAGTCAGCTTTGCTTGAATGTGCTGTGATGTTTAGATCAAAAGTCAGCTTTGCTGAAATGTGCTGTGATGTTTAGATCAAAAGTCAGCTTTGCTGAAATGTGCTGTGATGTTTAGATCAAAAGTCAGCTTTGCTGAAATGTGGTGTGGTGTTTAGATCAAAAGTCAGCTTTGCGTGAATGTGCTGTGATGTTTAGATCAAAAGTCAGCTTTGCTGAAATGTGCTGTGATGTTTAGATCAAAAGTCAGCTTTGCTTGAATGTGCTGTGATGTTTAGATCAAAAGTCAGCTTTGCTGAAATGTGGTGTAATATGTTTAGATAAAAAGTCAGCTTTGCTGAAATATGGTGTGATTTTAAGATCAAAAGTGATCAGCTTTCTTGAAATGTGGTGTGGTGTTTAGATCAAAAGTCAGCTTTGCTGAAATGTGCTGTGATGATTAGATCAAAAGTCAGCTTTGCTGAAATATGGTGTGATGTTAAGATCAAAAGTCAGCTTTCTTGAAATGTGGTGTGGTGTTTAGATCAAAAGTCAGCTTTGCTGAAATATGGTGTGATGTTTAGATCAAAAGTCAGCTTTGCTTGAAATGTGGTGTGATGTTAAGATCAAAAGTCAGCTTTGCTGAAATATGGTGTGATGTTTAGATCAAAAGTCAGCTTTCTTGAAATGTAGTGTGGGGTTTAGATCAAAAGTCAGCTTTGCTGAAATGTGGTGTGATGTTTAGATCAAAAGTCAGCTTTGCTGAAATGTGGTGTGATGTTAAAATCAAAAGACAGCTTTGCTGAAATATTGTGTGATGTTTAGATCAAAAGTCAACTTGACATATATTGTGATGAGATGATACAATGAAGACATACATATATAATATCTTGTAATAAACCACTTCTGTAGATACAGAACTCCAAAAATGATGTATCGATAACAAACTAAAGTACAGTTTGCTTCATTGTGTTTTGGTATAACTTGTGCTATTTACCTATTTTGTATCAACTTAAGAGCAAACATTTGTAATATTTGTATCAGGTTGTTATTGTACCTGGAAACTTTTTATGATTTCAGAAAACTCCACGATCCATGAGTCTGTCTATTTTACACTCTGGTGGTAACCGCTACAGACATGGCATTCTGGATCTCATGATACACTCTATAGATCCTCTACAAAATGGTAAGTTATTGTTGATTACATGATATGTTGTACAGCACCTTTACTTCAGTGAGAAACGATGACCACCATTATATATTTTGAAAGTTTGAAACATATTTTTAGTTATATTTAGTTTGTACTTGGAATGACGGTGCTAACGTTTTATACATCAAACTTATGATGACATTGGCAGTATATAAAATGTTCACTAATTAGCTGTTGTAGTTTAATAATTTTATAAAAACCTGTGTAACTCCTACAAAGAAACTACTGTCAAACCTGTGTATAAAGGACACCCATAGGACAAGGCTAAAGTGTCCTTTATAGAGAGTTGTCCTTTATATAGAGGTCAGTGTTTTGACGAGTTATGTCCCCTGAGAGGTACGTTCAACCTAAGCAATCTTTCCATACACAAATACATGTATTTGTCTCATTTTCTTTTCATTTGGTTCATTTTAGAATAAATGAATAGTAACATAATTACTATTTAAAGGAATATGTACAGTATATTTATATTTTTCATTTCAATCAAATCAGAAAAAATGAATCTGAAACAATTATTTGATAAATTGTATACAATGTATATATCACCGGATCGTTTCTTGGTGTTCTGGCCTTTTTTTTTATTGCATGGTGATTATATATCTGTAGTACTGAGTCTATAAATCCAGTTCTAATAGTTTTATTATCCCCCGCCCAACGAAGTTTGGGGATATACAAATGGGTTTTCGTTGGGCGGGGGATATACAAATGGGTTTTCGTTGGACGGGGGATATATACAAATGGGTTCCGTCCGTTCGTCCGTCCGTACGAATGGTTTCTGGAGCCCAACTCTAAAACCAGTGATATTTCCACGAAACTTCATACACACATTGGTCTTATGGTCTAGTAGTGCCTTTTGCTATTTTTAGGTTTTCATTTTTTGCTTTTTTTTCCGTAACCATGGAAACATTGCTGAAAATATCATATTTTTGTACAACGTTCATTTCCGCAGCATAACTGGAAAACCGGTTGAGATATATGCACGGAACTCCATAGGCACTTTAGTCTTATGGTCTAGTAGTGCCTTTTGCTATTTTAAGGTTTTCACTTTTTGTACTTTTTTCTGTAACCATAGAAACATTGCTGAAAATATCATATTTTTGGTTCATTTCCGGAGCATAACTCTAAAACCAGCAGAGATATTTCCACGAAACTTCATAGACACATTCTTTTTATGGTCTAGTAGTACCTTTTGCTATTTTTAGGTTTTCATTTTTTGCACTTTTTCCGTTACCATGGAAACATTGCTGAAAATATCATGGTAAATGGTAAATGTTACTTTGCAAAACTCCACCCATCTTTGTGTATATAGTCTAATATAAATGTCAAGGCTGTATACCTGATTCAACAATTGCAGCCCCGCTCTACTTGAATTATACTCCATCTTTCTTTAGCTCAACTTCCTTTTTCCTGTTTTTTTTTTTCCATACACATAAGTCTCCACAATCAAACTTACTTCAGCTTTGATATCTCCATTGGCGGGGGATCTGAATGACTATGTCCTTGTTCTTCTTTTTGTTGGTATATCATTATTACAGTTCAGGTTTTATCTCATACTTCAATTTCATACTCACTTCCTTCCTCATCACCACTACCTGGGGAATTATTATTCTCTGTTCATTCTGTCTCTGTCACTCTGTCATTCTGACCTGATGTTCTGCTCTCTTCTCCCTGACCTGTTCTCACTGATCTGATGTTCTGTCTCCTATCTCTCTCCCTATATCTTTTCTTTTCATATTATATCTGTCCTTACTCTATTTATCTAAATTCTCAAATTCTATTGGTTAATTACATCTTTAGGAGGTGTGGCTACATTTCACTTCACAAGTCTTCTGATGACCCTACTGTCCTGTCTCAGGACCAAGATTACATGTACACTGAATTATTCTAAATGAACCTTGCATCCTCACACTATTGTCCATAGACACCTCACAGACACTTTCTCACACTCCTGACCCCTTTGAGTCCTAATGACCCTATGTGTGGTCCTGGTCATCTAAATAACAGACACTTTCTCACACTCCTGACCCCTTTGAGTCCTAATGACCCTATGTGTGGTCCTGGTCATCTAAATAACAGACACTTTCTCACACTCCTGACCCCTTTGAGTCCTAATGACCCTATGTGTGGTCCTGGTCATCTAAATAACAGACACTTTCTCACACTCCTGACCCCTGTCCTAATGACCCTATGTGTGGTCCTGGTCATCTAAATAACAGACACTTTCTCACACTCCTGACCCCTGTCCTAATGACCCTATGTGTGGTCCTGGTCATCTAAACTGCTATAACAATTAACTATAGCCTATATCAATTCTAATTACTCTCTCTCTAGCATCCTCACACTATTGTCCATAGACACCTCACAGACACTTTCTCACACTCCTGACCCCTTTGAGTCCTAATGACCCTATGTGTGGTCCTGGTCATCTAAATAACAGACACTTTCTCACACTCCTGACCCCTGTCCTAATGACCCTATGTGTGGTCCTGGTCATCTAAACTGCTATAACAATTAACTATAGCCTATATCAATTCTAATTACTCTCTCTCTAGCATCCTCACACTATTGTCCATAGACACCTCACAGACACTTTCTCACACTCCTGACCCCTTTGAGTCCTAATGACCCTATGTGTGGTCCTGGTCATCTAAACTGCTATAACAATTAACTATAGCCTATATCAATTTTAATTGCTCTCTCTCTAGCATCCTCACCATTCCATCCATAGACACCTCACAGACACTTTCTCACACCTCCTGACCCCTTTGAGTCCTAATGACCCTATGTGTGGTCCTGGTCATCTAAATAACAGACACTTTCTCACACTCCTGACCCCTTTGAGTCCTAATGACCCTATGTGTGGTCCTGGTCATCTAAACTGCTATAACAATTAACTATAGCCTATATCAATTCTAATTACTCTCTCTCTAGCATCCTCACACTATTGTCCATAGACACCTCACAGACACTTTCTCACACTCCTGACCCCTTTGAGTCCTAATGACCCTATGTGTGGTCCTGGTCATCTAAATAACAGACACTTTCTCACACTCCTGACCCCTTTGAGTCCTAATGACCCTATGTGTGGTCCTGGTCATCTAAATAACAGACACTTTCTCACACTCCTGACCCCTTTGAGTCCTAATGACCCTATGTGTGGTCCTGGTCATCTAAACTGCTATAACAATTAACTATAGCCTATATCAATTCTAATTGCTCTCTCTCTAGTTTCCCAATCTTTCTCACAAGCCACATTTTTCAACTGTCATCTATACATGTATCTGTGTTTTTCTTATTCACTTTCAGCTTCATACTGCATATGAAATAAAAAAAAAAGCAAGGTTATTCAGG
This sequence comes from Argopecten irradians, assembly GCF_041381155.1. Taxonomy (NCBI): domain Eukaryota; kingdom Metazoa; phylum Mollusca; class Bivalvia; order Pectinida; family Pectinidae; genus Argopecten; species Argopecten irradians. The sequence goes on along the minus strand of NC_091143.1, from coordinate 2,717,562 downwards.
ACAAATAATTTATTAACATCTTCAGATATATAAAAAAAAACTCTTCCATATGAATTAATACACACAATTGCACATTATCACAGTTTCTATACAGTCTCTCTTCAAAGTCTCTTAAAACTTTTGGTAATTTGGTAACATCTGCTTTTCTCTTCAAGATGCCATTGATCTGTGTCCGTCCAACTCCAAATTTCTCTGCCACAGCTCTAATACTCATGCCTTTCTCAGACAATCTGTAAAACCAAACAAACAACACATTATTACAACATCAAGCACACAAAAATCATTTTGATTCATTTAGCAAATTGGTAAATTATTTTGTATTGTAAGGTTACAGCCATATTTAAAATAAAAAAAACCTCAAATTCTATGAAGAAGAAAAAAATATAAAATTCAATTAAATGCATTACAAAAAATATTTATCGCATATTAATTTGGGCTGATTAGCCTCATGATTAATAGAGATTTTCTTTCATTTTATTTATTTAGTGAATTGGCCAATTATTTTTGATTGAATGATTTGTTTAATTTAACATTATTTCTGCACTTTAATTAAGACAGATTAACCTATGATCAATTTCTGTAAACCTTCCTAATAACGTCTACACATTGTTCTAAGGACAGAGCCTTTCGTGAAGGTTTTGAACAAGCCATAATATCGTCTGTGTTTGTAAAATCCCAAATAAAAAGTTGCACAAAATGAGAAAATCGGTGTTTGGGCTCGTTCAAAAACTTCCATTTGGGGTTGACAATATCTTGGAAGATTCCATCTTTTCACCACTCATTGGTCCGTACATGTAATTGTTCTATACACATTGTTAATGAGCCGAGTAAAGTGTCCACGCTGCCGTGAATCTCTCTTATTTCAGACAAAACAATTTTTCACACCCAACGAGTCCCGAAGGTGTATTCCAACATAGATATAATGCAAACCCCAGAGTGTTACGAAAGGTGACGTAAGGGAAATAACTCTAATTGACTAACGCAGAAGAACATTGGCGATATGGCTTCCTTTGTTGTTTTACCGATGCACAGGTTCAAAATAAGATGTTCGCTGTTTGTATTATAGAATATTTACTGTCTTCGGGTTAAATTTAAGTGTCCACTTTCTTCGTATAAAGTGTCCGCTTTACACATTCAATTCATACACTGATTTTCATTTAAAAACAATGTCCTTTGTGTCCACTATACTGTATATTTATGAAGTCTAACTTCTACTGAATGCTTATGGTTTTTTTCGAGTGAAAGTACCGACATTCGGAAAAGTTATTTATGTCTGTTATATGGAAATCTAGTGTCCGCTGTCAGCATTGAGGAGGTGTCCGCTATATACATGACATTTATATAGTGATTTTTGTTGGGGATTCCTAGCACTGTCCGTTATGGACAGGTGTCCGCTATGTAGAGGTGTCCGCTATTGCAGGTTTGACTGTACATAATTTTAACTTTGAGCGATAAATCAAATATATCAATGCCAAAATATTCCTATTTGTTTCTACCGAAGAACATCAAAAGGGATAAATTCATGATATGCTAATTAGACTGTTCTTTGTTTGGCCAGTTATAGATGCAGAAGAATTATTTATGTCAGTCTGTTAAACCAAGATCTTAGATGTCTTGGTTAAAAAATGTTAACATGAATTTCTCTTTTCTCTTCATATGCCAGTGCTTAAATCAAGATGTAAGGAAACTCTGTTATACACTTTAGTTTTAAATTTAAATGATGTTCATTCTGTGTTCTGAAAACAGCTTTGCAGTTGAAGATACAAGTGTGTTTGATATTGACACCAATAATGATAGATTTTCTTGAAAAAAGATTTTATTTAGTCTTTCAGTGTGAAATGCCAAAAATTCTTAGTTATGCATGTTTTTGGCATATTGTTTATATTAAATAAAGAGGAAATCAAAACTTTTGACAAAACTATGAACAAGCAAAGAAGAAATTCTTTGGGGTTAATGACTCTGATACACTTTTCCCATGTTGTTGTTTTCACATGTTATTTAATGAATTGACTTTTTCATCATATTTGATTAATTGCCTGTTTTTGGTGAATGTTTACAATTTTGTTAGTTATAGTTTATTTAAAATTTTGACTTATGAAATGCATGTGCTGTATTAAGAAACACTAAAATTAGGCTAATTACTGTAACAAACCTCCCTTATGTTTGTTTCAACACAGTTAACACGTGACGTCACAATAGAGACATTGACGTTGCGTATTGATTCGGAAAAAAGAATCCCTTGAAAAACCACTATAATGTTACATTTAAAAATACTTCATTTTATCAAATAGAGTATAAAATTAATTATAAGTATTGATGTCACTATTTTTTTAGTTTTATCGGGATATGAAAAAAAAAATTGTTTGCAGATTTTTGTGAGAATCTACTACGCGGATTCACACAGTTTGCAAACAAATTTTTTTTTCATACCCCGATAAAATTAAAAAATAGTGACATCAATGCTTAAATATCTTTCATTAATGTTTGTCAAAGACAAAAATATTTGATCATTTTAATAAGGTTGTCATAATGTATGATATATATTACAGAACAGGACCATATATTCTGTATTTAAATTATTTGTTTCAGAGTTACTTACCATTTACATAGAAATAAAATGAAACAAATCATGAAAATAAAAAATGGTTTGGGACCATATGGGGGGGGGGACTTATAGGAAGTGGATGATAGTTACTGATTCTCTCATTCGAAATGGTTTCATTGGATAGACAAGTCCTGAAAGAATAATATGCATCCTAATCTTTGATTTTTAGCAAAAGTCCATGAAAATGCCATGAACCTACATGCTATTGCCACACTGAAAGTTGTGATTGGAACAACGACCCCGACCCAGAACGAGGAAAGTGGCCATGTAGCGAACGGGTTGGACAAAGATAACAACAAAATACAGGCCAATGGACATGTAGAGAATGGCAAACCAACAGACAACACCACAACACAGGGCTCTGGTAGTGTGGCAGATTCTCTACCAGAGGTTACCATAGCACCAGTGGAAGAAGGACAAACTGCTGAAGTAAGTCATGCCATGCTGTTATCATTCTCTCTAAAGCTTCTCTCCATCACAAGATCTGAACCTCCCAAGCTTGAACTTCTCACAATGAAAGTGTCATAACTTTGATTTAAATAACACAGTTTGGATTGATATGTCTTTCAACCAATAGGGGAATTTCTAAATTATATATCTAGGTTTCAATTGTTAACAGTGCAATTTTGAACAGTGAACAAAATGGCCAACAGCCTGCTATCTTGAATTTTGATAATTGAAGTTTGTTACCGCTATTTCTTAGAAAGTACTGAAGGGATGTGTCTGAAATTTCACTTGCAGGTTCTCCTTGGACCCTAGTTATGCATATTGCATTTTGGGACCATTTGGTGAACAAGATGGATGACAGGCCACTATCTTGGATTTTGATAAATGAAGTTTGTTTTGGCTATATTTCTCTGAAAGTACTGAAATGATCATCGTCGGAGACCCACTGGTGATCGCACTACACCACGCTACACTTATCATTTATCGTGATAAGTGTACATAGTTTAGTGCGATCACCCATGGGTCTCAGACGATGTTAAATGGCGTATCTCAAATTTTATATGTAGGATGTAGTCTAAGATTGAAAAGCAGAGAGAAAAGATCCCTCTTTCCATTGTCTGTCATATATTATTCTTTGGTGGGCGCAAAGATCCCTTTGGGATCTCTTGTTGTTGATGCCATTTGAGGCTTCATTGGAAATAGAACCTGGGTTGGTCTGTGTTCAGATGGGGCGAACACATTTGAAAGGGAGTGTAGTGTAGCAGGTCTCAATTGTAAATAGTGATATGGTCACCTAGCTTAACGCTAGGGTGAATTTCTCTTTAGCTGAGCCGGTAGAGCAGTGGACCAATAAGTCTGGCAGTACACTCTCACCCTGTTTCAGATATCATGACACTGTTTTAAATCTATAACATAAACTACAGGATGAAGATGTGTTAACTTTAAATGAATACCAGTCTGAAAATGGAGCCAGCAATCAATACTTTTGCAGCTACGATTCTATTCATTCAGATCATGTCGTTTTGACAAATAATCAACACGGATTCTAGCATTACTGCGCTGCAATTTGAACATTATCGATTTTTTTTTTATAGTTTACAATTTTCTCCTACTATTCTAAATGCATTTAAAGAATAAAAATCCTTGACAACAGTTTGGTTTTAGAAGAACACAGCTCATGATTAAATATTAAGGACCAACCTGATGAGATGTTTCTGAAGTACTTATAATTCAGCAGGCATTGTATGAAGCATAATAAGCAATTTTAAGATTCTAAACGCAATGCTGGGAGGCAACTAGTTTGTCAGCATTATGTATTAGGTGGAGTGTGTTGTTCAGTAGGGTCGCGGTGGCCGATGGGTGAAGATGTCCCGACATATTACCACAAGTATAACTCACAACACACATCACATTCCATACATCAGCTTCAGTGAGACAGCACTATAAAATGTATTACATGATCACAGTACAACTCACAACACACATCACATTCCATACATCAGCTTCAGTGAGACAGCACTATAAAATGTATTACATGATCACAGTACAAGTATAACTCACAACACACATCACATTCCATACATCAGCTTCAGTGAGACAGCACTATAAAATGTATTACATGATCACAGTACAAGTATAACTCACAACACACATCACATTCCATACATCAGCTTCAGTGAGACAGCACTATAAAATGTATTTATTACATGATCACAGTACAAGTATAACTCACAACACACATCACATTCCATACATCAGCTTCAGTGAGACAGCACTATAAAATGTATTACATGATCACAGTACAAGTATAACTCACAACACACATCACATTCCATACATCAGCTTCAGTGAGACAGCACTATAAAATGTATTACATGATCACAGTACAAGTACAACTCACAACACACATCACATTCCATACATCAGCTTCAGTGAGACAGCACTATAAAATGTATTACATGATCACAGTACAAGTATAACTCACAACACACATCACATTCCATACATCAGCTTCAGTGAGACAGCACTATAAAATGTATTACATGATCACAGTACAAGTATAACTCACAACACACATCACATTCCATACATCAGCTTCAGTGAGACAGCACTATAAAATGTATTACATGATCACAGTACAAGTATAACTCACAACACACATCACATTCCATACATCAGCTTCAGTGAGATAGCACTATAAAATGTATTACATGATCACAGTACAAGTATAACTCACAACACACATCACATTCCATACATCAGCTTCAGTGAGACAGCACTATAAAATGTATTACATGATCACAGTACAAGTACAACTCACAACACACATCACATTCCATACATCAGCTTCAGTGAGACAGCACTATAAAATGTATTACATGATCACAGTACAAGTATAACTCACAACACACATCACATTCCATACATCAGCTTCAGTGAGACAGCACTATAAAATGTATTACATGATCACAGTACAAGTATAACTCACAACACACATCACATTCCATACATCAGCTTCAGTGAGACAGCACTATAAAATGTATTACATGATCACAGTACAAGTATAACTCACAACACACATCACATTCCATACATCAGCTTCAGTGAGACAGCACTATAAAATGTATTACATGATCACAGTACAAGTACAACTCACAACACACATCACATTCCATACATCAGCTTCAGTGAGACAGCACTATAAAATGTATTACATGATCACAGTACAAGTATAACTCACAACACACATCACATTCCATACATCAGCTTCAGTGAGACAGCACTATAAAATGTATTACATGATCACAGTACAAGTATAACTCACAACACACATCACATTCCATACATCAGCTTCAGTGAGACAGCACTATAAAATGTATTACATGATCACAGTACAAGTACAACTCACAACACACATCACATTCCATACATCAGCTTCAGTGAGACAGCACTATAAAATTACAGATCACAGTATTCACAACCACATAATTCATACATCGCTCAGTGAGACGCACTATAAAATGTATTACATGATCACAGTACAATTCACAACACACATCACATTCCATACATCAGCTTCAGTGAGACAGCACTATAAAATGTATTACATGATCACAGTACAACTCACAACACACATCACATTCCATACATCAGCTTCAGTGAGACAGCACTATAAAATGTATTACATGATCACAGTACAAGTATAACTCACAACACACATCACATTCCATACATCAGCTTCAGTGAGACAGCACTATAAAATGTATTACATGATCCACAGTACAAGTATAACTCACAACACACATCACATTCCATACATCAGCTTCAGTGAGACAGCACTATAAAATGTATTACATGATCACAGTACAAGTATAACTCACAACACACATCACATTCCATACATCAGCTTCAGTGAGACAGCACTATAAAATGTATTACATGATCACAGTACAAGTATAACTCACAACACACATCACATTCCATACATCAGCTTCAGTGAGACAGCACTATAAAATGTATTACATGATCACAGTACAGTAACTCACAACACACATCACATTCCATACATCAGCTTCAGTGAACAGCACTATAAAATGTATTACATATCACAGTACAGTTAACTCACAACACACATCACATAATACATCAGCTTCAGTGAGACTATAAAATGTATACATGATCACAGTACAACCAAACACCATCACATTCCATACATCAGCTTCAGTGACAGCACTATAAAATGTATTACACACAGTACAATCACAACACACATCACATTCCATACATCAGCTTCAGTGAGACAGCACTATAAAATGTATTACATGATCACAGTACAAGTATAACTCACAACACACATCACATTCCATACATCAGCTTCAGTGAGACAGCACTATAAAATGTATTACATGATCACAGTACAAGTATAACTCACAACACACATCACATTCCATACATCAGCTTCAGTGAGACAGCACTATAAAATGTATTACATGATCACAGTACAAGTATAACTCACAACACACATCACATTCCATACATCAGCTTCGTGAGACAGCACTATAAAATGTATTACATGATCATCAGTAAACTCACAACACACTCAGTGAGACAGCACTATAAAATGTATTACATGATCACAGTACAAGTATAACTCACAACACACATCACATTCCATACATCAGCTTCAGTGAGACAGCACTATAAAATGTATTACATGATCACAGTCATAACTCAAACCACATCATCCCACAAGCACAGTATAACTCACAACACACATCACATTCCATACATCAGCTTCAGTGAGACAGCACTATAAAATGTATTACATGATCACAGTACAAGTATAACTCACAACACACATCACATTCCATACATCAGCTTCAGTGAGACAGCACTATAAAATGTATTACATGATCACAGTACAAGTATAACTCACAACACACATCACATTCCATACATCAGCTTCAGTGAGATAGCACTATAAAATGTATTACATGATCACAGTACAAGTATAACTCACAACACACATCACATTCCATACATCAGCTTCAGTGAGACAGCACTATAAAATGTATTACATGATCACAGTACAAGTATAACTCACAACACACATCACATTCCATACATCAGCTTCAGTGAGACAGCACTATAAAATGTATTACATGATCACAGTACAAGTATAACTCACAACACACATCACATTCCATACATCAGCTTCAGTGAGACAGCACTATAAAATGTATTACATGATCACAGTACAAGTATAACTCACAACACACATCACATTCCATACATCAGCTTCAGTGAGACAGCACTATAAAATGTATTACATGATCACAGTACAAGTATAACTCACAACACACATCACATTCCATACATCAGCTTCAGTGAGATACAGCACTATAAAATGTATTACATGATCACAGTAAAAGTATAACTCACAACACACATCACATTCCATACATCAGCTTCAGTGAGACAGCACTATAAAATGTATTACATGATCACAGTACAAGTATAACTCACAACACACATCACATTCCATATCGCTTACATCACAACACACATCACATTCATCACATGTCAGTTTATATTCTGACATACAATTTATCTACCACTATAAAATGTATAACAATATTACTAAAGATAATCTTAAATTTATGATCATACAGGACTCTTTCATGAAATATCTAGTATAATCTCTCACAACAAGTTACAAACAACATCACATTCCATACATCAGCTTCAGTGAGACAGCACTATAAAATGTATTACATGATCACAGTACAAGTATAACTCACAACACACATCACATTCCATACATCAGCTTCAGTGAGACAGCACTATAAAATGTATTACATGATCACAGTACAAGTATAACTCACAACACACATCACATTCCATACATCAGCTTCAGTGAGACAGCACTATAAAATGTATTACATGATCACAGTACAAGTATAACTCACAACACACATCACATTCCATACATCAGCTTCAGTGAGACAGCACTATAAAATGTATTACATGATCACAGTACAAGTATAACTCACAACACACATCACATTCCATACATCAGCTTCAGTGAGACAGCACTATAAAATGTATTACATGATCACAGTACAACTCACAACACACATCACATTCCATACATCAGCTTCAGTGAGACAGCACTATAAAATGTATTACATGATCACAGTACAAGTATAACTCACAACACACATCACATTCCATACATCAGCTTCAGTGAGACAGCACTATAAAATGTATTACATGATCACAGTACAACTCACAACACACATCACATTCCATACATCAGCTTCAGTGGAGACACACTATAAAATGTATACATGATCACAGTACAACTCACAACACACATCACATTCCATACATCAGCTTCAGTGAGACAGCACTATAAAATGTATTACATGATCACAGTACAAGTACAACTCACAACACACATCACATTCCATACATCAGCTTCAGTGAGACAGCACTATAAAATGTATTACATGATCACAGTACAAGTATAACTCACAACACACATCACATTCCATACATCAGCTTCAGTGAGACAGCACTATAAAATGTATTACATGATCACAGTACAAGTATAACTCACAACACACATCACATTCCATACATCAGCTTCAGTGAGACAGCACTATAAAATGTATTACATGATCACAGTACAAGTATAACTCACAACACACATCACATTCCATACATCAGCTTCAGTGAGACAGCACTATAAAATGTATTACATGATCACAGTACAAGTATAACTCACAACACACATCACATTCCATACATCAGCTTCAGTGAGACAGCACTATAAAATGTATTACATGATCACAGTACAACTCACAACACACATCACATTCCATACATCAGCTTCAGTGAGACAGCACTATAAAATGTATTACATGATCACAGTACAACTCACAACACACATCACATTCCATACATCAGCTTCAGTGAGACAGCACTATAAAATGTATTACATGATCACAGTACAAGTATAACTCACAACACACATCACATTCCATACATCAGCTTCAGTGAGACAGCACTATAAAATGTATTACATGATCACAGTATAACTCACAACACACATCACATTCCATACATCAGCTTCAGTGAGACAGCACTATAAAATGTATTACATGATCACAGTACAAGTATAACTCACAACACACATCACATTCCATACATCAGCTTCAGTGAGACAGCACTATAAAATGTATTACATGATCACAGTACAAGTACAACTCACAACACACATCACATTCCATACATCAGCTTCAGTGAGACAGCACTATAAAATGTATTACATGATCACAGTACAAGTATAACTCACAACACACATCACATTCCATACATCAGCTTCAGTGAGACAGCACTATAAAATGTATTACATGATCACAGTACAAGTATAACTCACAACACACATCACATTCCATACATCAGCTTCAGTGAGACAGCACTATAAAATGTATTACATGATCACAGTACAAGTATAACTCACAACACACATCACATTCCATACATCAGCTTCAGTGAGACAGCACTATAAAATGTATTACATGATCACAGTACAATTCACAACACACATCACATTCCATACATCAGCTTCAGTGAGACAGCACTATAAAATGTATTACATGATCACAGTACAACTCACAACACACATCACATTCCATACATCAGCTTCAGTGAGACAGCACTATAAAATGTATTACATGATCACAGTACAACTCACAACACACATCACATTCCATACATCAGCTTCAGTGAGACAGCACTATAAAATGTATTACATGATCACAGTACAAGTATAACTCACAACACACATCACATTCCATACATCAGCTTCAGTGAGACAGCACTATAAAATGTATTACATGATCACAAGTATAACTCACAACACACATCACATTCCATACATCAGCTTCAGTGAGACAGCACTATAAAATGTATTACATGATCACAGTACAAGTATAACTCACAACACACATCACATTCCATACATCAGCTTCAGTGAGACAGCACTATAAAATGTATTACATGATCACAGTACAAGTATAACTCACAACACACATCACATTCCATACATCAGCTTCAGTGAGACAGCACTATAAAATGTATTACATGATCACAGTACAAGTATAACTCACAACACACATCACATTCCATACATCAGCTTCAGTGAGACAGCACTATAAAATGTATTACATGATCACAGTACAAGTATAACTCACAACACACATCACATTCCATACATCAGCTTCAGTGAGACAGCACTATAAAATGTATTACATGATCACAGTACAAGTATAACTCACAACACACATCACATTCCATACATCAGCTTCAGTGAGACAGCACTATAAAATGTATTACATGATCACAGTACAAGTACAACTCACAACACACATCACATTCCATACATCAGCTTCAGTGAGACAGCACTATAAAATGTATTACATGATCACAGTACAAGTATAACTCACAACACACATCACATTCCATACATCAGCTTCAGTGAGACAGCACTATAAAATGTATTACATGATCACAGTACAAGTATAACAATCACATTCCATACATCAGCTTCAGTGAGACAGCACTATAAAATGTATTACATGATCAAGTACAAGTATAACACAAACACATCACATTCCATACATCAGCTTCAGTGAGACAGCACTATAAAATGTATTACATGATCACAGTACAAGTATAACTCACAACACACATCACATTCCATACATCAGCTTCAGTGAGACAGCACTATAAAATGTATTACATGATCACAGTACAAGTATAACTCACAACACACATCACATTCCATACATCAGCTTCAGTGAGACAGCACTATAAAATGTATTACATGATCACAGTACAAGTATAACTCACAACACACATCACATTCCATACATCAGCTTCAGTGAGACAGCACTATAAAATGTATTACATGATCACAGTACAAGTATAACACTCACAACACACATCACATTCCATACATCAGCTTCAGTGAGACAGCACTATAAAATGTATTACATGATCACAGTACAAGTATAACTCACAACACACATCACATTCCATACATCAGCTTCAGTGAGACAGCACTATAAAATGTATTACATGATCACAGTACAAGTATAACTCACAACACACATCACATTCCATACATCAGCTTCAGTGAGACAGCACTATAAAATGTATTACATGATCACAGTACAAGTATAACTCACAACACACATCACATTCCATACATCAGCTTCAGTGAGACAGCACTATAAAATGTATTACATGATCACAGTACAAGTATAACTCACAACACACATCACATTCCATACATCAGCTTCAGTGAGACAGCACTATAAAATGTATTACATGATCACAGTACAACTCACAACACACATCACATTCCATACATCAGCTTCAGTGAGACAGCACTATAAAATGTATTACATGATCACAGTACAAGTATAACTCACAACACACATCACATTCCATACATCAGCTTCAGTGAGACAGCACTATATAAAAATGTATTACATGATCACAGTACAAGTAAGATAACTCACAAACACACATCACATTCCATACATCAGCTTCAGTGAGACAGCACTATAAAATGTATTACATGATCACAGTACAAGTATAACTCACAACACACATCACATTCCATACATCAGCTTCAGTGAGACAGCACTATAAAATGTATTACATGATCACAGTACAACTCACAACACACATCACATTCCATACATCAGCTTCAGTGAGACAGCACTATAAAATGTATTACATGATCACAGTACAAGTATAACTCACAACACACATCACATTCCATACATCAGCTTCAGTGAGACAGCACTATAAAATGTATTACATGATCACAGTACAAGTATAACTCACAACACACATCACATTCCATACATCAGCTTCAGTGAGACAGCACTATAAAATGTATTACATGATCACAGTACAAGTATAACTCACAACACACATCACATTCCATACATCAGCTTCAGTGAGACAGCACTATAAAATGTATTACATGATCACAGTACAAGTATAACTCACAACACACATCACATTCCATACATCAGCTTCAGTGAGACAGCACTATAAAATGTATTACATGATCACAGTACAAGTATAACTCACAACACACATCACATTCCATACATCAGCTTCAGTGAGACAGCACTATAAAATGTATTACATGATCACAGTATAACTCACAACACACATCACATTCCATACATCAGCTTCAGTGAGACATCACTATAAAATGTATTACATGATCACAGTACAAGTATAACTCACAACACACATCACATTCCATACATCAGCTTCAGTGAGACAGCACTATAAAATGTATTACATGATCACAGTACAAGTATAACTCACAACACACATCACATTCCATACATCAGCTTCAGTGAGACAGCACTATAAAATGTATTACATGATCACAGTACAAGTACAACTCACAACACACATCACATTCCATACATCAGCTTCAGTGAGACAGCACTATAAAATGTATTACATGATCACAGTACAAGTATAACTCACAACACACATCACATTCCATACATCAGCTTCAGTGAGACAGCACTATAAAATGTATTACATGATCACAGTACAAGTATAACTCACAACACACATCACATTCCATACATCAGCTTCAGTGAGACAGCACTATAAAATGTATTACATGATCACAGTACAAGTATAACTCACAACACACATCACATTCCATACATCAGCTTCAGTGAGACAGCACTATAAAATGTATTACATGATCACAGTACAAGTATAACTCACAACACACATCACATTCCATACATCAGCTTCAGTGAGACAGCACTATAAAATGTATTACATGATCACAGTACAAGTATAACTCACAACACACATCACATTCCATACATCAGCTTCAGTGAGACAGCACTATAAAATGTATTACATGATCACAGTACAAGTATAACTCACAACACACATCACATTCCATACATCAGCTTCAGTGAGACAGCACTATAAAATGTATTACATGATCACAGTACAAGTATAACTCACAACACACATCACATTCCATACATCAGCTTCAGTGAGACAGCACTATAAAATGTATTACATGATCACAGTACAAGTATAACTCACAACACACATCACATTCCATACATCAGCTTCAGTGAGACAGCACTATAAAATGTATTACATGATCACAGTACAAGTATAACTCACAACACACATCACATTCCATACATCAGCTTCAGTGAGACAGCACTATAAAATGTATTACATGATCATAGTACAAGTATAACTCACAACACACATCACATTCCATACATCAGCTTCAGTGAGACAGCACTATAAAATGTATTACATGATCACAGTACAAGTATAACTCACAACACACATCACATTCCATACATCAGCTTCAGTGAGACAGCACTATAAAATGTATTACATGATCACAGTACAAGTAAACTCACAACACACATCACATTCCATACATCAGCTTCAGTGAGACAGCACTATAAAATGTATTACATGATCACAGTACAAGTATAACTCACAACACACATCACATTCCATACATCAGCTTCAGTGAGACAGCACTATAAAATGTATTACATGATCACAGTACAAGTATAACTCACAACACACATCACATTCCATACATCAGCTTCAGTGAGACAGCACTATAAAATGTATTACATGATCACAGTACAAGTATAACTCACAACACACATCACATTCCATACATCAGCTTCAGTGAGATAGCACTATAAAATGTATTACATGATCACAGTACAAGTATAACTCACAACACACATCACATTCCATACATCAGCTTCAGTGAGACAGCACTATAAAATGTATTACATGATCACAGTACAAGTATAACTCACAACACACATCACATTCCATACATCAGCTTCAGTGAGACAGCACTATAAAATGTATTACATGATCACAGTACAAGTATAACTCACAACACACATCACATTCCATACATCAGCTTCAGTGAGACAGCACTATAAAATGTATTACATGATCACAGTACAAGTATAACTCACAACACACATCACATTCCATACATCAGCTTCAGTGAGACAGCACTATAAAATGTATTACATGATCACAGTACAAGTATAACTCACAACACACATCACATTCCATACATCAGCTTCAGTGAGACAGCACTATAAAATGTATTACATGATCACAGTACAAGATCAATAACTCACAACACACATCACATTCCATACATCAGCTTCAGTGAGACAGCACTATAATGTATTACATGATCACAGTACAGTAAACTCACAACACACATCACATTCCATACATCAGCTTCAGTGAGACAGCACTATAAAATGTATTACATGATCACAGTACAAGTATAACTCACAACACACATCACATTCCATACATCAGCTTCAGTAAATTACACATGATCACGTACACATCAAACATTTTACATCAGCTATACACATATAATGATTACATGATCACAGTACAACTCACAACACACATCACATTCCATACATCAGCTTCAGTGAGACAGCACTATAAAATGTATTACATGATCACAGTACAAGTATCACACAACACACATCACATTCCATACATCAGCTTCAGTGAGACAGCACTATAAAATGTATTACATGATCACAGTACAAGTAACTCACAACACACATCACATTCCATACATCAGCTTCAGTGAGACAGCACTATAAAATGTATTACATGATCACAGTACAAGTATAACTCACAACACACATCACATTCCATACATCAGCTTCAGTGAGACAGCACTATAAAATGTATTACATGATCACAGTACAAGTATAACTCACAACACACATCACATTCCATACATCAGCTTCAGTGAGACAGCACTATAAAATGTATTACATGATCACAGTACAAGTATAACTCACAACACACATCACATTCCATACATCAGCTTCAGTGAGACAGCACTATAAAATGTATTACATGATCACAGTACAACTCACAACACACATCACATTCCATACATCAGCTTCAGTGAGACAGCACTATAAAATGTATTACATGATCATAGTACAAGTACAACTCACAACACACATCACATTCCATACATCAGCTTCAGTGAGACAGCACTATAAAATGTATTACATGATCACAGTACAACTCACAACACACATCACATTCCATACATCAGCTTCGTGAGACAGCACTATAAAATGTATTACATGATCACAGTACAAGTATAACTCACAACACACATCACATTCCATACATCATATTAGATCATCTGTAAATATCCTTAGCTGTTAAAAAAGAATGTTAAGCAAATGAAAATCAACCAATAATACAACTGTTGCTTCCATATCAAGTTTACTACAATTATGTTATTGGAAATTTAATGTGTATAAGAGGCCCACTGTGATTATCAGTTCAGCTGTTTTCGTTAATGACAATGATTTGAGTTATCTGAGAACTTTAATTGTCAGCACACTTTACATATCTGTTTCACATGTAAATATCCCAGAGCAACATTCACCAGTATGCTCTGGCGCTGGCCCAGCCACTAATCAATAGATTGAAATTATATTAGGCTAATACTGACAGATTTAAACCCAATTTGGCCACTAGAGTTGCCAGTCAATTGATCTTGTCTTTCCTGGTGGTATAGCGTAGCTTTTAATGGATATCTGGTGCTGGTGCGACTCCAAAGAATGCCACAAGCTTATCACTTATACAGTCACGATTGACTTTATTGTCATTTGTAAATGTGTCTTATGGTGGCAGATTTGTGAAATCATTGCATATTTGAAATATTTCTAAAAGAGATTAAATTCAATTTGGTATTCAATGTCTAGAATTATTCCCAAAAGATAAATGACTTGATTTCCAACTTGTTGAAGAATTTGAAGAAAAAAAATCATAATGGCTGATGATATAACACCTATTGTTCTCCAATACTGTTATAGATCATATGTCATTAGCCAGTGCAGGGGAATGTAAGTTGTAAAGGATCTAAAATGCCTTCATCCAATAGCTGAAAAATATACCAAACAATAGGCTCTTCATAAGCTTGGCAAGGTAAATTTTTCAGGCTTCCTTCTCTAGCAAATGTTTCATTGATCTAAAAAAGTTCAGATTTATAATTTAAACATGTAGGTGATATCGATTAAGCAAAGACAATGCAAATGATGCTAAGGTCATGAAAAATTAATCAATTATCTTAGTTTTGGCCTTTAGATCTATCAAATGATTCCAATAATCATCTCCAAAGTAACTGGAAAGGGGCAATCATGAGGAATAGCCAAATACTATTGGAAGCCAATAGTAACCCATTAAGGTGAGACTGTTAATCTCCATCCAGGCATTAGAGCATTAGACATACTGGTAAAGAATACAATTTTATGTAAGACTGAAACATTGATACTGATGGTAGATAGAAAAATCAGTGACATAATGTTCAAGGTAAAAATTTGAAAATATCAATGTAAAATAAAGAATTGAAATTCTATGAAATGACCAAAATTCTTTCTTTAGAACATACCAGTAGCGAATTTTTGATCAAGGATTTTAAACAGCCATTGATTGTAAATTAACCTGTAGAAATTTTGTGTAAAACACAAACAGTGTTACAACAAGGCTAGAAATTATCACAATAGGAGTCATCATTTATTATAGAGTGTGTTGTTGAGGTTATTGTACACGTATACACGGTAAGAGTGGGGGTGATAATGTAAGTTTTGGCTTCCCATCATACTCTCATTAGCAGATGACCAGTACACATAGCCAGACATGTACTTTTAGGATACTACCAGTAATTAACCCAAAATAATGACATCCATGACGCTGGTCAAAACTAATAGCAAGGCGTCTAATGCCCTGGTCAAACATTAATAAGATACCTGGACTAGAAACTGGACAAGGCGCTCAGATAAAGCAAGAGGTCTGGGTATCCCTGGTATGAGATGAGTTATGTGAGGGTGTAGAAATTGATTGTTTGAGACAGGGCACAGACTGAGAGAGCAAGGATCTGTCCATGAATTTTGTATCACTATTGTGGCGACTTTATATTTACTGCAGTTAAAACTCTTGCGTGTTTGCTGACATTTGTTTTGAAAGTTTGCCAATATATATGATGGAAAAATAAGAGACTTTATAATACCGCAATATGATTACTGTATAACAAATATAGAAAAAAATACTGGAAAGCTAAAATGTTATAAAAATGACAAACAGATCAAAACAGATCAGAAACAAAAATCCACCAGTTTAGTTTAATATTAAAACAATATTGATTAAATTTCAAAATGATAACCTTTTCTCTTTTTCTTCCCAGAATGGATTGGTAGAGGATGAAGAGCCCCTGGACCTGAGCTGGCCAGATGATTGGAAGAAGCGCATCAACTACATTATTGTGGCTCCAATAGTGTATGCTCTGTGGCTTACATTACCAGATGTTAGAAGAGAGGTATTCACACATTAACCTCATCTTACCCACTTCTTACAGAAAAATGATGGCATCAACCTGAAATAACGTGTTAAAAAGTTCATACAATACAGATAAGGAAATTACCCAGGGTTCACTCTTAATATAATGGCATGCAAAAATCTTTCCTTAATTTTGTTAAATTCAGAGGAAAAATGTTTTCAATAAACCAAAGAGAACTCTTTCAAGGTCTGCATTAATGTTTGTATCCAAGTCAGGATTTATACCTGAAATATCATACATATATTTTTAATGCTGGTTTTAACCATTAATTTCTTTTGCCTAAATTTGTATTTGCTAACACACAACATTAGAGTGTTGAGATGTTCTGTATACTTCCAGGAAAAGAAGAAATGGTTCATGGTAACATTCTTTGGCAGTATCCTGTGGATTGGAGGATTTTCTTACCTTATGGTGTGGTGGGCAAACACCACCGGAGAAACCATCGGACTCACACCAGCGGTAAGTCATGTACTCCAACCAGCTAAAAGTTTAGGAGACCGAGGTTTAACTTCCTTTAGTTCATTTGTTTGTGGTGTTGTTGTCTTTGGTGAACAAGTCTTGTACTTCTAATACCTAATGAAGTCTCACTACCCCAAAATAAGCAGCTACTGTTATCCAACTTTCTTTCGCGAATACTAATTTTTGTGATTTCCATTCTAAAACAAGTTTGCGAATATTAACATTCATGGATTTAAAAATTGAATGGAAAGTTCATTCAATATAAATGACATTGATCTTAATTCACACAGACAAAATTTCGCAAATTTACTTGAATCGCGAAAGTAAATTGTATCCGTAAGAATGTTTGTTGACAGTATATTGTATCTCCATCTGTAGATAGTATGTTGACTGTGAGGAACAGCTACCAAACATAGAATGGTTTTATTGAAGTGAAAGTGTTTTTTGTATAGGTGATGGGCTTGACCATACTTGCTGCTGGTACAAGTATCCCTGACCTCATCACCAGCGTCATCGTGGCCAAGAAAGGCTTTGGCGATATGGCTGTATCTAGCTCTGTTGGTAGCAATATCTTTGACATCACAATAGGGTAATTATAATCTTTTTTCATATTTTACACCCAAAGATAATGTTTTGAAAAAAATTAACTTAACTTTCCTGGGATTTGACAATTTACAATTTAAGTTTAACTTTTGAATTTACTAAAACTTGAAGGTGTTTCGTATGTAAATTGTTGATATTTTGCTCGCTTATATATCACTTATTAGATGCACTTAGGTGTGTATGCATCATGTTCATTAAAATATTCAAAGCTTTTCTTGATTCGTCAGTATAAAAATGAAAGAGCAATAATAGTTTTAACTGAAATACATTTAGCATGAAAAGAATTGAAACCCAATTGTTTGTGATTGTTTACAGATTGCCAATTCCTTGGTTATTGTACCAGGCAGTGTTCGTAGGGAAACCCATAAATGTGAACAGTAACGGACTCGCATGCTCAATTTGTCTGCTGTTTATAATGCTGATGGCCGTGATTGTGTCCATAGCAGCATCGAAGTGGCGGTTGAGTCGAACGCTTGGTATCATCATGTTGGTGCTGTATGTGATGTTCCTAGTACTCAGTGTTTTACTGGAAATTGACATTTTGCCATGTCCTATTGAAACTTAAATGATATCCCTTGCACCTTTGTAAATACTTTGTACATAGGTCTTTTCCAGAATACAGTTGTTATGTTGATGAAGTTTAATATTAATTCCTTAAAGCTATTAAGTCTGTGATGTTTCCATCTACATTTCATAACATTTGTATTTATACTAATTTATGTAGAATAGTATGTGAATCTTTTTTAAGTTTCCATGTATATTATTGTCAGGTATTAAAAGTGATTCTGGTCTTTCGTTAGTGTGTAATGATGGCTGGACCAACATTGTTACATGTATTATAAATTGTGTATTGGCTAACTAGTCATGCCACCAACTCTTACCTAGGGCTCCCTAAATAGTCGGTTCAGGAAGATACCTTGTATGTGATATATCCAATGAATTTTCTGTATATTTGAATGGACTCTGCTAGCCAATGAATTTTCTGTATATTTGAATGGACTCTGCTAGCCAATGAATTTTCTGTATATTTGAATGGACTCTGCTAGCCAATAAATTTTCTGTATATTTGATTGGACTCTGCTAGCCAATGAATTTTCTGTATATTTGAATGGACTCTGCTAGCCAATGAATTTTCTGTATATTTGAATGGACTCTGCTAGCCAATGAATTTTCTGTATATTTGAATGGACTCTGCTAGCCAATGAATTTTCTGTATATTTGAATGGACTCTGCTAGCCAATGAATTTTCTGTATATTTGAATGGACTCTGCTAGCCAATGAATTTTCTGTATATTTGAATGGACTCTGCTAGCCAATGAATTTTCTGTATATTTGAATGGACTCTGCTAGCCAATGAATTTTCTGTATATTTGATTGGACTCTGCTAGCCAATGAATTTTCTGTATATTTCATTGGACACACTTTCCTTTAACTTGATCTTACCATTGTACTGTAATCAGAGAACAGGTTTATGAGGCTTCTACTTCTTCCAAGTAATCAGATTAAAATAACTAGTGATGTATTGGAAGGAATAAAAGGGACACTGTTAATTAATTAATTAATTAATGCTTAAATGATTTGGTTTAAAGTGGACATGGTTAAAGAGATTGTTCAAAGTGGGCATGGTTAAAAATTTCGTTCAAAGTGGGCCTGGTGAAAGATCTCGTTCAAAGAGGGCATGGATAAAAATCTTGTTCAAAGTTGGCATGGATAAAAATCTTGTTCAAAATGGGCATGATTAAAGGTATTGTTCAAAATGGGCATGGTTAAAGGTATTGTTCAAAGTGGGCATGGTTAAAGATATTGTTCAAAGTGGGCATGGTTAAAGATATTGTTCAAAGTGGGGGTGGTAAAAGATCTTGCTAGAAATAAACATGATTAAAGATCGTGTTTAAAATGAGTATGACTAAATATTTCGTTCAAATTAGGCATGGTATAAATGAAAAATGTTGTCTTTGTGATTTCAGTGAGCATTATCACCTGATAACCATTATTCCTTGTCATTTAGCACATACCTTTAATTTGATTATTATGACTGTATTGTACATTTTATCCACCTTGACATTAGAATAATTCAATTTCAAATTAGATTTAGGAACAGTCAAAATATTTCATAGTGACACATTTGGTATTTGAGTCCAACATTATTCTTTGAAAATTGTCTGAAAATGTAGTTTATGTTTCTGTGTGGAAAATTTTATTTTACTTAAACGTACTAAATGGTTATTTGAACAAATATTCTGTCAACAGCTTTGTAAGTACAATCAATTAAACATTCTGTTCAAGGTTTTGTTTAGGATTTCCAAGGAAAATCTAGGGTTTGAATTGGGGCCGGGGCCAGTCTGGACTGGTCACGGCCCTACAGTGATCATTGAGCTGTTTGAGGCTGGCTCGGCCCTGTGATCATTGAGCTGTTTGAGGCTGGCTCGGCCCTGTGATCATTGAGCTGTTTGAGTCTGGTCTGGGCCTGTATTCATTGAGCTGTTTGAGGCTGGCTCGGCCCTGTGATCATTGAGCTGTTTGAGGCTGGCTCGGCCCTGTGATCATTGAGCTGTTTGAGGCTGGCTCGGCCCTGTGATCATTGAGCTGTTTGAGTTTGGTCTGGGCCTGTATTCATTGAGCTGTTTGAGGCTGGCCAGAGTATTTGATATGAAGTCATTGGTACTGGTTTGTGCATGTGACAGACCGTTTAGGTATAATCAGGTCTAGTCTTGTGATTCTGGGGTAATTAGCTAGCCATGTGACATACTGATTGTAAAAAAAGGCTTGGTTAAACCAAGGGACTTGAGTCTTGTCTATAAGGTGTATAATTCTAAGGTATTTAATGTTTACAATGACCTTCCCCCACCAAATGTACTGTGATGTTTTTACATATATGTTGATATTGTTTCACTTGTTGTCTTGTCACCCTATTTCCTATGACCTTTGTGTTAACTGCGTGTCTGTGATAATACCTGGAGGAAGAGTTCAGCACACATTCAGTTTAGTGTCCAGTAACAGCCAAACCAGCGCTCTACTGTAAATACATGTCTAAATAACATTAGAACGCATTTAGCACATTTTGAATGATATTTCGGAGAATAAGAACCTGTGTACTCAGTTGTTACCCAAACTTGTATATTATTGATTAATCAATCCATGTCTTAGTGCAATTTTTACTGATGAATCTAGATTGTTTTATAAGAAGCTGAGTCTTGTGCCTCAATATATAACGGAATTGAATCGCACACAAATGCTTCTTGTCAAGAGTTTCTGTTCTCCTATTGTTTTCATTCAAGAGACAAACCTGTTTTGTTTATAATTGTATATAATTAAATGTACATAGTTTACTTGTATATAAACCTGTACAAATTCATCGATTGTAGCTGTCCTATACAATGAATTGTGAGCAATAAACAATAGCTATTCTTACCCATCATACGATCTCCCAAGGTCAATAAATGGGCCAATAATAATTTTGGTTTCATAAACATTAAACAGATGGTGCCCAGGTTATAAAATCCAGAATTATAAAATATAAAGCTTGTCATATTTTTTTTTCTTTAAGTTAATGAGAAAATAAGACTGTTCAAAAAGTTTGTAATGTTAATAAAGTATTGTAATGTTTATCTTACTAAATAATCCATGACAACTTTTTGAGATGAATATACTGGGTAATTCATCTTTGTTATTTTTTTCTTGAGTGTGTAGATAAAATATGATAATGATATTATGAACTGTGAGAGTTCTGCACTTGTTAAACAATTTGTTTGAATGATATTAATTGTGCTAATCAACCTTTTGTAAATTTTTATCTTTAAGTTTACTTATTTGTTTGGTAGTTCATCTCTGTTAGTTTTAATTGTTGCTTAAAGATCAAGTTCCATGACAACGCAGTTTATATGTAAGTCATATCATAAACAAAAACCATTGTGATGTCATATGATGTAAAAATAGGCACAGTTTAATTTTAAAGACAGGGTAATGTTACAAGGTAATTATATTTTTGAAAATTTGGAATAACGAGTAATATCTGCAGCATTCTGTCTCTGGTAATATGCACTGATCTCTCATGGTACCAAATTTACTAAGTAGTTTGAGCAATTCACCTGACCTACATGTATGTATATGGGTCATTCTACAGAAATTGCTATATTCTTGTCCGCTGTGGTCCATGTCAAAAATATCCTAAATGTTACATCCTAATTTTCAATTTAAAATCAATTTCTAACATAAGAATGATAAAAATAGCATTATATCTATTTTAATTGAGCTCTTTTGGTATCCTTTTATAAGTTAAGTTGACATTTCATGGAAAACAGTATAAAGATTATATATTGTGTTATCTGAATAATTTCTCTCGTCATTTAAAAAGCAGTAACAGGAATGATATTTTCACCGACCTTGCATAACATAACTTGTTATATAGTCAAAATTAATTTTTGAAAACGGTGATACAAGCCTTTTTTTGATTAAAGTCAATGTTTTCCTTCTACTGTGACAAAGGCAATTGATTTACTTCAAGTTTTCAATTTCCATTTAGCTATGCTTAAAAGTGTCAATTTCTGTAGAATGACCCATGAACAGATTAATGTTTTTAATGGCCTGTAATGTCTGTAGTATATATTATAGTGCTAGTAAGTAAATCCAATTAATAACAAAACAAATTGGTGCATTTGTTTTTTTCTCTTTCATTTTATTACACATTATAGTTTCTTTTACATATCCAAATGTACTTTAAAGCATTCCAAAAAATAATTTAATACCTAGATTTTAAATTATGATCATGAAAAGTTTCAGGAAGAAATCCATCAAATTTTTTTTAGACTTGTGAAAGATTATTGCTTGAGAAGCATCAGCATTTCAGCCAATTGCATTTATTACAAGTTTTTTTCTAACAGTATTCCAACTATAATACTACTTTTTATTTACTTATATCATAGTTTGTTACGATAAGTTTTTGTATTGTGCATAATAGTCAATTTTCATACTTCCTTTTATACCAATTTTCATTTATTATTTTTATTTTCATAGTTTTCTTTTACTTGTTAAGTATTACATAGTTTCTTTACAATGTTGAGCTTTAATTTAAAGCTTTTTCATACAAAGATTGAAGCATTTATTTTCAAGATTAATCTTGGTTTTATCGACCCAAGATCCATGACTTATGATAAGATATATGTGATGCTTTTGTGTAAAATCCCTGTTAGACATGTAGAACGAACTAATGTTGATATTTACCAACTCAAATGTTGTTAATATGCATTCCAGGTTTTATTATTTTTTCAATTGTTATTAAGATTAGATTTGTCCAGATGTGTACTTAATGATGGATTATTAAGTTGAATGTTGTTAAATACGAGTGATTGTTCAGAATCTCATGATCAAGGGCACGGTACAGACCTACTGTACAAGGTGTAAGGGTACATTGTGACTAAAGTTTAACTAGAATTTTATGTAGAAGTTTGCCATTTCCGTCCTTCTAACTATTAAAGTTAATTTAAATAATGAAACATTTTTCTTGTGTGGTCTTTTAGTTTAACTTCCTTTATTTTACATTGATTGCGAAGCAAGTTAAATAATTTATAATTAAGTGTTGTATAAGTTTTTGGTGATAACAAAACAATTCAATCTATTTAAATTTGATAGACTATAGTATGTTAGAGGCCCAATATTACTTATTAGGCTATTTCACTTGAAAACATTGAATTTCTTCTGCAAATTGACCCTGACTTTCTTGCAGATTAAGGATATTCATTTGCACCAACTTGGAAGTTCTCCATCCAAACATTTTGCTTGGAAAAATGGAAAAGCTGACGATGTGAACACTCTGTCACAGCATCAGCTCACTTTCCTTTTTTCATGAAAACCATGATATATTAAAGTTAAAAACAAAGCTTCTGCAAATTGTTTCTTTAGCGGCAACACAAATTTCACATGCAGGTTCCCCTAAAGCTCTAGTTGTGCATATTGCATTTTGTGACCAATCGGTGATCAAGATGGCCAACAGGCCGACATCATGGATTGTGGTAATTGAAGTTTGCTACTGCTATCTATCAGAGAGATTAGAAGGTATCTTTCTCAAATTTCATTTGTAGGTTCCCCTAGGGCCCTAGTTGTGCATATTGTTTTGAGACCAATCAGTCAACAAGATGGCCGACATCTTGGCTTTTGATAGTTATAAACCCCGCAACAAAGTTGAGGGGGTATACTCGAAATGCCTTGTCGGTTTGTCTGTAGACACAGCATTGTCTGGTGAATTTTTCCTAAACTATTTGACAGATTTTGATAAAATTTTATGCACAGAGCTCCGACATAAAATTGAGTAAAGTATATAAGATGGGATTGATGATTCGATCTGCAATGTCCCCTATTAATGGAAGCTAAATTTGTGCAGCAGGGGTATTTGTCGTCCACAGTTCTAGTTGAAGTTTGTTACCGCTATTTATCAGAAAGTACTGAAGGGATATGCCTCAAATTTCATGCGTAGGTTCCCATAAGGTTGTGCCTATTACATTTTGGTGGAAAGGTCACTGCTTAAATCAGGGTAAATCTTCACTCCGAGTAAATTTCCATGGTGGAAAGGTCACTGCTTAAATCAGGGTAAATCTTCACTCCGAGTAAATTTCCATGTTTACAGTTTCCATATTGAAAACTTCTGCATAAGGCGGAAATCATTTGTGAAGAATTTTTACTCTCTTATTTTTTAACTTCATATTTAGAGGGCTATATAAGGAACAAATCTTATCACTGAAGCAGAACGTCTTTTGATACTACTTTTTAGTCCACCATTTTGGGATTGATTGGTCAACATGATGGCTACCAGGCAGCCATCTTAGATTTTGATAGTTAAAGTTTGTTACCGCTTTAAAAGTACTGAGGGGATCTCTTTAAAATTCCATATATGTTTCTCTGGGATCTTGTGCAAATTGCGTTTTGGGACAGATCGGTCAACATGATGGCCAACCGTCGCCATCTTGGATTTGGGTAGTTGAAGTACTGAAGGAATCTGTCTCAAATTTCATATGTAGCTAGGTTCCCTAGTTGTGCATATTGCATTTTGTGATCGACGGTCTTCAATATGGCTAACTGACTGTATAATACCTATGGACACTGTAGTGACTATTATAACCCTAACCCCTGGCAACGCATCCAGTACGATTCTGACGGACAGTCTCCTGCTCGGAGGCACCTATAATACCTCTGTCAATGTAGTGACTATTATAACCACTGGCAACGCATCCAGTACGGTTCTGACGGACAGTCTCCTGCTCGGAGGCACCTATAATACCTCTGTCACTGTAGTGACTATTATAACCCCTGGCAACGCCTCCAGTCGATCAAAGTCGATCTAGCCATCCTTGACTTTTCAAAAGCATTTGATACTGTACCACACCAAAAAACTCCTACACAACTTGAACCAATACGGCATCAAAGGAAATCTACACAAGTGGCTCTCAACCTTCCTGACACAGCGTCAGATGAGAGTAGCCCTTGAAGGAGAATTCTCTCGATAAGCCTCTGTAGATTCAGGAGTCCCTCAGGGAACAGTACTCGGACCGCTATTGTTTCTCTGTCACATCAATGATCTACATGACTGTGTTAGTTCAAAAGTACGACTCTTTGCAGATGACTGTCTACTAAACCGAGAAATCAACAAATACCAAGACCATCAATTATTACAGGATGACCTACACATTTTGGAACAATGGGCAAACAATTGGGGAATGAAATTTAGTGCAAAAAAAGTGCTATATCATGAACATAAAAAGAAAAAGTCACAAATTCTACACCTTAAACGGACATATCATGGAGCAAGTAAAAAACAATCCATATCTTGGTCTTACAGTTTCGGACGATTTGAAATGGGACACTCATATAACAAAAAATAGCAAAAAAAGCTAGCTCCACATTAGGCTTTCTAAAACGGGACCTGAAACACTGCCCAACTACGTGCAAAAAATAGCTTATATTTCACTGGTGCGCTCCATCCTTGAGTATGGTGCAATAATTTGGGACCCTTATATAAAAAAAGACTTGGCAAACTTGAAAAAATACAAAGACTAGCAGCCAGATTCATTTCCAGCGACTACAAGACCAGGGAGAAAGGATGCGTTACAAGAATGCTAGAGGATCTGAAACTACCATCACTTCAGATCAGACGTGAGCAAAAGAGACTGACCTTCCTATATAAAGTGGTGGAGGGGATGCTACCATCAATACCCCCAGATCAGTACTTAACAAAACAACGACCCAAAAGAAACATCAAAGCTAAGTATTACGAAAATCACATCACCACAAATGTTGTGGAAAAAAATGTCACCAGAAATTCAAAACCCCTCACGGTACCGACACATAACTGTGAGCAATACAGGAATTCCTTCTTTGTGCGTACAGTCATTGACTGGAACCACTTAGAGGAAAAGGTATTATGTGCCCCAACATTGGAGGCTTTTAAACATGCACTGTAAGATCCTCTCTCTACCGTTGTGTTAAAACAGGAAACGGGTTCTACAACGTATCATATATAGATAGATAGATAGATAGATAGTACGATTCTGACGGACAGTGTCCTGCTCGGAGGCACCTATAATACCTCTGACACTGCAGTGACTATTATAACCCCTGGCAACGCATCCAGTACGGTTCTGACGGACAGTCTCCTGCTCGGAGGCACCTATAATACCTCTGACACTGCAGTGACTATTATAACCCCTGGCAACGCATCCAGTACGGTTCTGACGGACAGTCTCCTGCTCGGAGGCACCTATAATACCTCTGTCACTGTAGTGACTATTATAACCCCTGGCAACGCATCCAGTACGATTCTGACGGACAGTCTCCTGCTCGGAGGCCCTATAATACTCTGCATGATGCTAATAACCTGCAGCTTCGATTTGAAGTAGCACTAAAACTCTGCATGAGTGACTATTATAACCCCTGGCAACGCATCCAGTACGATTCTGACGGACAGTCTCCTGCTCGGAGGCACTAAACTTCCTGTATAATACCCTGCAATTAGGACTTAACCCTGCACGACTATTTCGTACGTTCTGACGGACAGTCTCCTGCTCGGAGGCACCTATAATACCTCTGTCAATGTAGTGACTAATATAACCCCTGGCAACGCATCCAGTACGATTCTGACGGACAGTCTCCTGCTCGGAGCACCTATAATACTTCTGACACTGCAGTGACTATTATAACCCCTGGCAACGCATCCAGTACGATTCTGACGGACAGTCTCCTGCTCGGAGGCACCTATAACACCTCTGTCAATGTAGTGACTAATATAACCCCTGGCAACGCATCCAGTACGATTCTGACGGACAGTCTCCTGCTCGGAGGCACCTATAATACCTCTGTCAATGTAGTGACTAATATAACCCCTGGCAACGCATCCAGTACGATTCTGACGGACAGTCTCCTGCTCGGAGCACCTATAATACTTCTGTCACTGTAGTGACTATTATAACCCCTGGCAACGCATCCAGTACGATTCTGACGGACAGTCTCCTGCTCGGAGGCACCTATAATACTTCTGTCACTGTAGTGACTATTATAACCCCTGGCAACGCATCCAGTACGATTCTGACGGACAGTCTCCTGCTCGGAGCACCTATAATACTTCTGTCACTGTAGTGACTATTATAACCCCTGGCAACGCATCCAGTACGATTCTGACGGACAGTCTCCTGCTCGGAGGCACCTATAATACCTCTGTCAATGTAGTGACTAATATAACCCCTGGCAACGCATCCAGTACGATTCTGACGGACAGTCTCCTGCTCGGAGGCACCTATAATACTTCTGACACTGCAGTGACTATTATAACCCCTGGCAACGCATCCAGTACGATTCTGACGGACAGTCTCCTGCTCGGAGGCACCTATAATACCTCTGTCACTGTAGTGACTATTATAACCCCTGGCAACGCATCCAGTACGATTCTGACGGACAGTCTCCTGCTCGGAGGCACCTATAATACTTCTGTCACTGTAGTGACTATTATAACCCCTGGCAACGCATCCAGTACGATTCTGACGGACAGTCTCCTGCTCGGAGGCACCTATAATACTTCTGTCACTGTAGTGACTATTATAACCCCTGGCAACGCATCCAGTACGATTCTGACGGACAGTCTCCTGCTCGGAGGCACCTATAATACTTCTGTCACTGTAGTGACTATTATAACCCCTGGCAACGCATCCAGTACGATTCTGACGGACAGTCTCCTGCTCCGAGGTAATTGTACAATACTGTCACTGCTGTGACTTAACCCTGGCACATGCGTTCTGTTTTACTGTCCTCTGGAATACACTCTTCCAGAATATTGCAGTATGGGTACACTAGCTTTTCAGGCGACCCCTTATTAGTTGGGTACGAGTTTTATATTACACACTTGCATGAGTTAGGCTTTGAGAACCCTGACTACTTGTTGTGGGCATATTGGGTAGTGGCTGATAACTGTTGTGAGGAAATTTTTGACCCATTACAGTACTAGTCCTCTAATGCCATATTAGTGAAACCTCTTGAGTAGAAGGCGATGCGACACTTTATCGGAGGCCTTGTAGAATTCGCGATACATAACATCTGTTTTGTCTCTCTTGTCCATGATCTCGGCCCAGTCTTCTACGGCCTCCAGAAATTGGACCGGATCTGAAGTCGTATTGATGTTTTGAAAACAGTTGTTCGCGATCCATATGTTCAATGATACTGTTTCGAACAATGCGTTATTGGACTTTACATGCGACCGACCCGAGGCTTATTTGCTTTTAATTACCAGGTGACTTTTTGGATCCCGTTTGCTGTTTGCCACGAGTCCGGTAATTTACTTTCTTGAACACTGGTGACAAATGTTTAGCATTGCTTCGGTCGTTGGTTTCATCAGGTCTGTCTAGTTTCTTTATTGCCTTGACTACCATTTCAGTCGTGACAAAAATAGAATCCAGGACATTTGGGTAATGTTTTTTCTGATGATGTTGGGCTATTTAAATCGCTTTTCATCCGTGGTCCGTCGTCCTTCCGTCCGCCAACATTTCTTGTTACCGCTATTTCTCAGAAAGAGTTGAAGGAATCTTTCTCAAATTTCATATGTAGGTTCACCTTGGGCCCTAGTTGTGCATAGTGCATTTTGGGACCGAACGGTCAACAAGATGGCCGCCGGGCAGCCATCTTGGATTTTGATCGTTAAAGTTTGTTACCGCTATTTCTCAGGAAGTAATGAAGGGATCCCTCTCAATTTTCACATGTAGATTAGTCTAGGGCCCAAGATGTGCATATTGCATTTTGGGGTCAATCAGCCAACAAAATGGCCGACAGTCCGCCATCTTGGATTCTGACAATTGAAGTTTGTAACCGCTATTTCTCAGAAAGTGAAAAAAGGATCTGTCTCAAATTTCATTTGCAGGTTCCCCTATGTCCCTAGTTGTGCGTATTTTATTTTCAGACTGATCGGTGAACAAGATGGCTGACAGGTAGCCATCTTTGATTTTGATAATTGAAGTTTGTTACTGTTCTATAGATGTATCTCTGAAAATACTGAAAAGATCTTTCCTGAATTTCATACGTAGTAATATGTAGTAAAAGTTTGAAAAGCAGAGTAAACATCCCTCTTTCTCTTCTCAGACGTAGATGGTTTCTCAAGAGAGTTGGTAACTGTAGCAATTTTGATTTTAGACCTCATATATCTCCAGAAGAATTTGGGATTTGTTTTGATTCTGCTGTTCGGGCCTGTCTCATTATTGTATTTTGAGCGCCTGATGATGTAGTCGCGTTTCTCGCTTCCTTAAAGGTGGTGTTCAAGCTAATGTTAAAAATCCCATAGAAACTGTCAACAGCCCAATTTTCTTTAAACTTTGCATATCGAAAGTACCACTAGTTGTCCTTTTAAAATGACAAAACTTTTTCCTTTTTTGATTATAAAAAGGCCAAAAGGGCACTAATTCTTCATTTTCATTTTCACTACAACTGCCTGCACAAACATGCCAAAATAGGTTAGCCTTTGTTAAATATTTTACATATTTTATTCATAAATTATTTGAGTAGATCGTATACTTAATATTTGAGTCATTTCTTTTGGATTTTTAACGGACAAAGGGATTTGTCACGGGATGCCCTGCTCACTGGTATGTATTTCAATAAGAACAGAAAGAGAATCCCAAGTCTCAACGAATCCTGCAATATTTTCGAGTTCGACTAGATTTGATTCAGCGAAGAGTGCTGAAATGACCTCGTAGTTGCCTTTGTGGGAATTGAACATGTCTTCTGAGCGATTGTTTGGCGTTTGTCGACAATATGCAATGGTGTTCAATGTTAACACTAAATGATCACTTTTTGCCGAGACTTGGATTATAGACCAAGTCTTCTTTCATATTTTCTTTGTTGGAGAACACAAGACCTTGTAGGTTTGGAGTTTGACCCTCCCTGTACCTGGTTAGTTCCTTAACATGCTGATAGAAAAAATAAGTCTCTTATAGTTTCAAGGAATATATAGGACTAGTGCTCCATTAATCAATAGTCCTAATTGTATCTGTGGTCAGAAGTGTGAAAGTGTCCAATAGTTTTTCTTCCAGTGTAATAAGTATGTGAATGGCAGAATTATTTTACTAAATAACTTAAGAAACTTGAATGTTGATGTAAATTTGAAACTTTTACTATGTGACAGCGAGCTACATGCTGATCATATTAACCAAAGTATTTTCAGACACGTGCATCATTTTATAGTCCAGCAAAAGATTTTGATTTTATGAAAATATAAACTTTGTATTCAATGTTATTAATATTGCCTATGTTAATTGCCTCTTGTCTCGTCTTTGTATGTTATGAGAAGGCTTTTATAAGCTATTTTAACTTTTGCCTTATCCCTTTGTCTTGTGGTTTGACAATAAAAATTTGTTTGAACTGATGCTCCATGTATATGCTAGCCGAACACGACGGATTGATCTAGTTCTTTGTGATTGAAGTCACCCACAATAACTTTGTGCGACGCTGGTGTGTCAATGACTGATTTAACAATGTTGATTTTTGTGTTGTCTTCGTCGGCGCTGTTTATGCTACGATAAATACAGCAGATAATCAAGATGTCGAGGTCGCGTTGTTTAATTGAACATGTAACAATGACTGCAGTCGATGTTTAAACAGAATTTTTCACAATCCAACATTTTTGACGTATATAACTACTCCTCGTTTACTGTCTTCACTGAAGAAGGCGTGATAATTTACTTCTTTATATAATGAGTTACTTAATGGATAGATACTCATCTTGGGAGGAATTTCAGTCAGACAGATAAGGTCATGTTTTCCCCTTCATCAAGTTCGCACTTTTTGGTTGGTGTAAGAATATCTTCATTGGAGTACTAGACTTTCAGGTTATCCACGTTTCGCAGAACTGGTTCTGATATTTGTAGATTACTTGATGGTGAGTTAATCAGCTCTCCTAACTCTGAATAGTTCAGGTTAGGTTGAGGATGTTGGTTGTCTTTGTGCATTGCCCACGTCGCTGGTCGTTACATTTAGGTAGGACTCCCGTGACGGAATCTTCATCCTTGCTGTCGTCGATTGGTTTGTGGGAGCGACATCCAGTTCATCCTCCGAATCTGATTTTCTCATTGGCACCATATAAATAGCATCACCTATTTAACACAATAACCCACTACATCTTGAGTAATGATGAAAAAATCGGTTGAGGTTGGCAGATTTTGTTCTTTGTTAATCGCTTTCTCAGCTTTCAGTTTCCATGTTGGCTTGATGAAGTCACACCGGCCGTCAGCAAGGATAAATAATCTCTATCGGTGAGTAAGTAATGACACTCAAAAGTGCAAACTTGGCAAAAAAATAATTGATGAAAAAACCGCTTGAGGTTTGCAGATTTTTTTTTCTCTTTGTAAATCGCTTCATCAGCATTCAGTTTCCATGTTGGCTTGATGAAGTCACCGTCAGCAAGGATAAATATTCTCTATCGGTAAGTAGCTCTGTTGATCACAGGTGAGCAATACAGCTCAGATGTAAATCGCTCGTATTAGATTCTCCGAAATCTCGCCTGAATCTGGATACTGGTTCAGAGCTAGCGAACCACACAAAATGTATGGCATGAACAAAGACACTAGTTTTGGTAGTAATGAGAGGTCTTCAGCTGCTGAATTCTCAAGTCTATGGTGGAGGAAATTAAGTCAATAAGAGCTCAGCTCAATGATATGAAAAGTGAGAATGAACAACTCCAAACTCTTGTCTAATCATAATACAGCAAGGCCAAAACAGCGTGCCACATTTACTGATGACTTTCCAGAGGTGCCAACACACACACACACACACACATGTTAGCGTCGCGGCAGTAGTTTACCAGTATATATATATCGATGCCTACGAAAATGTTGAGACCCCAAAACAACATCATGCTTACATCGTAAAAGTCAAAGCCTCGACTTTTGATGGGACTACGTCATGGATGGACTACAAGTCTCATTTTGAGGCGTGAGCTCGCATACATGGATGGACAAAGAAAGATAAAGGTCTTTACCTGGCGGTGAGCCAGAAGGGACAGGCCCAAGGTATCCTGGGTGATTTGCCTGTAAAGCTACAGAAGGATTACTAGTAACTGCTCTGGAGGAAAGATTCGCATCTCCTAACCAAATTGAGCTATATAGGATTGTTGGAGCGCAGACAAAAGGCTGTGGAGAACTTGCCCGAGCTGGGACAGGATGTACGACGGCTGGTTAACTTGGCACACCCAAATTAACGGTGTCTGATGTGAGGGATACCTTATCTAAGCAACAATTTATAGAAGCCTTTGTTGAGTCAGACATGAGAATACGAATAAAGCAATCAAGACCAACTTATCTTACTGATGCTA
Organism: Argopecten irradians; assembly: GCF_041381155.1. Classification (NCBI taxonomy): domain Eukaryota; kingdom Metazoa; phylum Mollusca; class Bivalvia; order Pectinida; family Pectinidae; genus Argopecten; species Argopecten irradians. The sequence continues at coordinate 2,683,593 of NC_091143.1, read as the reverse complement.
TTCACTTGGCTGTATGATTGGAAGCTTATTACCGAGTAGAAACGTTCTGGAGAGAAGGTCGCTCGCATCAACTGTGGTGGATGAGCAATCAACCGTTACAGCAGTCGCAACCAAAACAGCGAACAACAGTTTCAAGAACGCTCTGGAAAGGCATGATAGAAAACTTGTTTTGTTACAAAAAGAAGTCGAGACAATACAATATCTAGAGAAGAATGAAAACGGTAACCAGCTGCTCAAAAAACACTGCTACAAATGTGGAGGTCACATTCGACCTAACTGCCCAAAGAGGAGACGTAATGACGAGGCGAGTAAACCACAGAATGTCTCCAAACAAAAAGTCAAGCCCCTGCGAGCACAAAGAAAATGAAAACCAAATGCTGGGGTTGGTAGATCTTCTGCTGTGCACGAAGGCGTCTATATGTTAAAGCAAATATCTAGGGCATAGATACCAAGTTACTGATCATGATGAATACAGGCGCCACAATTACTCTGATTTTCACAAATATGTTTATGATAGCCTACCTACATTAGCAAGAAGCACACGGAGGAACGTTGAGCAGGATAACCTTGATGTTGTTGGGAAATGAGGGTTTCTCCTTAAATTGAAGGGCTGTTGGGAGACATATTTTGAGGCAGTAGTACAACCATTAGTACAGATGGTATTCTGGGTTTAGATTTCATGCAAGTCAAAAAGAGTTTTAGATCTTCGACACGTATGTTTAACAAAACACGATCATGCTATTGACATGATATGTGAAAGATCGCTTGGATGCTATTTGATTTACATCTATCATTGTTTTATTTGGCGTTATAATTAAAATGTACATCATTTTTTTTTTATTTTAGTTCAAGATTGAAACCGCTATTTCTCAGAAAGTACGGAGAGAATGTTTCTAAAATTCCATATGTAAGTTCAACTGGGGTCTTAGATGCATATATTGCATTTTTACCAGTTTGTTACCGCTATTTCTCAGAATCTGGCCAATAGGCCATCATCTTGAGTTTTGATAGTTGAAGTTTGTTACCGCTATATCTCATAATCTGCTGAAGGGATCCGTATCAAATTTCAAGGTTCCCCTAGCACTCTAGTTGTGCATATTGCATTTTGAGACCGATCGCCATATTGAATTTTGATATTTGAAATTTAAATACCGCTATTTCATAGAAATCACTGCTGGGATCTCTCATAATTCATACGTTTGTAGATTCCCCTCTAGGGCCCTAGTTGTGCATATTACGTTATGGGACCGATCATTCAACAAGACAGCCAATAGGCTACCATCTTGGATTTTGATGCAAAGAAAAGATCCCCCTTTCATTTCTCAGACATAGATCATTCTTTGGCGGGCACAAAGATCCCTCTGGTTCATAAATACTAGTTACATGATAAATACAATCTTACATGTGGCTACGTTATAAGAAATTTATATTAGTTATTTATTAGATACCTACTCGTGCAAGATCCTTTATTTATAAATAATATGCCATTCATCAATTTACGAAAGAAATCAAATAGAGAAATCTTCACGGTTTTCAAAGTTTCAGCCTGCATTTAAGTCATTGTAAGTGAAATGGAGGACTCAAAAGTGAAGGGGTGCTTATTAGATCGAATATGGTACTACTGTATGGAGTATATATACAAGACAACGTATTGTACAGTAACATGGAATATGGTACTACTGTATGGAGTATATATACAAGACAAAGTATTGTACAGTAACATGGAATATGGTACTACTGTATGGACAGTAACATGGAATATGGTACTACTGTATGGAGTATATATACAAGACAAAGTATTGTACAGTAACATGGAATATGGTACTACTGTATGGAGTATATATACAAGACAAAGTATTGTACAGTAACATGGAATATGGTACTACTGTATGGAGTATATATACAAGACAAAGTATTGTACAGTAACATGGAATATGGTACTACTGTATGGAGTATATACAAGACAAAGTATTGTACAGTAACATGGAATATGGTACTACTGTATGGAGTATATATACAAGACAAAGTATTGTACAGTAACATGGAATATGGTACTACTGTATGGACAGTAACATGGAATATGGTACTACTGTATGGAGTATATATACAAGACAAAGTATTGTACAGTAACATGGAATATGGTACTACTGTATGGAGTATATATACAAGACAAAGTATTGTACAGTAACATGGAATATGGTACTACTGTATGGAGTATATATACAAGACAAAGTATTGTACAGTAACATGGAATATGGTACTACTGTATGGAGTATATATACAAGACAAAGTATTGTACAGTAACATGGAATATGGTACTACTGTATGGACAGTAACATGGAATATGGTACTACTGTATGGAGTATATATACAAGACAAAGTATTGTACAGTAACATGGAATATGGTACTACTGTATGGAGTAATATATACAAGACAAAGTATTGTACAGTAACATGGAATATGGTATAGTACTGTATGGTATATATACAAATGTATGGACAGTAACATGGAATATGGTACTACTGTATGGAGTATATATACAAGACAAAGTATTGTACAGTAACATGGAATATGGTACTACTGTATGGAGTATATATACAAGACAAAGTATTGTACAGTAACATGGAATATGGTAGTACTGTATGGAGTATATATACAAGACAAAGTATTGTACAGTAACATGGAATATGGTACTACTGTATGGAGTATATATACAAGACAAAGTATTGTACAGTAACATGGAATATGGTACTACTGTATGGAGTATATATACAAGACAAAGTATTGTACAGTAACATGGAATATGGTAAGTACTGTATGGAGTATATATACAAGACAAAGTATTGTACAGTAACATGGAATATGGTACTACTGTATGGAGTATATATACAAGACAAAGTATTGTACAGTAACATGGAATATGGTACTACTGTATGGAGTATATATACAAGACAAAGTATTGTACAGTAACATGGAATATGGTACTACTGTATGGAGTATATATACAAGACAAAGTATTGTACAGTAACATGGAATATGGTACTACTGTATGGAGTATATATACAAGACAAAGTATGTACAGTAACATGGAATATGGTACTACTGTATGGAGTATATATACAAGAAAAGTATTGTACAGTAACATGGAATATGGTACTACTGTATGGAGTATATATACAAGACAAAGTATTGTACAGTAACATGGAATATGGTACTACTGTATGGAGTATATATACAAGACAAAGTATTGTACAGTAACATGGAATATGGTACTACTGTATGGGAGTATATATACAAGACAAAGTATTGTACAGTAACATGGAATATGGTACTACTGTATGGAGTATATATACAAGACAAAGTATTGTACAGTAACATGGAATATGGTACTACTGTATGGAGTATATATACAAGACAAAGTATTGTACAGTAACATGGAATATGGTACTACTGTATGGAGTATATATACAAGACAAAGTATTGTACAGTAACATGGAATATGGTAGTACTGTATGGAGTATATATACAAGACAAAGTATTGTACAGTAACATGGAATATGGTACTACTGTATGGAGTATATATACAAGACAAAGTATTGTACAGTAACATGGAATATGGTACTACTGTATGGAGTATATATACAAGACAAAGTATTGTACAGTAACATGGAATATGGTACTACTGTATGGAGTATATATACAAGACAAAGTATTGTACAGTAACATGGAATATGGTACTACTGTATGGAGTATATATACAAGACAAAGTATTGTACAGTAACATGGAATATGGTACTACTGTATGGAGTAAATATATACAAGACAAAGTATTGTACAGTAACATGGAATATGGTACTACTGTATGGAGTATATAACAAGACAAAGTATTGTACAGTAACATGGAATATGGTACTACTGTATGGAGTATATATACAAGACAAAGTATTGTACAGTAACATGGAATATGGTACTACTGTATGGAGTATATATACAAGACAAAGTATTGTACAGTAACATGGAATATGGTACTACTGTATGGAGTATATATACAAGACAAAGTATTGTACAGTAACATGGAATATGGTACTACTGTATGGAGTATATATACAAGACAAAGTATTGTACAGTAACATGGAATATGGTACTACTGTATGGAGTATATATACAAGACAAAGTATTGTACAGTAACATGGAATATGGTACTACTGTATGGAGTATATATACAAGACAAAGTATTGTACAGTAACATGGAATATGGTAGTACTGTATGGAGTATATATACAAGACAAAGTATTGTACAGTAACATGGAATATGGTACTACTGTATGGAGTATATATACAAGACAAAGTATTGTACAGTAACATGGAATATGGTACTACTGTATGGAGTATATATACAAGACAAAGTATTGTACAGTAACATGGAATATGGTACTACTGTATGGACAGTAACATGGAATATGGTACTACTGTATGGAGTATATATACAAGACAAAGTATTGTACAGTAACATGGAATATGGTACTACTGTATGGAGTATATATACAAGACAAAGTATTGTACAGTAACATGGAATATGGTACTACTGTATGGACAGTAACATGGAATATGGTACTACTGTATGGAGTATATATACAAGACAAAGTATTGTACAGTAACATGGAATATGGTACTACTGTATGGAGTATATATACAAGACAAAGTATTGTACAGTAACATGGAATATGGTACTACTGTATGGAGTATATATACAAGACAAAGTATTGTACAGTAACATGGAATATGGTAGTACTGTATGGAGTATATATACAAGACAAAGTATTGTACAGTAACATGGAATATGGTACTACTGTATGGAGTATATATACAAGACAAAGTATTGTACAGTAACATGGAATATGGTACTACTGTATGGAGTATATATACAAGACAAAGTATTGTACAGTAACATGGAATATGGTACTACTGTATGGACAGTAACATGGAATATGGTACTACACAATTTGTATGGATGAGTATATATATAACAAGACAAAGTATTGTACAGTAACATGGAATATGGTACAGTACTGTATGGAGTATATATACAAGACAAAGTATTGTACAGTAACATGGAATATGGTACTACTGTATGGAGTATATATACAAGACAAAGTATTGTACAGTAACATGGAATATGGTAGTACTGTATGGAGTATATATACAAGACAAAGTATTGTACAGTAACATGGAATATGGTACTACTGTATGGACAGTAACATGGAATATGGTACTACCGTATGGAGTATATATACAAGACAAAGTATTGTACAGTAACATGGAATATGGTACTACTGTATGGAGTATATATATACAAGACAAAGTATTGTACAGTAACATGGAATATGGTATACTGTATGGAGTATATATACAAGACAAAGTATTGTACAGTAACATGGAATATGGTAGTACTGTATGGAGTATATATACAAGACAAAGTATTGTACAGTAACATGGAATATGGTACTACTGTATGGGGTATATATACAAGACAAAGTATTGTACAGTAACATGGAATATGGTACTACTGTATGGAGTATATATACAAGACAAAGTATTGTACAGTAACATGGAATATGGTACAATATACTGTATGGAGTATATATACAAGACAAAGTATTGTACAGTAACATGGAATATGGTACTACTGTATGGAGTATATATACAAGACAAAGTATTGTACAGTAACATGGAATATGGTACTACTGTATGGAGTATATATACAAGACAAAGTATTGTACAGTAACATGGAATATGGTACTACTGTATGGAGTATATATACATATATGGACAAACAAGTATTGTACAGTAACATGGAATATGGTACTACTGTATGGAGTATATATACAAGACAAAGTATTATACAGTAACATGGAATATGGTACTACTTGTATGGAGTATATATACAAGACAAAGTATTGTACAGTAACATGGAATATGGTACTACTGTATGGAGTATATATACAAGACAAAGTATTGTACAGTAACATGGAATATGGTACTACTGTATGGAGTATATACAAGACAAAGTATTGTACAGTAACATGGAATATGGTACTACTGTATGGACAGTAACATGGAATATGGTACTACTGTATGGAGTATATATACAAGACAAAGTATTGTACAGTAACATGGAATATGGTACTACTGTATGGAGTATATATACAAGACAAAGTATTGTACAGTAACATGGAATATGGTACTACTGTATGGAGTATATATACAAGACAAAGTATTGTACAGTAACATGGAATATGGTACTACTGTATGGAGTATATATACAAGACAAAGTATTGTACAGTAACATGGAATATGGTACTACTGTATGGAGTATATATACAAGACAAAGTATTGTACAGTAACATGGAATATGGTACTACTGTATGGAGTATATATACAAGACAAAGTATTGTACAGTAACATGGAATATGGTACTACTGTATGGAGTATATATACAAGACAAAGTATTGTACAGTAACATGGAATATGGTACTACTGTATGGAGTATATATACAAGACAAAGTATTGTACAGTAACATGGAATATGGTACTACCGTATGGTTAACAAGTAACATGGAATATGGTACTACTGTATGGAGTATATATACAAGACAAAGTATTGTACAGTAACATGGAATATGGTACTACTGTATGGAGTATATATACAAGACAAAGTATTGTACAGTAACATGGAATATGGTACTACTGTATGGAGTATATATACAAGTAACATACATGGAATATGGTACACTATTAACAGATGGTACTACTGTATGGTATATATACAAGACAAAGTATTGTACAGTAACATGGAATATGGTACTACTGTATGGAGTATATATACAAGACAAAGTATTGTACAGTAACATGGAATATGGTACTACTGTATGGAGTATATATACAAGACAAAGTATTGTACAGTAACATGGAATATGGTACTACTGTATGGAGTATATATACAAGACAAAGTATTGTACAGTAACATGGAATATGGTACTACTGTATGGAGTATATATACAAGACAAAGTATTGTACAGTAACATGGAATATGGTACTACTGTATGGAGTATATATGACAAAGTATTGTACAGTAACATGGAATATGGTATACTGTATGGAGTATATATACAAGACAAAGTATTGTACAGTAACATGGAATATGGTACTACTGTATGGACAGTAACATGGAATATGGTACTACTATATGGGGTATATATACAAGACAAAGTATTGTACAGTAACATGGAATATGGTAGTACTGTATGGAGTATATATACAAGACAAAGTATTGTACAGTAACATGGAATATGGTACTACTGTATGGACAGTAACATGGAATATGGTACTACTGTATGGAGTATATATACAAGACAAAGTATTGTACAGTAACATGGAATATGGTACTACTGTATGGAGTATATATACAAGACAAAGTATTGTACAGTAACATGGAATATGGTACTACTGTATGGAGTATATATACAAGACAAAGTATTGTACAGTAACATGGAATATGGTACTACTGTATGGAGTATATATACAAGACAAAGTATTGTACAGTAACATGGAATATGGTACTACTGTATGGAGTATATATACAAGACAAAGTATTGTACAGTAACATGGAATATGGTAGTACTGTATGGAGTATATATACAAGACAAAGTATTGTACAGTAACATGGAATATGGTACTACCGTATGGACAGTAACATGGAATATGGTACTACTGTATTGGAGTATATATACAAGACAAAGTATTGTACAGTAACATGGAATATGGTAACTACGTATGGAGTATATATACAAGTCAAAGTATTGTACAGTAACATGGAATATGGTACTACCGTATGGAGTATATATACAAGATAAAGTATTGTACAGTAACATGGAATATGGTACTACTGTATGGAGTATATATACAAGACAAAGTATTGTACAGTAACATGGAATATGGTACTACTGTATGGAGTATATATACAAGACAAAGTATTGTACAGTAACATGGAATATGGTACTACTGTATGGACAGTAACATGGAATATGGTACTACTGTATGGAGTATATATAGAAGACAAAGTATTGTACAGTAACTTGGAATATGGTACTACTGTATGGAGTATATATACAAGACAAAGTATTGTACTGTAACATGGAATATGGTAGTACTGTATGGAGTATATATACAAGACAAAGTATTGTACAGTAACATTGAATATGGTAGTACTGTATGGAGTATATACAAGACAAAGTATTATACAGTAACATGGAATATGTGTAACGGGATGAGCGATTGTCGGTTTCCAAAGAACAATAGACACAGGCTTTTTACAATATATACAAATTTATATACAAAACCATTGAAATGAATATAGACATAGTAGACAGAAGTATATCGGTCTCACTCACTTGCACACCTTACAAAAATATATTGAAAGAAATAGACATAATTTATACAATAATACAACTAAACATAACAAGGATGGACTGTGTTCCCCAACTGTTCTATATTAGAAAGACGTTTATAAGAGTAGGCTGTGTTCCACTCAGTTCATATATACATGTACTCTGTACCACTAATCGCACGGCACAGTTGAGCGGGCTGAAGTCCACCCAATAGGCATATTTCACAGTTCTGTACCACCATAATGCTCGTCGATATCCAGCATCAGCATCCCGAACTGTCTCACATTGACCACTGCTGCATAGTATGGGTTGCTACATTATCAGTCACCACATACAGGTCAAGGTGACCCGTCACTCTATAGGACGGCCTTTCTCATCACACGTACGTACCCGGTTGAAGAACGCAAGCTGTTTTCTGCGTATGCGCTACCATATATGTAACCCGAGATTATATATGTTGACACGTCTTAATGGCTGTCGTTCTGCATGCGCACACGTCCCTTACGGATGTCGGTTATAAGTTTAGTAAAGTTTAGCGCGCAAAATATAAATTTTCTTTAGTGATATGTAACATACGCCCCCATCGGAAAAATAAAATTCGAAGAATTTTATTTCCAACTACATATCACAGCCAAAAGTACAAAATGTTCCACTGATAATCCACATCGCCCTAAAGTCTGCTCAGAAAATCCGCTCCTACATTGTCTTTCCCACGAATGGCGCGAATCGTGAAACGATAGGGTTGAAGAATCAAAGCCCACCTCATCAATCTGGCGTTGGTCCCTTTGAGCTTATTCAAATACACCAACGGTTGATGGTCGGTCTCCAGAATGAATGAACGTCCATACAAGTACCGTTCAAATTTGGTGATTCCCCAAATTACTGCAAGACATTCCTTTTCGATGACCGCGTAAGCTCTCTCTGATGTTTTGAGCTTTCTACTAGCGAACGCAACTGGTAAAGGATTTCCGTCTTCCTCCTGCAACAAAATGGCTCCAAGTCCCTTGTCTGAAGCATCTGTTCGCAATATAAATTCAGCCTCGAGGTCCACGAGTTTCAAAATAGGCTTGCTGGCTAACCGTTTTTTGAGCGTTTCGAATGCTGCCTCTTGCGGCAATTCCCAAACCACCTTGTTCGGCTGCCCCTTCCTCGTTAGATCAGTTAACGGCACGGAAATAGCTGCAAAGTTTGCAATGAATTTCCTATACAATCCAGCTAATCCGAGGAATGCACGAACTTGTGTTTTAGTCTCTGGGCGAGGTGCTTCCAGAATGGCCTTGACCTTTTCTGGATTAGGGAGCAATCTCTCATTTTCGACCATGTGTCCCAACCATTCCAAACTCTTGTACCCGATGGCACACTTTGACGGTCTAGCGGATATGGACGCATTCCTGAGCCTAACAAAGAGTTCGCGAAGGATGTCAATGTGTTGTTCCCATGTTTGCGTATATATGAGGATGTCATCAATAATAAAACTTTCAATGTTCGACATCCCATGCAGTAGCTTCCTCATCAACCGACAGAATGTTGCTGGGGCATTTACTAGCCCGAACGGCATCACATTGAATTGGAAAAGACCCACTGGGGTCGTAAATGCAGTTTTGCGCTTGGAACACTCCGCCATTGGTACTTGCCAGTACCCTTTACTCAGGTCGAGCCGCGAGAAGTACTGATGTCCTGCTAGTCTCGAGAATATATCCTCAGCATTCGGCATCGGTTCTGCATCAAACACGGTTACTCGATTTAACTGGCGAAAGTCTATACAGAAGCGATTTGTTCCGTCTTTCTTCCTGACGATAACAACCGGGGAAGCAAATGGTGAATCGGAAGGTTCGATAACACCCATCTTTAACATCTTGTCCACCTCCTCCCTTATAGTGGCTTTCATCTGAAATGGTAAAGTGTGACTTTTGACTCTAACCGGGTCGTTTGTTGTCAAGTTGATATCATGTTCTACCAGCGTAGTCTTTCCATGTACACCTGTAAGTACATCCGCGAATTCAGAGAGTAATTCGTTCACGTCCTGTTGCTGTTCAAGTTCCAACTCGTCTGATACATCAACATCTTTAACAGTCTCCGTCCCTACAGATGTTGGTAAAGTCACAATATTGCTTGGAGAAAAATCATCTTCTTCATCATTATCGGCGTCACGAACGATTGATGCGCATACTACCGATAAAGCTCCTGAATCCCTCTCCATCACCAGGCTCCCGCTGTCAGTTCTATCAACATAGAGACGCAACATATTGGCATGGAGCGTCTTGACTTTCCCATCCACATTGACGGCGTAATCCATTGATCCTTTCCTCTCCGTTATAACGAAAGGACCTCTCCACTGCATCAAGAGCTTGTTACGTTTAGTGGAAAGTAGAACCAGAACCCTCTGACCAGACTCCATCGTACGCACCTTGGCCTTCCGGTTATAATACTTTGCTTGTCTAACTTTGGCTGACGAAAGCTGCTCTTGTGCAAGCTTGCATGTCTCCTCCAACCGTTCCCTTAAATCAACAACGTATTGGTAAGTTGTTTTGACGTCATCGTCGGCAACATCTTTGGTCCAGAGCTCTCGAAGGATCATCATCGGTCCCCTTACAGTTCTCCCATACAGCAACTCGAATGGCGAAAACCCCAGACTCTCTTGCGGTACCTCTCGATACGCGAAAAGAAGGGAGTTGATGTATTTGTCCCAATCCTTCGGTCTCTCGGCGCACGTTCGCTTCAGCATTTGTTTTAGGGTGCCGTTGAAGCGTTCTACCAACCCATTACACATAGGATGGTATGGTGTAGTGGTAAGGCGTCTGATAGATAACAACCGACTAACCTCTTTTATAAGATCGGATGTAAACTGGCTGCCCTGATCGGTAAGCACTTCCCTAGGGATGCCAACTCTGCTATAAATGTCAACGAGTGCTTCAGCTACGCGTTCTGTTTCGATTCCTGGTAAAGCGACCGACTCTGGATATTGCGTCGCGTAATCAACCACTGTTAAAATGAATCGATTCCCTCTCGCAGTTGCTGGCTGCAAAGGACTGACAAGATCAATCGCTACGCGTTTAAATGGAGTGTCTATTAAAGGCATTCTCCCAAGCGGCACTTTAGCAACACGTCCTTTGGGAAAAGTTCGTTGGCAGACGTCGCACGATCTACAGAATCTAGTTACATCTGCGTTGACCCCAGGCCAGTAGAATTCCATCATAATCCTGTCCAACGTGCGCTTCGCCCCCAGATGTCCTGACATAATCGTATCATGCGCTAGTTTCATCACTGTTCCGCGATACTTCTTGGGTACAACCAACTGATTGTATGTCCTCCCATTACCTATACACGGGCTACTGAATTTCCTGTATACAATACCCCGGCGAAGAAAAAACCGTGATGTCCCTCCATCCTGTCTTTCCTTGACATCTCCCTTTATGACCAGTTCTCTGATATGCGTTAAAGAATCGTCCTCCTGTTGGGCGTTCTTAATATCCTCTGGCAGAACTTCTCCAAGTGCTTCAGGCACTTTCAGTGGTTTATAAGGTTTTCCTTCCTCGCGCTTTTGAGCCCTCGTCTGCTCTGCATTCACAGAACTTCGCCCACGGTTCCACAAATAATTAGGCTCCCCTGGAAGTCTAGCACCTTCAATGTTCCCTACAATCAGATCGTAAACGGGGGTTTCCATACACCACGCTATCACCGATCCCTCGTAGTAAGGTGTGTCAATCTCGACCATGGCAATGGGTACTTGGAGAGTACTTCCATCAGCCAACGTACATGTTCGTGATTCTCCCGTCATCTGGTCAGGTCTCGCAAGACTGCGCTTAAGCACTACACCGCCACAACCGGTATCACGCAACACCGTGACAAGCTGGTTACCAACCAGTCCTTCTACCACCGGCATTGTGGACGGTTTGCAAGAAACGTCACAGGAAACCGAAATGTCCTTATCTTGGCTATCTGCCCTTACCAGAATGTATGACTGCCGCTTTTTCGTTAAACTCTCTCTTACGAGAGCAACGCGATTTCCGGATTTCTTTTTAGAACATCTATTAGCGAGATGATCAGTTGAATTGCACACATAACAATGCCTAACTGACGCCCTATCACCAGATTTCTCCTTGGAGTTCGATACTGCCGAAGATGAACTACTATCCTCACGTTTCTTTCCTTGTCCATAAAAGTCTTTATTTCCACTACCCTTAGGCCTAACAAGATTGGACGGATTGCCCCTCGCTTCCGCATACTGATCGGCAAGCTGTGACATAGCTGACAACGAGGTTGGTGTGCGTTCCTTCAACGATTGGTCAACCGGCAACCGCGAAAACACATCAAGAGCGCGTCCTTTGAGAAGCACGCTAAGGTTTGAAGCCCAACTAGTCGCTTTGTCCCATTTTTGAGTTGTTGCGAATCTCTCGAATCGCTGTAAATATGAGTCCATACTATCTCTCTCATCATCGAACGATGGAAGTTTAGGCCCCCATGTACTCGGTAACGACTGACTCAAACTATCTGTACGAACCAACTGTTTCTCTTGTAGACTCAATAACTCACACTTACGTAAATGTTCTTGTATTGCCCTTTCCTCGCGTTCTTTCTCCAGTTGTCTATTCTCCTTTAACACCAACAGTTCATGCGCTCGCTCTGCCTCTGCTCGGGCTTCCTCACGCTCGTGTTGTCTCTGATCGCGTTCCCGCGCCTGCTCGTCCCGTACAAACTCCGCGAGTGATGTACCTTTCAAACCCATATCCGTCCCTATATCTATTAACTCTTTAAGGGTAGTCATGATGACAAAGATTAAAGCAATAGGGAAAATATAGCCAATCAACAAGTGACTAAGTTCTCAAGAAAACCAAACAATGACACATCCCACCGCTGCCACCAAAAATTGTACCGGGATGAGCGATTGTCGGTTTCCAAAGAACAATAGACACAGGCTTTTTACAATATATACAAATTTATATACAAAACCATTGAAATGAATATAGACATAGTAGACAGAAGTATATCGGTCTCACTCACTTGCACACATTACAAAAATATATTGAAAGAAATAGACATAATTTATACAACAAGAGGCCCAGAGGGCCTGTATCGCTCACCTGGTTTGTAATGCCAAGTAATGTTCTGAATACAGGTTCATTGTTTCTTTTCTGAAGGAATTTTAATATTAACCTCTAAAACCCCTATTGGGCCCCACCCCTCCCGCCCCCAGGGGGTCAGAGCCAAAATTTATACAAGTTCTGTTCCCCTTCCCCCAAGGATGTTTATGGCCAAATTTGGTCACAATCCAAGCAAAACTCTAGGACAAGAAGTGATTTATAGGATTTACCTCTATTTCCCCTATTGGGCCCCACCCGTCCTGCCCTCAGGGGGCCAGAGTCAAAATTTATACAAGTTCTGTTCCCCTTCCCCCAAGGATGTTTGTGGCCAAATTTGGTTACAATCCATGCAGAACTCTATGACTAGTAGCGATTTAAAGGATTTACCTCTATTTCCCCTATTGGGCCCCGCCCCTCCTGCCCCCGGGGGATCAGAGCCAAAATTTATACAAGTTCTGTTCCCCTTACCCCAAGGATGTTTGTGGCCAAATTTGGTTACAATTCATGTAGAGCTCTAGGACAAGTAGAGATATAAAGGATTAACCTCTAAATCCCCTATTGGGCCCCACCCCTCCCGCCCCCAGGGGGTCAGAGCCAAAATTTAAACAAGGTCTGTTCCCCTTCCCCAAAGGATGTTTGTGGCCAAATTTGGTTACATTCCATTCAGAACTCTATGACTAGTAGCGATTTAAAGGATTTACCTCTATTTCCCCTATTGGGCCCCGCCCCTCCTGCCCCTTGGGGATCAGAGCCAAAATTTATACAAGTTCTGTTCCCCCTCCCCCCAAGGATGTTTGTGGCCAAATTTGGTTACAATCTATGCAGAACTCTATGACTAGTAGCGATTTAAAGGATTTACCTCTATTTCCCCTATTGGGCCCCGCCCCTCCTGCCCCCGGGGGGTCAGAGCCAAAATTTATACAAGTTCTGTTCCCCTTCCCCAAAGGATGCTTGTGGCCAAATTTGGTTACATTCCATTCAGAACTCTATGACTAGTAGCGGTTTAAAGGATTTACCTCTATTACCCCTATTGGGCCCCGCCCCTCCTGCCCCCGGGGGAACAAAGCCAAAATTTATACAAGTTCTGTTCCCCTTCCCCAAAGGATGTTTATGGCCAAATTTGGTTACATTCCATTCAGAACTCTATGACTAGTAGCGATTTAAAGGATTTACCTCTATTTCCCCTATTTTGGGCCCCGCCCCTCCTGCCCCTTGGGGATCAGAGCCAAAATTTATACAAGTTCTGTTCCCCCTCCCCCAAGGATGTTTGTGGCCAAATTTGGTTACAATCCATGCAGAACTCTATGACTAGTAGCGATTTAAAGGAAATGTTGACGGACGGACGGACGACGGACGGACGGACGGACGGACGACGGACGCTGCGCCATGACATAAGCTCACCGGCCCTTCGGGCCAGGTGAGCTAATAATACAACTAAACATAGCAAGGATGGACTGTGTTCCCCAACTGTTCTATATTACAAAGACGTTTATAAGAGTAGGCTGTGTTCCACTCAGTTCATATATACATGTACTCTGTACCACTAATCGCACGGCACAGTTGAGCGGGCTGAAGTCCACCCAATAGGCATATTTCACAGTTCTGTACCACCATAATGCTCGTCGATATCCAGCATCAGCATCCCGAACTGTCTCACATTGACCACTGCTGCATAGTATGGGTTGCTACATTATCAGTCACCACATACAGGTCAAGGTGACCCGTCACTCTATAGGACGGCCTTTCTCATCACACGTACGTACCCGGTTGAAGAACGCAAGCTGTAGTCTGCGTATGCACTACCATATATGTAACACGAGATTATATATGTTGACACGTCTTAATGGCTGTCGTTCTGCATGCGCACACGTCCCTTACGGATGTCGGTTATAAGTTTAGTAAAGTTTAGCGCGCGAAATATAAATTGTCTTTAGTGATATGTAACAATATGGTAGTACTGTATGGAGTATATATACAAGACAAAGCATTGTACAGTAACATGGACATTTTATTCAGTCACAAGTACATAGTTCTAAAATGGCTGTTCTGTACAGCATACAGATGTAAAACTAGTAGCACCAGGGGCAAGAAATCCAGTTAAAACGTGTAAAACAGAAAATGTATTGCTATAACAATCATCATATACTAGAAATCTATAACCAGCAGGCAGTGAAGCATCAGTCTAATGCAAGGTCTTCAACAGCATGATGTTGTGTAGTAGCAGCTATTGTCTACATTACAATATTGTCTTCATAGAAAGTTGAGCGAGAAGCTTAAATTATTTGTATTACATCAACAGATTATTTATCGTAGCTTTTTCAGTACCTGAAAATTTGGTCCATGATACAAAAAGGTATGGAAAACTATGTATAAATTTGTCAATAACTTGTATTACATCAACAGATTATTTATCTAGCTTTTTCAGTAACTAGAAATTTGGTCCAAGATAGAAAAAGGTATGGAATACCATGCATACATTTGTCCAAAAAAGAAGCAAAATGAAAAGAAAACAAACATCGTGACAGAGAAGAACTATCTTCTGTCACTTGATACATGCATTAAAGATCAGATTTGAGCAACATATTTTCACGAGGAACTTCATCAACAATGTGATTTTAGGAATGACAAGTATATCAAAATTTTACACCTTTAACATTTTCTTGTGGAATGAGAAGTGAATTCCAAACTTTGTAAATGAAAATAACAGCATCTGTGAGGATGTAAGCATCAACCCACATATATGGTCCCATTCATTAAGAAAACATTTCCAGCTGAATGCATTATGTAGTACAGATATAAATTAATATTATCACAAGTTTACAATGTAAATATAACTTTGTACAGTATTATCAGAAGCCTGATGAATACAGAGCTTTGAAACGCTTTGGTCCCGCCAATGTGTGTAAGGCATTGTAAATAGTATGGCTTATAAATGTATTCTATTTTGATTATCAGCTGTGATGAGATTTGTAACACACAGTAGATAATATGTATATTAATTAATCTGTGACAGCTCATCAATCATTATCTCTATTATTGAAAACTATTGCATGATTAAGATTTAATTTGTGAATCTATATTGTACACTACAAAACTATATATCTTATTTTAGCTTTTTTAAATGGAAAAAATGTTTTCCTTTTTTTTTTTTGAATTTCATTGAAGCAGAATGTGTTTTTTAATGACACTGCTACTGCCCTTTGTAATAAACCAAGGAAATATTTCATAAGGTTTGAAGGGCTAAAATGGAAGAAAATTCCTAGTAAACAGTTGTGATAGTGAATGCTCTACCATACAGATAAAAGAGATGTTTATGTGACAAGAGAAATTACAAAGGAAAGACAAAGAGTTTTGTAAACAAACAGCAAACAATTAATACAATTATTGTATAAACATTGCATACAAGATTCATCCTAAAAATCAGTTTACATAATCAAATATACATACATGTATAACATCACATAAATACTAAATGTTTCGAAGGATATTGGCATTGCCCCTTGCACGATATCTTCAAAATTGAAAAAAAAAATATCTAGAAAAAAAACCCCAAGAGATTAAATCTCCTCAAATTATTGATATAAAGCTGAAATCACACTAAATTGTAATGAATATTCTGTTAAATAAGAGCAATATGCTGAGAAAATTAAACAAATTGAAATAGCCATTTTTTAAAACTGGCATATCTACAGTATGAGGGCGGGAGAAATCCTTTTATATACGATATCAGATGTAAAACTCCTTCTCACACAGATATTGACATGAAATTTAATAATAATTATAATTTCAATGCTTATTTCATAGCAGTATACTTATTCATTACAAGTACATGGCACTATATTGTGGAAATAACTACAGTAACTATAGCTGGATACATTCTAATCAGATGTTAGAAATAAGGAGACATTATCAAAAGCAGATTTCCTCTTCACATCATGTGCATTTACAATTTACATGTGACATTAGTAAAAAAGAAGAGATTGTGTGTTGCTTTAGGACGAAAAATTGTACTGTTTTAGACTGTTTATAAAACAAGTCAACATTTAAAAGAGATAATACTAAACAATTCAACTGGAATGGTCATGACTTGAGACAAGTAGAAAGGAGACATCTCTAACATTAAATTCTTTTCAGTAATATTCTGCAACTTTTTATATATCAACAATGACCATATACATCAAAATGACATCATCTTAATATTGTTCTCCCATTGATAGGTCATTCTCATCCCATTGATAGGTCATTCTCAGCTGGTACAATTTAATTGAAGCATTTATCTACCAGTGCTGGATGTCATGATGGAGCTGAAGTTTCTCAACGGTCAATTTTCTTCAGAAAAAAAAACAAACAAAAAAACATTTAAGTTTTCAATATCTATGAATTCCATTTTGGTCCTCCTACACTTCTTAGACACTCATCTCATAGTTCATTGACCAAATAAAATTTTCACTGACTATCTTACACTCTTGAATTCACAAATGGCAAGACATCTGGAACATGAGGACGAGGGGAGGCAACTCTTGCTGAGGATACATACTAGAAAAGTTATTTGCTATGTCGTCCATAAAATTTCTTGTTTAGTAAGAAGATTAGAAGATTGACATTAATGCGTGCTTTGTTGAACATTTCGATGACAGCTACTCCCTCATACTGCAGCTGAAGAAGATCCTACAACACAAAACAAAAATATTATAGAATATGCAGACCATGTACAGGGCCATCCTTGCATGGTCCCAGTTATGTAGAAGTTGTGAGTAGTAATAAAGGGAGGGGTATCACTTTGGGCCGTTTTACAGCCACTCAGTGATAAGTAAAATATTTTGCATGAAGATACATTAGGGTCAACTGTATATTGTATCTGATATCTGATTTTTTCTGCGCTTATGGTAATTTCAGCGGTCAAAGGTCAAAGGGTGAAAATTCACATTTTCATTGTTTAAGTTCTAATTAATTAAATATTGGAATAGAGCTAACATTTTTTGCAGGTTTTGACTGTAAATATTGGGATTGGGAAGTTCAGCTCAGAAAAATGATGAAAAATTCAAAAAGTAGGGCACAGTGACCTAGTTAAGCATTTATTCTATTTCAGCATCAACAACTTTTAATATTTTTGCTGAAAACTAGGATTTTTTCAAAGATTTGATAGCTTGAAGTTGATGTTTAGTACTGCATATGGATTTGACATGACCTGCTTAAAAAAATTACATTCTAGGGTCACATTGGCTAGGTCACGTGCATAAATTAGGACATTTTCAATGAATGGTATATCATCTGTCCACTAAGCAGGATTTTGAATGAATTAGACTTGTTTTATGAGCTCAATTTCAAGCAATGCCTTCACTGATGTTGGATGTTGGTATTATGCCTAGTGGCCCACTGCATGATTGTGAAAGGCGACTAAATTTGGAATCTTAATTTCATGGTAATAGCTTACATTTTCAATCATTCCATAACTTCAGAGTAATGTGTAGAGCTTTATTTAGGTTCTGTAATGATCTGGTTAATATGATGGCAATTTAGGGTCATATGAGCTGGGTGACGGGGATTAATTAGGTCATATTCAATGAAAGGTATATTCTGTCAATTACGTATCTTCTGGATTTTCTTTATATTAAGTAAGTGTATAAGCTATTGTGCCTGCTGCTTCATTGCATGATTGTAAAAGGCGACTAAATATAGAACCTTTATCTGGTGGCTCTAGCAAACAATACCATGTATCTAGTGATCAGAAATTTACCTGGAAGACAAGTTCCACTTTCTCCATTTCTACTCCCAGGAACTTGGCATTAACATCAAATGTTCCCGGGTCAGCTGTTGCTGAAATCTCAAACATCACATTCTTGAATCTGAAAAAAATAACAAAGAAATTAACAACAAACTCTCAGGAAGAATATCAGTGAGTACATTTGTAAATTGTTCTAGAGGACAATGAGTATGGACATTCAGAACTGTCTCTACGACAAAGCTTCAAACTTTTGTGCTCTACTGTTTGGGATGGACATTCAGAACTGTCTCCACAACACCACTCCAAACTTTTGTGCTCTACTGTTTGGGATGGACATTCAGAACTGTCTCCACAACACCACTCCAAACTTTTGTGCTCTACTGTTTGGGATGGACATTCAGAACTGTCTCTACGACAACGCTTCAAACTTTTGTGCTCTACTGTTTGGGATGGACATTCAGAACTGTCTCCACAACACCACTCCAAACTTTTGTGCTCTACTGTTTGGTATGGACATTCAGAACTGTCTCCATGACAACACTCCAAACTTTTGTACTCTACTGTTTGGGATGGACATTCAGAACTGTCTCCATGACAACGCTTCAAACTTTTGTGCTCTACTGTTTGGGATGGACATTCAGAACTGTCTCCACAACATTCAGAACTGTCTCCATGACAACACTCCAAATTTTTGTACTCTACTGTTTTGGATGGACATTCAGAACTGTCTCCATGACAACACTCCAAACTTTTGTGCTCTACTTACTGATTATTAGGAAGACCCTCTAAATCCCGAATGACTCCTTTCTCGTATAACTTTGATGCACTGTACTTCACGGACTCAAACGACACTTTGCCATTTCCATCACCACGTTTAAATAATCCGCGTGACTTCCTATTACTGGAACAGAAACATTCAAGTAATGATGATTGATTAGACTTGATTGAAATTTTGGAATCGAGAGGTTTTACTTCAACAAATCTATTAAGCCAAGATTTTGATATTCTAGAGACTGGTGGCAGGTTTAACAGCTTGTGTGGTCAGACATAAAGTCTTCCACTGTAAATTCTGCTCACATATCAAGGACAATTATTTCTACCATTGAATCAGTTTGTGTTGTTTTGTCACAAACTATTTTGTAGTGGTTTACAACATCATCACTTAATATATCGAATGACTAACATATAAAATATTGTTGAAAAAAATAAAAGACGAACTCTTGAGCTAGGTACTAAATGGTATATTCTAGGTTCATTCGGTGCTGCTGGTTGCCGACATGTTTCAGCCTTAAAGATGAATTTTCACTGCCATATGATCACATCATTGATACACCATGGGTTACTATCACTGTTGTTATATCCATCCCTGAACTATGTCATAGCAAATATGAATATTCTTTGTGTAGTTTGGTCCTTTCTACATCAAAAGAAATGATAAACGGTACGCTGTATGACTTTGAAGCTGAAGCTGTAAATCATCAAATTAATCTCTGTAGGCCTGTGATTTCTCTGTTTTTCTCCTTAATCTCTGTAGGCCTGTGATTTCTCCGTTTTTCTCCTTAATCTCTGTAGGCCTGTGATTTCTCCGTTTTTCTCCTTAATCTCTGTAGGCCTGTGATTTCTCCGTTTTTCTCCTGACTGCCTTCAGTTTTACTATGACATAGTCTAGGGGTGGATATAACAATAGTGATAGTAACCCCTGTCAGTTGCACTCTACACTGATTCCATTCTGTCCTACCATGGAGAAATTTCTTATGTGTAAAACAGGTAACACATTTTTAAATGGATGGAGGAGACAGATGATAAGTAAAATAGACAGACGATACCAATCTCCATGGAAACTAAACACCGACAGTGGGTCTACTTACTTGCTCTTTTGTTGTAAGTTTTCCATACATGTCTTAACATATCGATTGTAATAGTCGATCTGGGACTCGTAAAATTTGCGTTTTTCCTGTAGTCCTTTCAGTGTCGATCGTATCCGCATCAACTCTTGTTTACGGCTGTTACGATAACGCCTTTGGTTGCGGATATCCTGGAAACACAAAGAAAAAAGAAAATTAACTGTTAATTGAATTGACTACATAATCATTTATTTTGAAAGAATGTGAATGAATCAGTTGGAAAAAAAGTGTAAATATATTAAATGGTGTGAGAGCCCAAAATAAATATTGTTATTTACATGATTTATTGAGAATTAAAAAAAAACAAAAAACAAACAAACAAACAAGAAACAAAATTAATAAAACAACAACAACTTTAATGAGTACATTGCTAACAATTGACAGTAGAAATTAAGTTATTTGCTTGCCGAAAACAAGTCTTCCTTTGAAGTCTAAATCCAAGTTTGGGATGTGCAGATTGTAGAAGTACAAGTATTATCAAATTCATATTTTCTGTAGTATCTTTTATCAATTTTGTGAAACAAAAAGGCTTGGGTTTTAATGATTCTGATAGATGAACTATGTCTAAAACCAGTTTTCTATATCCTGAGCTCTGTTGTGAAAATCTCCTGAATGTTAGCAGACTTTTTTTACCTGAGCAATCATGTTAACTAGATCTTGGAATCCATTTTTACGTGTGACCACTCCATCAAGTTCTAAATTCTGTAACTGCTTCTTAATCTTTGTCTTCATCACCTGCAGTGATAACCTACAAGGAAGTGAAACATAATGATACCAACATTCTTTTGTGGCTACTAAATTTCACAATTCTCCTTTCAAAGCATTTTCGTGGAGATTAAGTTTCGTTGAATTGATATTGAATGGAAATATCTTTTAATTTAATTGTGCAAGAATTGTGGAAAATATCAATACCCTGAGATAAACTTACACAAATTTAACTTGATGGTGAAATTAGCGAAAATAAATCACACACAAAAGAAAGTTAGTTTATAGCAGTGGGATGACAGATTTCCATAGGAATTGATATCAGGGATGTGATTGCTCCAATCAGCAAAGGGAAGACATCTCTCAACCAATTAGAGAAATCCCGTGTTTAAAAAAGTCATTTTAAGATGTTTCATATTTGTTTTTCACAGATATTGTTCAATCAGAGAAAATCCTCTAAATAGAGTAAGAATGACCTCCCTTTGATTTAGGGAGAGCACTACTTACATCTTCATTTTAATTCTGTTTTGTCTTTCTACTCAATACATTTTTTTCAGCTAAATATAGTGACATTTGGGAACACTTACAGTAACTCTAAAACATGGAACTGAAAACAAATTCCAGCTTTGTAGACTCAAACTTGTATAATCTGAAGACACAATTCTGTTTGATATAGTTTGTTTGTCGAAACCAAACTTTGCATCTAATGTTAAAGCACACTTGAATACTAACTTTGGTGAACAATTTAGTATTCTTTACTTGTATATCACAGAGTTATCTGTCTTTGGGGGTAAGTATTGATGGTGATGTTAAATGTTTGCATCATACTTTAAGATCACAAAATTATGTCATAACCCACAAGGGAGGTAACTCTGTAGTAAGACAGAATAGCCCCACCACTGACTTCAGACATAATGAGGTTTGACTGGGTTTACAAATTAACACCACCACGGTGGAAATTCTGTTTATGACATGTATCTACAGACACTCGACCTTATAAGTACATAGTGTCTGACAACACGGAGGGATGCCTTACTAAGACTTTATACATACATAGTTTCTGATAACATGGAGGGATGTCTCACTAAGACTTTATACGTACATAGTTTCTGATAACATGGAGGGATGTCTCACTAAGACTTTATACGTACATAGTCTCTGACAACATGGAGGGATGTCTCACTAAGACTTTATACGTACATAGTCTCTGACAACATGGAGGGATGTCTCACTAAGACTTTATACGTACATAGTTTCTGACAACATGAAGGGATGTCTCACTAAGACTTTATACATACATAGTTTCTGATAACATGGAGGGATGTCTCACTAAGACTTTATACATACATAGTCTCTGATAACATGGAGGGATGTCTCACTAAGACTTTATACATACATAGTCTCTGATAACATGGAGGGATGTCTCACTAAGACTTTATACGTACATAGTTTCTGACAACATGGAGGGATGTCTCACTAAGACTTTATACATACATAGTCTCTGACAACATGGAGGGATGTCTTACTAAGACTTTATGTGTACATAGTTTCTGACAACATGGAGGGATGTCTCACTAAGACTTTATACGTACATAGTTTCTGACAACATGGAGGGATGTCTCACTAAGACTTTATACGTACATAGTTTCTGATAACATGGAGGGATGTCTCACTAAGACTTTATACATACATAGTCTCTGACAACATGGAGGGATGTCTTACTAAGACTTTATGTGTACATAGTTTCTGACAACATGGAGGGATGTCTCACTAAGACTTTATACGTACATAGTTTCTGACAACATGGAGGGATGTCTCACTAAGACTTTATACATACATAGTCTCTGACAACATGGAGGGATGTCTCACTAAGACTTTATACGTACATAGTTTCTGACAACATGGAGGGATGTCTCACTAAGACTTTATACGTACATAGTTTCTGACAACATGGAGGGATGTCTCACTAAGACTTTATACGTACATAGTTTCTGACAACATGGAGGGATGTCTCACTAAGACTTTATACGTACATAGTTTCTGACAACATGGAGGGATGTCTCACTAAGACTTTATACATACATAGTCTCTGACAACATGGAGGGATGTCTCACTAAGACTTTATTACATACATAGTTTCTGATAACATGGAGGGATGTCTCACTAAGACTTTATACGTACATAGTTTCTGACAACATGGAGGGATGTCTCACTAAGACTTTATACATACATAGTCTCTGACAACATGGAGGGATGTCTCACTAAGACTTTATACGTACATAGTTTCTGACAACATGGAGGGATGTCTCACTAAGACTTTATACGTACATAGTTTCTGACAACATGGAGGGATGTCTCACTAAGACTTTATACATACATAGTCTCTGACAACATGGAGGGATGTCTCACTAAGACTTTATACATACATAGTTTCTGATAACATGGAGGGATGTCTCACTAAGACTTTATACGTACATAGTTTCTGATAACATGGAGGGATGTCTCACTAAGACTTTGTGTACATAGTTTCTGACAACATGGAGGGATGTCTCACTAAGACTTTATACGTACATAGTTTCTGATAACATGGAGGGATGTCTCACTAAGACTTTATACGTACATAGTTTCTGATAACATGGAGGGATGTCTCACTAAGACTTTATACGTACATAGTTTCTGACAACATGGAGGGATGTCTCACTAAGACTTTATACGTACATAGTTTCTGACAACATGGAGGGATGTCTCACTAAGACTTTATACGTACATAGTTTCTGATAACATGGAGGGATGTCTCACTAAGACTTTATACGTACATAGTTTCTGACAACATGGAGGGATGTCTCACTAAGACTTTATACGTACATAGTCTCTGACAACATGGAGGGATGTCTAACTAAGACTTTATACGTACATAGTTTCTGATAACATGGAGGGATGTCTCACTAAGACTTTATACGTACATAGTTTCTGACAACATGGAGGGATGTCTCACTAAGACTTTATACGTACATAGTTTCTGACAACATGGAGGGATGTCTCACTAAGACTTTATACGTACATAGTTTCTGATAACATGGAGGGATGTCTCACTAAGACTTTATACGTACATAGTCTCTGACAACATGGAGGGATGTCTCACTAAGACTTTATACGTACATAGTTTCTGACAACATGGAGGGATGTCTCACTAAGACTTTATACATACATAGTTTCTGATAACATGGAGGGATGTCTCACTAAGACTTTATACGTACATAGTTTCTGATAACATGGAGGGATGTCTCACTAAGACTTTATACGTACATAGTCTCTGACAACATGGAGGGATGTCTAACTAAGACTTTATACGTACATAGTTTCTGATAACATGGAGGGATGTCTCACTAAGACTTTATACATACATAGTTTCTGACAACATGGAGGGATGTCTCACTAAGACTTTATACATACATAGTCTCTGATAACATGGAGGGATGTCTTACTAAGACTTTATGTGTACATAGTTTCTGACAACATGGAGGGATGTCTCACTAAGACTTTATACGTACATAGTTTCTGACAACATGGAGGGATGTCTCACTAAGACTTTATACATACATAGTCTCTGACAACATGGAGGGATGTCTCACTAAGACTTTATACGTACATAGTTTCTGACAACATGGAGGGATGTCTCACTAAGACTTTATACGTACATAGTTTCTGACAACATGGAGGGATGTCTCACTAAGACTTTATACGTACATAGTTTCTGACAACATGGAGGGATGTCTCACTAAGACTTTATACGTACATAGTTTCTGACAACATGGAGGGATGTCTCACTAAGACTTTATACATACATAGTCTCTGACAACATGGAGGGATGTCTCACTAAGACTTTATACATACATAGTTTCTGATAACATGGAGGGATGTCTCACTAAGACTTTATACGTACATAGTTTCTGATAACATGGAGGGATGTCTCACTAAGACTTTATACGTACATAGTTTCTGACAACATGGAGGGATGTCTCACTAAGACTTTATACATACATAGTCTCTGACAACATGGAGGGATGTCTCACTAAGACTTTTTATACATACATAGTTTCTGATAACATGGAGGGATGTCTCACTAAGACTTTATACGTACATAGTTTCTGATAACATGGAGGGATGTCTCACTAAGACTTTATACGTACATAGTTTCTGATAACATGGAGGGATGTCTCACTAAGACTTTATACATACATAGTCTCTGACAACATGGAGGGATGTCTCACTAAGACTTTATACGTACATAGTTTCTGATAACATGGAGGGATGTCTCACTAAGACTTTATACGTACATAGTTTCTGATAACATGGAGGGGATGTCTCACTAAGACTTTGTGTACATAGTTTCTGACAACATGGAGGGATGTCTCACTAAGACTTTATACATACATAGTCTCTGACAACATGGAGGGATGTCTCACTAAGACTTTATACGTACATAGTTTCTGATAACATGGAGGGATGTCTCACTAAGACTTTTATACGTACATAGTTTCTGATAACATGGAGGGATGTCTCACTAAGACTTTATACGTACATAGTTTCTGACAACATGGAGGGATGTCTCACTAAGACTTTATACGTACATAGTTTCTGACAACATGGAGGGATGTCTCACTAAGACTTTATACGTACATAGTTTCTGATAACATGGAGGGATGCCTTACTAAGACTTTATACATACATAGTCTCTGACAACATGGAGGGATGTCTCACTAAGAACTTTATACGTACATAGTTTCTGATAACATGGAGGGATGCCTTACTAAGACTTTATACGTACATAGTTTCTGACAACATGGAGGGATGTCTCACTAAGACTTTATACGTACATAGTTTCTGATAACATGGAGGGATGCCTTACTAAGACTTTATACATACATAGTCTCTGACAACATGGAGGGATGTCTCACTAAGACTTTATACGTACATAGTTTCTGACAACATGGAGGGATGTCTCACTAAGACTTTATACGTACATAGTTTCTGATAACATGGAGGGATGTCTCACTAAGACTTTGTGTACATAGTTTCTGACAACATGGAGGGATGTCTCACTAAGACTTTATACGTACATAGTTTCTGATAACATGGAGGGATGTCTCACTAAGACTTTATACGTACATAGTTTCTGACAACATGGAGGGATGTCTCACTAAGACTTTATACGTACATAGTTTCTGACAACATGGAGGGATGTCTCACTAAGACTTTATACGTACATAGTTTCTGATAACATGGAGGGATGCCTTACTAAGACTTTATACATACATAGTCTCTGACAACATGGAGGGATGTCTCACTAAGACTTTATACGTACATAGTCTCTGACAACATGGAGGGATGCCTTACTAAGACTTTATACATACATAGTCTCTGATAACATGGAGGGATGTCTCACTAAGACTTTATACATACATAGTCTCTGACAACATGGAGGGATGTCTCACTAAGCCCTTGCCACCTTGTTTGGCGGACGCCTTCCTGTCGCGTAGTTCACGTTTCTTAACGAGAGCCTGATGTAACTCTTCCTGTTCATCGGTGGCCGGAGACTCGAGGATCTGTGTGATTGTGTCTCCAGGCTGACACGCTATCACATCCACGACCAGTCGCTTCGTCCTGTAACAACACAGAGTGAGGGTATCAAATCACATCTTTGGTGAAAACTATCTAATCTTTCTTTTTTGTTTATCGAGTCACACTTGGATAAAATAATTACATGTTATCATTCTTCAGCATCCATTATTGAGGCGAACACAGAACGCTGAATTTATTTCACATTATTCAACCTCATACACCGCTGTGTTAAAGATTTTTCTCAGAGTTGTTGGAAATGTACTGATTATTAATTATCATGTTTTTACCCTATAATTTTTTTGTTTTAAATAAAGAAATATAAGGAGTGGTTACCTTATTTACCTTATATGGAGTTGTTTAACTTATTTGTTACCTTATAAGGAGTTGTTTAACATTAGACTGGTCATCCTCTGGCACCTCAAATTTATTTGTAAGTGTGAGCGTAATTTCCGTTGTGCCTAGTTGAGCCACTACATTTTCACGCATGGTTTCTTCCTCTGGTAGATCTACACCTATATAAACAACCAAACATCACACAGAGTTTTGAAAAACGATTAAAACATTCACTTCAAAATAGCAACAGCTAGTACATCTGTCAGTTACAGGCGCATATATATATTATATCTCGCCTATATGATTTCAACCATGAAATTTTACATTTAACATAGCACAGTCAACACAAAAAGATGTCTGAATGGAATTTATAGTTACCTAAGAGTTCTGCTACAGTTGGAACGTCCCCTAAATCTTCCAGAAGTTCGTGAAGTGCATCATTAGAGTCAGAAGCAATTTCATCCTGGTGTAGCACTAACATCTGCAGAAACAATAAAGGAAGGTTATCTCCCCTTAAGTAGGAGGAAAGTTATCTCACAGGAACAATAGGAAAGTTATCTCCCCTGGAGTAGGAAGGACGTTATCTCAACTGATGTAGGAGGAAGAGTGGTATACCCTGGTATAGGATGATAGTTATCTACCCTAGAGGAGGGAAATTATCTTCCCTGGTGTAGGAGAGTTATCTCCCCTGGAATAGATAGAGCGTTATCTCCACTGATGTAGGAGGGAGTGGTATAACCTGGTATAGGATGATAGTTATCTACCCTAGAGGAGGGAAATTATCTTCCCTGGTGTAGGAGAGTTATCTCCCCTGGAATAGATAGAGCGTTATCTCCACTGATGTAGGAGGGAGTGGTATAACCTGGTATAGGATGATAGTTATCTACCCTAGAGGAGGGAAATTATCTTCCCTGGTGTAGGAGAGTTATCTCCCCTGGAATAGATAGGGCGTTATCTCCACTGATGTAGGAGGGAGGGTTGTATACCCTGGTATAGAATGATAATTATCTACCCGAGAGGAGGGAAATTATCTACCCTTGTGTAGAAGAGTTATCTCCTTACAGGTAGGAGGGAAATTTACCCTAGAGTAGGAGGAAAGTTATTTCCCCTGCAGGAGAAGGAAAGTTATCTCCCTTGAAGAAATATCACAAAAGACGTGTTACAACTGATCAAAATTACAATGTTACTGTTTGGGAAAGGAAATACTCCCATAATTTATATGCAAGAGGTATTTAATGCTATTCAAATTTGGTCACTATGTCCAGAATAACTTACTTGATGTGTATCACAGATCTCAGACACAGAGATATAAATGACCGGTTTGGTTATGGTCACTATGTCAGAATATTGATCAACATTAAACTTGGCCTCCAACTCCTCCACGTCACAGGCCATCACACAGTAGTGTCTGTAACACAAAAACATACAGTAGAAATTACACGTAATTATCCATTCCTTTTTTGCCAGTTTTGGTAGCTGTAAATGGCTGTGTGATAAAGGTGTGTTACTGATTGTAGCACCAATCAAAATCAAATATACTGGATGTACTAGACATGTATGAATTAATGCCTTGATAAAACACATGGTTGTAAACTAGATAAAATCGGGACTTACTTGAACTTTTCATGAGCTTCTCGAATATAAGTGTTCATACTGGAAAGGTACGAACTCTCGCCACCAAACTAGGAGAAAAAAAGATCATGTTTAGGTTCATGTTGTCAGGAAAAAATTACAAAATAGTTTAACAAAAAGAGCAAGAGATTCCAGTGGGATCTTGGCGCCCACCAAAGAATGATCTATGTCTGACAAATGAAAGAGGGATCTTTTCTCTGCTTTTCAAACTTTCACTACATATTACTACATATGAAATTTGTAAAAGATCCTTTGAGTACCGGGGTACTTTCTGAGATACATAACAGTTACAAACTTCAATTATCAAAATCCATGATGGCTACCTGTCGGCCATCTTTTTGACGATCAGTCCGAAAATGCAATATGCACAACTATGGTCCTAGTGGAACTTACATATAAAATTTGAGACATATCACTTCAGTACTTTCTGAGAAATAGTGGTAACAAACAACTATCCCAATTCAAGATGGCAGCCTGTCGGCCATCTTGTTCATCGATCGGTACCAAAATGCATAAATGGATAACCAGGGACCTAGGGGAACCTGAACATGAAATTTGATACAACTCCCTTCAGTACTTTTTGAGAAATAGCGGTAACAAACTTCAATTGTCAAAATCCAAGATGGCGGCCTATCGGCTATCTTGTTGATCGATCAGTCCCAAAATGCAATATGCACAACTAGGGCCCTAGGGGAACCTACATGTGAAATTTGAGAAGAATCCCTTCAAAACTTTCTGAGAAATAACAGTAACAAACTTAAACTATTACAATCCAAGATGGCGGCCTGTCCGCCATCTTCTTCACCGATCGGTCTGAAATAATGATATGCACAACTAGACCCCTAAGGGAACCTGAACATCCAATTTGACACAGATCCCTGAGCAATGCAATCAAGGATTCCTTATTCCTGAACTACGGAAGGACAGACGAAAAGCGATTTGAATAGCCCACCATCTGATGATGGTGGGCTAAAAACTTCAGAAGGAGAAATTCTTAAGTTTATGTGTGAGTGGTTCATCTTCTTGGTTGACAGAAGGATCTTAATGGATACAGAGCCCTCTTAAAAACCTAGTAGAATTATCGAAAAAAGAAGAGATCTTATTCTTTTGATGAAAATAATAATAGTTTGTTTTAAGCCACACTTTCTAAAAGTCATTCTATTTATATTACTACAGTAGTATCTTTAAACTCCATTGATTTTGCCCATGTAATATTTTTGTATATGTCACTAGTGTATACTGGAGCGATATTCATTGGCTGGAAATTCATTGTGACGTCACAACAAAATGGCTGCCTCTGCTGGTTCTTTGCAGCAAAGTTTTGCATACAAAATCCTTGAAATGCAGGTTAAGTAATGTTGATTAAAATTTGTTTATGAAAGCGTCTTGAAATAAAATCTCATATGAAATAAACACTCATCAAGATCCTATATATAACATACTCCTTTGTTTGCAGCTGCGAATTGTAAGATTTTGGCGACAGATCCGAGGTTACGTCGTTGGTCGTTAGTAAGTTGTTTGTCAGCACCAACATTGATAATGTCGAAGGCGTCTGGAGCCACAATTGCTGAGTTAATGTATCTGTAGTACAACAGGTTTCCTACGATCTAAAACAGAGGTAGGAAACGTCTTTTGATAAATAGTCAAATAAGATTTTAAACTCCTAATTTACATTCTTTAACATAGCAAACTTATCAAAACTTATTTTCTTGTAATCATGGTTTAATCATAGTTCATGGTGAAATAGTCACAATCCTAGGTACAGCTATGGCTGTTAAAGTAATCTCTCTGCAATTGGTTAAGATGCGAGACAGGTGAATTAATGCAATCTGAGTTCCAGACATTAAATTATTATGGAAAAGTCAAAAGGCAAGAACACAAGTATACAGAGAAGACCCTTCTCCTAGATTATCTGAGCTGTAAAGATACTTTTAGTGGTGAACGAGATCTTGGTTCTCCGTTAATTACATACAACAGATTTTAACATATTTTACAGGTCGTCTCACATTAAAAAACGCAGTTAAATAAGGATTTTTCTTTTGGTACCTTTAGGACATCTTTTTCTGGTGCTTCTGGAAACTTTGTCATGAGAGCTTCTCTCAGAACTTTGGCCATGTATCTCATACCATACCTGTAACGAAGAAAAGAATGTCTGTAATTAGGAGCTACATACACACAGGTAACTAGGGGGTGCTTGAGATGTATGTCTGTAATTAGGAGCTACATGCACGAAGGTAACTAGAGGTTGCTATGTCAGTAATTTTGAGTAAATCAGATACCGTTACAATCTTTCCCAGAGTTCCTTGCAGTTCCCACATTTCACCTCTGTAAATGGCCCACGGAAATTTCAAGATCCTTGAAAAATGTTATTTTGGACACATACTAAATTTTTTAATGCATATTCTATTGTAACATTAGCCTAAAACAACTAAAACAATATGTGTTATTTTGCAGAAACACTCGATTAACTTGTAAGTAAATAGTCACGATTTGCATATGACATCCGCTGTTCCAATAACATATCAACATTCACTGCGACATCATTTATAAGTGGACCACAATGTATTAAACCATCGAAGTAATACAGCCAGACTTTGAGCCATTGACAAAGGTAAATGTGGGGACCGCAATGAAGCTTGGAGATCACACATTACAATGACAATGGACAAACCAGTCACACCACTCAGATACAAACTAATGTGACCAGGGGAGATAACCCTCACTTGTATCACTGTTCAATCTGACATGCAAGCTGTGTCAACTTACGGGATTTTGTCGAGTGACTGTAGGATGGTGGTGAGGAACTTGTCTGTAACTTGCTGTAACTTATCTATAGATTGCTGTATCATCTTCTGTACCTCCTCGTGAGACAAGGCCTGCTCTATAGAGACATCATAAGGCAGCGTGCTGTAAACAATGCAACAATGTACATTTTCAGCAAACCTTCATCTGTATGTTACTTTGGAATACATTGTGTAATGTGATTTTTTCAAAACAGTTTTGAAATTAAGATTATTTTTGGAATGGTCCGTAAACATGTGCTTCATCGATCAAATATGTTTAATCAGCGTTAATCGATTACTAGTCGTATATCCGATTCAGGAGGGGTCCTGATTTTTATCCCCTTTTCAAAAATTTAATTAGCATTTTCTTATTCAAATACCAATCTACCCAACAAATATTTGAATATTCATTGACATCCTTAATTTTAATTTATCTTCTCGTTAGGCTTCCATTATGCCCTCAGTTTGTATATGTAAATTAGTTACTGGTTATTTTCCAGTGGATGATATTTTCATGACAATGTTACGGTCGTGAAAGTTTGATCCGCGAAATATCTCCTGAAGGGTCTCAATATGAGTTTGTGTTGATTAGTTTACCTACTCATCAGTCTAAAATGCTTTGTACATCTTACCTGGTTTTACCTGTCTGAGACTCCGTCATGTTGATCCACGTTTTATACACATCTACAGGATTCGTATTGATTCGTAAATGTTTGTCCTCTATTACCTCCGTCACCAGCGGATTCAACATTTCTCTCAGGGAATTCTGACCTCGTTGGTTCCTAAACAGTTTCATACAATGAACATAAATCGCATCTCAATCTAACATTCCTACAATTTTTGTAGTCTCACACAGAATAATCTAAGTTGCATTTGATCACCTTAGTTATGACAACTTTGAGAAACATTTTACCTGTTGAATCCTACGATCATTTTCACTACCAATGGATTTCCCGTCACAAAGTCGGACATCTTGTCAACTTTAAGTCTGTAATGTATAAAAATCATTGTAAGATCCCATGTCTTCCCTTACATTGTTCATGTTAAGGTAAATTAACCACATATGTAAAACCATCAGAAGTAATCGCTCAATTTAAAAAGAAAAATATACTTATGTTGTGAAAATTGGTATTCTTAACCCTTTTTTCTTCAATTGATATCACTTGAAAAGTTTAAAAATAAATTAAGCCAATAAAATAAACTTAAGTGATTAATCTATGTACAGTTGTCTAGCCCAGCTACACCCAACAATATCAACTTTGAGATCTCTCCAATGATAAAATCTCTTGGCCTAGCTCTCTCTCTCTCTCTCTGTAATAATAAACTCTCTTGGCCTAGCTCTCTCTCTCTCTCTGTAATAATAAACTCTCTTGGCCTAGCTCTCTCTCTCTCTCTCTGTAATAATAAACTCTCTTGGCCTAGCTCTCTCTCTGTAATAATAAACTCTCTTGGCCTAGCTCTCTCTCTCTCCAATGATCAACTTTCTTGACCTATCTCTCTCTCTATCCAATGATGATCTCTCTTGGCCTAGCTCTCTCTCTATCCAATGTAAATAAATGCCTCCTCCTGCTACAGGACTAGCTCCAGCATCTGTACCACCAATCCAGTGCAAATCTACTCCGTGAAATCAGCTCTGTATTCAGCAAATATTCAATGCCATACCACTACTTTAGTGTAATCTTTTCTCTGTCCTATTAATAACTAGAACCAAACCAGGTGTGCCATACCATTGGGAACAGAGTACCAGGAGAAAAACCACCAACCTAAGGTCAGATCCTAATATCTGCTTCATGTCACTTTCAACCAGTAGATTTTTTGATAGATTTGCTAGTAGTTTCCTGTCTTTTAAACCATCTATGAACATTTTACATTTTCTACAAAGCATAAAAATTAAATTGTCCTCAATTAATTCACCCTTATATTTTATAATGGACTGGTCTAGCCTTTGATTCAGATAAGCTTAAATGTGTCTTCAGGGGTGAATATTGTATAAATCCTATATTTGTTGTTAGGTTGGGCTATCATATTACTAATATATTACTATAAGACCATCCTGACCCTAGCATACATTAAATAAACATCTAAGTGTATATTTTATATAAAAAAAATCAAATAAGAAAATTTCACTGCACAAAATTACAAAATAAAAGTAATCTACAGTTGGTTAAGGTGTCCATGCTAAGTCTGGAACTACAGGCACTAACTAGCAACAATAAAATGGTAAAATAAAAATCATAAATAAAATTAACAAAAACACTACTACAGTTGATCTCACAACTGGAATGCATAATTTGAAATACTTTGTTGGTTTAGTACACTTACCGCATTAAACCTAATCAGCACCCAGGATGGTTAGAAATTGAAAAATGAAGTGTTTATAGGATCTGATTTGGGCTAATAAGGGCTGCTTATAGGGACAAGGGTGCTGATTGGGTTGAATACAGTAGCTCAAATACTTGATATATCATGGAACACTAACTACGAGTTTACGAAGTTCAACTGTAATGTATTATATATGTACAATGATTACAATAATGAATATCTTTTCTAGAAATTTCCAGACATAACTGATAAACTAAAGATAAATCTAGCTTTATGTGAAGGTCATGATCAAATTTTATCCAACAAATTATTAAAATGAAGAATACTTGCAGGAATGAATCAATTCAGAGAGAATCCAACCTCAAGAAGAATTCAGGGGCAAAAGCATGACAAGTAAAAACGTCGGAAAAATGATAATAAAACAAATAGCAGAAACTGCTGTATACTGCCACACATTGAATTCAATATAAAAAGTCCTGTTTATAAATAAAAGCAAAGATAATTAATTACGCAAGAAGGACAGGTAAGACATGCACAGGATTGTCTCCCCTTTATGTAACCAAACACCAAACGATTATCCCTCATTAAAGTCACAATATACGTAACTAGCTGCAAAGTCAGACTCAACCCCCATATTGTAAACTATTTGTATATGAAGTTGAAATTAAGCTATATATGATATTTATAATGATTTCTTGGTGAATGTAGTACAACAGTTGTTGAAAGTTGATGTTTGTATATGCCTTTGTTTTAAAGTGGTCGCCATAGAAGTTGCGATCGTTGCAGAAGGAAGTTTGAAATTTAATGATCTATTCTCGGGAGAGTTCAGAAAGACGTCACATAGATACTGTAGCCACACGGTGTCCTCGAACCCACTTAGCTATGGTTGATATTTCTGAGATTTTTATCAAAAGCTTCTAAATCATTACCGAACATGTTGACTTCAATTTATTCCTGTCTCTGCTAGATTTACAAGAAAATTTTTATCTTCAAAATTCTTCTAAATTACAAAAAAAAAAAAAAAAAAAAAAAAAAAAATCATACAGATATGGATATTGGGACTTTAAATAATCAAACACCATAGGATTAGTTCCATCTTGTAACAGTAACCAAGTCTGACGTGTTTTAAAAGGAAATTTTTTCTTCTTAAACGTAATGCATCACAACTGACATTTCACTTGATAATGGTAGATTGGTTATAAAAATAAATAGGTTGAGCATGCATACTAAATGTCTGTGTGCTTATTGAAAGAAAAAATAAGACATTAGTTCTTGTCATATTTAGCTGTAGCCAACACCAGAAAAAACTTTAATGCTTCAAACTGACAGAGTTGTGGAGACTTTACTGTAAAGCCCCTATCATTAACTCCCATTGTGGAGACTTTACTGTAAAGCCCCTATCATTAACTCCCATTGTGGAGACTTTACTGTAAAGCCCCTATCATTAACTCCCATTGTGGAGACTTTACTGTAAAGCCCCAATCATTAACTCCCATTGTGGACACTTTACTGGAAAGCCCCTATCATTAACTCCCATTGTGGAGACTTAACTGTAAAGCCCCTATCATTAACTCCCATTGTGGAGACTTTACTGTAAAGCCCCTATCATTAACTCCCATTGTGGAGACTTTACTGTAAAGCCCCTATCATTAACTCCCATTGTGGAGACTTTACTGTAAAGACCCTATCATTAACTCCCATTGTGAAGACTTTACTGGAAAGCCCCAATCATTATCTCCCATTGTGGAGACTTTACTGTAAAGCCCCTATCATTAACTCCCATTGTGGAGACTTCTTTACTGTAAAGCCCCTATCATTAACTCCCATTGTGGAGACTTTACTGTAAAGCCCCTATCATTAACTCCCATTGTGGAGACTTTACTGTAAAGCCCCTATCATTAACTCCCATTGTGGAGACTTTACTGTAAAGCCCCTATCATTAACTCCCATTGTGGAGACTTGTCTGTAAAGCCCCTATCATTAACTCCCATTGTGGAGACTTTACTGTAAAGCCCCTATCATTAACTCCAATTGTGGAGACTTTACTGTAAAGCCCCTATCATTAACTCCCATTGTGGAGACTTTACTGTAAAGCCCCTATCATTAACTCCCATTGTGGAGACTTTACTCTAAAGCTCCTATCATTAACTCCCATTGCGGAGACTTTACTGTAAAGCCCCTATCATTAACTCTCATTGTGGAGACTTTACTGTAAAGCCCCTATCA
Organism: Argopecten irradians; assembly: GCF_041381155.1. Classification (NCBI taxonomy): domain Eukaryota; kingdom Metazoa; phylum Mollusca; class Bivalvia; order Pectinida; family Pectinidae; genus Argopecten; species Argopecten irradians. Next base: position 2,646,812 of record NC_091143.1, on the reverse strand, counting down.
TTAACTCCCATTGTGGAGACTTTACTCTAAAGCTCCTATCATTAACTCCCTTTGTGGAGACTCTACTGTAAAGCCCCTATAATTAACTCCCATTGTGGAGACTTTACTGTAAAGCCCCTATCATTAACTCCCATTGTGGAGACTTTACTCTAAAGCCTCTATCATTAACTCCCATTGTGGAGACTTTACTGGAAAGCCCCTATCATTAACTCCCATTGTGGAGACTTTACTGTAAAGCCCCTATCATTAACTCCCATTGTGGAGACTTTACTGTAAAGACCCTATCATTAACTCCCATTGTGGAGACTTGTCTGTAAAGCCCCTATCATTAACTCCCATTGTGGAGACTTTACTGTAAAGCCCCTATCATTAACTCCAATTGTGGACACTTTACTGTAAAGCCCCTATCATTAACTCCCATTGTGGAGACTTTACTGTAAAGCCCCTATCATTAACTCCCATTGTGGAGACTTTACTCTAAAGCTCCTATCATTAACTCCCATTGCGGAGACTTTACTGTAAAGCCCCTATCATTAACTCTCATTGTGGAGACTTTACTGTAAAGCCCCTATCATTAACTCCCATTGTGGAGACTTTACTCTAAAGCTCCTATCATTAACTCCCTTTGTGGAGACTCTACTGTAAAGCCCCTATCATTAACTCCCATTGTGGAGACTTTACTGTAAAGCCCCTATCATTAACTCCCATTGTGGAGACTTTACTCTAAAGCCCCTATCATTAACTCCCATTGTGGAGACTTTACTGGAAAGCCCCTATCATTAACTCCCATTGTGGAGACTTTACTGTAAAGCCCCTATCATTAACTCCCATTGTGGAGACTTTACTGTAAAGCCCCTATCATTAACTCCCATTGTGGAGACTTGTCTGTAAAGCCCCTATCATTAACTCCCATTGTGGAGACTTTACTGTAAAGCCCCTATCATTAACTCCCATTGTGGAGACTTGTCTGTAAAGCCCCTATCATTAACTCCCATTGTGGAGACTTTACTCTAAAGCCCCTATCATTAACTCCAATTGTGGAGACTTTACTGTAAAGCCCCTATCATTAACTCCCATTGTGGAGACTTGTCTGTAAAGCCCCTATCATTAACTCCCATTGTGGAGACTTTACTGTAAAGCCCCTATCATTAACTCCAATTGTGGAGACTTTACTGTAAAGCCCATATCATTAACTCCCATTGTGGAGACTTTACTGTAAAGCCCCTATCATTAACTCCCATTGTGGAGACTTTACTGTAAAGCCCTAATCATTAACTCCAATTGTGGAGACTTTACTGTAAAGCCCCTATCATTAACTCCCATTGTGGAGACTTTACTGGAAAGCCCCAATCATTAACTCCCATTGTGGAGACTTTACTGTAAAGCCCCTATCATTAACTCCCATTGTGGAGACTTTACTGTAAAGCCCCTATCATTAACTCCCATTGTGGAGACTTTACTGTAAAGCCCCTATCATTAACTCCCATTGTGGAGACTTTACTGTAAAGCCCCTATCATTAACTCCCATTGTGGAGACTTTACTGTAAAGCCCCTATCATTAACTCCCATTGTGGAGACTTTACTGTAAAGCCCCTATCATTAACTCCCATTGTGGAGACTTTACTGTAAAGCCCCTATCATTAACTCCCATTGTGGAGACTTTACTGTAAAGCCCCTATCATTAACTCCCATTGTGGAGACTTTACTGTAAAGCCCCTATCATTAACTCCCATTGTGGAGACTCTACTGTAAAGCCCCTATCATTAACTCCCATTGTGGAGACTCTACTGTAAAGCCCCTATCATTAACTCCCATTGTGGAGACTCTACTGTAAAGCCCCTATCATTAACTCCCATTGTTGAGACTTTACTGTAAAGCCCCTATCATTAACTCCAATTGTGGAGACTTTACTCTAAAGCCCCTATCATTAACTCCCATTGTGGAGACTCTACTGTAAAGCCCCTACCATTAACTCCCATTGTGAAGACTTTACTGGAAAGCCCCTATCATTAACTCCCATTGTGGACACTTTACTGGAAAGCCCCTATCATTAACTCCCATTGTGGACACTTTACTGGAAAGCCCCTATCATTAACTCCCATTGTGGAGACTTTACTGTAAAGCCCCTATCATTAACTCCCATTGTGGAGACTTTACTGTAAAGCCCCTATCATTAACTCCCATTGTGGACACTTTACTGGAAAGCCCCTATCATTAACTCCCATTTTGGAGACTTTACTGTAAAGCCCCTATCATTAACTCCCATTGTGGAGACTTTACTGTAAAGCCCCTATCATTAACTCCCATTGTGGAGACTTTACTGTAAAGCCCCTATCATTAACTCCCATTGTGGAGACTTTACTGTAAAGCCCCTATCATTAACTCCCAAGTATCAATTTATAAATTCATTATGATGGTGCATCAGTTGGGGAGATATTTTTGTAATAAATTTTAGGTGAGTTCTCCGAAGATTTTACAAAAATAGATAAGATATTAGTGAGCAAGGTCATATACTTCAGATTAAGTATATTATATTTAGCACTTTATAATGAGACTGCGATCTTGTAACAAGGCAAGTTAAGGGACACGCTCTGTGTTAACTATATAGGAAGCATGTGTATTTACAAAATTCTGTGTTTCAATCATGGTTTATATTCCACTATTTGATTTGTACAATCTTTGTTTATTACTCATTTACCCATGAAAATTCAAAATGAACTGTTCCAGCAAAAGAATTCCAGTTTGACTTATGAATCACTTAAAAGAGCCATAAATGACAAATATTGAAGATATTTTTTATTGATAATTCAACAGGAAGTTAACACGATAGTAACAGGTCATCAAATTTCATTCACCCCTGAAAACACATGCAGACTCTTCTAAATCAAAGACTAGACCAGTCCACTTTGAAATCTTAGGAGCGAATGAATTAGGGAAAAGAGATCAGTTCTATAATACACTGTAAAAGTAAGGGGCCCAAGAGCAAGACTTGATTAACCTAAAAGGTTGTCTCAAGAGATGGATGACACAGAGTATAATTTGTTTTATTTCTTGGTTTATTTTTGTTGACAGTCCCGTGTGGCAGCAGCTAGGTGAGTGTGAAGATACTTGATATATACTGTTTTACACAGACAAACTCATGCTACACTGGTATAGTCATCCATATATACTTACATTCGTCTGCAAGGTCAGAAAAGGTTAAAATATTGAGATTACCAAGACAGAATTGATAACATACGATTGGTGTATGGTTTCAAAATGCATCTAAGGGCGTATGCTGCCTTACTATGACAAGTGTTTACATTAAGTCAGAGTTACTCCCCTTTAACTGAATCTCTCTCATCAACAAGAGGCCCAGAGGGCCTGTATCGCTCACCTGGTTTGACATGCCTAGTAATGTTCTGAATACAGGTTCATTGTTTCTTTTCTGAAGGAATTTGAATATCTACCTCTAATTCCCCTATTGGGCCCCACTCTTTCTGCTCCAGGGAGTCAAAGCCAAAATTTATACAAATTCTGTTAACCCCAAGGATGTTTCTGGGCCAAATTTGGTTAAAATCCAAGCACAACTTTATGACTAGTAGCGATTTATAGGATTTACCGCTATTTCCCATATTGGGCCTTGCCCCTCCTGCCCCCATGTGTCAGAGCCAAAATTTATACAAACTCTATTCCCCTTCCCCCATGGATGTTTGTGGTCAAATTTGGTTTCAATCCATGCAGAACTTTAAGACAAGTAGCGATTTATCAGATTTACCTCTATTTCCCATATTTGGCCCCACCCCTCCTGCCCCTGGGGGGTCAGAGCCAAAATTTATACAAGTTCTGTTCCCCTTCCCCCTAGGATGTTTCTGGCCAAATTTGGTTACAATTCATGCAGAACTCTAGGACAAGTAGCGATTTATAGGATTTACCTCTATTTCCCCTATTGGGCCCCGCCTTTCCTGCCCCCGGGGGGTCAGAGCCAAAATTTATACAAGTTCTGTTCCCCTTCACCCAAGGATGTTTGTGGCCAAATTTGGTTATAATCCATGCAGAACTCTATGACTAGTAGCGATTTAAAGGAAATGTTGACGGACGGACGACGGACGCCGCGCCATGACATAAGCTCACCGGCCCTTCGGGCCAGGTGAGCTAAAAAACAATAAAAAGTTTTCTCCCTCAAATAGATGTTCAAAAAATAATTCAAAGCTTAGTTTATTCTTTTAATTCATTGATATCAGATTCAATCTGTAGAAGCTTTTTAATGTTTGTAGAAATCTTCTGGAATAAAGGATGTGTAGAGTAAGGTAGCATACCTCCTTAACATTCCAAAGGATTATCAGGTGACGATACAAGGTGGTATTTAATCTGGTGTAATTGATCGGTAATAACAAGCTATACATGTTCTTATAAAACAGATACATAACACATACAACGCATATATTAATGGTGAATTATACATTGTCTTTTATAAAATCAGTTTGTTTTGATATCTGATTGGATATGCGTTACACCTATCTTATTTCCAATTTTGAAGACACCTAATAGTCTTTATCTATAAAGCTATATTACAATTGGCAATAACACATAAAATACAAATTATAATTACTTTTTTAGTTACACAATTACCAACTGTTTTCCTAGAGTTTCTGTAGTAACGAGACAGGATTGGTCGCGACATTGTTAGGTATAGGATGTAATAATGCTATATCTATATTACTATAGAAACTTACGCTATTTCCTCCTCCAGAGCTTTCCTGAACAGCTTGAGAAGGAGGTACTCCTCTCTCTGGTTTGAGCCGTAATTAAATAACGAGTAAATGACCGACTCCATGAACTTTGTAGTGCGACTCTGTGGCATCTCGAAGATGAGTTTGGCGAGGTAGGAAGGATTTGTCTGTAATAGGTAGAACAGGTACTGGTAGGCCTCCAGTCGGTCATGACAGTCTTTACTTAACGCCTTCAGCCCCTTTGGAACACTCTGGCTCATTTCTTTGTGTTTGGAGAGTTTCTTGTCATGGCTAACAACATCCTGATGAGGTCAATAGAGTCAACATTATCAATAACACACAGCAAATCTTTCACTGTTATTATATCCATTAACTTCCCCATTATCATAACCATTAAATTTCCCGTTATTATAACCATTAACTTCCCCATTATTATAACCATTAACTTCCCTGTTATTATAACCATTAACTTCCCCATTATTATAACCATTTACTTCCCCATTATTATAACCATTTACTTCCCCATTATTATAACCATTAACTTCCCTGTTATTATAACCATTAACTTCCCCATTATTATAACCATTAACTTCCCTGTTATTATAACCATTAACTTCCCTGTTATTATAACCATTAACTTCCCTGTTATTATAACCATTAACTTCCCTGTTATTATAACCATTAACTTCCCTGTTATTATAACCATTAACTTCCCTGTTATTATAACCATTAACTTCCCTGTTATTATAACCATTAACTTCCCTGTTATTATAACCATTAACTTCCCTTTATTATAACCATTAACTTCCCTTATTATACATTAACTTCCCGTTATTATAACCATTAACTTCCCATTATTATAACCATTAACTTCCCCATTATTATAACCATTAACTTCCCTTATTATAACCATTAACTTCCCATTATTATAACCATTAACTTCCCGTTATTATAACCATTAACTTCCCGTTATTATAACCATTAACTTCCCGTTATTATAACCATTAACTTCCCTTATAAACCATTAACTTCCCGTATTATAACCATTAACTTCCTTATTATAACCATTAACTTCCCTTATTATAACCATTAACTTCCCCATTATTATAACCATTAACTTCCCCATTATTATAACCATTAACTTCCCTTATTATAACCATTAACTTCCCTTATTATAACCATTAACTTCCCTTATTATAACCATTAACTCCTTATTTAACCATTAACTTCCTTATTATAACCATTAACTTCCCATTATTATAACCATTAACTTCCCTGTTATTATAACCATTAACTTCCCATTATTATAACCATTAACTTCCCATTATTATAACCATTAACTTCCCTTATTATAACCATTAACTTCCCTTATTATAACCATTAACTTCCCTGTTATTATAACCATTAACTTCCCGTTATTATAACCATTAACTTCCCTGTTATTATAACCATTAACTTCCCCTTATTATAACCATTAACTTCCCCATTATTATAACCATTAACTTCCCTTATTATAACCTTAAATTCCCATTATTATAACCATTAACTTCCCTGTTATTATAACCATTAACTTCCCTTATTATAACCATTAACTTCCCTGTTATTATAACCATTAACTTCCCTGTTATTATAACCATTAACTTCCCTGTTATTATAACCATTAACTTCCCTGTTATTATAACCATTAACTTCCCTTATTATAACCATTAACTTCCCCTGTTATTATAACCATTAACTTCCCTGTTATTATAACCATTAACTTCCCTGTTATTATAACCATTAACTTCCCTGTTATTATAACCATTAACTTCCCTGTTATTATAACCATTAACTTCCCTGTTATTATAACCATTAACTTCCCTGTTATTATAACCATTAACTTCCCTGTTATTATAACCATTAACTTCCCTGTTATTATAACCATTAACTTCCCTGTTATTATAACCATTAACTTCCCTGTTATTATAACCATTAACTTCCCTGTTATTATAACCATTAACTTCCCTGTTATTATAACCATTAACTTCCCTGTTATTATAACCATTAACTTCCCCATTATTATAACCATTAACTTCCCCATTATTATAACCATTAACTTCCCATTATTATAACCATTAACTTCCCTGTTATTATAACCATTAACTTCCCTTTATTATAACCATTAACTTCCCTGTTATTATAACCATTAACTTCCCCGTTATTATAACCATTAACTTCCCTGTTATTATAACCATTAACTTCCCTGTTATTATAACCATTAACTTCCCTGTTATTATAACCATTAACTTCCCTGTTATTATAACCATTAACTTCCCTGTTATTATAACCATTAACTTCCCTGTTATTATAACCATTAACTTCCCTGTTATTATAACCATTAACTTCCCTGTTATTATAACCATTAACTTCCCCTGTTATTATAACCATTAACTTCCCCATTATTATAACCATTAACTTCCCTGTTATTATAACCATTAACTTCCCTGTTATTATAACCATTAACTTCCCTGTTATTATAACCATTAACTTCCCCATTATTATAACCATTAACTTCCCTGTTATTATAACCATTAACTTCCCTGTTATTATAACCATTAACTTCCCTGTTATTATAACCATTAACTTCCCTGTTATTATAACCATTAACTTCCCCATTATTATAACCATTAACTTCCCTGTTATTATAACCATTTACTTCCCTGTTATTATACCATTAACTCCTTATTATAACCATTAACTTCCCTGTTATTATAACCATTAACTTCCCTGTTATTATAACCATTAACTTCCCTGTTATTATAACCATTAACTTCCCTGTTATTATAACCATTAACTTCCCTGTTATTATAACCATTAACTTCCCTGTTATTATAACCATTAACTTCCCTGTTATTATAACCATTAACTTCCCTGTTATTATAACCATTAACTTCCCTGTTATTATAACCATTAACTTCCCTTTATTATAACCATTAACTTCCCTTATTATAACCATTAACTTCCCTTTATTATAACCATTAACTTCCCTGTTATTATAACCATTAACTTCCCTGTTATTATAACCATTAACTTCCCATTATTATATAACCATTAACTTCCCGTTATTATAACCATTAACTTCCTTATTAACTTCCCTGTTATTATAACCATTAACTTCCCTGTTATTATAACCATTAACTTCCCTGTTATTATAACCATTAACTTCCCTGTTATAACATTAACTTCCCTGTTATTATAACCATTAACTTCCCTGTTATTATAACCATTAACTTCCCTGTTATTATAACCATTAACTTCCCTGTTATTATAACCATTAACTTCCCTGTTATTATAACCATTAACTTCCCTGTTATTATTTAACTTCTATTATAACCATTAACTTCCCTGTTATTATAACCATTAACTTCCCTGTTATTATAACCATTAACTTCCCTGTTATTATAACCATTAACTTCCCTGTTATTATAACCATTAACTTCCCTGTTATTATAACCATTAACTTCCCTGTTATTATAACCATTAACTTCCCTTTATTATAACCATTAACTTCCCTGTTATTATAACCATTAACTTCCCTGTTATTATAACCATTAACTTCCCGTTATTATAACCATTAACTTCCCTTATTATAACCATTAACTTCCCTGTTATTATAACCATTAACTTCCCTGTTATTATAACCATTAACTTCCCTGTTATTATAACCATTAACTTCCCTGTTATTATAAACCATTAACTTCCTGTTATTAACCATTAACTTCCCTGTTATTATAACCATTAACTTCCCTGTTATTATAACCATTAACTTCCCGTTATTATAACCATTAACTTCCCTGTTATTATAACCATTAACTTCCCTGTTATTTATAACCATTAACTTCCCTGTTATTATAACCATTAACTTCCCTGTTATTATAACCATTAACTTCCCTGTTATTATAACCATTAACTTCCCTGTTATTATAACCATTTACTTCCCTGTTATTATAACCATTAACTTCCCTGTTATTATAACCATTAACTTCCCCGTTATTATAACCATTAACTTCCCTTATTATAAACCATTAACTTCCCGTTATTATAACCATTAACTTCCCTGTTATTATAACCATTAACTTCCCGTTATTATAACCATTAACTTCCCTGTTATTATAACCATTAACTTCCCCGTTATTATAACCATTAACATCCCCATTATTATAACCATTAACTTCCCTGTTATTATAACCATTAACTTCCCCATTATTATAACCATTAACTTCCCTGTTATTATAACCATTAACTTCCCTGTTATTATAACCATTAACTTCCCTGTTATTATAACCATTAACTTCCCCTTTATTATAACCATTAACTTCCCTGTTATTATAACCATTAACTTCCCTGTTATTATAACCATTAACTTCCCTGTTATTATAACCATTAACTTCCCTGTTATTATAACCATTAACTTCCCTGTTATTATAACCATTAACTTCCCCATTATTATAACCATTAACTTCCCCGTTATTATAACCATTAACTTCCCCATTATTATAACCATTAACTTCCCGTTATTATAACCATTAACTTCCCTGTTATTATAACCATTAACTTCCCCATTATTCTTTATTATAACCATTAACTTCCCTGTTATTATAACCATTAACTTCCCTGTTATTATAACCATTAACTTCCCTGTTATTATAACCATTAACTTCCCTGTTATTATAACCATTAACTTCCCTGTTATTATAACCATTAACTTCCCTGTTATTATAACCATTAACTTCCCCTTTATTATAACCATTAACTTCAAATTATTATAACCATTAACTTCCCTGTTATTATAACCATTAACTTCCCTGTTATTATAACCATTAACTTCCCTGTTATTATAAACCATTAACTTCCCTGTTATTATAACCATTAACTTCCCCGTTATTATAACCATTAACTTCCCGTTATTATAACCATTAACTTCCCTGTTATTATAACCATTAACTTCCCTGTTATTATAACCATTAACTTCCCTGTTATTATAACCATTAACTTCCCTGTTATTATAACCATTAACTTCCCTGTTATTATAACCATTAACTTCCCCATTATTATAACCATTAACTTCCCTGTTATTATAACCATTAACTTCCCTGTTATTATAACCATTAACTTCCCCGTTATTATAACCATTAACTTCCCTGTTATTATAACCATTTCTTCCCTTTATTATAACCATTAACTTCCCTGTTATTATAACCATTAACTTCCCTGTTATTATAACCATTAACTTCCCGTTATTTAACCATTAACTTCCCTGTTATTATAACCATTAACTTCCCTGTTATTATAACCATTAACTTCCCTGTTATTATAACCATTAACTTCCCGTTATTATAACCATTAACTTCCCGTTATTATAACCATTAACTTCCCTGTTATTATAACCATTAACTTCCCTGTTATTATAACCATTAACTTCCCTTATTATAACCATTAACTTCCCTGTTATTATAACCATTAACTTCCCTGTTATTATAACCATTAACTTCCCTTATTATAACCATTAACTTCCCTGTTATTATAACCATTAACTTCCCGTTATTATAACCATTAACTTCCCTGTTATTATAACCATTAACTTCCTTATTATAACCATTAACTTCCCTTATTATAACCATTAACTTCCCTGTTATTATAACCATTATTTATTAACCATTCCCCTGTTATTATAACCATTAACTTCCCCATTATTATAACCATTAACTTCCCTGTTATTATAACCATTAACTTCCCCATTATTATAACCATTAACTTCCCCATTATTATAACCATTAACTTCCCTGTTATTATAACCATTAACTTCCCCGTTATTATAACCATTAACTTCCCCATTATTATAACCATTAACTTCCCCGTTATTATAACCATTAACTTCCCCGTTATTATAACCATTAACTTCCCCATTATTATAACCATTAACTTCCCCGTTATTATAACCATTAACTTCCCCATTATTATAACCATTAACTTCCCTGTTATTATAACCATTAACTTCCCCATTATTATAACCATTAACTTCCCCATTATTATAACCATTAACTTCCCCATTATTATAACCATTAACTTCCCTGTTATTATAACCATTAACTTCCCTGTTATTATAACCATTAACTTCCCTGTTATTATAACCATTTACTTCCCCGTTATTATAACAATTAACTTCCCCGTTATTATAACCATTAACTTCCCATTATTATAACCATTTACTTCCCCATTATTATAACCATTAACTTCCCTGTTATTATAACCATTAACTTCCCTGTTATTATAACCATTAACTTCCCTGTTATTATAACCATTAACTTCCCTGTTATTATAACCATTAACTTCCCCGTTATTACAGCTATTAACTTCCCCTTTATTCTAACCCTTATGAGCAGACATTTGCCTTGACCAGATCTATCCTACCTGTTGGATAATCCTGTTTTTGATGATGTATCCTTACCTGTAGTGAAATCCTGTTTTTGATGAGGAGTCCTATCTTAATGTCCATCGTATCCAGGTCATGCTCTAGTTGTTGTGTTGACCGAATCTCAGTCACCACCTGTTGTCTCAGCCTCTGTAGCTCTGTAAAATAATTAGGGTTGTCTCAAAAAATCTTTACATACAAAACAAAAATGTTCTTAACATCCAAAATTAAACAGATTTTCTAAGTATAGCTTAATGCAACTGTAAAATAGATACATTATTGTGACATTATTATATAATTGATATGCCGGTCAGTGGTAAGTCCAGTGGCTATGGTCATTTACCTATTTCCTCCGAGTAGTCCACGTCACTGGTGTCCAGCAGATGGACAAACTTCTGGACAACATTGAGGGGAGGGTTGTCTTCGTGCACTGAAATACAAATTAATTTACCTCTTAGTAAGTAAGTAACTAAGGCTTATTTAAATCAACATTGAACAAAGAAAGACGTGTATCAAAGTCAACAGTTCTATCACTCAGTAACACTATTAATTAGGAGCCTGTGATGGTAGCATGTTTAAAGTTCTTCATTTATTATTTCCTATTGTACTATATATGTTTAATGTTGAGATGAGAACAATCTTTGGTACTAATCCATAGGAGGTATTTTCCCCACATTTATTAATTTCTATATACTAATCCATGGGAGGTATTTTTCCCGCATTTCTAACACTGGTTCACTTGTATAGAAAGAATGTTGATCAGTTCATGCTTACTTAATGCTTTGTAGTCATTCTTGGCTTTGTTAGACCGTACAAAGGCCTGGATCTTTATAACTTCAGCTTCCTGTTATACAGAAACATCATCAACTAATAATAATAATAAATAATCCTCTCAAATATTCCATTTCAATAAGAGAACCCCAAGGAATCTTGGCACCCACCAAACAACAATATGTCTGATAATGGAAAAAAGGTATCTTTTCTCTGCTTTTCAAACTTTTAAAATATACTACATATAAAATTGGCCATCTTCTTCACCAATCTACAGCTCTAGGGGAACCTGCACATGAAATTTGATACAAATCCCTTCAGTACTTTCTAAGAAATAGTGGTAACAAACTTCAATTATCAAAATCCAATGTGGCGGCCTGTTGGCCATCTTGGATGCCATTTGGTCCCAAAATTCAATATGCAACATAAAGGCTCTAGGGGAACCTGGATATGAAATTTGAGACAGATCTCTTCAATATTTTTTTGAGAATTAGCTGCAACAAACTTCAACTATCATAATCCAAGATGGCAGCCTATCAGCCATCATGTTGACCGATCGATCCCAAATCGCAATATGCACAACTAAGGCCTTAAATGAACCTACATATGAAATTTTAGAATGATCCATTCAGTACTTTCTGAGAAATAGCGTTAAGAAATTTTAACTATCAAATTCCAAGCTGACCGCCTGGTGCCCATCTTGTTGACCAATCAGTCCTAAATCGCAATATTCACAGCTATGGCCATAGGGGAACCTACATATAAAATTTGAGAATGATCCTTTCAGTATTTATTGAGAAATTGCGATATAGCGATAACAAACTTTAAATATCAAAATCCAAGATGGCTGCCTGGCCGCCATCTTGTTGACCAATTGATCCCAAAACGCAATATGCACAACTAGGGCAACTTGCATATGAAATATGAGAAACATCCCTTCAGTACTCTCTGAGAAATAGCAGTAACAAACTGTAACTATCAAAATCCAAGATGAATGCCTGGTGGCAATCTTGTTGATCGATTGGTCTTTAAATGCAATATGCACATCTAGGGCCCTTGGGGAACCTACACGTCAAATTTGAGAATGATCCATTCAGTACTTTCTGGGAAATACTGATAACAATAATTGTTAGCAGATGGACAGATGGAAGGAGGACTAGGGACAAAAGCGATTCGAATAGCCCACCACCTGATGATGATGATGGGCTTATCTATTCATTAAATTATCCAGAATTGACAGTCTCCATTGTGGTTATTGGGTTTTTAATCAGGCTTTTTGTATTATGAAACAATTTGAAAAGAAGGAATCAGTCATCAAAATTATAACCATATTCGATGTAATTAGCGCCCAGGGCGTTTAAAAAATTGTAAATTAGGGGGCACTTATTAGTGAACCATATTGTAAGTTGTGGATGAAAAAAATCAGCAATATCTTAACTCTTTCTGTACTCATGGCACGTTAATCTGTTACACTAACACGCCTATTAACTTATGCATTGTTATGTCATGATTCACATGAGACACAAGTTCATTAATTATGAGATACAATGCTGATGTTAGAGGCATCATGTTGTGAAATAATTTAATTCATGGGATGATCGGCGCTTATACAACTTCAACTTCTTCTCCAGAAAAGGGGAGGGCACTAATTACAGTGAATACGGTAAGTGTTTTTTCTCTCAAGCTATGGTCAACCTTAATCTCGGACACTTTGGTTGATACTTACATGATCTCTGAAGAATTTTAGACGTTGGCGATATTTTGATTGCTCTCTCCACATGCGTACTACAGCTTGTAGCTAAGAAAAAGGAATAACTTTGTCATGAATTCAAGATAGCATATAATTGCACTGGGTACTTTTGAAAAGCTCAATAGTTTCTTATTCTGATATATAACTCTAGGTCATACAATGTCTACCATCTCTATAAGCACATGCAATTTTTTATTAATTTTTTTTTTTTTTTTTTTTGTGTGTGTGTGTATATTCATTAGAGATTTTATGAGAATTACAGATAAACAGTTTAGTTCGGGATAATTCCAGCTCATTTCTATCTTATTTGAACTTGACGCCATAGATTACTTTGGTTGTCAACAGTAACAAATGATTGTTGTCGACGGAAATAGCTGATTGTTGTCGACCTACTTTTATTGTCGAGGGTAACAGTTGGTTGATGTTGACCTACTTTAATTGTCGATGGTAAGATGATTGTTGTCGACCTACTTTTATTGTCGAATGTAACAGTTGATTGTTGTTGACCTACTTTTGTTGTCGATGGAAATAGTTGATTGTTGACGACCTACTTTTATTGTTGACGGTAACAGTTGATTGTTGTCGACCTACTTTTGTTGTCGATGGTAACAGATGATTGTTGTCGACCTACTTTTGTTGTCGATGGTAACAGATGATTGTTGTCGACCTACCTTGACCACAGCGTCGTGGTTATCTTGGAGATAGTCGAGCCTTTCCTTGTAACCTTTTCGTTGCTTGTAACCTTTCCAACAGGCCTGTAATTATCACATATATCAATAGAGGTAGTAAAAGGTCCACAGGGCCTTTATAGTCAATACAAATGTAGAATTGAATAACTGATCTGAGCAATGAAATAGATGATTAACAGTCTAAAGATAATGATAAACAAACAAGAGACAATAGGCCTGTATCTGCTTCTCTCGATCCCTCTGATGGAGTAAATCAGAGGATTGTATCATATTTGATCAAAGGTTCAGATAAACACCAAGTCTATCAGCAATACTAGGACCAGGTAATTTATGCCGATATGATCATATGGTGATTTACCTGTATCCCCCCTCTTATATCTTGTATACAGTGTTACACTAATTCCATTACCTACATTGTTATGACCGAGGATATATAATGTAACAAGGAGGTCAATCAATGAATTACCTGAATTTTGGTGATGGCAGGAAGCTGTTTGTTCATAAAGTTGACCCTGTCAAGGTATGTCTTCCTAGCTAAGTGGCCCCTCACACAGGACTGTATCTTCACAATAAAGTTCTCGTTAGCCTTAAACAATAGTTCCCGGTCGTGCTCAGCTGTCACCTCTGACACCACTTTCTGTCACAAGAAGACAAAGATTAATTGAAAAATGGTTGTTTGGACTACATATTTATGGTTGAGATTACTTCCCTCAAATGATGATAATTGACTTTTTAATTTTTGCATCATGGAATCAACAATAGGTTCTTTATATATCCTTAACAATTCATTAGTTATGTAATTTACTAGCCAACTGATGTATTTTGTTCACGAAATAGGAACGTACATATAATAGGTCTTCATACAGAGTTTCAATAAGCAAGGTGCATATTTACACACATTACTGTGTATGATAATTGAAAAGGGAAATAACTCTGTAAGTTACGATCTAATTAGGTCAATTTTCAAACTTGTTCAAGATAATTCCAAATGTAGTGTATCCTACACGATGTGTTGACATACCTGTACCTCCTCCTTGGTGAGGAGACTGTGATCTTTATTGACTCCGTCGTGTCGGGCCCACACATACTCTTGGTCATGGGTGTTGTAGAAAAATTTTGAGCCGTCTTTCAATCGGTTCATCATCCAACCACTTCCACACTCTCCTGTAACCATGGTAACAACATGTCATCAAGGCAATTTTAATTGGTTCCCTAACAGTTAATGGAGGGAGCTACCTAGAACTGTAAACCCCCATACTCTGGTCTTCCACTATGTAAATGTTGTTCTATAATGTTTCCATGGTAACTGTTATTGAAGCATGTAATGAGTCAAATTATATGTTACACCAATTAAGCTTTATAAAGTTTGAACAAAATTGATTCAAAAATGGCAATTTCACAAAACCTATACATCTACATTGACAGGAGGGAAGGGGGTTATGACAAGAGCTGTTAGAGGAGAGCATGTTACGCTCACTTCAGTCAGTCTTTACTGATACAACTTTTATCAGACATTTTTACACCTTAGGCCCCTTGACTTTTCTCTTGTCATTATCCATATCAACACTTATGATTGGATCTAATGTTAAAGCCTACATCAGTATCTGTTGTTAGGAGACCTCAGTATTCGTCCTTCCTACCTTTCTGTGCCTTGCTGTTTCCCGCCTCCACAAGTCTCTGGAGATACATGTCTTTACACTCAGGAACAACACTATGTAGGGCAAGGTCACTCGAGGTCAAAGCATTCAAAAGTAGGTCACTGTCATTTTCATGAGAAACTTTGTTGACTTCTTCGACAGCCAAGGATGCTGAAAGTGTAACAAGGATTGGAGTGAACAAAGAACATACACCCTGAAAGTGCAACAAGGATTGGTGTGAACAAAGAGCATTTACCCTGAAAGTGTAACAAGGATTGGAGTGAACAAAGAGCATTTACCCTGAAAGTGTAACAAGGATTGGTGTGAACAAAGAGCATACACCCTGAAAGTGTAACAAGGATTGGTGTGAACAAAGAGCATATACTCTGAAAGTGTAACAAGGATTGGTGTGAACAAAGAGCATATACTCTGAAAGTGTAACAAGGATTGGTGGGAACAAAGAGCATACACCCTGAAAGTGTAACAAGGATTGGAGTGAACAAAGAACATACACCCTGAAAGTGTAACAAGGATTGGAGTGAACAAAGAACATACACCCTGAAAGTGTAACAAGGATTGGAGTGAACAAAGAGCATATACCCTGAACTGAAAGTGTAACAAGGATTGTAGTGAACAAAGAGCATATACCCTGAAAGTGTAACAAGGATTGGTGTGAACAAAGAGCATATACTCTGAAAGTGTAACAAGGATTAGAGTGAACAAAGAGCATACAACTGTATTGGACATATTGGAACTAATTGCCAGTAACTCGTACTTTACCAATGTTGTTTTAGTATTTTAAGTCGGGGTATTGGAATACCTGATCATCATCCAATATAGATACATAGATGATACCTACTTTTCAGCCCTTATTCAGCGTCCCGATTAGCACTGCTATAAACAGATACAGAGATGATACCTACTTTTCAGCCCTATTTCAGCGTCCCGATTAGCACTGCTATAAATAGATACATAGATGATACCTACTTTTCAGCCCTATTTCAGCGTCACAATAAGTACTGCCATAAATAGATACAGAGATGATACCTACTTTTCAGCCCTATTTCAGCGTCCCGATTAGCACTGCTATAA
Organism: Argopecten irradians; assembly: GCF_041381155.1. Taxonomy (NCBI): domain Eukaryota; kingdom Metazoa; phylum Mollusca; class Bivalvia; order Pectinida; family Pectinidae; genus Argopecten; species Argopecten irradians. Next base: position 2,629,710 of record NC_091143.1, on the reverse strand, counting down.
ATAGATACAAAGATGATACCTACTTTTCATGCAGCCCTATTTCAGCGTCACAATAAGTACTGCCATAAATAGATAGAGAGATGATACCTACTTTTCAGCCCTATTTCAGCGTCCAGATTAGCACTGCTATAAATAGATACAAAGATGATACCTACTTTTCAGCCCTATTTCAGCATCCGGATTAGCACTGCTATAAATAGATACAAAGATGATACCTACTTTTCAGCCCTATTTCAGCGTCCCGATTAGCACTGCTATAAATAGATAGAGAGATGATACCTACTTTTCAGCCCTATTTCAGCATCCCGATTAGCACTGCCAATGTTGTTCTGTATTTCCTCTACCCATAATACTGCGTCAGCATCACTCGATTCCTGATGTAAACAACAGTTATGAATTTAAATCAATAGAATTAATTAAAGAAAGCAAATGGCACAAGAGAAATATTCGTGATTGGTCCATTGGACAGCAGTTCAATAACACATCAACCAAAATGGTTCAACAACAACCTCGAAAAATACGAAAGTCTCTACATAACAAATATTTCATGTTACACTGTATATACATCTGGTAGTAAAACGTAGTAACCTGCTCTTTGGCTGTGATTTCTCGACACAACAGAACCTGATATCTGTAGGCGTTCTGGTCCTGAACATCGTCTAACTTAGCCGTTGGCTCCTGGAGAGCAGACAAGGTCACCTGAGGGTCACCCTGTCTGATAGCGTTGTTGATGTCACCAATCGCTAGCACACCTTAAAACACAAACAAATCTTGTCAATTCTGATCATTTTTACAGGAAATTTTTACCAGTCCCTATCTCTTTGGGATGGGACAGAAATAGGCATTATATAAACACTATAATCATGCCTCCTCCCAAAATGCATGAAATTTTCAAAACTGTTATTAAGTAATTAATTTGTTGTATTGAAGATATTAAGTAAATCTCTGTTTAAACTATCATGACTATTTTCTAATTTTGTAGCTGTGGTTGCCATAGTAACCATCCAAAATATGCATAAATTATGAAAATGTGGAAATTTGGACAATTTTAGCCATTTTGGCTAAGTCTTTGTCTTTGAAACTATAGAACACATCATTGAACAAACCAAATATTTACTGAGAATATGTATACACTTCAAATACATCTTTAGGAGAAATATAAAGTTTATTCAAGGATGCACTCTATGGTTTCTAAAACTGAGCAAAAATTTCCACATTTTTATAATTTCATATTTCGAGCGAGTTACCATCATGGCAACTGAAACTGCAAAATTAGAGAGCTACCTTTACATTTAAATTAGGGATGCACTAAATATGTCAAATCCAACAATTTAAATACTAAATAACAGTTTTGAAAATTTGATGGATTTGGGGGCCAAAAAGGGTCCAAACCATATACATTGTATTCAATCTATTGAATACAATTTTAAATGCTACCATTTTATTCCAATACCATCACTGATACCATTTTCTTCCATTTTTGATTTTATTTTTTCAAAGAATTAAATCCTGTATTAAGCCTTACTAAGACCAACACTAGCCAGAAAAACATGAACACTTGGCCTATACAGTACAGAGTACAGTGGTTAATCTTTTTGGTAAATTACTAAAGCTATATTCTCGTTTTCACTGAAAGCTATATTCTCGTTTTCACTGAAAGCTATATTCTTGTTTTCACTGAAAGCTATATTCTCGTTTTCACTGAAAGCTATATTCTCGTTTTCACTGAAAGCTATATTCTCGTTTTCACTGAAAGCTATATTCTCGTTTTCATTGAAAGCTATATTCTCATTTTCACTGAAAGCTATATTCTCGTTTTCACTGAAAGCTATATTCTCGTTTTCACTGAAAGCTATATTCTCGTTTTCATTGAAAGCTATATTCTCGTTTTCACTGAAAGCTATATATTCTCATTTTCACTGAAAGCTATATTCTCGTTTTCACTGAAAGCTATATTCTCGTTTTCACTGAAAGCTATATTCTCGTTTTCACTGAAAGCTATATTCTTGTTTTCACTGAAAGCTATATTCTCGTTTTCACTGAAAGCTATATTCTCGTTTTCACTGAAAGCTATATTCTCGTTTTCACTGAAAGCTATATTCTCGTTTTCATTGAAAGCTATATTCTCGTTTTCACTGAAAGCTATATATTCTCATTTTCACTGAAAGCTATATTCTCGTTTTCACTGAAAGCTATATTCTCGTTTTCACTGAAAGCTATATTCGTTTTCACTGAAAGCTATATTCTCGTTTTCACTGAAAGCTATATTCTCGTTTTCACTGAAAGCTATATTCTCGTTTTCACTGAAAGCTATATTCTCGTTTTCACTGAAAGCTATATTCTCGTTCTCACTGAAAGCTATATTCTTGTTTTCACTGAAAGCTATATATTCTCGTTTTCACTGAAATCTGCAAATATTAACGTCATCAAAAAATTCAGAAATTCATTGATAATAGATCTTAAAAGTATAGGAATTCATGAAGTGTAAAATTTGTCCTGGCCGAATATGCTCTGGCCGTTCAAGAAACTGTGAAATATTGACCCCACGCTATACAGTATTCAAAGGCTCTCTCTCCTAGGTCCTAGGTAGCTGTGATATCACCATGTGTACTTACGCTGGTGTTCCTCGCTGATCTGCTGATTCACCTGGTCAATGCTCGAACAGATCTCAAAGTGGGTCAGTAACGTACACGGCAACTGTAAAATACAAACAGACACATCAATAATAATAACAAGACAGTGTTGGCTACAACAATGGTTGACAACAATAAGATTGAAGTAAATAACTAACAGCATCTGTACAAATATACACGTCAGCATGAACAAGCTTACAAGTTTACAAATATACACGTCAGCATGAACAAGCTTATTGTAAAGCATTATTTGACTACTTTGGATACACACAATCAGATTAAAATCCTTATTCTTACTCCATTTTGTATAGTACAGGCAAACATCTCATATGGAGTCACCTTCTGGTAACCTTTCAGATTGACCAATCAAATGGCATCTTCCAAATTTCTTGACGGGGATGAAAAACTTTGAAGCTGTCAGAAGCATTTTTCTATGTGTATAATTATAGTCATTTTGCCTAAAGAGCATAACATAGCTACATGTATATCGTATGCATGTTGTTACAAAACAACATTCTCAATAATGAAGCTAAATAGAGTTATATATATAGATCTGAAATGAAGTATCTATAACAGTCACCAGAACACGACCCCGAATGGGATGTTGTCAGATCCTTTATTAAACAGTGAGAATAAGGATTTGTATATAAATCAGATTGACATAAGCAGCGTAGCGGTGCATGTTTAACTCGCTGGGTCCTAAGTATTCACTGTCACATTCTCACTGATTTGTAACATTAAACTTATCGTCTCAGACCTTGGAAACTCTCTTCCCTTACTTCACAATGGAGACTGACTAAGAAGAAAGGATATCAAGAACAATACTCAAATTTAGAAATTCACTCACTTAAAACATTCTTCCACATCAAATCGCATTTCTCCAAAATGACATTTAACAACAAAAGCCTTTATGTAAGTGTCATAGGCAGTCACTATGGGTCCCCCCCCCCACTTAAATTGCATTACAAACCATCTTAACTAAATTTAGCTGATAGGCAGTCACTATGGGTCCCCCCCCCCCCCACTTAAATTGCATTACAAACCATCTTAACTAAATTTAGCTGATAGAACATATAGAATGAATTTCATTAAAATCTGATGAGTTCTCAACAGTTGTAAGGAATTATCTCATCAGCTAACCATGCAGACATGCTGTGTGGCTAGTAGTAGTAGTTCTTGTAACAGTAAGTAAGTGTAACATATAACTGTTGTAGTGATCTGTTAGTTAACTTGGTTCAGGAAAAAAAGACTTAAACTGATAAACTTGTGATCGTTATAGAATTATAATATGTATTTGTTTGGCATATTATCAAGAGAACAGATACATTAAATGGCCACTCATTGACATGCTCAGTTGAGGATCACATCCAGCTATCTTGATCATCCCTCAAATGTCATCTAGATTACGGACACTGCAGCATTACCAAATATTACTACAACAATATAGACTGGTTAATTTGTCATTTCTCAGTAACCCAAAGCCACTACAGGTAGTGACCTTGAAACTTAAATCAGATCATATACCTGAGTAATAGTGTATAGCTAATTACAAAATCTGTGCACAAGTCTGTAGTGTATACTATGTATATGTTAGAGGTTATAGAGGTAGAATTTAGATAAACAAGATAATCCAACTCTGAACTCACACTGACAGCTTCGTCAGAGTCCGCTGCTTCCTCTACAGTCTGTTAGAACAAATACAAATCTCTACAGATCACACAACTACTAGGCACTTAATCATAAACCAAGGCCAAAATGAGGTTAAATTTGATGTAAACTACGGCCGAAATCAGGTTAAATTTGATATAAACTACGGCAAAACCAGGTTAAATTTTATGTAAACTACGGCCAAAATCAGGGGTTAATTTGATTATCACAATAACGTTCTTTTATAACTAGATTTGATACCATGTTTAACTTCCCCATTGTCATATTTTGATAATTAGCACTTTATTAAATAAAATAAGTTCTGTCACATCTTAACCTCCCAATAAATAGCTTTTTATATTTTATTGTTCGCTTTGCGTAAAGCAACCCAATGTTCTAATTACCTCGACTTTTGTTGCTCGAGCGAGAACCAATCCCTTCTGATATCTGTCCATGTTTGCTTCCTCTAAGTTAGGGATACAGGCATCGTCATTAGCGAGGGTCCTAAACGTAACTCCTGGGTCGCCCACTTCTACCGCTTCATTGATGGCAGCCACAGCCGACAATACTGTAAGTCAATGTAGACTAGCATAACAGTGTCAGTCAGAATATTCAAACTTTTAAATCATTGAATTCAAACATCCTATTTACATAAAAGTATTTTGCTTATCCATGGAGCCCTACATTCCTTACTTCCTTTTAAAACTGTTTTCTTCTTTATACAAATCATTTTGTCCTATTTTAAGGATTTATGTTTTTTTACCAGACAAACTTTTACCTTTAACTGCTGCAAATATCTCATCGTAATCAAGGTCATCCTGTAAAATACAGTTAATACAGTAAAATATTGTAATCAAGGTGATCCTGTAAAAAATAGTTAATACAGTCAGATATTTTTATCATTTGCATACACGTCATTTCAATATGCTCAGTTAAGAATTAAACAAGAAGGCTAGGAGATGATAGAGTTCAGTCTATGTACCAATCAAAATTAAAAAAGAACAATTTTCGTCACCTTCACACTAATGGCTCAAGAACATTACATTTTGGTCTAAACTTCAAGGCATCAAAGTATAGACTTCTCTAGCTATATCAAGTATTGAACATCTAAATATGTTTCTTTTATAGCTACCCCCCCCCCACCTCCAATCTTTGGAAAAGATTTGATCGTTTTTTTTACTGAATAAGATTACTTCTTTAAATGTGAAGAAAAGACCAGTTGAACCATATCTGCATGATAAGAATGTTTTTTTGTACCTGTTTCTCTTGTCGCATGTTGAAGAATTCCTCCAGATACAGGGATTCTCCGTAGGGGTTTACGGGAGGTAACTTGGCAGCAGGGTTCTGTAGGGCTCTCATCAGTACAGTGGCGTCGCCGTTAGTGATGGCCGCATTAATGGTAACCACACACTGGGCCTCTGGTACAATAAAAATATTTTGTTTTAGCCCTACCTACATTCCACAAAATATCAGAAAACTGTTGGACAGAAATGTGAAACTACTAATGGCCAGACATAAAAGTCCTCGTAACGTCAGCCAGACATAAATGTCCTTGTAACGTCGGCCAGACATAAATGTCCTGGTAACATCAGCCAGACATAAATGTCCTTGTAACGTCAGCCAGACATAAGTCTTCGTAACGTCGACCAGACATAAATGTCCTTGTAACGTCGACCAGACATAAATGTCCTTGTTACGTTGTCCAGACATAAATGTACTCGTAACGTTGGCCAGACATAAATGTTCTCGTAACGTCAGCCAGACATAAATGTCCTTGTAACGTCGTCCAGACATAAATGTCCTTGTAACTACAGCCAGACATAAATGTCCTTGTAACGTCAGCCAGATATAAAAGTCCTCGTAACGTCGGCCAGACATAAATGTCCTCGTAATGTCAGCCAGACATAAATGTCCTCGTAACGTCAGCCAGACATAAAAGTCCTTGTAACATCAGCCAGACATATATGTGCTACGATTAGGTAAGGAAAGACAACTCTGTCTGATACAGGTATGTATAGCTCGACTACACTCGACAATTATTTGAGAGCATGGAGATATCTGTATCTACCTATTTGATTATTTTCCTTAATATCAAATAAACAGCTTTGTAATGACAATGGTAGGAAAGAAGTCAAAACAAGAAAGTCCTGACACCTTTATCGTGATATCTCATTGAAGTACACAGACAAGGACACAGATTACATAATCAAACAGCATTACAAAAGGAGCACCAGTTATGAATCTCTTTTGTTGCCTTATCTATAAATATTTACAGTTTGCACTGACATGGACTCAATAACCATGCTTTCTAGTATTATCATTATCAGTGTATAATGTTAGCACAACACGCGTGGCGATTCTATTGTTACGGGAATAGTTGATGAAGTAGCAACGTGGGATCATGACCCCACTTTTGGTGGGAACATATGAAGGACTCGACTCCAATCAGCTGTTCAATCGAATTTGTTGACGATGACGAGAGAGAAAAAATATGGGTATTTTCATAAAAAATATGCAACTGCCTTGGGAAAAAATAATATTAATTTACTTGCTTCGCCGGGGTTACATAATTTAAACGTGCTCCATTATCATTATACCCTCATAACCTCAACAAAATAAACATCTATACCTTACTAAACATCCCTACACTACCGCCTTATTCCTGATTCAGACAGAAAAATCAACTCAGAGTCCTTTTCTTTAGTTTATAGATGATGTCCATACAGTCACTAACTTACTCTGGTATTCTACGTCAGCGTCAAGGTTGGCAGTATTGACAGCCTGTTGGATCTCTTCTCTTTCTAGAATCACATCTTCTTCACCATTATTATTCTGGAAAAAGAATATCATAACAGGTCTTCATGGAAAGGTTATTATTGATCAAGTACTAAGTGTAAAATAAAACTTTCATTCATTTACATTATCAACTCATTTTAGGGTCTCTGCTTTAACATTGTTTAAGCTAGACCAGGAAAACCGTTTATCAATGACGATTTAATCCATAAATGGAACAGCCATTTTGATGGTGATCAGTTGACGTCACCACGCAAACATTAGTGACGTCATAATGGTCACGTTTTGGGTGTCAGTTATACTGTCATATACTTCACTTTGCCTTGGTTAGTTTATATTGTAGAAGTGACATGTAAATGTAAATATTGTTCTATATACCTGTTTATTTTCGTAGGCCTCTCGGAGACGTTCTTTGTAGTAAGGAATGTTTTCTTCCTGAACACCTTTCAGACCGAGATACTGGGATCTAAGTGCTTGTAGCAACAAGGAGGGATCCATCTTAAGCAGGGCGTCATTTAGACGGTCTAAGGCATATATGGCTGGAATAAACAAAACAAAAGTAATCCAATGAATGGTCTCACAAATCACAATATGATCAAGTTGGTGTGATTGTAACATTGTAGAGAGTTACTGACTTACTGTTGACTTTGTTGATGTAGATCTGTATGGTGTGATTGTAACGTTGTAGAGAGATACTGACTTACTGTTGACTTTGTTGATGTAGGTCTGTATGGTGTGATTGTAACGTTGTAGAGAGATACTGACTTACTGTTGACTTTGTTGATGTAGATCTGTATGGTGTGATTGTAACGTTGTAGAGAGATACTGACTTACTGTTGACTTTGTTGATGTAGATCTGTATGGTGTGATTGTAACGTTGTAGAGATACTGACTTACTGTTGACTTTGTTGATGTAGATCTGTATGGTGTGATTGTAACGTTGTAGAGAGATACTGACTTACTGTTGACTTTGTTGATGTAGATCTGTATGGTGTGATTTTAACGTTGTAGAGATACTGACTTACTGTTGACTTTGTTGATGTAGATCTGTATGGTGTGATTGTAACGTTGTAGAGAGATACTGACTTACTGTTGACTTTGTTGATGTAGATCTGTATGGTGTGATTGTAACGTTGTAGAGATACTGACTTACTGTTGACTTTGTTGATGTAGATCTGTATGGTGTAATTGTAACAATGTAGAGAGATACTGACTTATTGTTGACTTTGTTGATGTAGATCTGTATGGTGTGATTGTAACGTTGTAGAGATACTGACTTACTGTTGACTTTGTTGATGTAGGTCTGTATGGTGTGATTGTAACGTTGTAGAGAGATACTGACTTACTGTTGACTTTGTTGATGTAGATCTGTATGGTGTGATTGTAATGTTGTAGAGATACTGACTTACTGTTGACTTTGTTGATGTAGGTCTGTATGGTGTGATTGTAACGTTGTAGAGAGATACTGACTTACTGTTGACTTTGTTGATGTAGATCTGTATGGTGTGATTGTAACGTTGTAGAGATACTGACTTACTGTTGACTTTGTTGATGTAGATCTGCATGGTGTGATTGTAACATTGTAGAGAGATACTGACTTACTGTTGACTTTGTTGATGTAGATCTGTATGGTGTAATTGTAACGTTGTAGAGATACTGACTTACTGTTGACTTTGTTGATGTAGATCTGTATGGTGTGGTTGTAACGTTGTAGAGATACTGACTTACTGTTGACTTTGTTGATGTAGGTCTGTATGGTGTGATTGTAACGTTGTAGAGATACTGACTTACTGTTGACTTTGTTGATGTAGGTCTGTATGGTGTGATTGTAACATTGTAGAGAGATACTGACTTACTGTTGACTTTGTTGATGTAGATCTGTATGGTGTAATTGTAACGTTGTAGAGATACTGACTTACTGTTGACTTTGTTGATGTAGATCTGTATGGTGTGGTTGTAACGTTGTAGAGATACTGACTTACTGTTGACTTTGTTGATGTAGGTCTGTATGGTGTGATTGTAACATTGTAGAGAGATACTGACTTACTGTTGACTTTGTTGATGTAGATCTGTATGGTGTGATTGTAACATTGTAGAGATACTGACTTACTGTTGACTTTGTTGATGTAGGTCTGTATGGTGTGATTGTAACATTGTAGAGAGATACTGACTTACTGTTGACTTTGTTGATGTAGATCTGTATGGTGTGGTTGTAACGTTGTAGAGATACTGACTTACTGTTGAGTTTGTTGATGTAGGTCTGTATGGTGTGATTGTAACATTGTAGAGAGATACTGACTTACTGTTGACTTTGTTGATGTAGATCTGTATGGTGTAATTGTAACATTGTAGAGATACTGACTTACTGTTGACTTTGTTGATGTAGATCTGTATGGTGTGATTGTAACGTTGTAGAGATACTGACTTACTGTTGACTTTGTTGATGTAGATCTGTATGGTGTGATTGTAACGTTGTAGAGATACTGACTTACTGTTGACTTTGTTGATGTAGATCTGTATGGTGTGATTGTAACATTGTGGAGAGATACTGACTTACTGTTGACTTTGTTGATGTAGATCTGTATGGTGTGATTGTAACATTGTGGAGAGATACTGACTTACTGTTGACTTTGTTGATGTAGATCTGTATGGTGTGATTGTAACGTTGTTGAGAGATACTGACTTACTGTTGACTTTGTTGATGTAGATCTGTATGGTTTGGTTGTAACGTTGTAGAGAGATACTGACTTACTGTTGACTTTGTTGATGTAGATCTGTATGGTGTGATTGTAACGTTGTTGAGAGATACTGACTTACTGTTGACTTTGTTGATGTAGATCTGTATGGTGTGATTGTAATGTTGTAGAGATACTGACTTACTGTTGACTTTGTTGATGTAGATCTGTATGGTGTGATTGTAACATTGTAGAGAGTTACTGACTTACTGTTGACTTTGTTGATGTAGATCTGTATGGTGTGATTGTAACATTGTAGAGAGATACTGACTTACTGTTGACTTTGTTGATGTAGATCTGTATGGTGTGATTGTAACGTTGTAGAGAGATACTGACTTACTGTTGACTTTGTTGATGTAGATCTGTATGGTGTGATTGTAACGTTGTAGAGAGATACTGACTTACTGTTGACTTTGTTGATGTAGATCTGTATGGTGTGATTGTAACGTTGTAGAGAGATACTGACTTACTGTTGACTTTGTTGATGTAGATCTGTATGGTGTGATTGTAAGGTTGTAGAGATACTGACTTACTGTTGACTTTGTTGATGTAGATCTGTATGGTGTGATTGTAACATTGTAGAGATATACTGACTTACTGTTGACTTTGTTGATGTAGATCTGTATGGTGTAGAGAGATACTGACTTACTGTTGACTTTGTTGATGTAGATCTGTATGGTGTGATTGTAACGTTGTAGAGAGATACTGACTTACTGTTGATTTTGTTGATGTAGATCTGTATGGTGTGATTGTAACGTTGTAGAGAGATACTGACTTACTGTTGACTTTGTTGATGTAGATCTGTATGGTGTGATTGTAACGTTGTAGAGAGATACTGACTTACTGTTGACTTTGTTGATGTAGATCTGTATGGTGTGATTGTAACGTTGTAGAGAGATACTGACTTACTGTTGACTTTGTTGATGTAGATCTGTATGGTGTGATTGTAACGTTGTTGAGAGATACTTACTTACTGTTGACTTTGTTGATGTAGATCTGTATGGTGTGATTGTAACATTGTAGAGAGATACTGACTTACTGTTGACTTTGTTGATGTAGATCTGTATGGTGTGATTGTAACGTTGTAGAGAGATACTGACTTACTGTTGACTTTGTTGATGTAGATCTGTATGGTGTGATTGTAACGTTGTAGAGAGATACCGACTTACTGTTTATTTTGTTGATGTAGATCTGTATGGTGTGATTGTAACGTTGTAGAGAGATACTGACTTACTGTTTTATTTTGTTGATGTAGATCTGTATGGTGTGATTGTAACGTTGTAGAGAGATACTGACTTACTGTTGACTTTGTTGATGTAGATCTGTATGGTGTGATTGTAACGTTGTAGAGAGATACCGACTTACTGTTTATTTTGTTGATGTAGATCTGTATGGTGTGATTGTAACGTTGTAGAGAGAGATACTGACTTACTGTTGACTTTGTTGATGTAGGTCTGTATGGTGTGATTGTAACGTTGTAGAGAGATACTGACTTACTGTTGACTTTGTTGATGTAGATCTGTATGGTGTGATTGTAACGTTGTAGAGAGATACTGACTTACTGTTGACTTTGTTGATGTAGATCTGTATGGTGTGATTGTAACGTTGTAGAGAGATACTGACTTACTGTTGACTTTGTTGATGTAGATCTGTATGGTGTGATTGTAACGTTGTAGAGATACTGACTTACTGTTGACTTTGTTGATGTAGGTCTGTATGGTGTGATTGTAATGTTATAGAGATACTGACTTACTGTTGACTTTGTTGATGTAGATCTGTATGGTGTGATTGTAACGTTGTAGAGATACTGACTTACTGTTGACTTTGTTGATGTAGATCTGTATGGTGTGATTGTAACATTGTAGAGAGATACTGACTTACTGTTGACTTTGTTGATGTTGATCTGTATGGTGTGATTGTAACGTTGTAGAGAGATACTGACTTACTGTTGACTTTGTTGATGTAGATCTGTATGGTGTGATTGTAACGTTGTAGAGAGATACTGACTTACTGTTGACTTTGTTGATGTAGATCTGTATGGTGTGATTGTAACGTTGTAGAGATACTGACTTACTGTTGACTTTGTTGATGTAGATCTGTATGGTGTGATTGTAACGTTGTAGAGATACTGACTTACTGTTGACTTTGTTGATGTAGATCTGTATGGTGTGATTGTAACGTTGTAGAGAGATACTGACTTACTGTTGACTTTGTTGATGTAGGTCTGTATGGTGTGATTGTAACGTTGTAGAGAGATACTGACTTACTGTTGACTTTGTTGATGTAGGTCTGTATGGTGTGATTGTAACATTGTAGAGAGATACTGACTTACTGTTGACTTTGTTGATGTAGATCTGTATGGTGTGATTGTAACGTTGTAGAGATACTGACTTACTGTTGACTTTGTTGATGTAGATCTGTATGGTGTGAATGTAACGTTGTAGAGAGATACTGACTTACTGTTGACTTTGTTGATGTAGATCTGTATGGTGTGATTGTAACGTTGTAGAGATACTGACTTACTGTTGACTTTGTTGATGTAGATCTGTATGGTGTGATTGTAACATTGTAGAGATACTGACTTACTGTTGACTTTGTTGATGTAGATCTGTATGGTGTGATTGTAACGTTGTAGAGATACTGACTTACTGTTGACTTTGTTGATGTAGATCTGTATGGTGTGATTGTAACGTTGTAGAGATACTGACTTACTGTTGACTTTGTTGATGTAGATCTGTATGGTGTGATTGTAACGTTGTAGAGATACTGACTTACTGTTGACTTTGTTGATGTTTCCCTGGATCTCGGCTTGAGTAAGCAGTTCATCATAAACATCTTGTTCGTAGTTACCATCTGGGTCTAAACTCTGAAATCATAGAATATGCTTCTAGTATCAGGTGGACGATGATCAATCTTTTTCGGCTATATATTCATGATATACTAATTTTCCATCCCATTGTAATGATACCTTAAGTAAAACGACTGTGACTTTGACCTCAAAGACCTGACTGAAGTAAAAACGACTGTGACCTTGACTTCTGTGACCTTAAATGACCTTGACCTCAGTGAACCTGACAGAAGTAAACATGGCTGTGACCATGACTTCGATGGAAAAAGTAACCATGATATTGTATCTATACATAGTAAGTGACCTTGACTTTGATGTCTATAAATAGTAACAGTGACTATAACTTTGGTATCTATTATAATGAGCTTGACTTTGTTATCTATCAAGTGACCTTGACTATAATACCTTTCCATTTTTGGAGATGGCTGACAGTACATGGTATGCTGCCTTGAAACATTATTACCAAAGTCAACTTGTGTTAGCCAATTAAATCATTCAAACTTCAGTCATCAAATCACGAAGCAAATTTATTAAATATTTCAATCAGAATAAAATAATGATCAGCCTATTGATCATTGTATTACACTTCTCTCACAGATTTCTCCGGGGCTAAAATCACTCTTTAATTTTTCCGAGATTAGAGCGAATAATTTTTAAAATGAATGAGACAAAACTAACTTTGTTAGGAATAACTGAATGATATATATTGACGGAAAGCTCAATAATACACCGTATAAAAACAATGTAAGGATTCCTAAGGGACTGCATTAGAGAGAGAGTGAGTGAAGAATGAGACATTATAGTCAGACAAATATTTAGTCGATGTCTCAGAGTCTCAGTAATTCTGATTATTTCAGAGAGAAAAAAAAAATCAATCTTGTCGGTCTTTACAATTGAAAAAAAATATTAAAGCAAATTGAGACACCAGCAAAGGATTTTGTTCAACTCTCAAACAGATCAATGGAAATAAGATTAGGAAGCACCTTCGACATTACACCCGTGACTAGCCGATGTAACCTCAATAATACAGGGGTTACCATTACACCCATGACTAGCCGATGTAACCTCAATAATACAGGGGTTACCATTACACCCGTGACTAGCCGATGTAACCTGGATAATATAGGGGTTACCATTACACCCACAACTAGCCGATGTAACCTGGATAATATAGGGGTTATCATTACACCCATGACTAGCCGATGTAACCTCAATAATACAGGGGTTACCATTACACCCACGACTAGCCGATGTAACCTGGATAATATAGGGGTTATCATTACACCCATGACTAGCCGATGTAACCTGGATAATATAGGGGTTACCATTACACCCACGACTAGCCGATGTAACCTGGATAATATAGGGGTTACCATTACACCCACGACTAGCCGATGTAACCTCAATAATACAGGGGTTACCATTACACCCATGACCAGCTGATGTAACCTAAATAATATAGGGGTTACCATTACACCCATGACTAGCTGATGTAACCTCAATAATACAGGGGTTACCATTACACCCACAACTAGCTGATGTAACCTGGATAATATAGGGGTTACCATTACACCCATGACTAGCCGATGTAACCTCAATAATACAGGGGTTACCATTACACCCACAACTAGCTGATGTAACCTCAATAATACAGGGGTTACCATTACACCCACAACTTGCTGATGTAACCTGGATAATATAGAGGTTATCATTACACCCATGACTAGCCGATGTAACCTGGATAATATAGGGGTTACCATTACACCCACGACTAGCTGATGTAACCTCAATAATACAGGGGTTACCATTACACCCACAACTAGCTGATGTAACCTGGATAATATAGGGGTTATCATTACACCCATGACTAGCCGATGTAACCTGGATAATATAGGGGTTACCATTACACCCATGACTAGCCGATGTAACCTCAATAATACAGGGGTTACATTTACACCCATGACTAGCCGATGTAACCTCAATAATACAGGGGTTACCATTACACCCACGCCTAGCTGATGTAACCTGGATAATATAGGGGTTACCATTACACCCATGACTAACCGATGTAACCTGGATAATATAGGGGTTACCATTACACCCGTGACTAGCCGATGTAACCTGGATAATATAGGGGTTACCATTACACCCATGACTAGCCGATGTAACCTCAATAATACAGGGGTTACATTTACACCCACGACTAGCTGATGTAACCTCAATAATACAGGGGTTACCATTACACCCATGACTAGCCGATGTGACCTGTATAATATAGGGGTTACCATTACACCCATGACTAGCCGATGTAACCTGGATAATATAGGGGTTACCATTACACCCACGACTAGCCGATGTAACCTCAATAATACAGGGGTTACATTTACACCCACGACTAGCCGATGTAACCTCAATAATACAGGGGTTACCATTACACCCATGACTAGCCGATGTAACCTGGATAATATAGGGGTTACCATTACACCCATGACTAGCCGATGTAACCTCAATAATACAGGGGTTACATTTACACCCATGACTAGCCGATGTAACCTCAATAATACAGGGGTTACCATTACACCCATGACTAGCCGATGTAACCTGGATAATATAGGGGTTACCATTACACCCACGAATAGCCGATGTAACCTGGATAATATAGGGGTTACCATTACACCCGTTGACTAGCCGATGTAACCTGGATAATACAGGGGTTATCATTACACCCGTGACTAGCCGATGTAACCTGGATAATACAGGGGTTATCATTACACTAGCTGATGTAACCTCAATAATATAGGGGTTACCATTACACCCGTGACTAGCCGATGTAACCTCAAAAATACAGGAGTTACCATTACACCCATGACTAGCTGATGTAACCTGGATAATATAGGGGTTACCATTTCACCTGTGACTAGCTGATGTAACCTGGATAATATAGGGGTTACCATTACACCTGTGACTAGCTGATGTAACCTGGATAATACAGGGGTTACCATTAAACCCACGACTAGCTGATGTAACCTCAATAACACAGGGGTTATCATTACACCCATGACTAGCCGATGTAACCTCAATAATATAGGGGTTATCACTACACCCGTGACTAGCCGATGTAACCCGGATAATACAGGGGTTACCATTACACCCATGACTAGCCGATGTAACCTCAATAATACAGGGGTTACATTTACACCCACGACTAGCTGATGTAACCTCAATAATACAGGGGTTACCATTACACCCATGACTAGCCGATGTAACCTGGATAATATAGGGGTTACCATTACACCCATGACTAGCCGATGTAACCTCAATAATACAGGGGTTACATTTACACCCACGACTAGCTGATGTAACCTCAATAATACAGGGGTTACCATTACACCCATGACTAGCCGATGTAACCTGGATAATATAGGGGTTACCATTACACCCATGACTAGCCGATGTAACCTCAATAATACAGGGGTTACATTTACACCCATGACTAGCCGATGTAACCTCAATAATACAGGGGTTACCATTACACCCATGACTAGCCAGTGTAACCTCAATAATACAGGGGTTATCATTACACCCGTGACTAGCCGATGTAACCTCAATAATACAGGGGTTACCATTACACCCACGACTAGCCGATGTAACCTCAATAATACAGGGGTTATCATTACACCCATGACTAGCCGATGTAACCTCAATAATACAGGGGTTATCATTACACTCGTTACTAGCCGATGTAACCTCAATAATACAGGGGTTATCATTACACCCACGACTAGCCGATGTAACCTCAATAATACAGGGGTTATCATTACACCCGTGACTAGCCGATGTAACCTCAATAATACAGGGGTTATCATTACACCCACGACTAGCCGATGTAACCTCAATAATACAGGGGTTATCATTACACTCGTGACTAGCCGATGTAACCTCAATAATAACGGGTTATCATTACACCCGTGACTAGCCGATGTAACCTCAATAATACAGGGGTTATCATTACACCCATGACTAGCCGATGTAACCTCAATAATACAGGGGTTATCATTACACCCGTGACTAGCCGATGTAACCTCAATAATACAGGGGTTATCATTACACCCGTGACTAGCCGATGTAACCTCAATAATACAGGGGTTATCATTACACTCGTGACTAGCCGATGTAACCTCAATAATACAGGGGTTATCATTACACCCGTGACTAGCCGATGTAACCTCAATAATACAGGGGTTATCATTACACCCATGACTAGCCGATGTAACCTCAATAATACAGGGGTTATCATTACACCCGTGACTAGCCGATGTAACCTCAATAATACAGGGGTTATCATTACACCCGTGACTAGCCGATGTAACCTCAATAATACAGGGGTTATCATTACACCCGTGACTAGCCGATGTAACCTCAATAATACAGGGGTTATCATTACACCCGTGACTAGCCGATGTAACCTCAATAATACAGGGGTTACCATTACACCCACGACTAGCCGATGTAACCTCAATAATACAGGGGTTATCATTACACCCACGACTAGCCGATGTAACCTCAATAATACAGGGGTTATCATTACACCCACGGGGATTAACCTCAATAATACAGGGGTTATCATTACACCCACGACTAGCCGATGTAACCTCAATAATACAGGGGTTATCATTACACCCATGACTAGCCGATGTAACCTCAATAATACAGGGGTTATCATTACACTCGTTACTAGCCGATGTAACCTCAATAATACAGGGGTTATCATTACACCCATGACTAGCCGATGTAACCTCAATAATACAGGGGTTATCATTACACCCCGTGACTAGCCGATGTAACCTCAATAATACAGGGGTTATCATTACACCCGTGACTAGCCGATGTAACCTCAATAATACAGGGGTTATCTTTACACCCGTGACTAGCCGATGTAACCTCAATAATACAGGGGTTATCATTACACCCGTGACTAGCCGATGTAACCTCAATAATACAGGGGTTATCATTACACCCGTGACTAGCCGATGTAACCTCAATAATATAGGGGTTATCATTACACCACGACTAGCCGATGTAACCTCAATAATACAGGGGTTATCATTACACCCGTGACTAGCCGATGTAACCTCAATAATACAGGGGTTATCATTACACCCGTGACTAGCCGATGTAACCTCAATAATACAGGGGTTATCATTACACCCGTGACTAGCCGATGTAACCTCAATAATACAGGGGTTACCATTACACCTGTGACTAGCCGATGTAACCTCAATAATACAGGGGTTACCATTACACCTGTGACTAGCCGATGTAACCTCAATAATACAGGGGTTACCATTACACCTGTGACTAGCCGATGTAACCTCAATAATACAGGGGTTATCATTACACCTGTGACTAGCCGATGTAACCTCAATAATACAGGGGTTACATTTACACCCATGACTAGCCGATGTAACCTCAATAATACAGGGGTTACCATTACACCCACGACTAGCCGATGTAACCTCAATAATACAGGGGTTATCATTACACCCATGACTAGCCGATGTAACCTCAATAATACAGGGGTTATCATTACACCCATGACTAGCCGATGTAACCTCAATAATACAGGGGTTATCATTACACCCACGACTAGCCGATGTAACCTCAATAATACAGGGGTTATCATTACACCCACGACTAGCCGATGTAACCTCAATAATACAGGGGTTATCATTACCCGTGACTAGCCGATGTAACCTCAATAATACAGGGGTTATCATTACACCCACGACTAGCCGATGTAACCTCAATAATACAGGGGTTATCATTACACCCGTGACTAGCCGATGTAACCTCAATAATACAGGGGTTACCATCATGTCCTCTCTTCACTTCACACCTACCTTATTGTGAGCAATATCTCTTTTCGTCTGTTTCGCAGAGAAAAGAAGTTCCTGATAATCTTCAGATCCGTCTGTCCTCAAATTCACCAACATGGCCGATGGATTCTGAAGAGCGGCCATAGTCTCTTCGGCGTTTTCATGGTCCACCGCCTCATTGATGGCAATTATAGCAGCATGTACTGCCACAAAATACAATACAAAGTTTAGCAAACTGAAAGACTTATTGTCATAGCTATTTCTCACTTGTGGTTTTAGAAGAAAACCTTTCAAGCTTGTTTTGAAGTAAAAAAGAAATGATGATTTGGGAAAGGAATTTCTTGGGAAAAAAAGTATTAATCTTTTTTAGATTTAATTCAGCTAAAATTTGATATATTTTTCATCTGGAATGGACTCACAATAAGTCAAAAATGCCCCTTGAAAAGCCATTGTTGTTGACTATAACAAATTTCTGTAACATATTTCCATAATCCATTTTTACCCTTTCATTTACATGATTGTGTTAAAACATACCATAATATTATGTTGTTATAAAAACAGTATAAACAAGACTCACATGCAGCATCATCCACACTCAGCTGTCAAATATAAAAACAAAGGCTTATTGTCACGTGGTCAGAATTAGATCATGATGACTTAGAGGAAATACTGCTATAGTTCAAATCTCTATCATACCTCTGTGTATCATCCATAATTATCATAGAAAAATTTAATAATCAGCCTGTCTGTTTTCAAGAAAATGTCAGACACACACATGGACTTTACAATAGGCATCCTATTTAAAAATATTAAAATTGTTTTCAGTCCAACACTGATCTACTATAATCTATTTACCTCGTTAGCCAAGATTCCTCCTATTTTGCTGAACGCTGGCATCTGTATTCCGTACTTCTCCAACTCTTGTCTCATTGCACTGATTTCTTCCTCTGAAAAATTCAAACATTAATGAAAAGAAACATGAAACAATCAATGATGTGCTATCAATATAAAGACAAGTATACCCGGAGGATGAAAATAAGTGTGACGAGAAATAAGTGTGACGAGTCTACATTAATCAGACTGGGTGTAAAATCAGTAAAAGGATTTTTCATTGATTTTTCGCAGAAAAAGACTTATGTTGAGGGACAACAGAAACTTTATATTTAAGTGTCTCTGTCACGATTTGCTCAGACTCTTTAGTTTTGACATCAACATAAGGTTAGAATGAATACCCATGTATCAGTCACCAACAAATGCTGACCACGTTTCTGAGACAGCCTTTTATACTCGCCGCTCAAACCCTATTGACCAATCACAATCGAGATTACAAGCTGTGATGTCACAATCAAGATTCCACCAAACTGTAAACAATGGCGACTCCCTAGCATTTTATTTCACAGAATAATAGCCTTTCTGATGGTTTCTAGAGTAAATTTGTAACACAATTATGGAGCAGTAGAGACAAACTCACCATTTTTTAATGTTCAGTAACTATCATCAAATAACCCTAATTTAATAAGGACAATAATAAAAGCTTAGGGTCCATCTGCTGTCAGTCTGATACTGAAGACAGCTAGGTGATAATGTAATGGTAAGTTATGATACCTACAGGTAGGACTGTGCGGAGACAGGTTTTATTGTACAAAGGAAATAAACATGTCTACACTGTCAGAAATAAAAATACTCAAATGTCAAGGTCATTTTGAGGTCACTCTATCAATGTTCATGAGTACAAGAAAACTTTTTAATAGGCATAATATCTCTTTTGTGAAATATTAGATTTCAAGCAAACTCGAAGTGTTATCTTTTTTGAAGAATCATAATATTCCAGGTTAATGTTTCAGTTATTGCTACCCTGATCTCTTGTCATTAGAGATAAAATGTTGTCAGACAACTCACCTGTAAATTGCACTTTACCATACAAATCTTGAATCTGTGGAGCAATTCCTAGTTTGAAGCAGTACAAACTGAAATTAAACAACAAAGGTAAACTTAACTTCTATGTGAGGTTAAGAATGACTACCATTCTATGATGGTTGATTTTGGCTATCTTGTGTTGTCGTGTTGTCATGTCATCGTTTCGAAAACGCAATAATACAACACTTTATCTTTTAAATCTTGGGTTGTCAATGTTTGTGACTATGTCAAGACAACGAGGCGACAACATGACAATATGAGATGGCCGTAAACAACCATGATAAATTCAACAAATTATATTTTGTGAACATATATATGTGTGTGAAAACTATAACAATAAGTTCCCTCATTACTTAGACTGAAAAACAAAATGGACAATCTTTCTTCTTAAATATATGTCAGAGGTCAAAATGAAGGTCACAGCAGCCTTGAAGGTGACCTCACTAACTCTTTTGTAACCATGGCATTGACCCTGTCTACCACAGCTAACCTCATCAACACAGTTTAACTTATCATCATCATCATTCATCATCATCATTATCACCATGAAAACGACTGTATTCCCCAGAGCCTTGCTAACGTCACCATGATATTGACTCTCCAGAACCTTGCTAACGTTACCATGATATTGACTCTCCAGAACCTTGCTAACGTTACCATGATATTGACTCTCCAGAACATTACTAACCATGATATTGACCCTCCAGAACATTGCTAACCATGATATTGACCCTCCAGAACATTGCTAACCATGATATTGACCCTCCAGAACCTTGCTAACCATGATATTGACCCTCCAGAACCTTGCTAACCATGATATTGACTCTCCAGAACATTGCTAACCATGATATTGACCCTCCAGAACATTACTAACCATGATATTGACCCTCCAGAACATTGCTAACCATGAAATTGACCCTCCAGAACCTTGCTAACCATGATATTGACCCTCCAGAACCTTGCTAACCATGATATTGACTCTCCAGAACATTGCTAACCATGATATTGACCCTCCAGAACCTTGCTAACCATGATATTGACCCTCCAGAACCTTGCTAACCATGATATTGACCCTCCAGAACCTTGCTAACCATGATATTGACTCTCCAGAACATTACTAACCATGATATTGACCCTCCAGAACCTTGCTAACCATAATATTGACCCTCCAGAACCTTGCTAACCATGATATTGACTCTCCAGAACATTGCTAACCATGATATTGACCCTCCAGAACATTACTAACCATGATATTGACCCTCCAGAACATTGCTAACCATGAAATTGACCCTCCAGAACTTTGCTAACCATGATATTGACCCTCCAGAACATTGCTAACCGTGATATTGACTCTCCAGAACATTACTAACCATGATATTGACCCTCCAGAACATTGCTAACCATGATATTGACCCTCTATGGTAATCTTGAACCTAGAGTATAATATTTTCCACAGTTTTATACATTACTTATAGATATATAATTATGATTCTAGGTTACCATGATTTCTATAAATGTTTGACCATAGGATATCATGATTTCTCTAAATGTTTCACCATAGGGTATCATGATTTCTATAATGTGACCCTAGGTTATAATGATTTCTATAATGTGAACCTAGGGTATCATGATTTCTAAAATGTGACCCTAGGTTATCATGATTTCTATAATGTGACCCTAAGATATCATGATTTCTATAATGTGACCCTAGGTTATCATGACTTCTATAATGAGACCCTAGGGTATCATGATTTCTATAAATGTAACCCTAGGGTATCATTATTTCTTTAAATGTGACCCTAGGGATCATGATTTCTATAAATGTGACCCTAGGGTATCACATATTTTTTCTAAATGTGACCTAGGATATCATTATTTCTATAAATGTTTGACCATAGGGTATCATGATTTCTTTAATGTGACCCTCGGTTATTATGATTTCTATAATGTGACCTTAGGATATCATGATTTCTATAAATGAGATCCTAGGGTATCATGATTTCTTCAATGTGATCCTTGGTTATCATGATTCCTATAATGAGACCCTAGGTTATCATGATTTCTAAAATGAGACCCTAGGGTATCATTATTTCTATAAATATGACCCTAGGGTATAAAGATTTCTGTAAATGTGTGACCCTAGGGTATCATGATTTCTATAATGAGACCCTAAGGTATCATGATTTCTATAAATGTGACCCTAGGGTATCATGATTCTCCACATTAACAGGCCTGGGTGACTACCATTCGTGATGGTAACGTAAAAAAGAGGTAGTCAGTATGTTTACCAGGCCTAACGTCTTTATTGTAAAATCAATATTCTGCTGGCTGATAAGATGGCTGCAGTTACGTGATGTTGATAAGGCCAGAGAAAGTCAGCAGAACCACATTGGCATGTATCCTATCCACTATGTTCACTTTTCCTAACACTGCCAAGAGATTGTTTTTATATGTGCAAGTTTGTAAGATGGTTTAAGAATGGATGCATAGCTAGACAATGCCAACCCAATGTTAGAGTGTGATGTCCATTGCTTCATTTTAAATAATAGGTTTGCCTTACATGTTAGCTAACTCTCTTTACTAGTGCTACTAAGCTTATATATGTCCCTATTCTTAACTGTGTAAATTGTATGTCTGCTCTGAGGAGTATCTAAAGGATCAATGTTTGTAATTTTGAATTTTCAAATCCAATTAGATCTACTATGACCATTTTAGACTTAAGTAAGAAATGCTATTTTTGACAGATAACAAAATGGCCGTTATTTCTATCCACCTATCACTGAGAAACAAATTGCTGCGAGTGTAAGTAACAATATTCTGCGAGAGAATACAAATAACCAATACTGTGAATATCTGATAGAGATTCCCCTCAATTGACTGTCTATTATGGCTACACGTAAATGGATATTACCCATCAGACACCATGACCTATCGCCACTGATCGTATACTAAGTATTGTGCCGTTGTGTTCCAGCACTTTTCTCCAATCAATTTTGTCCTATTGACTGTAAATGGAATCTGTCTTTATCCTCATTGATTAAAACATAGATTTCTGTTTGCCTTATTTTGATAACGTTTCCAAAAACATCTTTTTTTGTACCGTAACTAATCAAGCTATTGGTATATCAGTAACACCACCAATGCTAGCAGACGTATCATCCAGACAGCTCAAATCTGGCATATTGGAGATATATTGTGGAATACTACAAATCATTTCCTACATATACTGCATCAATATTTCTACTGAAAGCTGAAATACCACTGATTTTATTCTACATGTTTTTATAACTTGATACAAAATTTTACTGTCGCTTGATAAACTTGTCAGCCAGTCAAGGTAATCCATCCATTCTCATATTTTTATCTATTTTTTTTTTTTTAAATTCTCAAACTATGAAATATTTCACTAACTAAGACCAGCAACTATTGTAAAATCACATGAATTCAGGCCCTTCACAATACTCAACAACTGTTAACATGTCCATCTTATTTTACTTGTATGTGACCTAACTAAGTAAGATATTAAACTTTTATAATTCACAGGATCACAAAACCTAAAAGCTAAGACACACATCTCTAGATAATTCAATAGTGACTGTTCACAAAAGTGAGCTGCTCTCATGTGTATAGATAGCTAAAAAGATCAGAAAACAAAACCAAAAACAATATGCAGTTTAGAGCAGGTGACCAAGAAATCTACATAGCATTGAATATCAGACAACTACAATTTAGTAAATACAAGAATTCCATGGAAGCAGATGTGTCGCCTGCACAGCATCACAAAAAAATAGTTATTTACAGTTGAAAATATTGATAATTAACCATTGGTTGAAATCAGACAACAAGGACATAGTCATTCAGATCCCCCGCCAATGTAGATATCAAATTTATGCTGAAGTAAGTCTGATTGTGGAGACTTAGGTGTATGAAAAAAACAGGAAAAAGTGCAAAAAATGAAAACCTAAACTAGCAAAAGGCACTACTAGACCATAAAATGAATGTGTCTATGAAGTGGAAATATCTCTGCTGGTTTTAGAGTTATGCACCGGAAATGAACCTGCTACAAAAATATATTTTCAGCAATGTTTCTATGGTTACAGAAAAAAGCACAAAAAGTGAAAACCTAAAAATAGCAAAAGGCACTACTAGACCATAAGAACAATGTGTCTATGAAGTTTCATGGAAATATCTCTGCTGGTTTTAGAGTTGTGCTCCGGAAACGATTCTTACACAAAAATCTGCCATTTTCAGCAATGTTTCCATGGTTACAGAAAAAAAGTACAAAAAGTGAAAACCTTAAAATAGCAAAAGGCACTACTAGACCATAAGACTAATGTGCCTATGGAGTTCCGTGCATATATCTCAACCGGTTTTCCAGTTATGCTGTGGAAACGAACCTGGTACAAAAATATGATATTTTCAGCAATGTTTCCATGGTTGCGGAAAAAGTGCAAAGAATGAAAACCTAAAAATAGCAAAAGGCACTACTAGACCATAAGAACAATGTGTCTATGAAGTTTCATGGAAATATCTCTGCTGGTTTTAGAGTTGTGCTCCGGAAACGATTCTTACACAAAAATCTGCCATTTTCAGCAATGTTTCCATGGTTACGGAAAAAATGCAAAAAATTAAAACCTAAAAATAGCAAAAGGCACTACTAGACCATAAGACCAATGATATTGACCCTCCAATGAGTGTATGAAGTTACGTGGAAATATCTCTACTGGTTTTAGAGTTATGCTCCGGAAACCATTCGTAAGGACGAACAGACGGACGGACGAAACCCATTTGTATATCCCCCGCCAACTTTGTTGGGTGGGGGATAATAAATACTAAAGCCGTCAAGTGGAAACCATGTTTGGATTTTTTTAAAGTCCTGTAAATCTTGCAAATAATTATTATTATGACCAGTATCGAACCCATCTAAGATCTCATTGATATAAAGCACCATACCAAATTTGGTTGAAATCAGACAAAAAAAATACAAGAGATCCCAGAGGGATCTTGGCGCCCACCAAAGAATGATTTATGTCTGACAATGGAAAGAGGATCTTTTCCCTGCTTTTCAAACTTTTTCAAACACACTACATATAAAATTTGAGACAGATCGCTATAGTACTTTCTAAGAAAAAGTGGTAACAAACTTCAACAATGAAATCTAAGATGGCGGCCGGTTGGCCATCTTTTTTTACCGATCAGTCCCAAAAAGCATTATGGAGCAGTCCTTAAATGCAATATGCACAACTAGGGTTCTAGGGGAACCTACATATGAAATTTGAGAAAGATCCCTTCAGTACTTTTTGAGAAATAGCGGTAACAAACTTAAACTATCAAAATCCAAGATGGCCGCCTGTCGGCCATTTTGTTCACCGATCGGTCCCAAAATGCAACATACACAACTAGGGCCCTAGGGAACCTATATATGAAATTTGAGAAAGATCTCTTCAGTACTTTTTGAGAAATAGCGGTAACAAACTTAAACTATCAAAATCCAAGATGGCCGCCTGTCGGCCATCTTGTTCACCGATCGGTCCCAAAATGCAATATGCACAACTAGGGTCCTAGGTGAACCTACATATGAAATTTGAGAAAGATCCCTTCAGTTCTTTTTGAGAAATAGCGGTAACAAACTTTAACTATCAAAATCCAAGATGGCCGCCTGTCGGCCATCTTGTTGACTGATCGGTCCCAAAATGCAATATGCACAACTAGGGTCCTAGGTGAACCTACATATGAAATTTGAGAAAGATCCCTTCAGTTCTTTTTGAGAAATAGCGGTAACAAACTTTTAACTATCAAAATCCAAGATGGCCGCCTGTCGGCCATCTTGTTGAATCTTGTTGACTGATCGGTCCCAAAATGCAATATGCACAACTAGGGTCCTGGGGGAACCTGTATATGAAATTTGAGAAAGATCCCTTCAGCACTTTTTGAGAAATAGCGGTAACAACCTTTAACTATCAAAATCCAAGATGGCCGCCTGTCGGCCATCTTGTTGACCGATTGGTCCCGAAATGCAATATGCACAACTAGGGTCCTAGGGGAACCTACATATGAAATTTGAGAAAGATCCCTTCAGCACTTTTTGAGAAATAGCGGTAACAAACTTTAACTATCAAAATCCAAGATGGCCGCCTGTCGGCCATCTTGTTGACCGATCGGTCGCAAAATGCAATATGCACAACTAGGGTCCTAGGGGAACCTACATATGAAATTTGAGAAAGATCCCTTCAGTACTTTCTGAGAAATAGCGGTAACAAGAATTGTTAACGGACGGACGGACGGACGGACGGAAGGACGGACGGACGGACGGACGGAAGGACGGACGGACGGAAGGACGGACGGACGGACGACGGACCACGGACGAAAGGCGATTTGAATAGCCCACCATCTGATGAAATCAGACAAAAAAAATACTAAAGTTATCGAAGGGAAACCATGGATTTATCTCTTTTGTGGATTTTTTAAACTCTTGCAACTATTGATGAATTTTGCCAATTATTGAACTCATTCGTGATCTCATTGATATAAAACAATTTATAAAATTTGGTTGAAATTGGACGATAAATATTTAAGATATCGAGCGGAAACCATGAGTTATCTGTTTTGACAATTTTAAAAGTCCAGTAACTCTTGCAAATATTGACAGATTTTGACCATTATTGAACTCATCCGAGATCTCATTGAAAACAATTTATAAAATTTGGTTGAAATTGGACGATAAATATTTAAGTTATCGAGCGGAAACCATGGGTTATCTGTTTTGACAATTTCATAAGTCCAGTAACTCTTGCAAATATTGACGGATTTTGACCATTATCAAACTCATTTGACATCTCATTGATATAAAGCTATATACAAATTTTGGTTGAAATCGGACATTATTATATGACTGGTGCTTTTGCTGTATTTTGATTGGTCAATACGTATCTCAGAAGTATTCATCAACTGCGATATCAACCACGAAATCGGCGGCAAAAAGCACGCGAGGCAACATATATGGCCGAAGGCAGCAAGTTTACTGCGATCTACGGTGACAACTGCAAACTTCAATTTATGGAAAACGTTCAAGAATGCAAGACGGGCTGCAGTTGATACAATATTCCAGTTCTACCAGTCTAAACCGTTAGCAAGAAGCATTTGGATATTTACCATATACTACATGTAATTGCTTTTGTAAACAGAAAGTTTGCAAATATCATCTTGTTTTTTTGTAGATTTTAAAGTCTTTTTGAAGAGCCGGGTTAATATCATGTAAGTGTCATATACTAAAACAGTTATCGACCTATTTTCAGGTGGATACGGTGAGTTATCAACCCTCGAAAATGATATAACCCTCGGCCTCCGGCCTCGGGATATATCACTTACTCGGGCTGATAACTCACCGTATCCACCTGAAAATAGGTCGATAATTGTATAATAAATCGCACGGAAACTGTTTCCTGGACGCCGACATAGTGATACCCAAGTGTCGCCCTTGCGTTGCAGGCGACACAAAAATGAATGCCTTATAAAAGGATAAAACATTGTCTGTTACATCATCTTATCTATGTCCTCAACTTAATGCTGAGTGTAACAGTGATTGATTTTTCTGTGACATTTTAGTTGTCTGCTTATTATAACCATAAGACAAAGCTGCCGTCTGCCTGTCTGTCCACACCAACTTTAACTGTTAATCATGCTGTGTTCTGTGTTCCAAATCTTTTGTTTTGAAAGATTCCGTATGTCTTAAGGAAGCAAATGATTCTATGAATTCCTGTTTTAGAAATAGTTTGTATATATATAAAGTAAACAAGTTTACATTTGGTCACAAATTATTGATAAGGAGACACAAGACATCGGTCTCAACCTGGTCAGGGCAAAATTTCATGAACATGGGCCTAGAAGTAAACTAAACTGGGCCCAGTAATAATCTAAACTGGGCCCAGGAGTAATCTAAACTGGGTCCAGGAGTAATCTAAACTGGGCCTAGTAATAATCTAAACTGGGCCCAGTAGTAGTCTAAACTGGGTCCAGGAGTAATCTAAACTGGGTCCAGGAGTAATCTAAACTGGGCCCAGTAATAATCTTAACCAGGTCCAGTTATAATCTTAACTGTGCCCCGGATTAATCTAAACTTGTCCTAGGAATAATCTAAACTGGGCCCAGGAGTAATCTAAACTGGGTCCAGGAGTAATCTAAACTGGGTTCAGGAGTAATCTAAACAGGGCCTAGGAATAATCTAAACTGGGCCCAGGAATGATCTAAACTAGGCCCAGCAATAATCTAATCTGGGTTCAGGAGTAATCTAAACTGGGCCCAGGAGTAATCCAAACTGGGTCCAGAAGTAATCAAAACTGGGCCCAGGAGTAATCTAAACTGGGCCCAGAAGAAATCCAAACTTGGTCCAGGAGTAATCTAAACTGGGTCCAGTAATAATCTAAACTGGGTCCAGGAGTAATCTAAACTGGGTCCAGTAATAATCTAAACTGGGCCCAGCAATAATCTAATCTGGGTTCAGGAGTAATCTAAACTGGGTCCAGGAGTAATCTAAACTGGGTCCAGGAGTAATTTAAACTGGGCCCAGTATTAATCTAAGTTGGGCTAAGAGTAATTTAAACTGGGTCCAGGAGTAATCTAAACTGGGTCCAGGAGTAATCTAAACTGGGTCCAGGAGTAATCTAAACTGGGTCCAGGAGTAATCTTAACTGGGCCCAGTAATGGGCCAGGAGTAATCTAAACTGGGCCCAGTACTAATCTAAACTGGGCCTAGGAGTAATCTAAACTGGGTCCAGGTGTAATCTTAATTGGGCCCAGCAGTAATCTTAACTGGGCCCAGCAGTAATCTAAACTGGGCCCAGAAATTGGTCCAGGAGTAATCTAAACTGGGCCCAGTAATAATCTGAACTGGGCCTAGGAGTAATCTAAACTGGGTCCAGGAGTAATCTTAATTGGGCCCAGCAGTAATCTTAACTGGGCCCAGCAGTAATCTAAACTGGGCCCAGTAATGGGTCCAGAAGTAATCTAAACTGGGCCCAGTAATAATCTGAACTGGGCCTAGGAGTAATCCAAACTGGGTCCAGGAGTAATCTAAACTGGGCCCAGTAATAATAATCTGAACTGGGCCTAGGAGTAAATCTAAACTGGGCCCAGTATAATCTAAGTTGGCCTAAGAGTAATTTAAATTGGGTCCAGGAGTAATCTAAACTGGGTCCAGGTGTAATCTTAACTGGGTCCAGGAGTAATCTAAACTGTGTCCAGGAATAATCTTAACTGGGCCCAGTAATGGGTCCAGGAGTAATCTAAACTTGGCCCAGTAATAATCTGACCTGGCCTAGGAGTAATCTAAACTGGGCCCAGTAATAATCTAAACTGGGCCTAGGAGTAATCTAAACTGGGTCCAGGTTTAATCTTAATTGGGCCCTGCAGTACTCTTAACTGGGCCCAGCAGTAATCTAAACTGGGCCAGCAGTAATCTAAACTGGGCCCAGTAATGGGTCCAGGAGTAATCTAAACTGGGCCCAGTAATAATCTGAACTGGGCCTAGGAGTAATCTAAACTGGGTCCAGGAGTAATCTTAATTGGGCCCAGCAGTAATCTTAACTGGGCCCAGCAGTAATCTAAACTGGGCCCAGTAATGGGTCCAGAAGTAATCTAAACTGGGCCCAGTAATAATCTGAACTGGGCCTAGGAGTAATCCAAACTGGGTCCAGGAGTAATCTAAACTGGGCCCAGTAATAATCTGAACTGGGCCTAGGAGTAATCCAAACTGGGTCCAGGAGTAATCTAAACTGGGCCCAGTATTAATCTAAGTTGGGCTAAGAGTAATTTAAATTGGGTCCAGGAGTAATCTAAACTGGGTCCAGGTGTAATCTTAACTGGGTCCAGGAGTAATCTAAACTGTGTCCAGGAATAATCTTAACTGGGCCCAGTAATGGGTCCAGGAGTAATCTAAACTTGGCCCAGTAATAATCTGACCTGGCCTAGGAGTAATCCAAACTGGGTCCAGGAGTAATCTAAACTGGGCCTAGGAGTAATCTAAACTGGGTCCAGGTGTAATCTTAATTGGGCTCAGCAGTAATCTTAACTGGGCCCAGCAGTAATCTAAACTGGGCCCAGTAATAATCTAAACTGGGCCTAGGAGTAATCTAAACTGGGTCCAGGTTTAATCTTAATTGGGCCCTGCAGTAATCTTAACTGGGCCCAGCAGTAATCTAAACTGGGCCCAGTAATAGGTCCAGGAGTAATCTAAACTGGGCCCAGTAATAATCTGAACTGGGCCTAGTAATAATCTAAACTGGGCCTAGGAGTAATCTAAACTGGGTCCAGGAGTAATCTAAACTGGGTCCAGGTTTAATCTTAATTGGGCCCTGCAGTAATCTTAACTGGGCCCAGCAGTAATCTAAACTGGGCCCAGTAATAGGTCCAGGAGTAATCTAAACTGGGCCCAGTAATAATCTGAACTGGGCCTAGGAGTAATCCAAACTGGGTCAAGGAGTAATCTAAACTGGGCCCAGTACTAATCTTAACTGGGCCCAGCAGTAATCTAAACTGGGCCCAGTAATAGGTTCAAGAGTAATCTAAACTGGCCCAGTAATAATCTAAACTGGGCCCAGGAATGATCTAAACTAGGCCCAGTAATAATCTAATCTGGGTTCAGGAGTAATCTAAACTGGGCCCAGGAGTAATCCAAACTGGGTCCAGGAGTAATCAAAACTGGGCCCAGGAGTAATCTAAACTGGGCCTAGAATAAATCCAAACTTGGTCCAGGAGTAATCTAAACTGGGTCCAGTAATAATCTAAACTGGGTCCAGGAGTAATTTAAACTGGGTCCAGTAGTAATCTAAACTGGGCCCAGTAATAATCTAAACTGGGCCCAGCAATAATCTAAACTGGGCCCAGCAATAATCTAATCTGGGTTCAGGAGTAATCTAAACAGGGCCCAGGAGTAATCCAAACTGGGTCCAGGAGTAATCTAAACTGGGTCCAGGAGTAATTTAAACTGGGCCCAGTATTAATCTAAGTTGGGCTAAGAGTAATTTAAACTGGGTCCAGGAGTAATCTAAACTGGGTCCAGGAGTAATCTAAACTGGGTCCAGGAGTAATCTAAACTGTGTCCAGGAGTAATCTTAACTGGGCCCAGTAATGGGCCAGGAGTAATCTAAACTGGGCCCAGTACTAATCTAAACTGGGCCTAGGAGTAATCTATACTGGGTCCAGGTGTAATCTTAATTGGGCCCAGCAGTAATCTTAACTGGGCCCAGCAGTAATCTAAACTGGGCCCAGTAATGGGTCCAGGAGTAATCTAAACTGGGCCCAGTAATAATCTGAACTGGGCCTAGGAGTAATCTAAACTGGGTCCAGGTGTAATCTTAATTGGGCCCAGCAGTAATCTAAACTGGGCCCAGTAATGGGTCCAGAAGTAATCTAAACTGGGCCCAGTAATAATCTGAACTGGGCCTAGGAGTAATCCAAACTGGGTCCAGGAGTAATCTAAACTGGGCCCAGTAATAATCTGAACTGGGCCTAGGAGTAATCCAAACTGGGTCCAGGAGTAATCTAAACTGGGTCCAGGAGTAATCTAAACTGGGCCCAGTATTAATCTAAGTTGGGCTAAGAGTAATTTAAATTGGGTCCAGGAGTAATCTAAACTGGGTCCAGGTGTAATCTTAACTGGGCCTAGGAGTAATCTAAACTGGGTCCAGGTTTAATCTTAATTGGGCCCTGCAGTAATCTTAACTGGGCCCAGCAGTAATCTAAACTGGGCCCAGTAATAGGTCCAGGAGTAATCTAAACTGGGCCCAGTAATAATCTGAACTGGGCCTAGTAATAATCTAAACTGGGCCTAGGAGTAATCTAAACTGGGTCCAGGAGTAATCTAAACTGGGTCCAGGTTTAATCTTAATTGGGCCCTGCAGTAATCTTAGCTGGGCCCAGCAGTATTCTAAACTGGGCCCAGTAATAGGTCCAGGAGTAATCTAAACTGGGCCCAGTAATAATCTGAACTGGGCCTAGGAGTAATCTAAACTGGGTCCAGGTGTAATCTTAATTGGGCCCAGCAGTAATCTAAACTGGGCCCAGTAATGGGTCCAGAAGTAATCTAAACTGGGCCCAGTAATAATCTGAACTGGGCCTAGGAGTAATCTAAACTGGGTCCAGGTGTAATCTTAATTGGGCCCAGCAGTAATCTAAACTGGGCCCAGTAATGGGTCCAGGAGTAATCTAAACTGGGTCCAGGAGTAATCTAAACTGGGCCCAGTATTAATCTAAGTTGGGCTAAGAGTAATTTAAATTGGGTCCAGGAGTAATCTAAACTGGGTCCAGGTGTAATCTTAACTGGGTCCAGGAGTAATCTAAACTGTGTCCAGGAATAATCTTAACTGGGCCCAGTAATGGGTCCAGGAGTAATCTAAACTTGGCCCAGTAATAATCTGACCTGGCCTAGGAGTAATCTAAACTGGGTCCAGTACTAATCTAAACTGGGCCTAGGAGTAATCTAAACTGGGTCCAGGTGTAATCTTAATTGGGCCCAGCAGTAATCTTAACTGGGCTCAGCAGTAATCTAAACTGGGTCCAGGGTTAATCTTAAGTGGGCCCTGCAGTAATCTTAACTGGGCCCAGCAGTAATCTAAACTTGGCCCAGTAATAGGTCCAGGAGTAATCTAAACTGGGCCCAGTAATAATCTGAACTGGGCCTAGTAATAATCTAAACTGGGCCTAGGAGTAATCTAAACTGGGTCCAGGAGTAATCTAAACTGGGTCCAGGTTTAATCTTAATTGGGCCCTGCAGTAATCTTAACTGGGCCCAGCAGTATCTAAACTGGGCCCAGTAATAGGTCCAGGAGTAATCTAAACTGGGCCCAGTTATAATCTGAACTGGGCCTAGGAGTAATCCAAACTGGGTCCAGGAGTAATCTAAACTGGGCCCAGTACTAATCTTAACTGGGCCCAGCAGTAATCTAAACTGGGCCCAGTAATAGGTTCAAGAGTAATCTAAACTGGGCCTAGTAATAATCTGAACTGGGCCTAGGAGTAATCCAAACTGGGTCCAGGAGTAATATAAACTGTGTCTAGGAGTAATCTAAACTTGGCCCAGGAGTAATCTAAACTGGGCCCAGTAGTAATCTGAACTGGGCCTAGGAGTAATCCAAACTGGGTACAGGAGTAATCTAAACTGGGCCCAGTAATAATCTGAACTGGGCCTAGGAGTAATCCAAACTGGGTCCAGGAGTAATCTAAACTGGGTCCAGGAGTAATCTAAACTGGGCCCAGTATTAATCTAAGTTGGGCTAAGAGTAATTTAAACTGGGTCCAGGAGTAATCTAAACTTGGCCCAGTAATAATCTGACCTGGCCTAGGAGTAATCTAAACTGGGTCCAGGTGTAATCTTAACTGGGTCCAGGAGTAATCCAAACTGGGTCCAGGAGTAATCTAACTGGGCCCAGTATTAATCTAAGTTGGGCTAAGAGTAATTTAAACTGGGTCCAGGAGTAATCTAAACTGGGCCCAGTACTAATCTAAACTGGGCCTAGGAGTAATCTAAACTGGGCCCAGTAATAGGTCCAAGAGTAATCTAAACTGGGCCCAGTAATAATCTGAACTGGGCCTAGGAGAAATCCAAACTGGGTCCAGGGGTAATATAAACTGTGTCTAGGAGTAATCTAAACTTGGCCCAGGAGTAATCTAAACTTGGCCCTGTAATTGGTCCAGGAGTAATCTAAACTGGGCCCAGTAATAATCTGAACTGGGCCTAGGAGTAATCCAAACTGGGTCCAGTAATAATCTAAACTTGATCCAGGAGTAATCTAAACTGGGTCCAGGAGTAATCTAAACTGGGCCCAGGAGTAATCTAATTTGGGCCCAAAAGTAATCTAAACTGGGCCCAGAAGTAATCTTATTTGGGCCCAGCAGTAATCTAAACTAGGTCCAGGAATAATCTAATTTGGGCCCAGCAGTAATCTTAACTGGGCCCAAGAGTAATCTAAACTGGGCCCAGCAGTAATCTAAACTGGGCCTAGGAATAATCTCAGTATTGGTTTTACATTATGATGGTGGTAACAGCATTAGTATCAAGTTTACTTATTCTGTTTTCTAATAAAGACAAAAAGTCTTCTTTGTAGATTTGTAGCATCACCATAGCGACCAGGTTTATAAACTTACCTGAGGGCATGCAGACAATATATTGTTCTTGGCATATTCTTCCTGTCGTAAATATCTGTAGTCTCCGGATAAAATATCTGAAAGCGGAAATTAAAGTAAAGAATGAAAGGATACTACAGAATCATGCATTCAAACCTTGATTACTCAATTTTATATACATTGTATAGCCAACAAGGAAATCAACAGAATTAATTTCCACGATATGACATTTCATTCTTCAGCCTTAAAAAGAACATGGCTTTTAAGACAACTTATGGCAAGATATTACACACTGTTTTGAGCATGGACTTTTTTCCCCATTTTCTTTGATCTGAATATAATAACTTAACAGCATTATTTTTTTATCTTACTAAGTTACAGATCTCATTAAAATCAGACATTTCAATTTACCATCCTTTTTTGTTACAACAAAAAAAGCAGTTAGTCTAATTAAGAATCAAGAGCTTCCTAATTAGAACTGCTACAGATTGCGTTACACGGTCTAATAGGGTTAGAGACGACACTCTGAGTGTTGACGAACACGATCGGCCAGGGCTTTAAACGTTTAAATCTCTGAGCATACCTTCTGATCGTAAAGCACCTTAAAAGTCGAGCTTTAAGAATCAATAAAAGCACTTTAGGAAATGTTCATTTCTTTAGAACTCTTTGTGAAATACCACCTATTTACTCCTGATAATGCCTGCACAGTTAACAGTTTAGTAGCATTAATGTTAAATACACGCAGAAAGGCATTGTTTTCCTACTAATAGATTCTAAAATGTTTTAAATGTCATCATTTATGGTACGTTTGTCTGTACTTTCCAAGAATAAGCTCACCTCACAGGGAAATTACAGTAGCCAATAAATATATGAAATAATTAAAGTGAATGAGTATACAAGTAAATCTTGTTCTTATAATTATAACATTCCACAATAATTGTCTATGACTTATTGTTGCAATAATGGGCGACCTTAGTAATGGACGACCTTAGCTTTGCTGACATGACTTTATTTCCAATTTGATTTCCTTTAGATTAGGTATGCTTAAATGGGACAATTTAGTCTAAGAGAATATTAAAATTTGCTCATATATTGGAAACAAACAAGTTCTACTGAACATTACATTTTACTGTTATATGCCAGAAAAGTCATCTCTGGTGAAATGTGTGCGAAATGTTCAAACTTGCTCGCTGTCCGCCATTACACACTGTGGTCGGAGAGTAAGCAAGTTTGAACCCTGGCCTTAGACTCTGTAGTAAGTGTATGTTCTTGTCTAAAAAATAATTTCGACAATTCAACTCATCAGTGGTTATGTATTCCATTTGTTGAACGTACATGACATTGGCTCTGATATAGCCATAGCTTTCGTATTGTACTTGATTAATTGTATTGCTATACAATTTGGAATTTCAACAGTATCAATTAATATACAATGTCGTGGGATTTGTCAATATCTTTTTTTTCCATAAGGAATGAAGAACAATACATTATGTCATATTTTGCTTCGTGGTTATGTTACAGAATCAGCCTCACAGAATTGTCCCTTTAATAAAGTGTGATATTTCTTTTAAATTCATTCAAAGAACAATAAGCCTTGTGAAATTCAACATGTCGCTAGAAGGACTAATTTGATCGGTTACCTAACCAAATCTCTAACTTTACTTGTGTTCTAAAATGTCATTAAGATTTTGGCAATGACCGTAAAGCTAGTGATGTTTGTGGGAATGATATTTTCGCGATTTTGCAGCACGAATATTGATAAATGGTTTAATAATACTGGAATGTGTATTTACTTTCATACCCAGATGATGAAAATCTTTAACTGTTGAAATTTTTATTTTTCTATTTAGTTAAAATCACCAACATTTTGAACCATTTAATTAAATGTTTATACAATATGTGATTATGCCTTATTTTCCTGATTGTTTTTTTTATTTTAGATAGGAACACTCTACTCTGGTACATAAACTCTTACAATTATAACCATATGAAATTTTTTTTTATAACTAAATTAAAACCATATCAATATTTTTTTGAGGTTTTACTATACATGTATTTCTAATCTATCAAATGTAAACAATTTATTTCTACTTCTTTTTAATAATAATATTTTTTCTTTAGTTTCTAGACTACGTACAAATGTTAAAGGTGAGTTTATGGGTGTGTGTACATCCTGACCCACAAAACTTTCCGTTATAGCCTTACAGGAAGTAGGCCCTCCGCGATCTGTATCCGTACTTAGCCCCTCCACGGAACAGTCTGTATCCGTACTTAGCCCTTCCACGGAACTATGTGTTTTCATACTGCCATCACACTTTGTGTAATCCACCGAATTATTATCAACAATAACTACTAAATAGCATATAGTATTATAGACACATATTCATTCATTTGTTTAGTTTTATCCTCAAAAATGGGACAGCTGTTCATTAGAGTCCAACAAGTAACACAAACAGCTAAACATACACACTTTCGTAAATAAGAACGTCAAGCCTTTTGGTAGTTTGAGAGGAATCACTTTAGAGCCTTAAATTTTTTTTTTTATTCGTTTAGTAAATTTTGCCAACTCTAATCCTTAAAGGAAAACTTTGTCAGAAGGATTTAACGTGGTACGGAAGTGGGGGCAGATGTAGAGATGGATGGAAGGAGGTAAAGAAGGAGGGATGGATGGACAAATGGATGAAAAAAGGGACGGAAGTGGGGGAAGATGTACAGATGGATGGAAGGAGGTATAGAAGGAGGGATGGATGGACAGAAGGATGAAAGAAGGGACGGAAGTGGGGGTAGATGTACAGATGGATGGAAGGAGGTATAGAAGGAGGGATGGATGGACAGAAGGATGAAAGAAGGGTCAGAAGTGGGGGCAGATGTACAGATGAATGGAAGGAGGTATAGAAGGAGGGATGGATGGACAGAAGGATGAAAGAAGGGACGGAAGTGGGGAGAGATGTAGAGATGGATGGAAGGAGATATAGAAGGAGGGATGAATGGACAGAAGGATGAAAGAAGGGACGGAAGTGGGGGTAGATGTACAGATGGATGGAAGGAGGTATAGAAGGAGGGATGGATGGACAGAAGGATGAAAGAAGGGTCAGAAGTGGGGGCAGATGTACAGATGAATGGAAGGAGGTATAGAAGGAGGGATGGATGGACAAATGGATGAAAGAAGGGACGGAAGTGGGGAGAGATGTAGAGATGGATGGAAGGAGATATAGAAGGAGGGATGAATGGACAGAAGGATGAAAGAAGGGACGGAAGTGGGGGTAGATGTACAGATGGATGGAAGGAGGTATAGAAGGAGGGATGGATGGACAGAAGGATGAAAGAAGGGTCAGAAGTGGGGGCAGATGTACAGATGAATGGAAGGAGGTATAGAAGGAGGGATGGATGGACAGAAGGATGAAAGAAGGGACGGAAGTGGGGGTAGATGTACAGATGGATGGAAGGAGGTATAGTAGGAGGGATGGATGGACAGAAGGATGAAAGAAGGGTCAGAAGTGGGGGCAGATGTACAGATGAATGGAAGGAGGTATAGAAGGAGGGATGGATGGACAGAAGGATGAAAGAAGGGACGGAAGTGGGGAGAGATGTACAGATGGATGGAAGGAGGTATAGAAGGAGGGATGGATGGACAGAAGGATGAAAGAAGGGACGGAAGTGGGGAGAGATGTAGTGATGGATGGAAGGAGGTATAGAAGGAGGGATGGATGGACAGAAGGATGAAAGAAGGGACGGAAGTGGGGGTAGATGTACAGATGGATGGAAGGAGGTATAGAAGGAGGGATGGATGGACAGAAGGAGAAGGATGAAAGAAGGGACGGAAGTGGGGAGAGATGTACAGATGAATGGAAGGAGGTATAGAAGGAGGGATGGATGGACAGAAGGATGAAAGAAGGGTCGGAAGTGGGGGTAGATGTACAGATGATGGAAGGAGGTATAGAAGGAGGGATGGATGGACAGAAGGATGAAAGAAGGGACGGAAGTGGGGGTAGATGTACAGATGGATGGAAGGAGGTATAGAAGGAGGGATGGATGGACAGAAGGATGAAAGAAGGGTCGGAAGTGGGGGTAGATGTAGATGGATGGAAGGATATAGAAGGAGGGATGGATGGACAGAAGGATGAAAGAAGGGACGGAAGTGGGGAGAGAGGTAGTGATGGATGGAAGGAGGTATAGAAGAAGTGGATGGACAGAAGGATGAAAGAAGGGACGAAAGTGGGGGTAGATGTACAGATGGATGGAAGGAAGTATAGAAGGAGGGATGGATGGACAGAAGGATGAAAGAAGGGTCGGAAGTGGGGGTAGATGTACAGATGGATGGAAGGAGGTATAGAAGGAGGGATGGATGGACAGAAGGATGAAAGAAGGGACGGAAGTGGGGAGAGATGTACAGATGAATGGAAGGAGGTATAGAAGGAGGGATGGATGGACAGAAGGATGAAAGAAGGGTCGGAAGTGGGGGCAGATGTACAAATGTATGGAAGGAGGTATAGAAGGAGGGATGGATGGACAGAAGGGTGAAAGAGGGGACGGAAGTGGGGGTAGATGTACAGATGGATGGAAGAAGGTATAGAAGGAGGGATGGATGGACAGAAGGATGAAAGAAGGGTCGGAAGTGGGGGCAGATGTAGCGATGGATGGAAGGAGGTATAGAAAGAGGGATGGATGAGCAGAAGGATGAAAGAAGGGACGGAAGTGGGGGTAGATGTAGCGATGGATGGAAGAAGGTATAGAAGGAGGGATGGATGGACAGAAGGATGAAAGAAGGGTCGGAAGTGGGGGTAGATGTACAGATGGATGGAAGGAGGTATAGAAGGAGGGATGGATGGACAGAAGGATGAAAGAAGGGACGGAAGTTGGGAGAGATGTACAGATGGATGGAAGGAGGTATAGAAGGAGGGATGGATGGACAGAAGGATGAAAGAAGGGTCGGAAGTGGGGGTAGATGTACAGATGGATGGAAGGAGGTATAGAAGAAGGGATGGATGGACAGAAGGATAAAAGAAGGAACGGAAGTGGGGGTAGATGTAGTAATGGATGGAAGGAGATATAGAAGGAAGGATGGATGGATGATGTGATCCACATAGGGCACCTGTAAGCTGATAAAAATATATTGTTCGGATAATATCCATATGTAAATGTATTGTTCTGACAACTATGATCAATATAATGGACTTTGTTTGATACAAACTCGAAGTACTTTGTCGGCCTTGGCCAATTTCTCTCTTTGTCTTTCTTTAAAAAGTCAGAAAATTTGAATTTGGAAAATTCGAAAAACTTGGATAATACGAAGTAAATTTTTGGTCCTATTGAAATAATAAAAAAAAAACCCAAAAAACATCAAATGTTCGTTTAACTCAAAGTGACTTTTTTTGGACAAAGGATCGCCGAAAATGCCAATTTCTTTTTCACAAATCTGCTGCAGAACGGCATTTCAAAAGCGTTTTCAACTCCAAAAACAAGGAAAAAACTTTTATCTTAAAATATGATTATATCAACAATTATCAGTGATCATCAATAAAAAAACTGCGGTACAAATTTGTATTTACATACAGAAATATTATCCCGACTTACATGGTGACATGATACAAAACAGGTGCTCTCGACCTCCTGTCACTTTCATTGTGGGATCACTCAAGCGGCAATCAAAAGGCAATCACAACTTGGAGCCATACACGATCACTGTTTTTATAAAGTGATGCTACAATTATTTAGGTATGAACAATGTTAGTGCTTTGAACTTTTTACTCAGCAAAATAGACTTTATGCCTTTCACTAGCCACTTTCGTTTGAGTTGACATGCGCAGAGTTACTTTCTATTTAACTTCCTATGAACACATGTGTCTCGGTTACGTAAGTTATGTCTGCTATTTATATATGGGTGAAAAATTTGTTGTGACTGCAGTTGCTGATATTTTGAATAATTTCGGTTTCCTTGTCACCATCGACGATTTTGTCATCTTCCTTGCTTACATAAAAATCAGAAATCTTCCATCCTTCTTTCAGTGCTAAGTCATCGCAGCTAGATAGAAGGATGTACAGAAGAAAGGATGGAGGGATGGACAGAATGAAAGAAAGGACGGAATAATGGAGAGATGGATAGAAGAATGGATGAAGGGATGGATGGAAAATGGACAAATGGATAAAAAGTATGGATGGACAAAAGGATGGAAGGAGGCTGATGGACAGAAGATATGGAAAGACGTTTGACAGATGGACAAAGGATGGAATAAGTCATGTAAAGAGGGAGGAATGAACAGAAGGATGGAACTAGGTACAGAAGGAGGGACAGGTGGACAGAAGGATAAAAGAAGAGACGGATGGGCAAAAGAATGGAAGGAGAGAACGATGGAAAGAATTAAGGTAGGAGGGACAGAAAGATGGATGGAAATAGGAACAGATGGGTCTGACAACAAGAGCCAATCAGCCAGACAAAACATTGGTGAAGTTAGAATCCCTCTGCAAACCTCAGAGAGTGATATCAAGTCCTCAGATCTATAATTACTAAATAACACACTAACCTGAGGCAGGCCGATTTTGTCCATAGAGGCAAACCAATGGTTAATGTTGTCTGTATGTCGGAAATGTAATCCCCGGGACTGGAGATAAAAAAAACACACATCATCAATATAGATATACACACATCATATTGGTGAACCCAGAGCTGCAATAAAATGTCAGTAGTTAAATAAAGCTAACAAGATCATACATTGTTACTGTAACTTATACACGATGGTCACAATTTTCATCAAAGACTTGAAAACAACCCCGGTCCAAAGTTCTTAATTTTCCATTTAACCAGTATTTCTAGTTGCTCCATACCTATTTTTATCTCACAAGTCCCTTAGAAACGTTTTATTATCTCAATTAATCCAGAAAGAAACTTTAATTGATCAGTTCCTATTTTTTTCTGCAATTAATTTTAGTTTGGTTAATACGTTGGTTTCCAGCTACCATAATGACGTCACATGGGCAAAGTACAATTTAACGTTGATTAGTCCCATCTTCCGGTTATTATGGCATGATATATTTACCGTTGATTAGACCCGCCTTCCAGTAATCGTGACGTGATATATTTACCATCGATAAGCCCCACTTTACTGTGATGGTGACGTGATTTATAGACATTGGAGGGTGGGACTAATTGACAGTAATTGTACTCAGCCATAGTTATCTTAATACCTCAAATCTCCCGTACTGACAGAATTTCATCCATTTTTAGTAGGAAGCTTAACATCTCATTCAATCTTAACTACTTTTTTAATTTGTAATAAAAGGTTTTTTCCTCCCTCGTTTACCACACTTTAATAGTTCTACTCTGTTTTAGTGCTATCAGATCTCTAACAAAACCTGATTCCCTTAAACAAACCATCACAATGACTGACCGTCCCTCAGGTCCATCACAATGACAGACCGTCCTTCAGGTCCCTCACAATGACTGACCGTCCCTCAGGTTCCTCACAATGACTGACCGTCCCTCAGGTCCATCACAATGACTGACCGTCCCTCAGGTCCCTCACAATGACTGACCGTCCCTCAGGTCCATCACAATGACTGACCCTCCCTCAGGTCCCTCACAATGACTGACCATCCCTCAGGTCCATCACCATGACTGACCGTCCCTCAGGTCCATCACAATGACTGACCGTCCCTCAGGTCCATCACAATGACTGACCGTCCCTCAGGTCCCTCACAATGACTGACCGTCCCTCAGGTCCCTCACAATGACTGACCGTCGCTCAGGTCCCTCACAATGACTGACCGTCCCTCAGGTCCATCACAATGACTGACCGTCCCTCAGGTCCCTCACAATGACTGACCGTCGCTCAGGTCCATCACAATGACTGAACCTCCCTCAGGTCCATCACCATGACTGACCGTCCCTCAGGTCCATCACAATGACTTGACCCTCCCTCACTCCACCACTGTTTTATTGCCCTATAGAGAACTCATTACTCAATATTTACAAATCCATCTGGGTTTTCTAGCATTCTGATATATGACTCAGCAGATTCCGACCCTTCATCAGTTTTCCAGAACTTGATGTCGTATTGACATGCACTGGGTCTGGCAGCAGACCTTGGACGCTGTGCTGGCTGCTGAGACCTACCATGCTTCGCGTCAGACTGTCAGAGAGACAAGCCAGCACTGACGATTAAAAGTTGGTCTCCTGCGACATTGCCTGTCTGTACCCATCAACAAACAGCCCCGTATTTCTGGGTGCTGTCTG
The DNA here is from genome assembly GCF_041381155.1 of Argopecten irradians. Lineage (NCBI taxonomy): Eukaryota > Metazoa > Mollusca > Bivalvia > Pectinida > Pectinidae > Argopecten > Argopecten irradians. The sequence goes on along the minus strand of NC_091143.1, from coordinate 2,586,913 downwards.
AATTATCAAACACATGGAAATTGAAAGGTTCCTACGATACCATGTAACTATGCAGAAAATTTTGCATGTTTCTGTGGTTACAACTGAACCTAGCCTAAACAGAAGTAATGTCTCAGCCAGTGTCTGGTATTTGAACGTCTCTTTTTAACACTAAAGTATATGCAGGGTTGCGTGTCGAACACTATATATAAATATATATATATTGGTGACTTTCTCACATTCTGAGGAAAATATAGGCATTCAGCTGGTAACAGTAAAGCTGTAAACATACTGATTTTAGCAGTAGTTTTATTTATTTTGTCTATGAAGCGCTAATTCATATACTGTGCTAAATTTTTTAAGAGGGTAGTTCTGGTATTGAACACACACACCCATTGCCATAATGATAAATTTTGAAAAAGTGTAGTTCTGGTATTTAACCAACCCATTGCCCTTATTCATGTCCACGCTAATAAACAAAAATTTACAGTTTTTTTGCATTTTCGCTAAAATTTTACTGTGTTAAAAAACAAACTAGAACTGTCACCAGATTGGACAACAAATACCCCACTGCACAAATTTAGTAATAACCCCATTAATAGAGAACACTGCAGAACCCTATATAGTTTACTTAACTCCCATTTATGTCAGGGTTCTGTGTACAAAATTTTATCAAAATCTGTCATGTAGTTTAGAGACAGACGGATGGATGAACGGACAACCTGATTCTAGTACACATTCCCTTAACTTCGTTGCGGTGGCTATAAAACTAAGAATGTTTACAGTACATAGTATGGGCAAATCTACCAAGTCATGGGAACATCAGAGTACGTAGATTATATATTCAAAAGAAATTCAATGCAGCCACGATTGTATCAAATCATGATCATTTTCCTTCACTCATTCTAGTGAATTACAGTTTCATTAGTTTTAAAATTACATAAATTTGTTTTTGATATTCATTTGGCAAACTTAACAACATATAAATCACCTATGATTTTCTTACCTGAAACCTAGTCTGTTCTTTGTCATAGATCCTTTTAAGGGGAACAACTTGAGGACTGAGGAAGTGGCCAAGTTTGGCCAGAAACACACCATTCCTTAACCCTTCTTCTAGTTCTGTTGTAGGTGGGAGCTCCTCGTTAATACAAGCCTGCATCCAACTGTAACACAAATGGTATCAGTATAAAATCATGGACACTAAAAATCTTCATTAAATCTGTAAAGAAAAAAGAGAGCCTTGAAAATATCTTCAAAATTGTCTATCGGATGTCTGAAAACATCAATTGATCAATAAGCTTAGTGATAACTATTCATAATTATCCAATCAGGACAGTAAAATCACTTTGAAATGGACCAATCAACATCTAAGAATAGTTTGAAATGACCAAACAAATGATAACCACCAATGCAATCTTGAAATTCCACTTGGTTTCAAGCTTTTTCATCGCGCCATGATCGCAAGAACGTCGTTATGCGTAAAAATTTATGACGTCATCTACAATGTGGCTGCAGTTACGCCGCATGTATTGATGGCGTCACGTTATTGTCTAGCGCCTGTGAGCTGTCTAACACCCCCCCCTGTGTAAGATAGAGATATCTTTTCCCTAGCAACCTCGGGATATACCTGTGAAGTATGGGAGAAATGCTGATCCAAACAAATGGCACTGTTATCTGGAAATAACAAACTAATGCTGGGATATATGGGATCATTATGCCGCAAATGGAGACCAAAATTTGGTAAACTATGTTGAAAAGTAACGCCTTAAAATAACAATTCGATGTAAAGAAACTTCATAAGTAAATGAACCAAAAAAGGCCAGAGTATCTTTGACTGAAACTTCAGTGAAATGAACTGACCAATGTAAGTCTGTTCAAACAAAAATTGGAAAGGTCATCTATTTAGAACAACCCAAGGAGACAGAAGTTTGTATGGATCAAGCAGTTTAGTTTTCCTTCAGAAGCAAATCATCAACATTATATTATAAGCTTTCCTCCCAATTTGTTATATATGTTGTGACATTTGTATGACAAAGATGAAACTTTCTATAATTCCTAATGAAGTAACAGCCAATCAATTTAAATTTGAATATGATACAATGACTGGCTGTATCCTCTAAGTATCCCGATACCTAATGAGAGCTAAACCTTGATCATGAAAAATCCGTTATAAACCATGTGTATTGGACATTACAGAGCCCACCATTTCACTGATTAAATCTGTATTACTACACGAACAATTGGTCATAGGAGTTTGTATTCCTAGATTTCTATTTCACCAACATTTATTGTGATGCACGTGTAACCCTCAGCGACCAACACCAGACACTGTAGGATTTACTTCCAGGGACCAACATGTACACCAGACACTGTATGAGTTACTCCCAGGGACCAACACCAGACACTGTATGATTTACTCCCAGGGACCAACACCAGACACTGTATGATTTACTCCCAGGGACCAACACCAGACACTGTATGATTTACTTCCAGGGACCAACACCAGACACTGTGTGATTTACTCCCAGTGAACAACACCAGACACTGTATGATTTACTATCAGGGACCAACACCAGACACTGTATGATTTACTCCCAGTGACCAACACCAGACAGTTTGATTTACTTCTAGTGACCAACACCAGACACTGTATGATTTACTTCTAGTGACCAACACCAGACACTGAATGATTTACTCCCAGGGACCAACACCAGACACTGTATGATTTACTTCTAGTGACCAACACCAGTCACTGTATGATTTACTTCTAGTGACCAACACCAGACACTGTATGATTTACTCTCAGGGACCAACACCAGACACTGTATGATTTACTTCCAGGGACCAACACCAGACACTGTATGATTTACTTCCAGGGACCAACACCAGACACTGTATGATTTACTTCCAGGGACCAACACCAGACACTGTATGATTTACTTCTAGGGACCAACACCAGACACTGTATGATTTACTTCCAGGGACCAACACCAGACACTGTATGATTTTCTTCCAGGGACCAACACCAGACACTGTATGATTTACTTCCAGGGACCAACACCAGACGCTGTATGATTTACTTCCAGTGACCAACACCAGACACTGTATGATTTACTCTCATGGACCAACACCAGACACTGTATGATTTACTCTCAGGGACCAACACCAGAAACTGTATGATTTACTTCCAGGGACCAACACCAGACACTGTATGATTTACTTCCAGGGACCAACACCAGACACTGTATGATTTACTTCCAGGGACCAACACCAGACACTGTATGATTTACTTCCAGGGACCAACACCAGACACTGTATGATTTACTTCCAGGGACCAACACCAGACACTGTATGATTTACTTCCAGGGACCAACACCAGACGCTGTATGATTTACCTCCAGTGACCAACACCAGACACTGTATGATTTACTTCCAGGGACCAACACCAGACACTGTATGATTTACTTCTAGTGACCAACACCAGACACTGTATGATTTACTTCCTGGGACCAACACCAGACACTGTATGATTTACTCTCAGGGACCAACACCAGACACTGTATGATTTACTTCCAGGGACCAACACCAGACACTGTATGATTTACTTCCAGGGACCAACACCAGACACTGTATGATTTACTTCTAGTGACCAACACCAGACACTGTATGATTTACTTCCAGGGACCAACACCAGACACTGTATGATTTACTCTCAGGGACCAACACCAGAAACTGTATGATTTACTTCCAGGGACCAACACCAGACACTGTATGATTTACTTCCAGGGACCAACACCAGACACTGTCTGATTTACTTCCAGGGACCAACACCAGACACTGTATGATTTACTTCCAGGGACCAACACCATGACACTGTATGATTTGCTTCCAGGGACCAACACCAGACACTGTATGATTTACTCTCAGGGACCAACACCAGACACTGTATGATTTACTTCCAGGGACCAACACCAGACACTGTATGATTTACTTCTAGTGGACCAACACCAGACACTGTATGATTTACTTCCAGGGACCAACACCAGACACTGTATGATTTACTCTCAGGGACCAACACCAGAAACTGTATGATTTACTTCCAGGGACCAACACCAGACACTGTCTGATTTACTTCCAGGGACCAACACCTGACACTGTATGATTTACTTCTAGGGACCAACACCAGACACTGTATGATTTACTTCCAGGGACCAACACCAGACACTGTATGATTTTCTTCCAGGGACCAACACCAGACACTGTATGATTTACTTCCAGGGACCAACACCAGACGCTGTATGATTTACTTCCAGTGACCAACACCAGACACTGTATGATTTACTTCCAGGGACCAACACCAGACACTGTATGATTTACTTCTAATGACCAACACCAGACACTGTTTGAATTACTTCCTGGGACCAACACCAGACACTGTATGATTTACTTCTAGTGACCAACACCAGACACTGTATGATTTACTATCAGGGACCAACACCAGACACTGTATGATTTACTTTCAGGGACCAACACCAGACACTGTATGATTTACTCCAAGGGGCCAACACCTGCAGACACTGTATGATTTACTTCCAGGGACCAACACCAGACACTGTATGATTTACTCCCAGGGACCAACACCAGACACTGTATGATTTACTTCTAGTGACCAACACCAGACACTGTATGATTTACTCCCAGGGACCAACACCAGACACTGTATGATTTACTCCCAGGGACCAACACCAGACACTGTATGATTTACTCCCAGGGACCAACACCAGACACACTGTCTGATTTACTTCCAGGGACCAACACCAGACACTGTATGATTTACTTCTAGTGACCAACACCAGACACTGTATGATTTACTCCCAGGGACCAACACCAGACACTGTCTGATTTACTTCCAGGGACCAACACCAGACACTGTATGATTTACTTCCAGGGACCAACACCAGACACTGTATGATTTACTCCCAGGGACCAACACCAGACACTGTATGATTTAGAGTAGAGCTTTTCAGACTACTCCTAGCTTGTAATAAAAAGGGGGTATCGTTAAGTAACCCCCATGCCCTGTCCTGTCCCTTCCTGACCGATGTCACTTCGTCCTGGTATATCCCACTTTGATGTATGGAGACAAGGTCATAGGTCTCACTGACATTTTTTTTGTACTTTCCAACTGCTGTATTGTAATTGAGGAGTATAACTTTATCTGATGGAGTTTTCACATTTCTTTGTAAGAAGAGATAGTGACCAGACATTAACTTATTTTTGTATTGATATATATAGCACAAGAAAAACATTTAACTGCAAACATTTGTAAGACATATATATATTGCACAAGATAAAACGTTTATCTACAAACATTTGTAAGACATATATATATTGCACAAGATAAAACGTTTAAACTACAAACATTTGTAAGATATATATAATTGCACAAGATAAAACGCTTTTAAAACTACAAACATTTGTAAGACATATATGCATACTAACTCTGCCTCCATAGGAATTCAGAACAGAATTTGACAAGACCAGAAGGACATAAAAAGTATTCTCCCCCTTTTTCAGGCCCTAATTTTATTTACATTGACTTAAACTAAAACTATAAAACTGTCAATTTCTTTATTTGATTTATCCTGTAAATTGAGCTTACTCAATGCTATAATTCTGTGAAAGGTTATAGCCCTATTAACCTTTCTTATTTTTAATTTTTGTAGCACCCTTAGCTTGGCGCTTATTCAAAATATTGGGTCACTCAAATACCTTAGGTGAACAATTCCAGGATATATTGCTCAGTCATCAACACCATAGAGAAAGGTCAAGGTCAATTCAAAATGTATAAGAAGGACCACAGTATCATCCCTCCATTTTAGACACAATGTCCATTTACCTATGTAACAAGACAGATGACCTTTACAAAAATAGTTTCTAGATTTGATTGATCACTGATGAGTGATGACCACATATAACAGCTCAATTGCCATAGCATACTTATCTAACTAGAGTTTGATGGTTCAGTCACCTCTACGGCCATGCATTTTTCATCCCTATAAATGCTCCTCATACATACAGATATCACTGCCTTTATATAGACAGGGGTATCCACTTTTAACTCATCCACCCCTTGAACTCATTTGAAATCTTTTAACATTAAAGCTGGAACATTTCATTACAAAATCTCAGGGGTGAATGAGTTTATAATCAGGTAATCACATTTTAAAACAATTGACATTAGTCCAGATTCACAGTGTATCTATGATCTGAGCCTACAACAGTATTCCAGGAACAAAACTTCCCCCAAAACTAGAAAATTAAATTGAAATGTGCAAGGCAGTGTATTCCCCACTGAATGGTAATAAATGTAGAATATTTAGGTGTAACTCTTCTCTCTGAAATCAAATTATCCATTACAAGAGCTCTGCAGGGAAATGTCGGAGGAAAATTTCGATCTTGTGAAGGCTACATATATATATATCACTTGAATAATCAGAAACTGACTTTGTGATACTGTTAAGATGTTTGTTAGAAAACACAAACTGACAGTTCACAGCTGATCAAGGTTGGATCTATAGACACTACATCAAGGTCGATCTAGACACTACATCAAGGTTGGATCTAGAATCTAGACACTACATCTACCAAGGTCGATCTAGACACTACATCAAGGTCGATCTAGAAACTCTATGACAAGTAGGATTTAAAGGATTTACCTATATTTCCCCTAGGTCGATCTGAGACACTACATCAATGGGTTTAGAGCATACATCAAGGTCGATCTAGACACTACATCAAGGGATCTTGTGGCCATCTAGTTCTAACACTACATCAACGGTCGATCTAGTCACTACATCAAGGGATATAGAAACTACATCAAGGGATCTAGATCTAGATCACGGATACATCAAGGTCGATCCAGACCACTATCATCAGGTCGATCTAGAAACTACATCAAGGTCGATCTAGACACTACATCAAGGTCGATCTAGACAACTTCATCATGGTCGATCTAGAAACTACATCAATGTCGATCTAGACACTACATCAAGGTCGATCTAGAAAATACAATCAAGGTCGATCTAGACAGCTACATCAAGGGATCTAGAACTACATCAGGTCGTCTACATCAAGACATCAAGGTCATCTTGACAGCTACAATCAAGGGATCGGAAGACACTACAATCAAGGGGTCCCAGACACTACATACAAGGTCGATCTAGACACTACATTCAAGGGTCGATCTTAGAAACTACAGTCAAGGTCGATCTATACACTACATCATGGTCGATCTAGACACTACATCAAGGGGATCTAGACACTACATCAAGGTCGATCTAGACACTACATCAAGGTCGATCACTAGACACTACATCAAGGGATCATCTAGACACTACATCAAGTCGATCTAGACACTACATCAAGGGATCTAAGACACTACATCAAGGTCGGGATCTAGACACTACATCAAGGTTGATCTAGACACTACATCAAGGTCGATCTAGACAACTACATCAAGGTTGATCTAGACACTACATCAAGGTCGGGATCTAGACACGGTACATCAAAGGGGATCTAGACACACTACAATCGAAGGGTTGATCAGCTAGACACTACATCAAGGATCTAGACACTACATCAGAGGTCGATCTAGGACACTACATCAAGGTCGATCTAGACACTACATCAAGGTCGATCTATGACACTCACATCAAGGATCTAGACACTACATCAAATCGATCTAGACACTACATCAAGGGATCTAGACACTACATCAAGGTCGTATCCAGGACCACTACATCAAGGAATGATCTAGACACTACATCAAAAGTGCGATCTAGACACTACATCAAGGTTTATCGAGCTACCTACTACATCAAGGGATGCAGACACTACATCAAAGGGATCTAGACACTACATCAAAGGTCTATCTAGACACTACATCTAAGAGGACTAGACACTACATCAAGGTTCGATCTAGAACACTACATCAAGGTCGATCTAGACACTACTTCAAAGGTCATCTAGACACTACATCAAGGTCGATCTAGACACTACATCAAGGGATCTACATCAAGGTCGACACACTACATCAAGGGATCTAGACACTACATCAAGGGATCCAGACACTACATCAAGGTCGATCTAGACACTACATCAAGGGATCTAGACACTACATCAAGGTCGATCTAGGACACTACATCAAGGTCGATCTAGACACTACATCAAGGATCTAGACACATCAAGGGTCTAGACACTACATCAAGGTTGATCTAGACACACTACATCAAGGGATCTAGACACTACATCAAGGGATCTAGACACTACATCAAGGTCTCTAGACACTACATCAAGGGATCTAGACACTACATCAAGGTCGATCTAGACACTACATCAAGGTCGATCTAGACACTACATCAAGGGATCTAGACACTACATCAAGGATCTAGACACTACATCAAGGTCGATCTAGACACTACATCAAGGGGTCCAGACACTACATCAAGGTCGATCTAGACACTACATCAAGGTCGATCTAGACACTACATCAAGGGATCTAGACACTACATCAAGGTCGATCTAGACACTACATCAAGGTTGATCTAGACACTACATCAAGGTCGATCTAGACACTACATCAAGGGTGATCTAGACACTACATCAAGGGATCTAGACACTACATCAAGGGATCTAGACACTACATCAAGGTCGATCTAGACACTACATCAAGGGATCTAGACACTACATCAAGGTCGATCTAGACACTACATCAAGGGATCTAGACACTACATCAAGGTCGATCTAGACACTACATCAAGGGATCTAGACACTACATCAAGGGATCTAGACACTACATCAAGGGATCTAGACACTACATCAAGGTCGATCTAGACACTACATCAAGGGATCTAGACACTACATCAAGGTCGATCTAGACACTACATCAAGGGATCTAGACACTACATCAAGGGATCTAGACACTACATCAAGGTCGATCTAGACACTACATCAAGGTCGATCTAGACACTACATCAAGGTCGATCTAGACACTACATCAAGGTTGATCTAGACACTACATCAAGGGATCTAGACACTACATCAAGGTTGATCTAGACACTACATCAAGGTCGATCTAGACACTACATCAAGGGATCTAGACACTACATCAAGGGATCTAGACACTACATCAAGGTCGATCTAGACACTACATCAAGGTCGATCTAGACACTACATCAAGGTCGATCTAGACACTACATCAAGGGATCTAGACACTACATCAAGGGATCTAGACACTACATCAAGGTTGATCTAGACACTACATCAAGGGATCTAGACACTACATCAAGGTTGATCTAGACACTACATCAAGGTCGATCTAGACACTACATCAAGGGATCTAGACACTACATCAAGGTCGATCTAGACACTACATCAAGGGATCTAGACACTACATCAAGGTTGATCTAGACACTACATCAAGGGATCTAGACACTACATCAAGGGATCTAGACACTACATCAAGGAACAAGGGATCTAGACACTACATCAAGGTCGATCTAGACACTACATCAAGGTGATCTAGACACTACATCAAGGGATCTAGACACTACATCAAGGTCGATCTAGACACTACATCAAGGTGATCTAGACACTACATCAAGGATCTAGACACTACATCAAGGGATCCAGACACTACATCAAGGGGTCCAGACACTACATCAAGGTCGATCTAGACACTACATAAAAGTCGATCTAGACACTACATCAAGGGATCTAGACACTACATCAAGGGATCTAGACACTACATCAAGGTCGATCTAGACACTACATCAAGGGATCTAGACACTACATCAAGGGATCTAGACATACATCAAGGATCTAGACACTACATCAAGGGATCTAGACACTACATCAGGACATCTAGACACTACATCAAGGGATCTAGACACTACATCAAGGTGATCTAGACACTACATCAAGGGATCTAGACACTACATCAAGGGATCTAGACACTACATCAAGGGATCTAGACACTACATCAAGGGATCTAGACACTACATCAAGGGATCTAGACACTACATCAAGGGATCTAGACACTACATCAAGGGATCTAGACACTACATCAAGGGATCTAGACACTACATCAAGGGATCTAGACACTACATCAAGGTGATCTAGACACTACATCAAGGTCGATCTAGACACTACATCAAGGGATCTAGACACTACATCAAGGTCGATCTAGACACTACATCAAGGGATCTAGACACTACATCAAGGTCGATCTAGACACTACATCAAGGTTGATCTAGACACTACATCAAGGGATCTAGACACTACATCAAGGTCGATCTAGACACTACATCAAGGTCGATCTAGACACTACATCAAGGTCGATCTAGACACTACATCAAGGTCGATCTAGACACTACATCAAGGTCGATCTAGACACTACATCAAGGGATCTAGACACTACATCAAGGTCGATCTAGACACTACATCAAGGTCGATCTAGACACTACATCAAGGTCGATCTAGACACTACATCAAGGTCGATCTAGACACTACATCAAGGGATCTAGACACTACATCAAGGTCGATCTAGACACTACATCAAAGTCGATCTAGACACTACATCAAGGTCGATCTAGACACTACATCAAGGTCGATCTAGACACTACATCAAGGTGATCTAGACACTACATCAAGGGATCTAGACACTACATCAAGGTCGATCTAGACACTACATCAAGGTGATCTAGACACTACATCAAGGGATCTAGACACTACATCAAGGTGATCTAGACACTACATCAAGGGATCTAGACACTACATCAAGGTCGATCTAGACACTACATCAAGGGATCTAGACACTACATCAAGGTCGATCTAGACACTACATCAAGGGATCCAGACACTACATCAAGGGGTCCAGACACTACATCAAGGTCGATCTAGACACTACATCAAGGGATCTAGAAACTACATCAAGGTCGATCTAGACACTACATCAAGGTCGATCTAGACACTACATCAAGGGATCTAGACACTACATCAAGGGATCTAGACACTACATCAAGGGATCTAGACACTACATCAAGGGATCTAGACACTACATCAAGGGATCTAGACACTACATCAAGGGATCTAGACACTACATCAAGGGATCTAGACACTACATCAAGGGATCAGACACTACATCAAGGGATCTAGACACTACATCAAGGGATCTAGACACTACATCAAGGGATCTAGACACTACATCAAGGTCGATCTAGACACTACATCAAGGTCGATCTAGACACTACATCAAGGGATCTAGACACTACATCAAGGGATCTAGACACTACATCAAGGGATCTAGACACTACATCAAGGGATCTAGACACTACATCAAGGTCGATCTAGACACTACATCAAGGGATCTAGACACTACATCAAGGGATCTAGACACTACATCAAGGGATCTAGACACTACATCAAGGGATCTAGACACTACATCAAGGGATCTAGACACTACATCAAGGGATCTAGACACTACATCAAGGGATCTAGACACTACATCAAGGTCGATCTAGACACTACATCAAGGGATCTAGACACTACATCAAGGGATCTAGACACTACATCAAGGGATCTAGACACTACATCAAGGGATCTAGACACTACATCAAGGTCGATCTAGACACTACATCAAGGTCGATCTAGACACTACATCAAGGGATCTAGACACTACATCAAGGGATCTAGACACTAGACACTACATCAAGGTCGATCTAGACACTACATCAAGGGATCTAGACACTACATCAAGGTCGATCTAGACACTACATCAAGGTCGATCTAGACACTACATCAAGGTCGATCTAGACACTACATCAAGGGATCTAGACACTACATCAAGGTCGATCTAGACACTACATCAAGGGATCTAGACACTACATCAAGGTCGATCTAGACACTACATCAAGGGATCTAGACACTACATCAAGGTGATCTAGACACTACATCAAGGGATCTAGACACTACATCAAGGTCGATCTAGACACTACATCAAGGGATCTAGACACTACATCAAGGGATCTAGACACTACATCAAGGTCGATCTAGACACTACATCAAGGTCGATCTAGACACTACATCAAGGTCGATCTAGACACTACATCAAGGTCAATCTAGACACTACATCAAGGTCGATCTAGACATTACATCAAGGTAGATCTAGACACTACATCAAGGGATCTAGATACAAAATTATATTCCCTAGAAATGGTAGTCACATTAGAAACTTGAACTCATTTTAAAATGACACTTATAAGAAGAACTTTATCTTGCTTACCATTGTAACCAGTAGGAACTGAACTAATTTAACTTAAAACTGCACTAACTGAAAACTAAAGTTACTCCAAAATGTACTTTATAGAAACGAAGTCACAGGAAATTACAACAACTAGAAACTGCATGAACTCGCATGATATTGTACTTACTTAATTCCCTTATAAATAAGTCATGAAACACAACTACACTCTCAAGAATCAGTCAGAAACTGAACTCAAAAGAAACAGGGCATGTACAAAATCAGTCAGAAACTGAACTCAAAAGAAACAGGGCATGTACAAAATCAGTCAGAAACTGAACTCAAAAGAAACACGGCATGTACAAAATCAGTCAGAAACTGAACTCAAAAGAAACAGGGCATGTACAAAATCAGTCAGAAACTGAACTCAAAAGAAACACGGCATGTACAAAATCAGTCAGAAACTGAACTCAAAAGAAACAGGGCATGTACAAAATCAGTCAGAAACTGAACTCAAAAGAAACAGGGCATGTACAAAATCAGTCAGAAACTGAACTCAAAAGAAACACGGCATGTACAAAATCAGTCAGAAACTGAACTCAAAAGAAACACTGCATGTACAAAATCAGTCAGAAACTGAACTCAAAAGAAACACGGCATGTACAAAATCAGTCAGAAACTGAACTCAAAAGAAACACGGCATGTACAAAATCAGTCAGAAACTGAACTCAAAAGAAACACGGCATGTACAAAATCAGTCAGAAACTGAACTCAAAAGAAACAGGGCATGTACAAAATCAGTCAGAAACTGAACTCAAAAGAAACATGGCATGTACAAAATCAGTCAGAAACTGAACTCAAAAGAAACACGGCATGTACAAAATCAGTCAGAAACTGAACTCAAAAGAAACACGGCATGTACAAAATCAGTCAGAAACTGAACTCAAAAGAAACACGGCATGTACAAAATCAGTCAGAAACTGAACTCAAAAGAAACACGGCATGTACAAAATCAGTCAGAAACTGAACTCAAAAGAAACACGGCATGTACAAAATCAGTCAGAAACTGAACTCAAAAGAAACACGGCATGTACAAAATCAGTCAGAAACTGAACTCAAAAGAAACACGGCATGTACAAAATCAGTCAGAAACTGAACTCAAAAGAAACACGGCATGTACAAAATCAGTCAGAAACTGAACTCAAAAAGAAACAGGGCATGTACAAAATCAATCAGAAACTGAACTCAAAAGAAACAGGGCATGTATAAAATCAGTCAGAAACTGAACTCAAAAGAAACAGGGCATGTACAAAATCAGTCAGAAACTGAACTCAAAAGAAACAGGGCATGTACAAAATCAGTCAGAAACTGAACTCAAAAGAAACACGGCATGCACAAAATCAGTCAGAAACTGAACTCAAAAGAAACACCGCATGTACAAAATCAGTCAGAAACTGAACTCAAAAGAAACAGGGCATGTACAAAATCAGTCAGAAACTGAACTCAAAAGAAACAGGGCATGTACAAAATCAGTCAGAAACTGAACTCAAAAGAAACACGGCATGTACAAAATCAGTCAGAAACTGAACTCAAAAGAAACACGGCATGTACAAAATCAGTCAGAAACTGAACTCAAAAGAAACACGGCATGTACAAAATCAGTCAGAAACTGAACTCAAAAGAAACAGGGCATGTACAAAATCAGTCAGAAACTGAACTCAAAAGAAACACGGCATGCACAAAATCAGTCAGAAACTGAACTCAAAAGAAACAGGACATGTACAAAATCAGTCAGAAACTGAACTCAAAAGAAACACGGCATGTACAAAATCAGTCAGAAACTGAACTCAAAAGAAACACGGCATGTACAAAATCAGTCAGAAACTGAACTCAAAAGAAACACGGCATGTACAAAATCAGTCAGAAACTGAACTCAAAAGAAAACACGGCATGTACAAAATCAGTCAGAAACTGAACTCAAAAGAAACACGGCATGTACAAAATCAGTCAGAAACTGAACTCACAAGAAACACGGCATGTACAAAATCAGTCAGAAACTGAACTCAAAAGAAACAGGGTATGTACAAACTCACAAATATAACAAACAACTTGATACAGTACATCAAAGTAATCAGTGAAACAAAGACAAAGAGCTCAACTGGATGGCATCCTCTATATAGATCTACCAGAGTATCACAGATAGACAGCACCAACGATCAGAGAACAACGATCAGAGAACATCAGATTTTAGTCTGCTCTATTCTACTCAATGGCACCACACCATTAAAACTCTACATCTGATTGACTGTGAAAACTTTAAAGACATGAAATGCTGTGCTGTTAATGAATATATCCAACTTGTCCCTGTGCTGAACAGTTAATCCTTGATCACAACAAAGTATCACAGATAAAAGATTTCACAACAACTAACCATTATTCCAGTCTCTACAATTACATAAGCTACAATGGTTTGATTTTGACCTAATTAAATCCATTGGCCTTGACCTTCCATGATTTGACCCCGTTAAAATAATGATACATCTTTTTCGTTTTTACTAATAATATCATACATTAATGTATGAACATACACACTATAATCTACCTTTTATACAATTGAATTGGTACCCTTTGTAAGCATATGTAGTTATACCTCTACATGTATGTGTACCTTGACACCTGTATGTGTACCTTAACCACTGTATGTGTATCTTGACCCCTGTATGTTTACCTTGACACCTGTATGTGTACCTTGACACCTGTACGTATATCTCAATACCTGTATGTGTACCTTGACATCTGTATGTGTACCTTGACATCTGTATGTGTACCTTAACCCCTGTATGTGTACCTTGACACCTGTATGTGTACCTTGACACCTGTATGTGTACCTTGACATCTGTATGTGTACCTTGACATCTGTATGTGTACCTTGACATCTGTATGTGTACCTTAACACCTGTATGTGTACTTTGACACCTGTATGTGTACCTTGACTGTATGTGTACCTTGAAACCTGTATGTGTATCTTGATACCTGTATGTGTACCTTGTACCTTGATACCTGTATGTGTACCTTGACACCTGTATGTGTATCTTGAAACCTGTATGTGTACCTTGATACCTGTATGTGTACCTCGACACCAGTATGTATATCTTGATACCTGTATGTGTATCTTGACAACTGTATCAAATAATACCTCGACAGATGTAGAATTTTCTTTTATTTGTACCTATAAATACCTATAAGTAGGTCCAATTAGTATCCCCTTAACGACCCCAGCCAGTGGTTCATCAATAATTCATCGTGGACAGTGGATTAGTGGGTCGATTGATTAGATCAATGACGATATATCTTTATATTCTGGTGGGAAATCACTGTGTTCAGTTCAACCAGAAAGACTTATGTTGTTGTCCTTCAATTAGCATTCTGATTACAAGAGAATTGATCATCTCTATACAGATCAAAGGTTCATCATCCATTTCTATACCAAAGTATTTAACATCTTCATACAGAGGTTAAATAAGGCAGGTTTCAATGTATACATATTTACTACTTAATCCACCTGATATCCGGCAGCTTTGTCCGTGTAATATTTCTGCATATGGCACTAGTGTCCGATTATAACCTGGAGAGCGTCTCATTGGCTGAAATTTATCGTGACATCATGACTTGACGTCAGTAAACAACGTGACGTCAGGATTCGAGGACCAAATGGTCGCCATTACTGGATTTTTGCAGCACATTGTGATGCTGAGATTCCTTGAAATGTAGCTATATATATATGGGTTATTGTAGATATTCATATCAGATTTTATGAAACTCGTCACGGCAAGGTTCACAAAAATGAAAACTTAAGAATTTTTTCTTAAAAAACTCATTGAAAATGAACACTCGGTTAAGATCCTATATTTCTCAACACTTTTTTGTAATGGGATATATGGGTCACATTAAAACAATCCTGTTCCAGATGGCTGATTTCTAATGTTCACGATCCATTGATTCCTGACCTAATTCTGGTTTTTAACACTTTGTACATACGATATGCTCATTCTGGGTGTTCATTAATCACATAGAAACTGATATAAATAATTGATAAATGAAGAAAACAAAGAAATATAGGCAAATATCAAAGCCATGTTATGTTAGTGATCATTTGATGTTCCTCAATTTAATTGGTAAATTTTGTTTTACTACTGCAAGCCTTACCTCTACATGAGGTCACACATACACAGTAAGTTGTTTGTACTATATATAGGTCACCTGGTTAACCTCTGTGATTAAGCTTCATTAATTACAAGTGAACCACTCCATCTTTGCATAATACAGAGTTAGCTCCCTTGCTGGTAGATTCCTATTGATATGTCATTATTTTGTGAACACAATTCACATTGTTTTATACCTACCTACAAGGGCTGATAACTCTGTAATATGCAAATAAGGAAATAGATGTTACTAGATTGATACTAGGTCCCACTGTTTGGTCACTATCAATTTGTGTTAAATGAAACATCTGAACAAATTTTGTCTAAAATTGCGTGGACTGCAAATAAAATTTGAAGTGAAAGATTTGAAAAGGGCTTCCTTATTTTCAATAAATTTCTTTTAGAAAATGAACGTAATAAATTAACACCTTCTCCTTAAAATCCTGTTTGATATTATAGTAAAATTA
Source organism: Argopecten irradians (assembly GCF_041381155.1). Lineage (NCBI taxonomy): Eukaryota > Metazoa > Mollusca > Bivalvia > Pectinida > Pectinidae > Argopecten > Argopecten irradians. The sequence goes on along the minus strand of NC_091143.1, from coordinate 2,569,964 downwards.
AACTGCAGGTGCATTCATTTTTAGCTCTACTTATTTAGAATGTGCAGTTAGTTAGAATCGTAATTGAAAGTTGAAAGCATCGTGTCATAATTTAAAATGTCCTGGGGATTTTCTTCTACATTACTTTTTATAAATGTTCACTCAATAAAATTGTCACGTACGAAAGTGTTCTAAAACCTACAGATACAAAAGTGTGAAATGAGTAATAACCAAAAGAATGAAAAGGACTCTTTATAAAACTTATAATGCACACATTCAGGTGAATCAGATTAATTCCGTCATCAAATGAAATTCCCCATCACCAACATAACACTTATTGACTGTCACTAACATGCTTCAATGATCCAAGTCATTCAAATGTTTAAGTCATTACATGAACAAGGATTTAACAGAAATGATTACAAGACGGCCATGTACACCTGTCAAAACTATGATATTTATATTCACTGTAGATTTATTGTACAATAAGGATGTAACACTTAGCTGGGTCCTTATATATAATATCTGTAAACAACGTTATCATAGTGTGCTCACAATGCTCCTCAAGTGGGTAACAAATTGACACCTCGTAATCTATAACTTATAGGATAACAAGGTCTTTATCATCAGCATGGTTAGCTTAAGTAAACTCAATTTCCTCTATCAAGTAAAACAGTCTAATCAATGTAATACAATGTACTAATCAACAAAGATTTTCTGATGTAGGTCATAGGTCAAAATAAAAGTCACATGTGACCTACTTTAGCTACTTTGATATATAGTGGGTCATAGGTCAAAATCCAAGAAACCTACTGTAAAGGTCAGGCAGGTCTGAACTACAATTAATGATTGTTTCAATACAAGGAACTGCTTAATAAAAATACTACCAAACGCTGATATAAGCATAACAATAAATGTGCATATATTCAGAGCAATTGTCAGTCATCACTCAAACTGCATTAGGCTATACTACATGTTTTGTGCCTATCTAGTACGATAGGCATTATAGACTTGAAAATAATCAAAAATTCCTAATAAAATGAATCTTGTATAAGATGCTGTCATAAATATAAGATGAAAAAAAAAATTATTTGTCATTTGTATGAAACAAAAATTTGTGTTTATAACGATGACTCAGAGAACTGGACAGAAAATCACTCTAATCATATACATCATCACAAGGCCTCACAAACCACTAAATTACCACAAGACAATGCATATCTCAGCTCTCATATATAGCATTGAACAGACACACGATTACGTAATATTCATGGAACGGAGAGAAGGTTCATGGTAAACATGATATAATATTGTCACTATTTTCTTTATACTCTGATAAAAACCTCGATCACAACTAGAATATTGCACTTTAAATACGTATGATAAAGACGGACAGATAATCTTTTGTTACTATATGGAAGTATTCAGTCAGCTTTCAGAATATCGGCCAATCGAACACATCAGTCTATCAACCCTACCAATAACAGTACAGCCATCAATTTGCAAGGGTATGTATATGTCTTAAGTCAGGTATGAATATTCATTTACATCCATAAAGTCACTCATCCAGAAAATGAAGGTACTTAGTTGACCTTGTATCCATTCAGCCCTACAGGGAAATGGTATAACTCAATTATCAGGTACATATTTGGAGTGATTTCTAGGTATATGTATCAGCTCTTACACATCTGAGTCCTACTCAGGTATATCTCTTGTCATACCTGTATTTATAGCTACCTATCACAACCTTTTACGCCCATCCACGAAAACCTTTAATCAATACCACCACAAATACCTCCTTATATTACCTACCTACCTACAAAATAGCCATTTATATTACTGGCTAGCAGACACTGAAAAACACCATAACATTTATCACATCAATTCTGATGGAAAATTTTTATGTCATCAACAACTTCTTATGTGGGCTTTAAAATTTCAATAACACCACAATGTACTTTATGAGTTTTCATGATAAAGGTTACATATATGTTCTAATTATCCTATGAGGTGAGTTTTTTTAGGATATCTACAGCCATAGAGTTTTACCTGTAATTGTTACACTAGTATTTTAAGATATATCAATAATGCAGTTAGAATAATTAGAATTGGTAATTGACCACAAACCTATAATGTACATGTCTGTCAGCTTACCATACCTAGATTTTAGATATAGAACAGGTACACTCATCAGATAGATAAATTCTTCCAAAGACTACAAGGTCGATTTAGATGGCTACAGTAGAGGGGTAACTGGAGGATAACTAAGGTCATCCAAAATCCAACAAAAATCTTTCAATAGCAGTTATACAATTAACACGAGATCCCAGGGGGATCTTGCCGCCCACCAAAGAATGATCTATGGCTGACAATGGAAACAGAGATCTTTTCTCTGCTCTATTATAATCCAAGATGGTGGCTTGTTGGTTATCTTGTTCAAAAATACAATATGTGAAATGAGCATCCTAGGGGAATCTACATATGAAATTTGAGGCAGATCCTTTCAGCAAATTCTGACAAATAGCGGCACTAACAAAATCCAAGATGGCTTCTTGTCGGCCATCTTGTTGACCAATATGCAATATGCATAACTAGGGCCCTAGAGAAACCTACCTATGAAATGTGATTTCATCACTAAACTATACATTACACAGGAAACACGGACGTAGATTAGTAACTCCATGTTTCAACAGGAAGTGATGCTCGAAAAAACAGGAAGTGAAACTGATGCAGACCGGATACGAAAACTATCAACAGCAAGCTGACGAAGATATAGATAAAATGTACACAATATGTACACAGTAAACATCACATACAGACAATTCCTGACAGAGTATCGACTTCTGTAATGTTCTGTTTCCTGAATGATAAATCTATAACATGTATCATCAGTATATAGGATATTCAACTTTTGAATGTGTCAGCATTGTCGATCTATCCATGGTTCAATAAAATCCTTCGATAATCAAAAATGTCACATTTATGGAAACTGTGTATCATGGTTTTTTTTTTTAAATTATATGATACCAACCCAGGCCCTTCTATTCTGTAGTGCATTTTGAGGTCAATGCAAACTGTGTAGCGGTTCTCACTAAAGTTTGCATACAAAATTTATTTCATATAACCCATTGAAATTAGAAAATAATGACATCATTGCCTATGATTATTTTTTTAATACTACTTGATAACATAAAACATGTACAATTCCTATGATTTTCCAAGGGATTATTTTTCCACTTATTTGTGCGGGTTAATTAAAGATTCCAAATTTAAATGGCCCGGGCCCTGTTTTTCAAGCTATCATATTGACCATGAAACCTATATACACTCTACATCTAATGTGGCATATATATATGTATATGTTAGAATCAAGTTGTTTTACACCAACAAGCGCCAAATTAACCAAAATATGACCACATCCAAAATATCCCAGTTATTGGGTCCACTGTAGAAACATTGATTGAACGCTTGTTTTGAAAATTTGATTTCTACCACAATGGCATGGACCATGAACATTTTGCCCTTTAAGTTGTATGGTCGATGACTTTTTGTCATAGAGCATCAAAAAAGCATTTAAACTGTTCTACATATTTTTCTCTGCCTTTCCATACATACTGACTTTTGTGAAGTTTGTATTCACATAATTATTAACAAGAGGTCCAGAGGGTCTGTATCGCTCACCTGGTTTGTAATGCCAAGTAATGTTCTAAATACAGGTTCATTGTTTCTTTTCTGAAGAAATTCGAATGTTTACCTCTAATTCCCCTACTGGGCCCTACCCATCCTGCCCCCTGGGGTCAGAGCCAACATTTATAGAAGTTCTGTTCCCCTTCCCCAAGGATGTTTGTGGCCAAATTTGGTCAAAATCCATGCAGAACTCTAGGACAAGTAGCGATTTATAGGTTTTAGCGGTTCATTCCAACTCAGCCAACATGTTATTTCTGCTATATAAACTTTACCTGAGTTTACCTGTGTAAAAGTTGGCTATAGTCTGTATCAATTATGTCGATTAATTCCAGGTGTAAAGGTAAGAAGGGAAGCAGAATTCAGCTATACCAAATTAAAATACAATTCTTATGATATCATAAATTTAAAAAAAAATGATGTGTGAATTTGGCTGTAACAAATGTAAACCTTATGATATATAAGTAATATGTTTTGTTAAAATAAAACGATTTGTTTTAATCTATGACTCAAAATAAGGATGCAGGTATGTGCATTGCATAATGATAGATTTTTATTCCCACTCAGCCAACATATCCAATTTTAACATTAGGCGGAGGAACAATAGAGAACAATAGGGGCTAATCACAGGTGGCCAAATTTGGTTACAATCCATGCAGAACTCTAGGAAAAGTAGCGATTTATAGGATTTACCTCTATTTCCCCTATTGGGCCCCGCCCCTCCTGCCCCCGGGGGTCAGAGACAATTTTTATACAAGTTCTGTTCCCCTTCCCCCAAGGATGTTTGTGGCCAAATTTGGTTACAATCCATACAGAACTCTAGGACAAGTAGCGATTTATACGATTTACCTCTATTTCCCCTATTGGGCCCTGCCCCTCCTGCCCCCGTGGGGTCAGAGCCAAACTTTATACAAGTTCTGTTCCCCTTCCCCCAAGGATGTTTGTGGCCAAATTTGGTTACAATCCATGCAGAACTCTAGGACAAGTAGCGATTTATAGGATTTACCTCTATTTCCCCTATTGGGCCCCGCCCCTCCCCTCCTGCCCCTGGGGGGTCAGAGCCAAACTTTATATAAGTTCTGTTCCCCTACCCCCAAAGATGTTTGTGGCCAAATTTGGTTACAATCCATGCAGAACTCTATGACTAGTAGCAATTTAAAGGAAACATTGACGGACGACGGACGACAGACGCCACGCCATGACATAAGCTCATCGGCCCTTCGGGCCAGGTGAGCTAAAAATACAAATTTCACAAAATTCAGTATGTATGTGAAGTTTCTATTCACAGAATTATTAAGGGGCCGCGGTGGCCGAGTGGTTAAGATATCTCGACATATTACCACATGCCCTCCACCTCTGGGTCGAGAGTTTGTATCCCATGTGGGGCAGTTGCCAGGTACTGACCGCTGGTCGGTGGTTTTTTCGGGTACTCCGGCTTTCCTTCATCAATAAACCTGGCAAACCCTGGCTGTTAATAGGACGTTAAACTAATAAAACCAAACAAAATTATTAAGTTTATATATTACTTTTTCTCATGCACACTTTTAAAATAGCTTGGAAATATCCAAACTATTCGGATCTGCATGGGTATCACCGATGTTGGTCACATGATATGATTTGAGAGATTTCTATCTGTACGTATACGGTTATTGGCAAATTGTCAGTCACGTGAGGTAATGAGGTTTTCCGAAATTACTTGAAATTTTTAATTATGATGTTGATATGTGGCCACTTTGAAAATGTATGCTATTTTGTCCCTCTATCTGAATGGTTGCTTTTATGTATCTCAAGCATCATATACACATATACATGTACTTCCATATTCATGCATTGTATGTTTTACAACAGCCTAGTGTGACAATTACATGAGATATATAACTTAACAGTGACTTCCAAGATTATAATGAGGAGAGATTTGGGGTATAATTATAGCGTACACTGATTCAGCTTCGACTTATTGATAGAAACAACATTGAACAGACATATTGGTATGTCGTTGATCCATTAGCTGACCATTGGTCATCAGTGTCCACTGTCCAGACGGTTAAGGTGTATACTTCACTTATCTTACCTGTGTGGGTAGGACAGGTGTAAATGGCCCAGGTGTGTATTAACGACTTTATAATTGGTATAGACATCAAGGGGGGATAAGAACCATAAACATTACCCGATTTCAACAGGAAATTCTGCAAGTTTATTTTACAGTCTCTAGTATATATTATATGTATCTGGCTATATCGCAGGTAGTGTACTCTAGTCTCTAATAGCCATTTTAATAAGTATGTATATCTGTTGTACATACTATCTACATGCAGCCATGTCATTTAAGGACACAGGTTTTAAGAGGTGGAAGAAAAATATACGTCACCTATACAGCTAAAGTTATTACAATACATCCACTTCAAACTCACAGCCTGACATCTCTATATATAGGAAACTATTAAAATGGTGGTGTGTTGGAACACTTGAATTTTATGATATAAAATGTTCATTTCTTCTGTAATAACTAAACAGTGGGACACACTGTACGATACTCAATTGAATACTGATCATGAGTGACAACGGACAATTTTGACCATTGACTTAAGCTTGTAGGTCAAAGTTAACTAACCTGATTGTACTTTATATATCATCTAGAAAGGCAATTCGGACAATTTCATGTTTTTTCAGCTCGGTTCGGTTTCAACTTTTTTTGATCGGTTTTCGGTTTTTTCGGTTCGGTTCAGGCAAATCTCAATTACACTTTTTAAGTCTATTTTCTATCAAAAGCAAGTTCTGCTTTAGATTTAAAGATGGTATATCACTTAAACAAATGGTTTTTTTTTTCTTTATCAAGATTTCACTTCTAATTAAAAACATATAATTTACTGCGCCCTGAAAAATAATCCACAGCACTATATCCTATATAGATCTACATTGAAGTTCTAAAAGTGCATGCAGCAAAGAAATTCATTAATTATTCTATATCATTTTGTGTCTTAATTAGACATATAACACGATTAAATACCAATTTTTGTTCAAATATTGAGTATCATTTATGATCTCTCAGCAGTGGAACATCTTTAAAAAACATAATTGAACATTTTCTTATCTTTTTAACTCTTTCAGTACTATTGACACATTAATCAGTCACAGAGAGATATATGTCCTCGTATCCTTTATGATACATTATTTCGTCACTAAAACTTTTCTCGTATCCTTCATGACGCATTATTATGTGATGATTGACATGTGAAAATCGTAAGTTTTACCGCAAATCAATACATCGGTATTATCTCAGAAAAAGTGTTTAAAAAGTATTATGCATTTGAATTATAATAGAGATAAACATTATTACGTACCAGGTGCATGTTCAATCGTAAAATGGTTTAATTCACGGAATATTGGCCGACGGAAACGCGATTGTTTACAATCGGCAACACAATGGCGGCTTGATTTAGCTGCCGATATTCTGCGGGATTAATGTTATCGGAAAAATACATAATAAAAAATTATCAATTATAAAATATCAAACATTTAGTGAAATATATCATTTAGATATTATGTATGTGAAAAATCATGTCCGCAGACAGCAAAAAACGATCTTCTGAATGACTGAACTTGCACACGTGTTACACATATATGTCGGTCAACAGGTGTATTTCTCGGGATTCTGACAAACAACTTCGCCGTATTTTTCAATGAAATAATCTGCAATACAGTTTATACACGTAAATTACAGGTATTATAGGACAGTTATTTTTTTAATGAACCGAACCGAAACTTAGAATTATCGTACCGAACCGAACCGTACGGTTGAATTTTTCGGTTAACCGTATTTTCGGTTAACCGTGACACTCCTACTTTATATATCATCTAGAAAGGCAATTCGGACAATTTCATTATTATTACTAAAATAGATTTAAAGTTCCAGAACTAGAAAAACTGAATTTTTTATGATATTGATAACCTTTGACCTTCAGGTCAAATCACAGTGACCTATTAATTAAAACCAAAGTCTCTTTTCTAAAGACATATTAGCAATAACCAAGCTATTATAACCACCCAAAACTCTTATGACTTTATGAAGAATGACATTCAATCTCTTCAGTGACTGTTTCAATTAAGATTAAATCAGCTTTCATTAAATATCCTTTTTGTCTAAAACTACTTGTAGTTAAATCATACGTTGCCGAACATTAAACTGTGCCAAAGTGCTTCAGGCCTCACAGAGTTCTATAGAGTAAATAGATCTTTCAAAGACCTTTTGAAAAATCTATCTGTTTAATGAGTCTTCTTTAAATAGTTTGACCCTACTTTTAGTGTTATGCGGTCCATACCATTAAAACAGACCTGTTAAATGTGTCAACAAATGGGAAAAGAGGCCAACCAATAGCACTAACTATAGGGTATATGTTCAATTTGGGTTTGTTTGGGGTTTTTTTAAATTCTTCAGAGAGAAAAAACTTATTTTATACCCACATATCAGGGCCTTCTGTCAAGGAATAATTCAAGCCCTCAGTAAGGTTTGGACAAGACTTATCAATAAGGAACAAGAGATCACAGAGGGATCTCGGCGTCAACCAAAGAATGATATTCGGGAGGTTTTTAATTTCGCTTAATTTGCAGATCTATCCTAACTCGCGAAGTTTAATACCTCGTGATAATTTAATACCTCTGAGATGGCTACCTGATGGCCATCTTGTTGACCGATCAGTCCCAAAATGCAATATGCACATGCAACTACAGCCCTAGGGGAACCTACACCTCAAATTTGAAAAAGATCCCTTTAGTACTTTCTGAGAAATAGCAGTATCAAGAATTGTTAACTGATGGACGGACCACGGACAAAAGGCGACATGGGCTAAAAAGCTCCACTCAAAAGTTCCTATTCAAATTTCGAATCTGAAAACAACCTACTATACACCTATATGTAGAAATATCGGCGAGATTCAGAAAAACGGCCACCTACACTTAATTTTTAATAGAAACTGTAAGTTTTGTCATCAATGAATAAGTAATTATGAAAACCTGATGAGTTCCTATTCAAATTTCGAATTTGAAAACAACCTACTATACATCTATATGTAGAAATATCGGCGAGATTAAGAAAAACGGCCACCTACACTTAATTTTTAATAGAAACTGTAAGTTTTGTCATCAATGAATAAATAATTATGAAAACCTGATGAGCGAGATGGGAGAAGTATTGTCTGTATTTCATTCAAAATAATTACGAGAAATGTTGATCCATGATAGATGTGACATTGAAGATATCTCGTGTATGTAGTTTATACCTTATAATCAAACAGTATCAAACTCAAAGACTAGAATAAGTATCATATATAGATAGCATACCTCCAACACAACTAATTAATTATTGACTATTTGCCACACCTGGATGAGCGAGGCAGGTAAATAGAGATGGGTAAATTATCTACAGGGAAATCAATAGTGTAAGCTATAGGTACACACAACATCTAAGTATAGTGACCAAGACATCTCTAGTGTAACGTACAAGTGGCCATCTTTCATGTTATGGCCCGACAATGATTTAATCCAGTAGCTAGCCCCAAACCTATATACTTCTAGACAATATAGACAGGGACAATAGAAATTCTAATGCAAAAACATACATAAGAAATAGAGAATACAAAACTCAAAGTAGACATGGACTACATGTATTATGAACACTGAGACTTTGAGCACAATACAAAGTCGGCCAGGATAATTTGTCTGTTTGGTGATGGCCCGGATCGGCCCAGGTGTTTCAAAAGGTTAAGTGTATATGACTTTAGTCAGCCCAGGTGTTTCAAAAGGTTGAGTGTATCTGGCTTTAGTTAGGATGACTTCTCAGTACAAAACCCATCCGTTTAAGCTTTGTTGTAAACAATTTAAGTTATATAGAGTACAATGGTTAGATGATACTCACACTTTAGCTTCCTCCAGATGACATAGATATTCGTATGCGATGTTCTGTTTCCTCTTTGTATCCATTTCTTCTGCTGTGAGTCGTAATCCCCCATCCGCTGTTAAAAAAATAACAATTTTTGTGAAACATGTGTAAAGCACCAAAGAAGTTATTTGCCTTTTTTTTCTTTTCTTACCTACATTTAGCTTATTTGAATCCAAATTAAATGACCTATTATGGGGATTAAGACATTATCTGATTTTCTTTCTCAATAAAAGATATGATTTCTGGTATTCGGTACTATTGACAATTACATTGATTAACATTAAAACCTAAAAGAATGGTTTATAAAGTTGAACCATTCAGTTAATGGAGTGTATGGGGACAAATCACCAACGTCATGTGAAGTCAGCACGCAGAATGGGAAGGCTATACATATGGCCCTTTATACAAACATCAGGACATATTTACAGTTCATACATGTCTTAGGACTGGAAGTTTAGTTAAATATCTACAGGATTTTCATTTTTTTACCTTTTTTATGCATGGCTATCATGGAATTAAAAACCTCCAAACTCCTATTATGACATTCTTGTTGACCTTGGCTTTTTTATGCTTTCCTGAATGACATTGACCTTACTACGCTTTCCTGAATGACATTGACCTTACTATGCTTTCCTGAATGACATTGACCTTACTATGCTTTTCTGAATGACATTGACCTTTCTATATGCTTTCCTGAATGACCTCGACTTCTTTATGCTTTTCTGTGTGACATTAAATTGACTTCTTTATGATTTTCAAGGTGACCTTGACTATTCTATGCTTTCTTGCTTTTTTGAATGATTTTGACTTTTCTGAGCAAAATTGACTTCTGTATGGTTTTCAAGGTGATTAACATTGAATTCTGTATGGTTTTCTGATTAACCTTGAATTCTGTACGGTTTTCTGATTGACCTTGACTTCTGTATGGTTTTCTAAGTGACCTTGCTAATTATTTAGGCCTTTTCAATGCAAGTATCAGTCTTATGCTATATATCTATATTAATCTTTATTAAGTTCATAGGCCTTTTCAACCCTAACAAAGACAGCCTGGTAGTGTAAATTAATCAGAAGTACTGTAGATAATACCTATCCAAGTCCTTATATTAACATATGACACGCCGAACATCCCAACAATGTCAGGATCATCTTACGTGGGCCTACAACTACACCATCAATGTTCAATTTACTTGGTGGTATTGTTAGACGGTTGTCCTCCTGCCCAGTGCTACTGGAATCTGATTACATCACCTTAACTCATTAAACGTTTGATCTACTGTAACATGCTATCACTTCAGATATCCTAAATCTACAAGGATTATTTTAATTATCTAGGTACTGAATTTGTGGTAAAATGATTTCAGTTTGGTCTCCATCTGAGTTATGAATGTTAGCGGTGGACAGAAAGTTTAATAACAAACCAACTTATCATAAAGAAATAGATTTAACAAACTTATGGACATATTTCCTAAGTTTTCCCAATTATAAACCAGGCAATACACAAGGCTATATATGGATAAGTAACTAACATTCACCTGTAGAAGGTAACCTTCAACACGAGTGTGGGTGTTTTAATTATAACTTTAAAAGTCGATTTACATAAGTAAGAAAGCAGACATGTTTAAATATCTGAACACATGCATATCATTATGATTGTATACCTACCATATATGACAGTGTAAGCCCATTATCTTTGTAGGAACATACATCAAACAAAATTTTAGAAGGCAAAAATTTTATTTCTGTTTTTATGTTCCATTTATTTCTCATCTTCGATCTATGGTATGTGTACAGCTGTACACAAATTTTTATTTTTATTTTTCAATTTCTATTTCAAATTTTTCATCCAAAAAAGACAAATAACATTAATATTCCTCCAAAAATGATAAATGATTTTTATATTTTATTCTACTATCTAAATCTATCTGACAAACCAACAAAGCTTCCTGCTTTGAGATCTAATCATGTTACTATATATAGTATCTATATAAACACATGTTCATACACTACAACTTCCCCAAGTGCATGATTATAAGTGCGCTGACAGTTAAATATGATGATAATGAAAATCATAAAATATCATAAGTGTTTCTAATGTCACCATCTGCTGCTCATTGGGCATGACAAAGGTTTTTTTTCTCTGGATTATTCTGTCCCATTCTCAATAGAAGATATTCCCAAAAATAGCATTTTCTTTCTTAAAACATCAAAAAATGAATGATCTCTTAAAGAGTTCTGATTTATATATTTGCTTCCGGAAGGCACAACATGTACATGTAGGCTTGAGAGAGAACCCTTTTTCCCCATTCAGTTATTTCTCCCTAAATCTTGATGTTATATGTATACACTAATTCCAGAATGCCTAAATCCCCAAAGAAATGAAAAGTATCTTGTATCTATAGTTGTCATTGTTTATGTCCTGTATCTGTTGTTGTTTATGTCCTGTATCTGTAGTTGTTTGTTGTTTATGTCTGTATTGTATCTGTTGTTGTTATGTCCTGTATCTGTACTGTTGTTGTTTATGTCCTGTATCTGTAGTTGTTGTTGTTTATGTCCTGTATCTGTATCTGTTGTTGTTTATGTCCTGTATCTGTATCTGTTGTTGTTTATGTCCTGTATCTGTATCTGTTGTTGTTGTTGTATGTCCTGTATCTGTTGTTGTTTATGTCCTGTATCTGTATCTGTTGTTGTTGTCCTGTATCTGTTGTTGTTTATGTCCCCTGTATCTGTGTCTGTTGTTGTTTATGTCCTGTATCTGTTGTTGTTTATGTCCTGTATCTGTAGCTGTTGTTGTTTATGTCCTGTATCTGTATCTGTTGTTGTTTATGTCCTGTATCTGTTGTTGTTGTGTCCTGTATCTGTATCTGTTGTTGTTTATGTCCTGTATCTGTATCTGTTGTTGTTTATGTCCTGTATCTGTATCTGTTGTTGTTTATGTCCTGTATCTGTATCTGTTGTTGTTTATGTCCTGTATCTGTATCTGTTGTTGTTTATGTCCTGTATCTGTATCTGTTGTTGTTTATGTCCTGTATCTGTATCTGTTGTTGTTTATGTCCTGTATCTGTATCTGTTGTTGTTTATGTCCTGTATCTGTATCTGTTGTTGTTATGTCCTGTATCTGTATCTGTTGTTGTTTATATCCTGTATCTGTAGTTGTTGTTGTTTATATCCTGTATCTGTAGCTGTTGTTGTTATGTCCTGTATCTGTATCTGTTGTTGTTTATGTCCTGTATCTGTATCTGTTGTTGTTTATGTCCTGTATCTGTATCTGTTGTTGTTATGTCCTGTATCTGTATCTGTTGTTGTTGTTTTATGTTCTGTATCTGTATCTGTTGTTGTTGATATGTATCTGTATCTGTTGTTGTTTATGTCCTGTATCTGTATCTGTTGTTGTTTATGTCCTGTATCTGTATCTGTTGTTGTTTATGTCCTGTATCTGTATCTGTTGTTGTTTATGTCCTGTATCTGTATCTGTTGTTGTTTATGTCCTGTATCTGTATCTGTTGTTGTTTATGTCCTGTATCTGTATCTGTTTGTTGTTATGTCCTGTATCTGTATCTGTTGTTGTTTATGTCCTGTATCTGTATCTGTTGTTGTTTATGTCCTGTATCTGTATTGTTGTTGTTATGTCCTGTATCTGTATCTGTTGTTGTTTATGTCCTGTATCTGTAGTGTTGTTGTTTATGTCCTGTATCTGTTTGTTGTTTATGTTGTATCTGTATCTGTTGTTGTTTATGTCCTGTATCTGTAGCTGTTGTTGTTTATGTCCTGTATCTGTAGTTGTTGTTGTTATGTCCTGTATCTGTATGTTGTTGTTATGTCCTGTATCTGTAGTTGTTGTTGTTTATGTCCTGTATCTGTATGTGTTGTTTATGTCCTGTATCTGTAGTTGTTGTTTTGTTCTGTATGTTGTTGTTATGTCCTGTATCTGTATCTGTTGTTGTTTATGTCCTGTATCTGTAGTTTTATGTTGTTGTTGTTTGTCCTGTATCTGTATTGTTGTTATGTCCTGTATCTGTATCTGTTGTTGTTTATGTCCTGTATCTGTTGTTGTTGTTTATGTCCTGTATCTGTATGTTGTTGTTATGTCCTGTATCTGTATTGTTGTTGTTTATGTCCTGTATCTGTACTGTTGTTTATTATGTCCTGTATCTGTATTGTTGTTGTTTATGTCCTGTATCTGTAGTTGTGTTTATGTCCTGTATCTGTACTGTTGTTGTTTATGTCTGTATCTGTGTTGTTTATGTCCTGTATCTGTAGTGTTGTTGTTATGTCCTGTATCTGTATCTGTTGTTGTTATGTCCTGTATCTGTTGTTGTTGTTTATGTCCTGTATCTGTTGTTGTTGTTTATGTCCTGTATCTGTACTGTTGTTGTTTATGTCCTGTATCTGTATGTTGTTGTTTATGTCCTGTATCTGTGTTGTTGTTGTTTGTGTCCTGTATGTCTGTATCTGTTGTTGTTTATGTCCTGTATCTGTATCTGTTGTTGTTTATGTCCTGTATCTGTATCTGTTGTTGTTTATGTCCTGTATCTGTAGTTGTTGTTGTTATGTCCTGTATCTGTATCTGTTGTTGTTTATGTCCTGTATCTGTATCTGTTGTTGTTTATGTCCTGTATCTGTATCTGTTGTTGTTATGTCCTGTATCTGTATCTGTTGTTGTTTATGTCCTGTATCTGTATCTGTTGTTGTTTATGTCCTGTATCTGTAGTTGTTGTTGTTTATGTCCTGTATCTGTATCTGTTGTTGTTTATGTCCTGTATCTGTTGTTGTTATATCCTGTATCTGTTATCTGTATCTGTTGTTGTTTATGTCCTGTATCTGTAGCTGTTGTTGTTTATGTCCTGTATCTGTATCTGTTGTTGTTTATGTCCTGTATCTGTATCTGTTGTTGTTTATGTCCTGTATCTGTATCTGTTGTTGTTTATGTCCTGTATCTGTAGCTGTTGTTGTTTATATCCTGTATCTGTAGCTGTTGTTGTTTATGTCCTGTATCTGTAGTTGTTGTTGTTTATGTCCTGTATCTGTAGCTGTTTGTTGTTTATGTCCTGTATCTGTATCTGTTGTTGTTTATGTCCTGTATCTGTATTGTTGTTGTTTATGTCCTGTATCTGTACTGTTGTTGTTTATGTCCTGTATCTGTATCTGTTGTTGTTTATGTCCTGTATCTGTATCTGTTGTTGTTGTTTATGTCCTGTATCTGTATCTGTATCTGTTGTTTATGTCCTGTATCTGTATCTGTTGTTGTTTATGTCCTGTATCTGTAGCTGTTGTTGTTTATGTCCTGTATCTGTAGTTGTTGTGTTATCCTGTATCTGTAGCTGTTGTTGTTTATGTCCTGTATCTGTAGTTGTTGTGTTATGTCCTGTATCTGTACTGTTGTTGTTTATGTCCTGTATCTGTACTGTTGTTGTTTATGTCCTGTATCTGTAGCTGTTGTTGTTTATGTCCTGTATCTGTAGCTGTTGTTGTTTATGTCCTGTATCTGTATCTGTTGTTGTTATGTCCTGTATCTGTATCTGTTGTTGTTTATGTCCTGTATCTGTATCTGTTGTTGTTATGTCCTGTATCTGTATCTGTTGTTGTTTATGTCCTGTATCTGTATCTGTTGTTGTTAATGTCCTGTATCTGTATCTGTTGTTGTTTATGTCCTGTATCTGTTGTTGTTTATATCCTGTATCTGTAGCTGTTGTTGTTTATATCCTGTATCTGTATGTTGTTGTTATGTCCTGTATCTGTATCTGTTGTTGTTTATGTCCTGTATCTGTATCTGTTGTTGTTTATGTCCTGTATCTGTATCTGTTGTTGTTTATGTCCTGTATCTGTAGCTGTTGTTGTTTATATCCTGTATCTGTAGCTGTTGTTGTTTATGTCCTGTATCTGTATTTGTGTTGTTGTTTATGTCCTGTATCTGTAGTTGTTGTTGTTTATGTCCTGTATCTGTATGTTGTTTATGTCCTGTATCTGTACTGTTGTTGTTATGTCCTGTATCTGTAGTTGTTGTTGTTTATGTCCTGTATCTGTTGTTGTTGATGTTGTATCTGTATTGTTGTTTGTCCTGTATCTGTAGCTTGTTGTTGTTTATGTCCTGTATCTGTAGTTGTTGTTGTTTATGTCCTGTATCTGTAGTTGTTGTTGTTATGTCCTGTATCTGTATCTGTTGTTGTTTATGTCCTGTATCTGTATCTGTCATTGTTTATGTTCTGTATCTGTTGTTGTTTATGTCCTGTATCTGTAGCTGTTGTTTGTTATATGTCTGTATCTGTATCTGTTGTTGTTTATGTCCTGTATCT
Source organism: Argopecten irradians (assembly GCF_041381155.1). NCBI lineage: Eukaryota > Metazoa > Mollusca > Bivalvia > Pectinida > Pectinidae > Argopecten > Argopecten irradians. The sequence continues at coordinate 2,554,076 of NC_091143.1, read as the reverse complement.
GTAGTTGTTGTTGTTTATGTCCTGTATCTGTATCTGTTGTTGTTTATGTCCTGTATCTGTAGCTGTTGTTGTTATGTCCTGTATCTGTAGCTGTTGTTGTTTATGTCCTGTATCTGTGTTGTTGTGTTTATGTCCTGTATCTGTAGCTGTTGTTGTTTATGTCCTGTATCTGTAGTCTGTTGTTGTTTATGTCCTGTATCTGTAGCTGTTGTTGTTGTTGTCCTGTATCTGTATCTGTTGTTGTTTATGTCCTGTATCTGTATAGCTGTTGTTGTTTATGTCCTGTATCTGTAGTGTTGTTGTTTATGTCCTGTATCTGTAGCTGTTGTTGTTTATATCCTGTATCTGTATCTGTTGTTGTTTATGTCCTGTATCTGTTGTTGTTGTTTATGTCCTGTATCTGTATCTGTTGTTGTTTATGTCCTGTATCTGTATCTGTTGTTGTTTATGTCCTGTATCTGTATCTGTTGTTGTTTATGTCCTGTATCTGTATTGTTGTTTATTTCATCGTCCTGTATCTGTTGTTGTTTGTTGTTTATGTCCTGTATCTGTAGTTGTTGTTGTTTATGTCCTGTATCTGTATCTGTTGTTGTTTATGTCTGTATGTCTGTTGTTGTTTATGTCCTGTATCTGTATGTGTTGTTGTTATGTCCTGTATCTGTAGTTGTTGTTGTTTATGTCCTGTAACTGTAGTTGTTGTTGTTTATGTCCTGTATCTGTATCTGTTGTTGTTTTATGTCCTGTATCTGTAGCTGTTGTTGTTTAATGTCCTGTAACTGTAGTTGTTGATGTTATATGTCTGTATCTGTTGTTGTTTATGTCCTGTATCTGTAGCTGTTGTTGTTTATGTCATGTATCTGTAGCTGTTGTTGTTTATGTCCTGTATCTGTATCCTGTTGTTGTTTATGTCCTGTATCTGTATCTGTTGTTGTTGTTGTAATGTCCTGTATCTGTAGTCTGTTGTTGTTTATGTCCTGTATCTGTATCTGTTGTTGTTTATGTCCTGTATCTGTATCTGTTGTTGTTTATGTCCTGTATCTGTATCTGTTGTTGTTTATGTCCTGTATCTGTCTGTTGTTGTTTATATCCTGTATCTGTATCTGTTGTTGTTATGTCCTGTATCTGTAGCTGTTGTTGTTTATGTCCTGTATCTGTATCTGTTGTTGTTTATGTCCTGTATCTGTATCTGTTGTTGTTATGTCCTGTATCTGTAGTCTGTTGTTGTTTATGTCCTGTATCTGTAGCTGTTGTTGTTAATGTCCTGTATCTGTGTAGTTGTTGATGTCCTGTATCTGTATGTCCTTGTTGTTAATGTCTGTAACTGTAGCTGTTGTTGTTTATGTCCTGTATCTGTAGCTGTTGTTGTTTATGTCCTGTATCTGTAGCTGTTGTTGTTTATATCCTGTATCTGTAGCTGTTGTTGTTTTAATGTCCTGTATCTGTATCTGTTGTTGTTTATGTCCTGTATCTGTAGCTGTTGTTGTTTATGTCCTGTATCTGTATCTGTTGTTGTTTATGTCCTGTATCTGTAGCTGTTGTTGTTTATGTCCTGTATCTGTTGTTGTTGTTTATGTCCTGTATCTGTAGCTGTTGTTGTTTATGTCCTGTATCTGTAGCTGTTGTTGTTTATATCCTGTATCTGTAGCTGTTGTTGTTTATGTCCTGTATCTGTAGCTGTTGTTGTTTATGTCCTGTATCTGTAGCTGTTGTTGTTTATGTATCTGTTCTGTTATGTCCTGTATCTGTTGTTGTTATGTCCTGTATCTGTATCTGTTGTTGTTTATGTCCTGTATCTGTTGTTGTTTATGTCCTGTATCTGTATCTGTTGTTGTTAATGTCCTGTATCTGTACTGTTGTTGTTAATGTCCTGTATCTGTAGCATGTGTTGTTATGTCCTGTATCTGTATCTGTTGTTGTTATGTCCTGTATCTGTATTGTGTTGTTTATGTCCTGTATCTGTTGTTGTTGTTTAATGTCCTGTATCTGTAGCTGTTGTTGTTAATGTCCTGTATCTGTAGTTGTTGTTGTTTATGTCCTGTATCTGTATCTGTTGTTGTTTATGTACTGTATCTGTAGTCTGTTGTTGTTTTATGTCCTGTATCTGTAGCTGTTGTTGTTTATGTCCTGTATCTGTATCTGTTGTTGTTTATGTCCTGTATCTTGTTGTTGTTTATGTCTGTATCTGTTGTTATTTATGTCCTGTATCTGTATGTTTTGTATCTGTTGTTGTTTATGTCCTGTATCTGTAGTTGTTTGCTGTTATGTTTATGTCCTGTATCTGTTTATGTCCTGTATCTGTGTTTATGTCCTGTATCTGTATCTGTTGTTGTTTATGTCCTGTATCTGTAGCTGTTGTTGTTTATGTCCTGTATCTGTTGTTGTTGTTTATGTCCTGTATCTGTTGTTTTGTTTATGTTGTATCTGTTGTTGTTATGTATCTTTATGTTTTGTTATGTCCTTGTATCTGTTGTTGTTTTATGTCCTGTATCTGTATCTGTTGTATGTCCTGTATGTCCTGTATCTTGTTGTTTATGTCCTGTATGTGTTGTTTATGTCCTGTATCTGTTGTCTGTTGTTGTTTATGTCCTGTATCTGTATCTGTTGTTGTTTGTGTCCTGTATCTGTAGCTGTTGTTGTTTATGTCCTGTATCTGTTGTTGTTGTTTATGTCCTGTATCTGTATCTGTTGTTGTTAATGTCCTGTATCTGTAGCTGTTGTTGTTAATGTCCTGTATCTGTAGTTGTTGTTGTTTATGTCCTGTATCTGTTGTTGTTTATGTTGTACTGTATCTGTTGTTGTTTATGTCCTGTATCTGTAGTTGTTGTTGTTTATGTCCTGTATCTGTAGTGTTGTTGTTAATGTCCTGTATCTGTAGCTGTTGTTGTTTATGTCCTGTATCTGTTGTTGTTTATGTCCTGTATCTGTAGCTGTTGTTGTTTATGTCCTGTATCTGTAGTTTTGTATGTCCTGTATCTGTAGTTGTTGTTGTTTATGTCCTGTATCTGTAGTTGTTGTGTTATGTCCTGTATCTGTAGCTGTTGTTGTTTATGTCCTGTATCTGTAGCTGTTGTTGTTTATGTCCTGTATCTGTATCTGTTGTTGTTTATGTCCTGTATCTGTAGTTGTTGTTGTTTATGTCCTGTATCTGTAGCTGTTGTTGTTTATGTTCTGTATCTGTTGTTGTTTATGTCCTGTATCTGTATGCTGTTGTTTGTGTCATGTATCTGTATCTGTTGTTGTTATGTCCTGTATCTGTAGCTGTTGTTGTTTATGTCCTGTATCTGTTGTTGTTTATGTCCTGTATCTGTATCTGTTGTTGTTATGTCCTGTATCTGTAGCTGTTGTTGTTTATGTCCTGTATCTGTATCTGTTGTTGTTGTTATGTCCTGTATCTGTTGTTGTTGTTATGTCCTGTATCTGTATCTGTTGTTGTTATGTCCTGTATCTGTATCTGTTGTTGTTTATGTCCTGTATCTGTATCTGTTGTTTGTTTATGTCTGTATCTGTTGTTGTTTATATCATGTATCTGTAGCGGTTTTGTTGATGTCCTGTATCTGTAGCTGTTGTTGTTTATATCCTGTATCTGTAGCTGTTGTTGTTTATATCCTGTATCTGTAGTTGTTGTTGTTTATGTCCTGTATCTGTAGCTGTTGTTGTTTATGTCCTGTATCTGTTGTTGTTGCTGTCCTGTATCTGTATCTGTTGTTGTTTATGTCCTGTATCTGTATCTTTTGTTGTTTATGTCCTGTATCTGTATCTGTTGTTGTTTATATGTCCTGTATCTGTAGCTGTTGTTGTTTATGTCCTGTATCTGTAGTTGTTGTTGTTTATGTCCTGTATCTGTAGTTGTGTATGTCCTGTATTCTGTACTGTTGTTTTATGTCTGTATCTGTAGTTGTTGTTTATGTCCTGTATCTGTAGTTTGTTGTTGTTTATGTCCTGTATCTGTAGCTGTTGTTGTTTATGTCCTGTATCTGTAGTTGTTGTTGTTATATGTCCTGTATCTGTTGTTGTTTATGTTGTTTCTGTATGTTGTTGTTATGTCCTGTATCTGTTGTTGTTTATGTCCTGTATCTGTATCTTTGTTGTTTATGTCCTGTATCTGTATCTGTTGTTGTTTATGTCCTGTATCTGTATTGTTGTTGTTTATGTCCTGTATCTGTTGTTGTTTATGTATCCTGTAGCTGTTGTTGTTTATGTCCTGTATCTGTAGTCTGTTGTTGTTTATGTCCTGTATCTGTACTGTTGTTGTTTATGTCCTGTATCTGTAGCTTGTTGTTGTTTATGTCATGTATCTGTAGCTGTTGTTGTTTATGTCCTGTATCTGTAGCTGTTGTTGTTTATGTCCTGTATCTGTTGTTTATGTCTGTATCTGTTGTTGTTTATGTCCTGTATCTGTTGTTGTTTATGTCCTGTATCTGTTGTTGTTGTTTTGTCCTGTATCTGTTGTTGTTTATGTCCTGTATCTGTTGTTGTTGTTTATGTCCTGTATCTGTAGTTGTTGTTGTTTATGTCCTGTATCTGTATGTTGTTGTTTATGTCCTGTATCTGTTGTTGTTTATGTCCTGTATCTGTTGTTGTTTATGTCCTGTATCTGTAGTTGTTGTTGTTTATGTCCTGTATCTGTATCTGTTGTTGTTATGTCCGTATCTGTATCTGTTGTTGTTTATGTCCTGTATCTGTTGTTGTTGATGTTCTGTATCTGTTGTTGTTTATGTCCTGTATCTGTTGTTGTTTATGTCCTGTATCTGTATCTGTTGTTGTTTATGTCCTGTATCTGTATCTGTTGTTGTTTATGTCCTGTATCTGTTGTTGTTGTTGTTGTTCTGTATCTGTATCTGTATGTTGTTTTGTTCTGTATCTGTACTGTTGTTGTTTATGTCTGTATCTGTACTGTTGTTGTTATGTCCTGTATCTGTATTGTTGTTTATGTTTGTATCTGTATCTGTTGTTGTTTATGTCCTGTATCTGTATCTGTTGTTGTTTATGTCCTGTATCTGTATCTGTTGTTGTTTATGTCCTGTATCTGTTGTTGTTTATGTCCTGTATCTGTTGTTGTTTATGTCCTGTATCTGTATCTGTTGTTGTTTATGTCCTGTATCTGTTGTTGTTTATGTCCTGTATCTGTTGTTGTTTATGTCCTGTATCTGTTGTTGTTTTTATCCTGTATCTGTATCTGTTGTTGTTTATGTCCTGTATCTGTATCTGTTGTTGTTTATGTCCTGTATCTGTATCTGTTGTTGTTTATGTCCTGTATCTGTATCTGTTGTTGTTATGTCCTGTATCTGTATCTGTTGTTGTTATGTCCTGTATCTGTATCTGTTGTTGTTTATGTCCTGTATCTGTTGTTGTTTATGTCCTGTATCTGTAGTGTTGTTGTTTATGTCCTGTATCTGTTGTTGTTTATGTTGTATCTGTTTATCCTTATGTCCTGTATCTGTTGTTGTTTATGTCCTGTATCTGTTGTGTGTTTTTATGTCCTGTATCTGTTGTTGTTTATGTCCTGTATCTGTATCTGTTGTTGTTTATGTCCTGTATCTGTTGTGTTGTTGTTGTTTATGTCCTGTATCTGTAGCTGTTGTTGTTTATATCCTGTATCTGTAGTTGTTGATGTTCTGTATCTTGTTGTTGTTATGTTCTGTATCTGTAGCTGTTGTTGTTTATGTCCTGTATCTGTAGCTGTTGTTGTTTATGTCCTGTATCTATAGTTGTTTGTTGTTATGTCCTGTATCTGTAGCTGTCATTGTTTATGTCCTGTATCTGTTTTACGTTTTGACCATCAACTATAAATGGATACTATCATTTTTTATCCTTAAGCTTTATGCCAGTAAGAATTTTTAATTTTAAAGTCACAATATCCGTATGTCTGATTTTTTTCGTGATATAGAAGAATTTTTTGTTTTTTAAATCCTGTTATAAATCATGCAGAGATAGGACTAAATTCAAGTCAAGATGGACAGTTACAATTCGGAACAATCAAAATAAATATTGAACATAGCTAAGTGGGTCCCACTTTTACCGCAGTAAGTCAATATTCTAATGTCGTTGCTGAGAACACCATGTGACTATCGTAACTAAGTAACATCTTTCTGAACTTTTCCGATAATGAGTGATGAACTCTCTGAATTCCGTTTGGCAATGATTATAATGTCTCTCAACAACTGCTGTACTAAAGTTATTGAGAAATCAATATCAATATTCTTTGATATTGCTTAATTCAAACTACATTTACAAATACTAACAATATCAGAGTCAAATCCAACTTGACTTTTTGCTGTTAGTTACGTATAGTGCGACTTTCATGGTTTGGATTGGAAGACTTAGTTACTTTATATATACAGATACAAAATAACTCCATTAGCTACTTGACAAACTCCTGCTCTACATAAGAATTAAGCAATATTGCATGCCGCTTCTCACAAAAAAAGCAATACACAAAATATGTTCCAGAGTACTATGACCTTGACCTTACAATCTGGTTCTACGTTTTATATCAGAGAACGTAAGTGAATTGATCAAATGTTGATGTAAGATGACACTGTGACAGACTTTTTCTGGGCCTTAATTTGCTCTAGTTGGATTTCTTCTCAAGTGTTTCCTGTAGATAATGATCTGTACAGCTTACCAACAGGGTGGCACTGCTTACCACTGGACCGCTATGTCAAGTCAAAATGTTTATCAAAACATAGCTTTTAAATTTACATTATCATGAGAACCAAAACAAATACACATATCCATGCATATATTAAACCAAAAACCACTTGTTAACATGTACGTGTGTATATACGTACACGATATGTATTGTAGAAATACACGTCTGTATATTTAAAAGAAATATTTTGAACTTTACATAAATTTCGAAGTTCCAACAGCGTACACCATATAGGGTTTTAGCTCAGAAATCAAAACATGGTCTCATTTGTGAAATCAAATTTAGTAAATCTGACAAATAAAAACCAATTCTCTGTCAGTCATGCTTAATTAATCATGTATAATTTTATAATTGATGGTAAAACATAATTTTAATGCATTATCTTAGTAGATGTATTCCATCCTATAAGCAATGCTTTACTCTTGATATGTAATGTGTGTAAACCTGTGGCTGGTGTTTTGTGCATCAGACATTTCACTAGTACCTGATCAGGAGCTTCCATATATATATATATATATATTTGATCCATAGATTTCCGTTGATATAAATCATGTCATCGTGCTCTCGTGTATATATATAATATACATCTTTAATTAATAGGGCCTAGTTTGGATTGATGAACATCGGTACTTGCAATATCAAAATGATTGTTGCATGTACCTGGAAACTCACAAATATTTTCCTGGATCGAGGGGGGAGGGGGGAGGGGGGGGGGACTATGTAACCCTGTTTATGACAAATGCTAGCTGCACATGATTTGAATATCCAAGGTCCTGGGGTTAATCCTTGTTTGTTTTTTGTTTTTTCTAATCATTCAAGGAAAGCCGGAGTATCCAGAGAGAAAACCACTACCCAAAAGTGAGTACCTGGGGTGGCCCACATTTAATCCTTTATATGGAGGCCACAATCTAAATCTGTCTTGTGTTTGATCTGTTACTGACCTACAAATGTAAGTACATATCAAACCTCTCTACAAAGACCATCCAAGGGATAAATAAAGTCTTTCTAGCCAAGTCATCTTTATACACAGGTCAAAATGAAATGGGCCACTTGAGACAATAAGCCAAGGTGATCATATACAGCAGGCTGTCATTATACAGAGGTCTTCACTAGACAGGTCTTACTGTACAGGTTGTCATTATACAGAGGTCTTCTCTAGACAGGTCTTACTGTACAGGTTGTCATTATACAGAGGTCTTCTCTAGGCAGGTCTTACTGTACAGGTTGTCATTATACAGAGGTCTTCTCTAGACAGGTCTTACTGTACAGGTTGTCATTATACAGAGGTCTTCACTAGACAGGTCTTACTGTACAGGTTGTCATTATACAGGTCTTCTAGAAGGTCTTACTGACAGGATGTCAGGATTATACAGAGGTCTTCACTAGACAGGTCTTACTGTACAGGTTGTCATTATAGAGGTCTTCTCTAGGCAGGTCTTACTGTACAGGATGTCATTATACAGAGGTCTTCACTAAATAGGTCTTACTGTACAGGTTGGCATTATACAGAGGTCTTCTCTAGGCAGGTCTTACTGTACAGGATGTCATTATACAGAGGTCTTCTCTAGGCAGGTCTTACTGTACAGGTTGTCAATATACAGAGGTCTTCACTAGACAGGTCTAACTGTACAGGTTGTCATTATACAGAGGTCTTCACTAGACAGGTCTAACTGTACAGGTTGTCATTATACAGAGGTCTTCACTAGACAGGTCTTACTGTACAGATTGTCATTATACAGAGGGCTTCTCTAGGCAGGTCTTACTGTACAGGTTGTCATCATAATGCAGAGGTCTTCACTAGACAGGTCTTACTGTACAGGTTGGCATTATACAGAGGTCTTCTCTAGGCAGGTCTTACTGTACAGGTTGGCATTATACAGAAGTCTTCTCTAGGCAGGTCTTACTGTACAGGTTGGCATTATACAAATGTTTTCACTAGACAGAGGTCTTCTCTAGGCAGGTCTGAATGTACAGGCACTAGACAGGTCTTAGTTATTGCACAGGTTGTCATTATACAGAGGTCATCATGATCACTAGACAGGTCTTACTGTTCAGGCTATCATTATACAGAGGTCTTGACTAGGTAGGTCTTACTGTACAGGTTGTCATTATACAGAGGTTTTCACTAGACAGGTCTAACTGTACAGGTTGTCATTATACAGAGGTCTTCACTAGACAGGTCTTACTGTACAGGTTGCCATTATACAGAGGTCTTCTCTAGGTAGGTCTTACTGTACAGGTTTGCATTATACAGAGGTCTTCACTAGACAGGTCTTACTTCACAGGTTGTCATTATACAAAGGTCTTCTCTAGGCATGTCATACTGTACAGGTTGGCATTATACAGAGGTCTTCTCTAGACAGGTCTTACTGTACAGGTTGTCATTATACAGAGGTCTTCTCTAGGCAGGTCTTACTGTACAGGATGTCATTATACAGAGGTCTTCACTGAGGCTCAGAGGTTACTGTAGGTTGTTTATACAGAGGTCTTCCACTAGACAGGTCTTACTGTACAGGTTGTCATTATACAGAGGTCTTCACTAGACAGGTCTTACTGTACAGGTTGTCATTATACAGAGGTCTTCTCTAGGCAGGTCTTACTGTACAGGTTGTCATTATACAGAGGTCTTCACTAGACAGGTCTTACTGTACAGGTTGTCATTATACAGAGGTCTTCTCTAGGCAGGTCTTACTGTACAGGTTGTCATTATACAGAGGTCTTCACTAGGCAGGTCTTACTGTACAGGTTGTCATTATACAGAGGTCTTCACTAGACAGGTCTTACTGTACAGGTTGTCATTATACAGAGGTCTTCTCTAGGCAGGTCTTACTGTACAGGTTGTCATTATACAGAGGTCTTCACTAGACAGGTCTTACTGTACAGGTTGGCATTATACAGAGGTCTTCTCTAGGCAGGTCTTACTGTACAGGTTGTCATTATACAGAGGTCTTCTCTAGGCAGGTCTTACTGTACAGGTTGGCATTATACAGAGGTCTTCTCTAGGCAGGTCTTACTGTACAGGTTGGCATTATACAGAGGTCTTCACTAGACAGGTCTTACTGTACAGGTTGGCATTATACAGAGGTCTTCTCTAGGCAGGTCTTACTGTACAGGTTGGCATTATACAGAGGTCTTCACTAGACAGGTCTTACTGTACAGGTTGACATTATACAGAGGTCTTCACTTGACAGGTCTTACTGTACATGTTGTCATTATACAGAGGTCTTCACTAGACAGGTCTTACTGTACAGGTTGGCATTATACAGAGGTCTTCTCTAGGCAGGTCTTACTGTACAGGTTGTCATTATACAGAGGTCTTCACTAGACAGGTCTTACTGTACAGGTTGGCATTATACAGAGGTCTTCTCTAGGCAGGTCTTACTGTACAGGTTGTCATTATACAGAGGTCTTCTCTAGACAGGTCTTACTGTACAGGTTGGCATTATACAGAGGTCTTCTCTAGGCAGGTCTTTCTGTACAGGTTGTCATAATACAGAGGTCTTTTCTAGGCAGGTCTTACTGTACAGGTTGGCATTATACAGAGGTCTTCTCTAGGCAGGTCTTACTGTACAGGTTGGCATTATACAGAGGTCTTCTCTAGGCAGGTCTTACTGTACAGGTTGGCATTATACAAATGTTTTCACTAGACAGAGGTCTTCTCTAGGCAGGTCTGAATGTACAGGCACTAGACAGGTCTTAGTTATTGTACAGGTTGTCATTATACAGAGGTCATCATGATCACTAGACAGGTCTTACTGTTCAGGCTATCATTATACAGAGGTCTTGACTAGGTAGGTCTTACTGTACAGGTTGTCATTATACAGAGGTCTTCATGAGGCACTCTCAATACTGGGGACTGCTTGCCAGCTGTCAATTAAAATTTGCTAGTTTACTATGCACATGACTTTTGCATTTATAAATGCATTGCTTATGTTATAATATTGAATGTGCACATTTGCATGTCCAGATCTAGACAGGGGTGTGGTTAAACTGCATGGGTGAGGATTAGGCAATGACGCTGAGTGTTCATAGCGATAACTGAACAAAAACAAATTAAACCATACTGCTATAGATGAATGAGGAATTGATGAAATCAAGGTGTTTGAAACCTGATAAAGTTGTTGTTTACTGTTAAGATGTGTGTTTGTAAAACTCCAGACTGACTCATGGTTAACGTGCAGTCTGCGGTCACCTGACTCACATATGGCGAGCTGTCAAGACAGACCAACAGGGTACTCTATTATATAACGTCTGTGTACACCTGTTGAGGACTGGGTATCGAGGCTTGTTACCTGTTATGCTCAAATCATACCTGGATTTTTATTTATAGTCAAGCAAACCTGTGTATGGAAATTACAGAGACAACGGTGAACCATAGCTTTAAATAAAATTAGCATTTAATGACTTACAGAACAATCCACATTGTGACTAGCATTGTTATAGAAAATTTTCAATGTATCAGCTGTATATATATACATGCAGCATGTGTTTCAAATAATACACAACCACCATCAACGCAGTCAATCTTTTATCCGCAGATGTATGTAGAATAGAACAATTTTCAAAATAAAAGTTTTACAATTATATTTTGATTTGATATGGAGTTGATGTATAAGAAAAGTGTAGCATTATATTTTAATAAAAAAATATTATATTGCACAACCTATTTAGAATTAAATGCATTTAAGGATATTTCTTATTGGACTGTAAATGTAACTGTGGTGATCCATGTGTAACGACCTGTAACCGGTGACATGTGTCCGTTGATTGATTTGTTTACAATGTTGAGTGGCAGGTAGAGCAGCTTCAGGCAGAAGTCCTGTGTCCGCTCTAATACACAAACCAACACACACACATGCGACATCACTTAGAAAGCAAAGACGATGAAAATGACCAACAAACTTACATCTCAGTCTCTCCCTGGGGCCGGGGATTCCATCGGTTACCTCCATTTCAGACGACATCGTGTGTTGATTTCAGTCACACACGTTCATCAATATCTTACGACTGCAAGTCCGCCAAAATAGTAATACACAATCTTCCTTTGAAACAAAACACTTATTCCCAAGTAAATGACATTAACCCAAAATTGAACGATATGTTAGTCCCTCACTAGTGGTATAATCCAACTGCTCGACAATGGTTTAATAATCCTGACGCATAGCGAAAACTACACATTGTTTTACATCCTTTTCTCCTGTTGTCGTGTGTACAGTCGGTTGAATGAGGCGCGACCCGCAAAGTTCAAACAATTTCCGCGGGAATTGTGGGTATGTTAATATGACCTTCTACCTTTGACCCTTTAGTTCTTCGAACACTCACCAGAAGGCGCTCACAGCAGATTGTTTACAAATGGCGACGACCGTGAACTGAGCAACAGGTAAACTATCGATTAAATGCTAATGGTGACATCATTTCTATCTAGTATACTAATTGTGATGTACGCAGTCAAAGGAAATCTCAGTTTATATAAAGGAGTTATCACGCTGTTGAATTTATAACAGCAATTTTCGGAATGACGATGAAAACGCTGAGACTGGTGCGTTGCCAAGACATGTTCAGACTGTGTCCAACAAATATTGTGAAATATTCTTGAAGATGCAATTAACGCTTTGTTTTTTTATTTATTAAACCTTTTCATGTTGTATGTTTAAATGCCCTATATTTAGTTTACATTCGAAGAGTGCACGTTTTCACTAGATTAAGACAGTTTTTCTATAGCGTTCCCCTATCAGAAGAAACTTTTATTTTTCGTAACTTGCCCCTAATAATACCCTATCCACATTAACTTTTGATAAATTAGTACAATATTTTGTCTGCATGTTTTTCAAAGTTGAATTAAATTTTGTTTAAACAATCATCTTAATTTCATAGATATAGCTTACACGTTGTTGCCATATAGTCATTTACAAAGCAGCAGCTGCTGACACATACAATATTTAAAAATGTTTTTTGGTAATGTGCAAATTGAGTCTTTTTCGTATAGGATTTTAAGTAGTAATCTGTGAATAGCTACTGAAGTTTTTGTTTTTTGGGTTTTTTTAGGGAGGGGGGTTGTGGTTGTAATTTTCAGAAGACTCAATGCAAATGAATAATGGGCATTATTAGTTTTAGAGCTTTGAGAAAGATTTAATTTTAAGTATACTGTACCAGATTTTTTCAATGTAAAAAATAGATGTGAAAAGAAAACAATATAATGTAATGAAATAGCACAATATAAAATTTAATGCAATACATTTATGTTCCAAACATTAAAAAATAATAGGAAAGGTGCACTTAATATTTTTTAACAATTTTTGGTTAGATATTTCAAAAAAATTCATTCAATACATTCCTGCCAAAACAATATTTTCACTGTAAGAAAAATGCCACATATATTTTCACAATAAAACCTTAGCTTATATTTCACTCTGAAAAATGTAATAAAGAGAAAAGAATGTTTTTAGCTGCACATATTTCAAGAGGAAAATGTACTTTTTAAACCAATGAAAAAGGTACAGGTTCTAAAGATGCTACACTTCTGACAAATGGTATTTTTTCACTATCAGTAACAGTATAAGACAAATTAGTATTTTTATTCAGTTATTTAGTTAGTGCTTTATACCATTTACTACTGTTGCAAAGTTTTAGCGTCTTATCTTACTACATTATTATCTTTATGTGTACCTATGTCAGTCAGAGAGTCACTTATGATTTGTTCTGTAATGTATTGACAATTTGACAGGTCTTGTATTCAATCAATAATAAATCTCAAAGACTTAATTAGAGGGGAGATAACTCATATACTTATTGTGTCCTGAATCTATACCCCTGTAATCAGAGAGAAAACATAATCATTTTCATAAATAAAATAGTTTTTATTCATATTTAGTAACATACAGTTCACAGTTGTATAAGTAAAGTAATTGTGAATATCTGTTCAGTCAGCTTACTGTCATCATCTGGAAATCTTGCATAAAGAAGGCACACTACCTTTCTGAGCCAGCTTTTAACTTTTAAAATGGTAATGTAAAACAAGAGCGTCAGTTTTGTAGTGTGTTAATTTTCATAAAGCAGATCGTTGTATGTTTCTCGCTGTCGTCCTAATTACTGCACATTAGTTGACTTTCACTTTGCCAGATAGCAAAACAGCAAAATTAGTCTTCAGTACTAACATATATATTACACAGAAAATCTTGCATTTGTTTGGTGTTGTAAATTTATCTTTGGCTATCAATATATTTTCTTATGTTATAACTGTTTTTAAGAAACTTTCATGTTTTGTTTCGGAAAGGTAGTGGGTCTTATGAATAATAAATAAACAAAAAGTATGTTAAAAATAAATCATAAAAAATGAATTCTGATGATGAAAATAATGTTTTATAAAATCTTAAGACAGATTTAGATAGAAACAAATGGCAAAAAGTAAATATAGCTACATAGATATTGATTTGATATGTGAAGCATGCCTTGTACCTGAAGCAATGAATCAATACTAATCTATTTTAATCAAAAATAATTTCCTGACATGGAACTGGTGGTTAGTGAGGTTGAAATTTTACTGTACATTTAGAAATTTTCATTCTATTCATCAGCAGTTGAATTTGACTTTAGTTTGAAACCCTGTGTGAATTTCTGATACCATACTAAACAAGGACTACCAGTTGTCGTAATTGTGAGATATCTTTTCTCAGTCTGTCCTCTAGTAACTTTTGTTTTCCTTCGAGAACTGTTTTGGCATTTGATATGCTGTCATGGACAGAAGTAAATCCTTCACGAAATTCACGTTTTGATCTACCGATCTCATCCTGGAGCTGGCGAGAGTGAACTTCAAGTCTATGTATCATTCGCTTCTCTACATGCTAAAAGTAAAAATTAACTGCTTTAAATGGCAAAAAGTGTTTTATCTTTATGGTTTTTATAGTTAATTATTTGCTGACATCAAAAATGGGGAAAAAAAAGTAAAGCCTTTAAACTACAATGTACTATTATATTCTAAATTGGTATTTAAAACTAAACAAGAGTTTTGTAGTTTACTTCAAATTTTACTTCATATTTTTAGTTTTCTTAACCAAACAAGTTGAAAATTATTTTTGAAGCAAAGAAATTTAACAGTTATTATTGTTTGATAAATGTAAAAGATATTCAAATGGAATTAAAGCGTAAACAAAATCAGAAATAGAAATAGTATAGCTATACTTCAATGTTTACTATACTATAAAGAAAAACAAAATAGAGTTATTTCCCTTTCTCCATAGGATTGCTTCAATGAAAATTGCACTAACAGATCTGCACCAGTTTCCTTTATGAAAGTTTACTGGAGTTTGAGGGTTAGAAGTTGTATGTCAGTAAAATATTTGTAGTGGGGCAGACTTACCGCCTGTAAATCACGTAGAATTTCCCTGTCCGCCTGGACAACCTCTTCCAGACGGTGAAGGCGAGTACTGAAATTATTTGCTGTTTCTCCCATTGACCTCTCTAGACGATTCTGTCATGGGAAAAAAATTTGTTACCAGTATTCTGAAATCATTGACCTACACAATTCTAATGAAATATTTTACAGAAAATGTCAAATGATTTTTTGTGTGTGGTACACTATGAAATCAATAAGTTAACATGTACATAACATTATTGATTTCTGAACCTATTGGACTCAGCGTATGTATTGATTTAGCTTACCCTGTTGTAATATTTTCATATTAAACATTCATGAAATAAACTTGCTGCTATCAATAAAAAGCTCTGATTGAAGCCAGAAACACCACAAGTAGGGAAATCTTCTTTAAAACCCTTCCATTTTGACCTGTAATCAATATTTATTGTCACACAGGTTGTGGGACTCAGTGTTTGAGTGTTGGACCTGTAACCTTATGCTATGGAGATCTCAGGTGTGGTTTGAGACTCTCTACTTTTCATTATTCATGGCTCCAAGAAAACTGAGAAACAGTCTGGTCTGTTTTGTAAATGACTGGTCCTGGGGATGATCTTACTTAGCCCTCATCGCTACTGAGGAATAACATGTATCTTATCTCTTGGTAAGTAATACAGAGACTCACTGAGAGAGGTACTACTACTGGCTGTAACGATGTGACCATCCCACAAAGTAACTGTTCATCAGTTGGTAACTCAAGGGCACAGTGGATTACAATTATTGGGAGTGATTGTTATTCTATAGGGAGAGATTGCTATTCTATAGAGAGATATAACTATTCTATGGGGAGTGTTCAATATTCTGTAGGGAGAGATTGCTATTCTATAGGGAGATATTGCTATTCTGTAGGGAGGGATTTCTATTCTATAAGGAGATATTGCTATTCTGTAGAGAGATATTGCTATTATGTTGGGAGGGATTGCTATTCTGTAGAGAGATATTGCTATTATGTAGGGAGGGATTGCTATTCTGTAGAGAGATATTGATATTATGTAAGGAGGGATTGCTATTCTATTGGGAAGGATTGCTATTCTATAGCTGAGATATCGCTATTTTATTGGGAGAGATATCTATTTTTTATTGCTATAAATGTAAAATTTGATTCTTCATATAACATTTTTGAAATGCCATTTCTTCCAATTTCAATCGATTCATTTAGAAAGGTCAAGACATGTGCTTAATTGTAAAGTGTTAGTAACATAAATATTCTAATGACGTTAAATAGCATTGATTCAAACTACCTATCATATTAGCATTCAATCAACAGATTAAGCCCCATGGACCTTTTCTCCAGAACCATGAGTAGTTCATTCTGACTTCTATGTAAATAGTAGGCCATTCACCTGGTGTATAAGGAAATTTATAAAATATGTAAAAGGGTCTGGTGTTGAAGAAAAGGAGTATGGTTGTGAATTATTAATGCTGTCAGAGTCTATGATGTTCCACAGGAAACGTTTGTAAGGGGAATTCCTTCTAAGTATTACCCTTTGTAGGTCAGGCAGCCAGGCTGTCCTAAAACACAACCAGTGTACTCAACTCATCATCTGAGATATTTAACTGTGCTGTCAATTTCCATTAGATGGAAAAGTTACTTAACTATATACATATATAAATTTAAAGGTAAGGTAAGCATTTTGTTGTTGTTTTCTAGTTTCTAAGATGCAAATGATTTGGTATTTATGTATTCATATTCCTATTTTTCCTATATGTGTTCATATGAATGGTTTTAGTTACAGGTATCTATTTAAGTCAGATAGGGGAGACAACTCATTACAATATTTAGATCTTTGAAGGGTGGTTACTATACATACTTAAATCTAAGAAAGATGCTGTTTAATTTAGGGGGTGGACAACTATTAACTGTGATATCTGTTTGTGGTTCTAGAATGACTGTATTAGATTTAAGAGGGGATAACCACCATAACGTTTACATCTACCAGTAAAAGGTGATTAAGGATGATAGTGCTAAAGCGTTTTTATTTCAGTTAGGGGATATAACTCACCTAAACAGTGTTTTGTATATTTATTCATGTTAGGGGAGATAACTCACAAGAAATGTTTTTGTATAAAGTTAGGGGAGATAATTCACCAGAACAGTGTTTTGTATATTTATGTCGGGGGAGATAACTCACCAAAACAGTGTTTTGTAAATTTATTCATGTTAGGGGAGATAACTCACAAGAAGTGTTGTTGTATGGTGGCAGTGTACAGTCATTTTTGGACAGGTCTGCTTTTTGTGGTTTTGTGAGCCTGTAAAAACCATGGTAACCAAATTTGTTTTTTTTGAAAAAATGCAAAAAAATTGGGATTTTCAACCCAAAATTACACCCCTTCTAGGAGAATTTTTTTTTCTTGAACACAGTTTAAAACCAAGCATCACTGCCGTGATAGCGGAACTGAGCCTATTTCGACATAGTTATATCATTAAACTTTTGAGCAATCTTACCTCGTACCCCGGCTATCGATTTCTGCTGCTACAGTATTGAGTTTTTCCATCTTAGACACACATTTGGATACCCTCTAAACCATTAATCTCGAACCCATTTTGGGGAATTTCTTTATGCAAATGTGAAGCCTGCATATAATTCTCTAGATTGAATTCACCAATTTTAGGACATATACATTTTTTTTTTTTTTTATGCATAGAATATAACAGGGGCTTTCTGCTTAATTAAAAATCTCACCCATGGCCATTTGGTCTTACTGTACACCGCTACCTTATATTTAAGTTAGGGGAGATAACTCACCAGAACAGTGTTCCATTCCTCAGTTGCTTTGTTCATCATGGCAGTGAACTTGAGTTCCATGTTGTGTTGTTGTGAGTCCATGGTCATTCTGTGAGATGTCATGGCATTTCTCACTTCTAATACCGCTGTATTGTTCTTCTCGTCCAGTATGGCTATCTCCCTATTTGCACTTTTTTTAACATGACCAAGTTCACTCATTTGTTGTGTCCGGTCATCCTTTCTAACTCAGCTGTAATGGACAGCATCTGGGATTGGAGAAGAAAATTGCAGATTGTGAAATGGGTTTTGACGCTATAAGGATGCAACAGCAAGATTTGGTTCAATCATGAAATAAATTGTACGGTTCAAAATAAATACAGGTGATAGTGTTCTGCATGTGAACCATGTTTCGAATCTTTAGTTTACCTCTGCCTCGAGTCGATGGATTTTTTCTGTGAGATTCTCCTTTAAGTATTGTTGTTCCTTTGACACAACATTGATATCATTAAAACAGTTTCTGATGTCGGAGGAATGTCTTATGAGGCTGGCATCACATCTCACGATTCTACTGCGCAGGTCTTGTAAACTTGTGACGTTGTGAACTTCAATCTTCCCCACAGCTTTGTTTGTCCCAACTACGGCGGTATCTCGTAGTCGCAGTTGTTCTTCCTGCTCCTGTTCAAATAGAAAGCCCAAAAAATTACAGTTTTGATGAAAATTAAAAAACAACAGTGTAAAAGTGTTGAGGTGATGAGGGCCAATCTCTGAATGAAAAGTAGCCAGAGTTCTGTAAACATACATGTTTTGATGTACCAAATATTAGCACAAAATGTATTTTGAATATGTAGAGTGCCATGGTATATTTGTATACTCACCATAGTTGCTCTATCAAACCTAAGACTTGCAGAAAATACAATTAGCACCATTATAACAGCTACACTTACAGCAATATCCTGACTTAATCTCTGAACAATGGTGGTAATATAACGTAGATGGTTCTGTAACAGATAGCGAGTGTTGGCCTCAATCCGGTCATCTTTGGCTCGGGCAAGACTGTCGATGAAATCATCACGATTTTGGAAGGCTTTCTCAATCAGATTTTTGGTCATGGCTTGCTGCTGGTTGAGGGCATCTGCGACTTGTTGTTGTTGTGACAACACCTGATTTTGTGTCATCAAAGCTTGGGAGACTTTACTCTCCAGGTGTTCGATACGTGGGCTAAAGGTTTTGGTCTCAACCTGTACATGTTTACGATGGGGGCTGCCCACACTAATAGCATTATAGTCCTGTTCCACGACTTCATAGTTTTGTGTCCTGGATTCGTCTGGTGATATGGGTGGAAGGGTTACTCTGTATGACATGGTGTTTTCTGTAACAGATTAATATACATCAGATGTTTGATACAATGTCGTGTCCTCCATCAAAGAATCAATCTTACTTTAGACCAATTTTTTTTCGCATACAATTAATTTTTTCATGAAATTTTGCGATCCATGTAAATTCGCGAAAGTTTATATCATGAATCACCATCTATATCATATTTATTGATATAAATTTCCATTCAAATTTTAAATCCTCAAATTTTAATCTTTGCAAACCTTTCTTGAAATGAGAATCACAAAATTTTATAGCCGTGAAGGAAAGTTGGTAAAATGATTGCCAATATTAGACTTGTAATTTTATACATACTGTATTGATTTTTCTTCTGAAGTATTATGTAATCTGTGAACAGTCATTACATTGTAAGACTGTAGATTACAAGAACACATATTTAGTATGTGTATTTTTAACACATTGATATTATTGTCAGTAAAATGACCAAGTTTATGTGACTTTAAATGGCGACATTATATATCCTACTTTATATGATTGATGCATACTATAATCATCTAAGATGGCAATGTTTGTTCAGTCAAAAAATCGATAACCTGATAAAGAAGACAGTTGTCACTATTTATTTCCTTTCTCACTCGTGTGGACTTTTCATTCTTGTCTAAATCTATGGTGTGAACATTTTGGGGAAACGATATTTAGATCTTTTCTCTCTTTTTTTTTTTAGGTTACCTAAGACGAAGTCTCATGGTGACCTATTCTAATCACCTTTTGTCAATCGTCGTGCATCGTGGGATGATAAACAATTTACATTTACGACTTCTTCGAAACCACTGAACCAAATCTAATGAAATTTTGCAGAAACCTTCTATGACCATAGGTCAATCAAAATTGTGAATTATATGGTCACCACCCCCCAGGGAGTTGTGGGTGGGACCAAAAGGGTTAAAATTGACTAAAATTTCAAAAAATCTTCTCCGCTCACAGATATGGTAGAGTCAAATACTCTTCATAGATAGAAAGGTCTTAAGGTCCTTTACAAAATCTGTGAATTATATGACCCTGGGGTCTCAGGTTTCCTCTTGGGGAGGGGGTTAAGTTTACTATACATGTAGTTTATATAGGGAAAACACATGTTTTAGCATTATTTGGTCATTTGTAATAGGAAATAAGTCAAATGTTGTCAGAATTATCAGTATGAAATTGCCATTGAATCCTATTAACAAGTTTTCAATGAATGACCCCCCCCAGAGGCCTTAAGGGGTGGGGTCAAATAGGCTAAAACTTCAAAAATCTTCTTCTGAAATTCTGGAAGTGGTAAAATTGATCATTATTGTGAATTATATGACAATTATATGACACTGGGGTCTCATGTTTTCTCCTGGGAAGGGAGGGGAATTTACAGGAAGAAACATAATTATGAACATTATTTGGTCAATTTTCATAGTACAAGAGTCAAATTTAATTACAATTATTAGCCTGAGATAAAGCATTTTAACATCCATATCGGTCCTTGCTGACCCCCTGGGGGACCAAAGGGGTAGGGCCAAACAGGGTCAAAATGACTAAAATTTCAAAAAAATCTTCTTCTTAGTTCACAGGTTTAATTTGATGGAAGCAAATACTCTTTATAGATTAAAAAAATATGTCTTTGTTTTATTCTCTATCCGAACTCAGGTGACCATTAAGGCCCATGTTAAGGCCCATGGGCCTCTTGTTTCCTATAAGAAATCTACTCCTATGGAGAACTCAGGTGACCATTAAGGCCCATGTTAAGGCCCATGGGCCTCTTGTTTCCTATAAGAAATCTACTCCTATGGAGAACTCAGGTGACCATTAAGGCCCATGTTAAGGCCCATGGGCCTCTTGTTTCCTATAAGAAATCTACTCCTATGGAGAACTCAGGTGACCATTAAGGCCCATGTTAAGGCCCATGGGCCTCTTGTTTCCTATAAGAAATCTACTCCTATGTAGAACTCAGGTGACCGTTAAGGCCCATGGGCCTCTTGTTTCCTATAAGAAATCTACTCCTATGGAGAACTCAGGTGACCATTAAGGCCCATGTTAAGGCCCATGGGCCTCTTGTTTCCTATAAGAAATCTACTCCTATGGAGAACTCAGGTGACCATTAAGGCCCATGTTAAGGCCCATGGGCCTCTTGTTTCCTATAAGAAATCTACTCCTATGGAGAACTCAGGTGACCATTAAGGCCCATGTTAAGGCCCATGGGCCTCTTGTTTCCTATAAGAAATCTACTCCTATGGAGAACTCAGGTGACCGTTAAGGCCCATGGGCCTGGCCTCTGTTTTCCTATAAGAAATCTACTCCTATGGAGAACTCAGGTGACCGTTAAGGCCCATGGGCCTCTCTTGTTTCCTATAAGAAATCTACTCCTACTATGGTTTTATATTAGATATCGTGGGAAGTGTTTCTGTACTTATTATGAACATGTGTTTTGTACTTCCAAGGGCGAAAAGTAAGATCTGATGTCCTCTACACAGATTTTAATTCCACTGTTCAAACATTGGTATAAAGGGGGACAATAACTTAATCAAATTCAATATGAAAGTCTTTGAAGACAGAATGTTGTGCCCTTGTACAAACTGTAGGATGAGTCTGTACTCAATATCGTACAAGGAGAGCTGAGATATAGATATGATCTATAGAGATAGGTATATTGTTAGGATACTAGAGAGTCGAGATATAGATATGATCTATAGAGATAGGTATATTGTTAGGATACTAGCTGTGTTCATGGTATGTTTTATCAGACGTTTTATTAAACATTGATATTTCACACTTTTAAACTTAGAAGGTACATACTTGATATACTACTATGTAGATTTTGTGTACAGTACATGGATGTTATTGATACAAATATAATGTCATGTTTATAATATCACTATTGCTCAATCTTGGTGGAAAAAAAGAGTGTCCTATAATTTATATGTGAAATTATTATACTTAGGTTCTACAGTAGAACACATATTGAAGATTTTGAACAATGGGAAATCTCTTCAAATTATCCAGATATCAATATAACCACAGAGAAAGACGATGTTTATGTGTGACCAGGGATTATAATTCATTTCAAATAAACAGTATTTCAGTATAACCAATTTCAAATGAAGTGAGTTCCAATGTACATTTATATTGTTATATAGTAATTGGATTCCATGATGGGTGTTTTTAAGTTTCTGTTGTTTTTTTACATATATATTGTTATATAGTAATTGGATTCCATGATGGGTGTTTTTGAGTTTCTGTTGTTTTTGTACAGGACACGTGCCCCCTGTTTGTATGATGATTGAAGTAGTAACTATAGACAATGTGTAATCTGTCATGGAGATATCAAATGATCGTAACTGGTGGAAATACCTGTAACACATGTTATGTCATCATGTAGCAATAAATTACTCTATTATCACGACTATGTAGGCGATAAACAGTACATGTTACTAACTAATTAACTAATTATATATATAAATTTAATGAGGGAGTGGAAGAAAGCTTAGGGGCCACGGTGGCCGAGTGGTTAAGATGCCTCGACATATTACCACAAGCCCTCCACCTCTGGGATGCGGGTTCGAATCCCATGTGGGGCAGTTGCCAGGTACTGACCGCTGGTCGGTGGTTTTTCTCCGGGTACTCCTGCTTTCCTCCACCAACAAACCTGGCACGTCCTTACATGACCCTGGCTGTTAATAGGACGTAAAAATAAACAAACCAAATGGAAGAAAGCCCATGTGTCTGGGTAATACAGTCAATCACTGATACCATGGACCAACTGACCAGACACTTGACCACATTGACCAGTGTATTTGGCAATGTTTCTAAAAAGAAATTTACTTATATCGAATAGCAATAGATTTGAAAAATTTCAAGTAAAAATGCATCAGATATGAATATTTCATCACTGTAATTAAGAAAACTGGACTTAAGATTTTGAAATATGTTAGTTCATCATGAACTTACCCATGAAGTAGGTCCAACCTGTATCATATCTCTACACATTACACAGATAGTGATAGGAATGCCAGTGCCATGCTGCCATGTTAAACATGTTGTAAGGTCGGTGTTTAACAGGTTCACACATCGGTTGGCCTTTTAAAGAGTTCCACTCAATATAAGTTAAATACCTATCGACACTTACTCAGCTATTCAACATTATAAAAGATTCCCTAAAGAATGAGCCTTTCAATCCCCCACTATTTCTCTGCAAACTCATACATCCATGATAAAATGGTGGACATTCAGTTTTTGTTGTTTATTGTCATTTTGGTGAAAACGATTTAAGATTATGAATAATTAGATTGCTTTTATTGAAACCATTTTAAAATCAACGACGTGAAATCCAATCTCTAGTCATTATAACAAAATGTAATTGAATTTTTCGGTGTTGTACATCTCTCAAGCAGAAAACTCTCGGCATTCATGGGTTATAAATCACAACTGAGGAACTACCACAACAGTCTGGCATATGGAACAACTATCACATTTAGAGACAGATCTGGGTACAGTAGAACCTGTCTTAGTGACCACCTCTGTATAACAACTAACTGCTTATAAAGACCATTTTCTTCAAACTGAAAGAACAATTTCCTCACAATTTAACCTGTATATAAAAACCGTTTGGCTGTGAAGATTTTTTCTTTGCCTCATGGTGTTATTTAGTAGTTTGTCTGTACCATGCCTTTGTTAGGGTTCCTATACTGGCATCCTGTTACCAGGCTAAAGAAAAAGTACTATTATACATGTACCTTCAAGTTGACAGATAAAGAAAAAGACCAAATTAGACTTCCGATTCTCATTTCAGTTACATATAATGTACTTTTCAACAGCCAATGCGTTAAGAAGAATATGCTGTACTAAACATATAGTTAGTGTCTGTAGTGTAAGGTTCAAAATAATAGACTTTCTATATCTCCCGTGAATATCTCATCAACATCTTATCTGTACCTATTGGAAGATGTTAAGATTTTCTGTATAATCTTGCATCACTTTGAAAGGGATTTAGTTGTAAGTCAAAAGATATAAATCTGCCATCAGAACTAAATACTTAAACATTTTTGCATTGTGAAAATTTCTAAATGTTTTACTTACACTTTTTGAATTAGAAACAAAAATTGATATATCCCATCAATGAAGATTGAGGCTACGTCTTTCGTGGGTGTTTCATCATGGCTGAATGTTTGTCTTACATCCACGGAGTCTGTCCTCCTCACAGTACGGAGTATTCTAATATAACCTGTGTTTACTTGTAAACATTTTTGACGTTTGTTTGATAGACTCCTATTCAATGATTTCAATAATCATTCTCAGCGTATATGAGGCTCCCTAGGGAGACTCCCACAGATGTGTATTAACCAGTATTGGCTCTGTTATACCCTAGTACTGGCTATATAGCTACTGTATTTATAATGAAGAATTTTGGTCATTAAGTTTTGTTTGTTTGGTTTGATTCTTATCTAATATTCTCAACAAAATAAACAAATAAATTTTATTGGACAACTGACTTCTAAAAGTTTGTACAAATCAGCACATATCTCATGGAAATGCACAAATATTTCTGTGTATACTAACTGCAATCAGTTTTGAATAATTTCATTATATTGATTGTTTTTCTACCTTTAACTACATCCAATAAGAATTCTTTTAGATAATCATTAATTTTTCAACCTTTTCAAATTAACAGTGATGTTTGTTTATGAAATAAAGTCTTTTGTCTGCAATAGAAATCTTGAAGCTTAAAATTGTGCACAACACTGGACATATTTCAAAATCTTCTTTCTTTTTACTTCTTTGTGAAAGGAAATGTTAAAATAATTAAGTCAGGTGGCAACAAAGTTAGTAATAGGATTTCAGTGAAGTCTGTGATGAGTTTAAGTCAGGGATAAGCTTAGTCAGGTTTTAGTGAAGTCATGGATGAGTTTAGGTCAGGTTTAATTGAAGTCAGCTATGAGCTTAAGTCAGGTTTAAATGAATTCAGGGATGAGTTTAACTCAGGTTTTATTGAAGTCAGATATGAGCTTAAGTCAGGTTTAAGTGAATTCAGATATGAGTTTTAGTCAGGTTTTAGTGGAGTCAGTGATGAGCTTAAGTCAGGTTTTAGTAAAGTTAGGATGAGTTTGAGTGAGGTTTTAGTGAAGTCAGGAATGATTTTAATTCAGTTTTTAGTGAAGTCAGGATGAGTTTGAGTGAGGTTTTAGTGAAGTCAGGAATGAGTTTAAGTCAGTTTTTAGTGAAGTCAGGATGAGTTTGAGTGAGGTTTTAGTAAAGTCAGGGATGAGTTTAAGTCAGGTTTTAGTGAAGTCAGGATGAGTTTGAGTGAGGTTTTAGTAAAGTCAGGGATGAGTTTAAGTCAGGTTTTAGTGAAATCAGAGATGAACTTAAGTCAGGTTTTATTAAAGTCAGGGATGAGCTTAATCAGGTTTTAGAGAAATCAGAAATGAACTTAAGTCAGGTTTTAGTAAAGTCAGGGATGAGCTTAATCAGGTTTTAGATAAATCAGAGATGAGTTTAAGTCAGATTTTGGTGAAGTCAGTAAAGACAAATGTGAAGATAGTCAGGTATTGTATTATTACAAGTCACATGTTAAAACGCTCAGGTTTCACTATGAATGGAAGCTTTGTAAATAAATAGTTGATGTCCTCATATATATTTATTCTTTAAATTGTTCAATTATTTTCTGATTATGGTACTTTTCCAATATTTACTTTAAGGTGTAATTTTTTTTAAATATCCCCAACTGGGCCTCCACTGTTCAGAAATCAGAAGTCATTTTTGAACTGTCACCTTTCACAGATAGATTCCATGTCATCTTAACTGCCATGAACTAACACACCATATTGGAAAACATGGATGTCACGTTGAATTGGAAATTTGTATTTACTTCAAATTATTTCCACTTGTTTGAATTCAAACTAAATTTTACAGGTAAATAAGTTTGAATTTCAGTCCACATGAATCCTGTCTTTACACGTTTTGAGAGTGTGTGTTACCATTGTGCTGTGTGTTTAGTAGTAACGTCATGTCGAGCAGACGGACAATTTGTATAATTCTGTATCAAAGAGGATGGAACCTTAATATCCAGGTACTGTTGTATTTTACATGTGATCCATGTAACACCAAGTAGATTAAAACTCTCCAGAGTGTATGATCTGTGAATCAATTCCTATCCTCTGTTTATTCACTCTCTTTTGGTGGTACATTTTACAATGTTATTCACACCTCTGTCAACAGATATTGAAATGATGGACACATTCTCCTATCTATAGCTCTGTTTTATTGCTTTTTTGTGGTCATCATTTACATCCAAATATCATGTAGAATTTTTATGGTATTTTGATATGTTTATTTTGTATATTTGGTGTTCATCTGCTTTTCAATAGTCTACCAGCCAGTCCTTTCTAGTGTAAGTAAATGATGTAATTGGAATAAAATACTGCCTGAAAGTTAAATGGTTTATAGGTATCAGTAGTGAGTGTAAGGGCCATCTTTACTATCAGTCTTCAAAATATAAAAAAAACACATACACACACATAACCTTGTTTATTTATTTGCTGGGTTATTTGCAGATCATGGTCTCCATTGTGGAAGCTGATGGCTACCTCATATCAACAACATTTCAGAGGGCTGCCATATGAACTCCCCACCCCACCCTGCACAGTTCAGAGGGCTGTCATATGAACTCCCCACCCTGCACAGTTCAGAGGGCTGTCATATTAACTCCCCATTTTTACTCCCCCACCCCAACCCTGCACAGTTCAGAGGGCTGTCATATGAACTCCCCACCCCCACCCTGCACAGTTCAGAGGGCTGTCATATGAACTCCCCACCCCAACCCTGCACAGTTCAGAGGGCTGTCATATGAACTCCCCAACCCAACCCTGCACAGTTCAGAGGGCTGTCATATGAACTCCCCACCCCAACCCTGCACAGTTCAGAGGGCTGTCATATGAACTCCCCACCCCCACCCTGCACTGTTCAGAGGGCTGTCATATGAACTCCCCACCCTGCACAGTTCAGAGGGCTGTCATATGAACTCCCCACCCCACCTTGCACATTCAGAGGGCTGTCATGAACAGCCCCACCCCACCCTGCACAGTTCAGAGGGCTGTCATATGAACCTCCCCACCCCAACCCTGCACAGTTCAGAGGGCTGTCATATGAACTCCCCACCCCAACCCTGCACAGTTCAGAGGGCTGTCATATGAACTCCCCACCCTGCACAGTTCAGAGGGTTGTCATATGAACTCCCCACCCCAACCCTGCACAGTTCAGAGGGTTGTCATATGAACTCCCCACCCCAACCCTGCACAGTTCAGAGGGCTGTCATATGAACTCCCCACCCCAACCCTGCACAGTTCAGAGGGCTGTCATATGAACTCCCCACCCCAACCCTGCACAGTTCAGAGGGCTGTCATATGAACTCCCCACCCCCACCCTGCACAGTTCAGAGGGCTGTCATATGAACTCCCCACCCCAACCCTGCACAGTTCAGAGGGTTGTCATATGAACTCCCCACCCCAACCCTGCACAGTTCAGAGGGTTGTCATATGAACTCCCCACCCCAACCCTGCACAGTTCAGAGGGTTGTCATATGAACTCCCCACCCCAACCCTGCACAGTTCAGAGGGCTGTCATATGAACTCCCCACCCCCCCCTGCACAGTCCAGAGGGCTGTCATATGAACTCCCCACCCCACACCCTGCACAGTTCAGAGGGCTGTCATATGAACTCCCCACCCCCACCCTGCACAGTTCAGAGGGCTGTCATATGAACTCCCCACCCCACCCTGCACAGTTCAGAGGGCTTGTCATATGAACTCCCCACCCCCACCCTGCACAGTTCAGAGGGCTGTCATATGAACTCCCCACCCCAACCCTGCACAGTTCAGAGGCTGTCATATGAACTCCCACCCCACCCTGCACAGTTCAGAGGGCTGTCATATGAACTCCCCACCCCCACCCTGCACAGTTCAGAGGGCTGTCATATGAACTCCTCACCCCCACTCTGCACAGTTCAGAGGGCTGTCATGAACTCCCCATCCCCTCCCTGCACTGTTCATAGGGTTGTCATATGAACTCCCCACCCCAACCCTGCACAGTTCAGAGGGCTGTCATATGAACTCCCCACCCTGCACAGTTCAGAGGGCTGTCATATGAACTCCCCACCCCCACCCTGCACAGTTCAGAGGGCTGTCATATGAACTCCCCACCCCCTCCCTGCACTGTTCAGAGGGCTGTCACATAAACTCCCCACCCCCTCCCTGCACTGTTCAGAGGGCTGTCATATGAACTCCCCACCTTGCACAGTTCAGAGTGCTGTCATATAAACTCCCCCACCCCCACCCCTGCACAGTTCAGAGGGCTGTCATATGAACTCCCCACCCTGCACAGTTCAGAGGGCTGTCATATGAACTCCCCACCCCACCCTGCACAGTTCAGAGGGCTGTCATATGAACTCCCCACCCCAACCCTGCACAGTTCAGAGGGCTGTCATATGAACTCCCCACCCCCTCCCTGCACAGTTCAGAGGGCTGTCATATGAACTCCCCACCCCCACCCTGCACAGTTCAGAGGGCTGTCATATGAACTCCCCACCCCACCCTGCACAGTTCAGAGGGCTGTCATATGAACTCCCCACCCCCACCCTGCACAGTTCAGAGGGCTGTCATATGAACTCCCCCCCACCCCTGCACAGTTCAGAGGGCTGTCATATGAAACTCCCCACCCCCACCCTGCACAGTTCAGAGGGCTGTCATATGAAACTCCCCACCCCCACCCTGCACAGTTCAGAGGGCTGTCATATGAACTCCCCACCCCACCCTGCACAGTTCAGAGGGCTGTCATATGAACTCCCCACCCCCACCCTGCACAGTTCAGAGGGCTGTCATATGAACTCCCCACCCCAACCCTGCACAGTTCAGAGGGCTGTCATATGAACTCCCCACCCCCACCCTGCACAGTTCAGAGGGCTGTCATATGAACTCCCCACCCCCACCCTGCACAGTTCAGAGGGCTGTCATATGAACTCCCCACCCCCACCCCTGCACAGTTCAGAGGGCTGTCATATGAACTCCCCACCCCCACCCTGCACAGTTCCAGAGGGCTGTCATATGAACTCCCCACCCCCACCCTGCACAGTCAGAGGGCTGTCATATGAACTCCCCACCCCCACCCTGCACAGTCCAGAGGGCTGTCATATGAACTCCCCACCCCCCCTGCACAGTTCAGAGGGCTGTCATATGAACTCCCCACCCCCACCCTGCACAGTTCAGAGGGCTGTCATATGAACTCCCCACCCCCACCCTGCACAGTTCAGAGGGTTGTCATATGAACTCCCCACCCCCACCCTGCACAGTTCAGAGGGCTGTCATATGAACTCCCCACCCCCACACCCTGCACAGTCCAGAGGGCTGTCATATGAACTCCCCACCCCCAACCCTGCACAGTCCAGAGGGCTGTCATATGAACTCCCCACCCCCACCCTGCACAGTCCAGAGGGCTGTCATATGAACTCCCCACCCCCACCCTGCACAGTCCA
The DNA here is from genome assembly GCF_041381155.1 of Argopecten irradians. Classification (NCBI taxonomy): domain Eukaryota; kingdom Metazoa; phylum Mollusca; class Bivalvia; order Pectinida; family Pectinidae; genus Argopecten; species Argopecten irradians. The sequence goes on along the minus strand of NC_091143.1, from coordinate 2,524,408 downwards.
GAGGGCTGTCATATGAACTCCCCACCCCCACCCTGCACAGTCCAGAGGGCTGTCATATGAACTCCCCACCCCCACCCTGCACAGTCCAGAGGCTGTCATATGAACTCCCCACCCCCACCCTGCACAGTCCAGAGGGCTGTCATATGAACTCCCCACCCCCACCCTGCACAGTTCAGAGGGTTGTCATATGAACTCCCCACCCCCACCCTGCACAGTCCAGAGGGCTGTCATATGAACTCCCCACCCCCACCCTGCACAGTCCAGAGGGCTGTCATATGAACTCCCCACCCCACCCTGCACAGTCCAGAGGGCTGTCATATGAACTCCCCACCCCCACCCTGCACAGTCCAGTAAAGGGGGCTGTCATATGAACTCCCCACCCCCACCCTGCACAGTCCAGAGGGCTGTCATATGAACTCCCCACCCCCCACCCTGCACAGTTCCAGAGGGCTGTCATATGAACTCCCCACCCCCACCCTGCACAGTCAGAGGGCTGTCATATGAACTCCCCACCCCCACCCTGCACAGTTCAGAGGGCTGTCATATGAACTCCCCACCCCAACCCTGCACAGTTCAGAGGGCTGTCATATGAACTCCCCACCCCCACCCTGCACAGTTCAGAGGGTTGTCATATGAACTCCCCACCCCACCCTGCACAGTTCAGAGGGCTGTCATATGAACTCCCCACCCCCCCCTGCACAGTTCAGAGGGCTGTCATATGAACTCCCCCCACCCCTCCCCACCCCACCTGCACAGTTCAGAGGGCTGTCATATGAACTCCCCACCCCCACCCTGCACAGTTCAGAGGGCTGTCATATGAACTCCCCCCCCCCACCCTGCACAGTTCAGAGGGCTGTCATATGAACTCCCCACCCCCACCCTGCACAGTTCAGAGGGCTGTCATATGAACTCCCCACCCCCACCCTGCACAGTTCAGAGGGCTGTCATATGAACTCCCCCCCCCACCCTGCACAGTTCAGAGGGTTGTCATATGAACTCCCCACCCCAACCCTGCACAGTTCAGAGGGCTGTCATATGAACTCCCCACCCCCACCCTGCACAGTTCAGAGGGCTGTCATATGAACTCCCCACCCCCCCTGCACAGTTCAGAGGGCTGTCATGAACTCCCCACCCCCCACCCTGCACAGTTCAGAGGGCTGTCATATGAACTCCCCACCCCAACCCTGCACAGTTCAGAGGGCTGTCATATGAACTCCCCACCCCAACCCTGCACAGTTCAGAGGGCTGTCATATGAACTCCCCACCCCCACCCACAGTTCAGAGGGCTGTATGAACTCCCACCCTCCCTGCACAGTTCAGAGGGCTGTCATGAACTCCCCACCCCCACCTGCACTGTTCAGAGGGCTGTCATATGAACTCCCCACCCCACCCTGCACAGTTCAGAGGGCTTGTCATATGAACTCCCCCCACCCCTCACCCTGCACAGTTCAGAGGGCTGTGTCATGAACTCCCCACCCCCCCCTGCACAGTTCAGAGGGCTGTCATATGAACTCCCCACCCCCACCCTGCACAGTTCAGAGGGCTGTCATATGAACTCCCCACCCCACCCTGCACAGTTCAGAGGGCTGTCATATGAACTCCCCACCCCCACCCTGCACAGTTCAGAGGGCTGTCATATGAACTCCCCCACCCTGCACAGTTCAGAGGGCTGTCATATGAACTCCCCACCTGCACAGTTCAGAGGGCTGTCATGACCCCCCCCACCCTGCACAGTTCAGAGGGCTGTCATATGAACTCCCCCCCACCCCCACACAGTTCAGAGGGCTGTCACGAACTCCCACCCCACCCTGCACAGTTCAGAGGGCTGTCATATGAACTCCCCACCCCAACCCTGCACAGTCCAGAGGGCTGTCATATGAACTCCCCACCCCCACCCTGCACAGTCCAGAGGGCTGTCATATGAACTCCCCACCCCCCCCCTGCACAGTCCAGAGGGCTGTCATATGAACTCCCCACCCCCACCCTGCACAGTCCAGAGGGTTGTCATATGAACTCCCCACCCCCACCCTGCACAGTTCAGAGGGTTGTCATATGAACTCCCCACCCCCACCCTGCACAGTTCCAGAGGGCTGTCATATGAACTCCCCACCCCCACCCTGCACAGTCCAGAGGGCTGTCATATGAACTCCCCACCCCCACCCTGCACAGTCCAGAGGGCTGTCATATGAACTCCCCACCCCCACCCTGCACAGTCCAGAGGGCTGTCATATGAACTCCCCACCCCCACCCTGCACAGTCCAGAGGGCTGTCATATGAACTCCCCACCCCCACCCTGCACAGTCCAGAGGGCTGTCATATGAACTCCCCACCCCCACCCTGCACAGTCCAGAGGGCTGTCATATGAACTCCCCACCCCCACCCTGCACAGTTCCAGAGGGCTGTCATATGAACTCCCCACCCCCACCCTGCACAGTTCAGAGGGTTGTCATATGAACTCCCCACCCCCACCCTGCACAGTTCAGAGGGTTGTCATATGAACTCCCCACCCCCACCCTGCACAGTCCAGAGGGCTGACATATGAACTCCCCACCCCCACCCTGCACAGTCCAGAGGGTTGTCATATGAACTCCCCACCCTGCACAGTCCAGAGGGCTGTCATATGAACTCCCCACCCCCACCCTGCACAGTCCAGAGGGCTGTCATATGAACTCCCCACCCCCACCCTGCACAGTCCAGAGGGCTGTCATATGAACTCTTCCACCCCCACCCTGCTAAGTTCAGAGGGCTGTCATATGAACTCCCCACCCCCACCCTGCACAGTCCAGAGGGCTGTCATATGAACTCCCCACCCCCACCCTGCACAGTTCAGAGGGTTGTCATATGAACTCCCCACCCCCACCCTGCACAGTCCAGAGGGTTGTCATATGAACTCCCCACCCCACCCTGCACAGTCCAGAGGGCTGTCATATGAACTCCCCACCCCCACCCTGCACAGTCCAGAGGGCTGTCATATGAACTCCCCACCCCCACCCTGCACAGTTCAGAGGGCTGTCATATGATCTCCCCACCCCTACCCTGCACAGTTCAGAGGGCTGTCATATGAACTCCCCACCCCCACCCTGCACAGTCCAGAGGGCTGTCATATGAACTCCCCACCCCCACCCTGCACAGTCCAGAGGGTTGTCATATGAACTCCCCACCCCCACCCTGCACAGTCCAGAGGGCTGTCATATGAACTCCCCACCCCCACCCTGCACAGTCCAGAGGGCTGTCATATGATGGGCCTAAATTATGGAATATTAATGACTCTGGTGTTTTAATTTAAGGTTTTAGCACACTGAAGATGATGGGCTATTCAGATCACCTTTTATCTGTTGTCCAGGGTCTGTCAGCTGTCTGTCTGCTCTGTGTATCCCTCCCTATGGAAACAATACTTGGTATGGCTATTTTTCATAAAGTAGATCTTCTTCATTTCATAAGTTCCTCTTGATGCTTAGTTATGCATATTGCCTTTCGGCATGGATATGAAAATAAGATATGGCCGACGGCAGCCATCTGGGATTTTGACATCTTACATTTATTTCTGTCCAAGGGTATAGCCTTAAAGGGAGGCAGGGTTTTAGAATTTTAAAATAGGTGAAATGTTCTTGATAAAGGTTTTGGTGCAAGTAAGGAAATGCTGTTATTTGTAACAACTGACACTGATTTCTGCCATGATAGAGGATTATTGATATTTTGTTACATATGGACAGTCACTTTAAGGTAGAAAATAATTGACACAGGATTTTCTTAATATCAAAAGGCCCAATGGGCCAAATTGTATTTAGGTTTTGGAGCAAGTTATGCGATTAAAATATGTTGTTTTGAATTTGGACAGCCATTTTAAGAATATGAGTTCTTGATAAAGCTCTTAGTAAAGGCTGCCACAGGCAAGTTGTGCTGTTCTTAAAGAGCTCTTGTTGAAAATACCTAAAGATCATTATAACAAGAGGCTATGCTACTCATTAGTTGTAATAAACAGAGTCGTGAAGTATTGAAATAGAGGTGACCTTTACTCTCAAGGATATTTGATTAATTATCCAAATTAACATCTGTCAACAGTTTTAATCAAAGTGTTTTGAGCCTTGCCAATGTTATAAGTATACCAAAATAGAACTTGTCTCCGGGTGGTCATGTGATCAGCCCACATTTACCTGCTGTCATTTTTAATCTATATTCCTTGCCTATTTCCAGGCCTAGAGTCAAATGTTAAAGCCTTCTGCTGTCCCAAATATCAATTATGTCTTAATTACAGGTGTTTATAGCTGTTTTGTTAGCACGTGTCTTTTAATCAATATCTGGTATCGATCTATCTGGCCAACAAACATCACTCTAACATATCTATAGGAAGACTTGCAGTCACAAGGTCAACGTAATTTCAGTATCAATATTTACATACTTTTAACAGAAGTCGCAAAGTTAGTGGAACATCAGTTTTAACAGATTTTTGAGGTGCAAAAGTACGATCGAGTTTTGTTAACCGTATGTGTTACCATGGAGTTGATGTGGTTGTAGTGAAAGAATTTAACTTATTGACCAAACAATTAGTAAACACTGTTCATAAAGATAGTTTATTAGAAAGATTTCTCTTAAATATTTTCTGTGGCAATGTTAATTTCAAAACTTATCAAATTTGATTGCATTTCAGTTCCAGTTTTCAAGATAATCAAATTTTTTCATTGTTTGATAGCAAATGTTTAATGCTTTGATTTTAATTTCAGGCCAAACTTTACCAGGACTTCCAGACATTGATCAGACAAACACCAACGTAACCTACCAAGGCTAAAATATTCTGTGTAGGATAATCAGACAGATTGTGTAATTTGACATGGCTAGGAGGGGAGGAACGTTACCTGCACTTCGTGCCCCTTATGCAGAAACAGAGAGTCAACAGTATGGAGTAGCTTACAGAAATAGTCCGCGTCCTGAAGATATTATTCCTAGAGAAAGTCGAGGGCCATCCCGCCTCGACATTTTGGAAGAGAGACTTGCTCAGCAGGAAAGAAATACACAAACGCTGATCGACAGAGCATTTAAGATAAAAGAGGATGTAATAGACAGTCTAAACTTTACCCACGGCACATGGCAGGAAGAGAAACATGCCCGGTCTATGTTACAGGAACATATTCGTACCATCACCGCCATCGTCAACAAACTTAACACAGACATCGCTGTAAGTCATGGTGATCTAATGCTTTCTTATAATTGTAAATTGTAATAAATTTATGTCTTGACTACTGTAGTTAGATAATGACATTAAACCCTGGATATTAACAGTATAAAGTTTTGGATGTAAAAAATTGGTTTATCTATTTTCATGCTCAATAACTTAAAAAAAATTGCAGAAGAAATAATTTTAAATTGATTAAAGTGAATAGTCGGGCAAAGAAAACCAGTCTAAATGCGTTCATTGGCCTTCCAAAAGTTCTCACATATTGATACGACGGTCAAGTTCTGCTTACATTTCCCAGTTCTGACCATTGAAATTATTAAAAGTTGAAGCATTGAAAGCGAGGCTGCGTTTAAATGTAACCACCGACATAGTCAGCCGGGAGGACGTTTTAGGATTCCTATACTTAAAATGAATTTCTTTGTACGCAAACAGATATTCTATTTCTATTTCATATGAAATTATACTGGATACATTCACACCATTTTTACCGACTTTAGCCATCCTTGCCCGACTGTTCACTTTAAAATATAATGATGGTAATATATAATAGATTTCAAACAGTGATTTATCTGCTTTTAATTCAGATGCTTGACGACCAGTTACGGCACCGAGACGATGCGACAGTTGGAACAAATAACGCTGTGAAGAACCTTGAAGTCCACCATGTTGCGTCTCTGACCGACTTACGAGGCAGAATCGTGCGCTGTGATACATCCATCTCCAAACTGTCAACAGATCTACGTCAAAATCAAGAGGCTCTGAAACAGATTAACAACCAGTCGTCAGATAACAACAATAAAGTGCTGGACCGAGTACATCAACTGGAGTCCAGGGTATGACCTTTGACCCTTCATCTTTCCTTGTCAAATGCTTCCTGGAATAATATGATAATTATTATGACAGCTTCTGACCTCTGACCTGCAATCCTCACACATTTTTGGACTTTTTTTGTTCCAACTTGTTTCAAAGCAAACAGTATGCATGTGTGTACCTGCAATACTTGTTGGATTCCAGGATATGTGATCTCTAACTTTGAACTTTTTTCTTAAGAACACATCAAATAAAATCTAGGTATGGCTCTTGATCTTTAAATTTTCTTCTAGCCCTTGAAATTTTATATTCAAAGCATCAAAAATTAAGTCTAGGTTTGACCCTTGAGTTTTGACCACACACTGGTTATTTAATTTGTCCTTCTTTCTTGTCTTCTGTTTTAGCTTGTACAGGTGACCAACACCCTTGACCGATATGTAGGTGAACAGAAAATGAAGATGACCCATTTAGAGGGTGACCACGGTCAGCAGCTGGCCCTGCTGGACGGGAAGACTCGGACAATGATTGATGACCTTAAGAACTCCTTCCATATCTTCCAGACCAACACGGAGGGCGAGAGAGAGAAGTTAGAGTCACGTCTGTATAGTCATATAGACAAGATTTCTCAGGCTAAAGACACACTTATAGTAAGTATGACATCTCTGGTACCAGTCTATAAAAGAGAGAGAGAGAAGTTAGAGTCACGTCTGTATAGTCATATAGACAAGATTTCTCAGGCTAAAGACACACTTATAGTAAGCATGACTAATGGTACCAGTCTATAAAAGAGAGAGAGAGAAGTTAGAGTCACGTCTGTATAGTCATATAGACAAGATTTCTCAGGCAAAAGACACACTTATAGTAAGTATATGATATCTCTGGTACCAGTCTATAAAAGAGAGAGAGAGAAGTTAGAGTCACGTCTGTATAGTCATATAGACAAGATTACTCTGGCAAAAGACACACTTATAGTAAGTATATGATATCTCTGGTACCAGTCTATAAAAGAGAGAGAAGTTAGAGTCACGTCTGTATAGTCATATAGACAAGATTTCTCAGGCAAAAGACACACTTATAGTAAGTATATGATATCTCTGGTACCAGTCTATAAAAGAGAGAGAGAGAGAGAAGTTAGAGTCATGTCTGTATACTCATATGGACAAGATTTCTCAGGCAAAAGACACACTTATAGTAAGTATGACATCTCTGGTACCAGTCTATAAAAGAGAGAGAAGTTAGAGTCACGTCTGTATAGTCATATAGACAAGATTTCTCAGGCAAAAGACACACTTATAGTAAGTATATGATATCTCTGGTACCAGTCTATAAAAGAGAGAGAGAGTTAGAGTCACGTCTGGATAGTCATATAGACAAGATTTCTCAGGCTAAAGACACACTTATAGTAAGTATATGATATCTCTGGTACCAGTCTATAAAAGAGAGAGAAGTTAGAGTCACGTCAGGATAGTCATAGATAAGATTTCTCAGGCAAAAAACACACTTATAGTAACTATATGACATCTCTGGTACCAGTCTATAAAAGAGAGAGAGAGAGAAGTTAGAGTCACGTCTGGATAGTCATATAGACAAGATTTCTCAGGCAAAAAACACACTTATAGTAACTATATGACATCTCTGGTACCAGTCTATAAAAGAGAGAGAGAGAGAAGTTAGAGTCACGTCTGGATAGTCATATAGACAAGATTTCTCAGGCAAAAAACACACTTATAGTAAGTATATGACATCTCTGGTACCAGTCTATAAAAGAGAGAGAGAGAGAAGTTAGAGTCACGTCTGGATAGTCATATAGACAAGATTTCTCAGGCAAAAAACACACTTATAGTAAGTATATGACATCTCTGGTACCAGTCTATAAAAGAGAGAGAGAGAGAGAAGTTAGAGTCACGTCTGGATAGTCATATAGACAAGATTTCTCAGGCAAAAAACACACTTATAGTAAATATAATGACATCTCTGGTACCAGTCTATAAAAGAGAGAGAAGTTAGAGTCACGTCTGTATACTCATATGGACAAGATTTCTCAGGCAAAAGACACACTTATAGTAACTATATGACATCTCTGGTACCAGTCTATAAAAGAGAGAGAGAGAGAAGTTAGAGTCACGTCTGTATACTCATATGGACAAGATTTCTCAGGCAAAAGACACACTTATAGTAAGTATATGATATCTCTGGTACCAGTCTATAAAAGAGAGAGAGAGAGTTAGAGTCACGTCTGATAGTCATATAGACAAGATTTCTCAGGCAAAGACACACTTATAGTAAGTATATGATATCTCTGGTACCAGTCTATAAAAGAGAGAGAAGTTAGAGTCACGTCTGTATAGTCATATAGACAAGATTTCTCAGGCAAAAGACACACTTATAGTAAGTATATGACATCTCTGGTACCAGTCTATAAAAGAGAGAGAGAGAAGTTAGAGTCACGTCTGTATAGTCATATAGACAAGATTTCTCAGGCAAAAGACACACTTATAGTAAGTATATGACATCTCTGGTACCAGTCTATAAAAGAGAGAGAGAGAGAAGTTAGAGTCACGTCTGGATAGTCATATAGACAAGATTTCTCAGGCAAAAAACACACTTATAGTAAGTATATGACATCTCTGGTACCAGTCTATAAAAGAGAGAGAGAGAGAAGTTAGAGTCACGTCTGGATAGTCATATAGACAAGATTTCTCAGGCAAAAAACACACTTATAGTAAGTATATGACATCTCTGGTACCAGTCTATAAAAGAGAGAGAGAGAGAAGTTAGAGTCACGTCTGGATAGTCATATAGACAAGATTTCTCAGGCAAAAAACACACTTATAGTAAGTATATGACATCTCTGGTACCAGTCTATAAAAGAGAGAGAGAGAGAAGTTAGAGTCACGTCTGGATAGTCATATAGACAAGATTTCTCAGGCAAAAGACACACTTATAGTAACTATATGACATCTCTGGTACCAGTCTATAAAAGAGAGAGAGAGAGAAGTTAGAGTCACGTCTGTATACTCATATGGACAAGATTTCTCAGGCAAAAGACACACTTATAGTAAGTATATGATATCTCTGGTACCAGTCTATAAAAGAGAGAGAGAGAAGTTAGAGTCACGTCTGTATAGTCATATAGACAAGATTTCTCAGGCAAAAGACACACTTATAGTAAGTATATGATATCTCTGGTACCAGTCTATAAAAGAGAGAGAAGTTAGAGTCACGTCTGTATTGTCATATAGACAAGATTTCTTTGGCAAAAAACACACTTATAGTAAGTATGACATCTCTGGTACCAGTCTATAAAAGAGAGAGAGAGAAGTTAGAGTCACGTCTGTATACTCATATGGACAAGATTTCTCAGGCTAAAGACACACTTATAGTAAGTATGACATCTCTGGTACCAGTCTATAAAAGAGAGAGAAGTTAGAGTCACGTCTGTATACTCATATGGACAAGATTTCTCAGGCAAAAGACACACTTATAGTAAGTATATGACATCTCTGGTACCAGTCTATAAAACCCATCTTTAAATATATATAAAGTTTTCTTTAAAAACCACCTCCAAATCTGTGAAAAAAATCAAAAAGCCAACTGCATATACTGTGTAATATGACATGTCTGGTGTGCAGAAAATAACATCGTCATGGTAACATTATACAATCAAAATAATCAAATACGGTTACCATTGTATCATAGACTAATCACTAAAGATTCCACTCACATAAGTATAACTATATCAAAATCTTTAGACCACAAAATACCTTTTAACACTACGTTAAATCAGTCTATAAAAGATTTTTCTTGAATGGTGAAACTCAAAAGTCGTTAGTTCTAATGGAAAATCCATGCTGACATAGGATGTACATTAAAAGCAGTTTGTCTTCCCAGTATTATAGTATTGTATAATGTTTCCAGGAAAAAGTGGAGCGTCGGATGGATGAGAATCATTATGTGACGGACGCCCGACTGGCAAAGTTAGAGGAAGGGCTTCACGAGGAGAGGGCTCGTATCACGGAACTCCAACATGTGAGTAACTCTGCATGACAGGTTCATGTGTCTACGTTTTAGGGGATATAGTCTACAGAACTTAAAAAAACCTTTATGGTCTCAGTTACTGTCTCACACTTTATGATGGGACGACATAACCACCCAGCCACTACAGCCTCTTTAGACAAAAACACAACATAAGTGTGTCTTCAGATGCTATATGATTTATAATGTTGTAATGTATGAAATATTTAGGTTATACATTGTATACCTGGACATTTGGGTAGAATAGCCTTTATTAAAACTGAAGGTTGCAGTGTTTGAATTATCTCCCTTCTCACAGTGGGTAAGGTACTCCGATATACCAGATGCAGTTGTCAGGTTCTGAAAGTAGGTCATTGATTTTTACCTGAGTACTCGGCTTTTCTCCACCCTCTATACACATCTGGCATTCATAAATTATCTGAGTCTGGCTGTTTATTGTATGTAAAACCAAAAGACAAATTGGTGAAATGTAATTTCTTTACTTGTCACATTGTGATCATATCTTGTGATATTGCTATGATTTTCTTATTCAGCAACTCGAGTCAAAACTTATGCTGAAATTGGACAACCATATAAAGACAAATGCAGAAGAGTTCGGCCGATTAAAACGGGAGACAAGGGAGGGCTTCTCAACTGTACACGAAAGCATCAGTAACATGAAAACTGTCATGGAGGGAAAACGGAAACTTCTGGAGGACCAGCTCAGGAAAGAAATTGGCCAAATCAGAAAAATGGTTGTCCTTGTATGATTTTCAGAGCATGGATATCAAATTTTGATGGTTCATTTTATGTACGAGGCAACAATGTATAAAAAAAACAATATTAGTATTCTTGTACATTGTATAAAGAGAGTGAGACTAGTGATCCACCTATTGTTTTATCAATATTTACATTTATTCCATTGTCATTCCAAGTTACATATAATACGTACATTCCAAGGCTGTATATAATTATCCAGTGGTCAATCCATCTGTCGAGTAGAGGATGGCTATCAGATAGAGGACATGGAAATAACTGCATTTACTGACATTTCAACAGAAATCTATAGTATATATATAAAGTGTTTGATTTATCATATTACAGAGTTATCTACCCTTGAAGGTGTCAATATCAATTGTGGTGTCATCAGTGTGTGAGTGACATTTAAATCACGCTGGAAAAAAAGCATGAAATAAAACTCGTAGAACATTACGTAACAACTACCAGCAAAGGCTTATAACTCTGTAATATGTAAATGCAGCATTGAGTTTATGGCAAAATAAACCTAATTTTACATGATGGTGATACAAAGGTGTCATGAAAAGTATCTACACAAAACCAGTCTTTGTACTCTAGTCCAACAATGTACAGTGTACAGCTAGAATGTAATATTGTAGATATAGATATTGTAGGCAGGAACCACTAGCCTACAGTAGTTTTATTTATGGGCTTTCACATTTATCATTTGTTCATGTCATAAATACATCTACAGTTACAATTTCATATTACCTGGTAGAACAATACAACATCTATTCCTTTTAAAGTCCATACTGCATCCAATTGTCGTTTTCATTACAGTGCTTAAGCTCTCTACACCAGTGTAAAAATTTGGAAGGAAAATGACACTTTTGCAGATATTTTTTCCACAATATTTACACACTAAAAACAAAAAGAGCACAGATACCTGTCTGGGTCCTATCCATATTTTATTTACACACATTTTTTTGCATTTATTTTTTTTTAATCCAAATATTCCATGTTTGCATTAGAGCTATATATTTCTTAAGTGTATAAAACATGTGGAAATGTTACGGAATGGATTACTTATAGTATAAAGTGTAGGTCAGGAGGATGTCTTAAAGACTGACTGTCAGATTTGGGGAGGTAGAATAAACTTTTACTAGTTATCTCCCCATGATTGAAATCGTTTATTAGATGGAGTTATGTCTTTAGACTAGAAATAACAAACTGTAAACGGGAACATTTTTGCAAGGGGAAATTTACACTAATGACATGAATACCGCTCGATCATGAAAATTTCCCCAGCACATATTTCTTATATGTATGAACTTTTTTGTTAAATATCTAAAAGTGAATCTATCGCAAAAATAACAACACGGCAAAAGTTTTGTGCATGCAAATCACGAAATTAAACACTGGCAAACAAGTCAGTACTATATTGCAAGATGGTAAACTTGTGTTTTTTTGTTGTTTTTTTTTTATAATGTCGTGAGATTTCCCCTTTGATGAACATACTGATTTTCTAATCAATCAAAATGCCAAAAATGTCCCTAGAGGTCATGCCAAACTTTACAAAGATACTGTGCTATTATGTGTACACTCAGATTTACATAATCTAATTTAAGTTTTCAAAACCATAGATTTAAACCTTATTGCTCTATAATGTCTTCCACATTATTGTTTGTTTATGTACGTAGTAAAAACCATATCAATGGCTGTCAAAATATCCCAAATGAGCCACAAATATATAGTAAAATGACTTTCACAATACTGTAATGTCATTTTTATACTAAGTTTTAGTTCTTATAGCTTTAGGGGATCATTCATATTTACAGGTGTCATTGTAACATTGCACTATTTTTGTCCAAACATGTATTATTCACTTGATCGAAATGCATTAGGCTTTATGTAACAAATTTTTCTCCTGTATTATCATTTTTATAGCACAGGTTCTACCATTGGTTATGTTGTAAAGCGTGTCAGTCAGATTTACCACGTTGTTAAGTATTTCACTAAAATGTATATATATTTTTATATGTAAAACATGACGTCATAGTACAATGACGTCATAGTAAGATTACGTCATGACATGGTACATAAAGATATTGTGAATGGTTCTGGAAGAAAATAACAAAAACATGAGGACGAAATAAAAACTAATATGAAGTTCCTTTGTCCCGTTCTGAATTTAGCACAGGTTTCATAAGTTGAATGAAATACATTTCTTTATTTTTCTTTTTAAAAGATCTGAATTGGACATTTGATATATTGGTAAAATAAAAAAATTTATTAGCACACATATGACAATGTTCGTTTACTGTTAAATATCTGAGATGGTCTGTTTTTTTGTTGTCGGTGTAATGTAACTCTCTTTCTAACCCCTGAAGTTGAGCCGAGAAAGCGCTATAGTTGTGTTTTTTTATGTATATGGAAACCATCACATGGACATTGTTTTTTTTATTATATTTTTATATATATTTCATGAGTTATTGGTTTTTACAAATCATGGAATCTTACTATGTACTGTTTTTATTATTTAGTATTTTTTCTGTTGGAGAACTATTTACTGTAGCGTTTTTTATTACTAGAGTCGTGTTTTGTAGTTTTAACAGATCTAACATCTCAGCTCCCATGAGGAACATATCCCAAAGAAAGCTGAGATTTTCTTCTAAGATAATTTTTTAGGTCTTTCCCAGTGTGTAATATCTCATTTTTAGATAGGTGGGTCTTTTGTCAAGCTCATTTGTTTTTGCAAATCTGAACTTTGTTATGTTGCCAAATTATTCATAACATTTAAAATGACAACTTGATGCAGTGCTTTTGTTATGGGCATTTGATCTATAAGATGATCATTGAATTGAACCTAGATAAAATACACATATTATCTTGTTGCTGTGCTGAAGCAGATATTTCTAAATCAAAACATATTCATCAAATCAATGTAGTCTTCCATATTTATTCCTGAGACCAAAAGTAATTTTTGAATCTTTGTCCTTTCTGTAGATTATAGTGAAGGGATTAACATGAAATGGTGGCTGAAAGGTCTTTACTGGGTTTACTTATAGAAAGTTCAGGATATAAGATTTCCAGTCAGAGCTCAGCCTTGATTTTTGTTATTGGGATAGTTCTCCATCCTGAAGTTGGGTAATGCCACTGTTTGATTTCATTATACTGAAGGGGATGAAAAATTGCTCATAATAGGTTGCCTTAATTTAGCTTATATTTTTTATAGAATTGAACATCTTTTGCTGGATGGATTGATTAATTGTTTTATGAAACAGAATGTTCATAGTTGTTTTAAAATTCTCTTCTTTTTTTTCAAGTTACATTTGATCATTACAGAGAGAAGTATTGTTTTCTTTGGCACTAAGTTAATATTGGATGTATCAAAATAAGGACACCTGTACAGTACACATAGGTATAACATTGTAATGCTATGCAAGCTTGTCACATCATAAACTCATAAAGGAAAATCAAATGTTCTCCAATAACTTCTGTTTACCTTTGTAATACAGACTTATTATTCCTGTTTCATGCAGCGAGGTTATACCATGAAATTTACATGTATATGTTTTTCTTCCACATAAAATGTTAAAACTGTATAATATATGCAGTGATTATACGGGAACTGGACTCGTCAAAAATTACTTACGCATTGAATTTAAGAATAAAATACATTTGTCTGAAATTCTGTAATTTGTGTTTCACCTACAGGACTTGAGATTAGAATAATGAACTTGAGCGTGATAGGAAGTGTTGTATGATGGCCTTAATTCTGTCACCTCTGAATTAATTAACTGAACATTAATTGCTTCTTACACATTACTGACACAAACGTTTGAAGTGTTATGTTTTAATCTTTTAATATAAGTAATATTAATACTGAAGCCATCCTTGGTGTCTATTCACAAATAACTCCGATAGACCAGTACAGACACCTCCGTGACAAAGATACAAGAACAAGATCTTATAAATAGGGCTTGCCAAAGTCGGAGAAAATAAATCGGATTTAATTTCTGATAGGTATATTTTTACCTAGGAGAAAAAGATAAGTTCACTGTCACCGGATGGTAAAAACACAAAAACTAGGCACCCCTTGAAGCAAAAGTGGAAAAGTCAGGAATTGAACACATGTAAGATTGTCGCTTTTATCTGCATGTTCAGATGTGACGTTTGGTACACATGTTTACGAATATATCAGTCACACAATGATATGTAAATGGTTTTTGAAAAGTGTCACCAAAAAAAACTTTTGACAAGTGTGAACATGACACCACACCAAGGAAGGTACCGACATATATCAGAAGTAACTGGAATCACAACCAGAATCCATCCAGGGGAAATAACTGGAATCACAACCAGAATCCATCCAGGGGAAATAACTGGAATCACAACCAGAATCCATCAAGGGGAAATAACTGGAATCACAACCAGAATCAATCCAAGGGAAGTAACTGGAACTACAACCAGAATCAATCCAGGGGAAATAACTGGAATCACAACCAGAATCCATCCAGGGGAAATAACTGGAATCACAACCAGAATCAATCCAAGGGAAGTAACTGGAACTACAACCAGAATCAATCCAGGGGAAGTAACTAGAATCACAACCAGAATCAATCCAGGGGAAGTAACTGGAATTAACCAGAATCAATCCAGGGGAAGTAACTGAATCACAACCAGAATCAATCCAGGGGAAATAACTGGAATCACAACCAGAATTAATCCAGGGGAAGTAACTGGAATTAACCAGAATCAATCCAGGGGAAGTAACTGAATCACAACCAGAATCAATCCAGGGGAAATAACTGGAATCACAACCAGAATTAATCCAGGGGAATGAATCCAAGAGAAATAAATGGAATCACAACCAGAATCAATCCAGGGGAAGTAACTAGAATCACAACCAGAATCAATCCAGGGGAAGTAACTGGAACACAACCAGAATCAATCCTGGGGAAATAACTGGAATCACAACCAGAATCAATCCAAGGGAAATAACTGGAATCACGACCAGAACCAATCCAAGGGAAGTAACTGGAATCACACGATACACATAGATCTGTTATGCCTATAATGACATTGTGGTTTATATCTCGGCTGAGAAGCAGTCCTTACTTTAGTGACGTAGGGTCTGGACAGTACTTGGCAGTTAAAAGTGAGGAAGTGATAGGTTTCTGAGACTATAGACTAGCAGTACAGATGATATCTTTACGTTACTTTTTGTAAAAGTTCAAAGTTACAACCAGGCCAGTAAACATTTGTCCAGAAATGAAGAATCAAGAAGAATAAAACATGACATCCAGTCCCTAAACTAAATAAAGTCAAAAGTCCAGCATGGCCACATCATAAAGGATTGCTGTTTTTACAAGACTTCCAGGCCCTAAGCTATGTCTCTAAATAACAAGAGATCCCAGAGGGATCTTGGCGCCCACCAAAGAATGATCTATATCTGACAAAGGAAAGATGGATCTTTTCTCTACTTTTTAAACTTTTTCAAACATACTACATATAAAATTTGAGACAGATCGCTTTAGTACCTTTTGAGAAATAGCGGTAACAAACTTCAACTATCAAAATCCAAGATGACTCCTTGGCGGCCATCTTGTTGATCAATCGGTCCCAAATCACAATATGCACAACTAGGGCCCTAGGGGAACCTACATGTGAAATTTGAGAAAGATCCATTCAATACTTTCTGAGAAATAGCGATAACAAACTTTGAATATAAAAATCCAAGATGGCTGCCTGGCAGCAATTTTGTTGACTGATCGGTCCCAAATCACAATATGCACAACTAGGGCCCTAGGGGAACCTACATATGAATTTTGAGACAGATCCCTTCAGTACTTTCTGAGAAATAGCTATAACAAACTTTGAATAACAAAATCCAAGATGGCTGCCTGACGGCAATCTTGTTAACCGATCGGTCCCAAAATGCAATATGCACAACTAGGTCCCTAGGGGAACCTACATATGAAATTTGAGACAGATCCCTTCAGTACTATCTGAGAAATAGCCATAACAAACTTTAACTATCGAAATCCAAGATGGCGGCCTGGTGGCCATCTTGTTCACTGATTGGTCCAAAAATGCAATATGCACAACAAGGGGCCCTAGGGGAACCTACATATTAAATTTGAGAAAAATCCCTTAAGCACTTTTTGAGAAATAGGGATATCAAACCTTAACTATCAAAATCCAAGATTGTCGCCTGGCGGCCATCTTATTTTTCCTATCAGCCTCAAAATCTGTATGGCACAAATAAGGACCAAGGGTAACCTCCATGTGAAGTTTGAACAAAATTCCTTCAGTAATTCTCAAGAAATATCGATAACAAACTTCAACTGCCAAAATCAAAGATGGCTGCCTGGCGACCATCTTGTTTTTCCGATCAGCCTCAAAATCTGTATGGCACAACTAGGGACCAAGGGTAACCTCCATGTGAAGTTTGAACAAAATCCCTTCAGTAGTTCTCAAGAAATATCGATAAAAAACTTCAACTGCCAAAATCAAAGATGGCTGCCTGGAAGCCATCTTGTTTTTCCGATCAGCCTCAAAATCTGTATGGCACAACTAGGGACCAAGATAAACCTCCATGTGAAGTTTGAACAAAATCCCTTCAGTAGTTCTCAAGAAATATCGATAACAAACTTCAACTGCGAAAATCAAAGATGGCTGCCTGGCGGCCATCTTGTTTTTCCGATCAGCCTCAAAATCTGTATGGCACAAATATGGACCAAGGGGACCCTCCATGTGAAGTTTGAACAAAATCCCTGCAGCAGTTTTAAGAAATAGTGATAACAAGCATTGTTTATGGACGACGGACCACGGACGCAGGGCGATTTGAATAGCCCACCATCTGATGATGGTGGCCTAAAAAACAAAAAATTAACTTGTCAAAATCTTGTTTTTTAAAGTCAGAAGTTTTACAATTTTTTAATTTTGATAAAGTTTTATAATTTCTGTTCAAATTTTTCATTTCAGTCCATTTTTTATTTTAGTGTGTTCAGAGAAATTGGAGCCAGGAGATTTAAGATGTTTCACCACAACTTTCATTTGTTAAGTTATATTAAACTTGGAATGTAGTTTAAGTTAAGACTTCTTTCTCTGTAAAAGTGCTTTTGGTCTGTCAATTAGTGTTACGTAACTGTGTAGTGTGTCAGATAAGTTATGTAAATGTGTGGTGTGTCAATTAAGTTACGTAAATGTGTGGTGTGTCAAATAAGTTATGTAAATGTGTGGTGTGTCAATTAAGTTACGTAAATGTGTGGTGTGTCAATTAAGTTATGTAAATGTGAGGTGTGTCAATTAAGTTACGTAAATGTGTGGTGTGTCAGGTAAGTTATATAAATGTGTGGTCTGTCAATTAAGTTACGTAAATGTGTGGTGTGTCAATTAAGTTACGTATATGTGTGGTGTGTCAATTAAGTTATGTAAATGTGTAGTCTGTCAATTAAGTTATGTAAATGTGTGGTGTGTCAATAAAGTTATGTAAATGTGTGGTGTGTCAATTAAGTTATATAAAAGTGTGGTGTGTCAATTAAGTTACGTAAATGTGTGGTGTGTCAATTAAGTTACGTTTATGTGTGGTGTGTCAATTAAGTTACGTATATGTGTGGTGTGTCAATTAAGTTATGTAAATGTGTGGTGTGTCAAAAGTTACGTAAACGTGTGGTGTGTCAATTAAATTATGTAAATGTGTGGTCTGTCAAGTAAGTTACGTAAATGTGTGGTGTGTCAATTAAGTTATGTAAATGTGTGGTGTGTCAATTAAGTTACGTAAACATGTGGTGTGTCAAGTAAGTTACGTAAATGTGTGGTGTGTCAATTAAGTTACGTAAATGTGTGGTGTGTCAAGTAAGTTATGTAAATGTGTGGTGTGTCAGGTAAGTTATGTAAATGTGTGGTGTGTCAATTAAGTTACGTAAATGTGTGGTGTGTCAATTAAGTTATGTAAATGTGTGGTGTGTCAATTAAGTTATGTAAATGTGTGGTGTGTCAATTAAGTTACGTTTATGTGTGGTGTGTCAATTAAGTTACGTATATGTGTGGTGTGTCAATTAAGTTATGTAAATGTGTGGTCTGTCAAATAAGTTATGTAAATGTGTGGTGTGTCAATTAAGTTACGTAAATGTGTGGTGTGTTCAGGTAAGTTATATAAATGTGTGGTCTGTCAATTGAGTTATATAAAAGTGTGGTGTTAAATTAAGTTACGTAGATGTGTGGTGTGTCAATTAAGTTACGTAGATGTGTGGTGTGTCAATTAAGTTACGTAAACGTGTGTTGTGTCAATTAAGTTACGTTTATGTGTGGTGTGTCAATTAAGTTACGTATATGTGTGGTGTGTTAATTAAGTTACGTATATGTGTGGTGTGTCAATTAAGTTATGTAAATGTGTGGTCTCAAATAAGTTATGTAAATGTGTGGTGTGTCAATTAAGTTACGTAAATGTGTGGTGTGTCAGGTAAGTTATATAAATGTGTGGTCTGTCAATTAAGTTATATAAAAGTGTGGTGTGTCAATTAAGTTACGTAGATGTGTGGTGTGTCAATTAAGTTACGTAAATGTGTGGTGTGTCAATTAAGTTACGTTTATGTGTGGTGTGTCAATTAAGTTACGTATATGTGTGGTGTGTCAATTAAGTTATGTAAATGTGTGGTCTGTCAAGTAAGTTACGTAAATGTGTGGTGTGTCAATTAAGTTCTGTATATGTGTAATTTTACACAATTTCTGAGGGTTATTGTGATGTAGCATCTTGATTGAATATATTCACAGAGTTATCTGCCCTTGTGTGACCGATATTGACATTCTGTGAGAAAACTTTCTCAAAATGAGAAGATGTTAACTCCCGAATTGTTGAGTACCAATCAGCAACATCTCACAAGGGCAGATAACTCCATAATGCAAAGAAAATAAAAATAGAATTTAAGATACCAATATTTTATTTATATTTCTCATTCAATCTAAACCTCAAACAGCTATGTCAAATGCTGCAATTAAAACCATCTGTAGATATTCACCATGGATTTGACATAATTTGTTTAAAATATTATTAAATATTCCTCCCATATACTGTTTTAAGATTTCATTTAATAATAGCAAGTTCACACAGAGAATGATGAGATAATTAGCAATACAAATGTAGACTTAAGGAAAGTTTCTCTAATGTGGTTTGATCTGTTGAGAGACAGGGAATCAGCTGTTCAGTGATTGATGTTTTTATGGCATCATAGATATATATATGAGAGGACAACTTCATTAAGGTCAGCTATTAAATGAACTAGTGAAAATAAAAATACATTATCATTAAAATGTACATACATGAAAGTCAGAAAAAATAACAATGACAATCTCTACATGAAATAATGAACCCTCCCTAACATCTGGTTATAGACAATGAATAGGACACCATGATACAAACAAACGAAGGTGAACTTTTGATTGAGTCATTAAATCCAATTCATCATTGATTCATGATCAAGAACTTTTTGTTTACATTAACCAGTTCCTGTTGCTTTTGTTGACAAAATTTGACTTTATAATAAATGCTAAAAAATGTCAATATAACATGTTTCACATGAAAATTTTAGCAATTGAACATATTTTTGTTCATTAAACAAAGATAACTACTCCCTACAAGAGTCTAAACACACATGCTCATAGCCTACCAGGCTCCGTCTGAATGATATCCGACCGATAAAAAAGAAAATCTATGAAATGTTGACACAATGAAGATAAAAACTGTTTACAATGACCACACGACAATGTCTATGATGATTCCACAATGAAAAGCTTTGTTCCTTAGTCCTCTAGAACTGTCCTCCTGAATATCGTTTTACACTGCAAAACAAAACAAACAAGTGTTACTGTTGTCATCATCTTCACCACATCAAAGTTAGACACTTTAACAGGAGAGCAAAACATTCTTCATGTTTCTACTCCAGTAATCTAAAGAGTTTCTCAGAATCTGGTTCAAAGTTATTCTACAGTAGAATTTACAAATTTGTATAAAAAAAACGTTTAAAATCTGCAAGTCTAGTAACTATATTTTTTTTAAAAAGTTAATTCTACCATTTTCTTAAAATCTGCAAGAATTTAGAAACTTGTTGGTTTTTTTTTAGGTGAATCTACCATTTACTTCAAAACTGCATGAGATTAGGAAATACAAGGTTTTTAACCGAATTCTACACTTACAAAATGTAAGCTAAACATATAGAAGAAAGTAGCATCCAGGGCCGGTCAATGAAGAAAAATTAAATAATTGATGATTGGAGAACATGACTAGGTAATTATATAATGGTTAGTCCTGATGATCAACACCAAGCATTAGGGAGTGTACGAGTCCTGCTATAACAATAAACACCGCCCTGCTCAGAACACGCCACAAACCGTATACAGTGTGTGTTTTATAGTTACAAATAACAACTTCTGTATTCCAATAAATCACAGAAAACTTTTATCATACGGAGCATTGGAGTCCAATCACCATTAAACATGACAATGAAGGCATTTAAACCATGTGAACAATATAACGGGTCTGCACTGCACATGTCACATTTTTGTTGGGTCAGTTCTGCAGGATTAAACAGTGATGGGTCCTAGGCATCAAAGCCTAGAAAGCTGTTAGTGGAATAATCTAAAGAGTAGATTGGGGTACATCTCTGGCGTCTGAGCCTAGAAAGCTGTTACTGGCATAATCTAAAGAGAATATTGGGGGGTGTCCCTGGCTTCCAAGTCTTAAAAGCTGTTAGTGGAATGTTTTGGTGTGTCCGTGGCGTCTGAGCCTAGAAAGCTTTTAGTTGAATGTTTTGGTGCGTTCCTGGCGTCTGAGCCTAGAAAGCTGTTAGTGGAATGTTTTGGTGCGTCTGTAGCGTCAAAGTCTGAAAAGCTGTTAGCGGAATTTTTTGGTGCGTCCGTGGCGTCTGAGCCTAGAAAGCTGTTAGTGGAATGTTTTGGTGCGTCCCTTGCGTCTGAGCCTAGAAAGCTGTTAGTTGAATGTTTTGGTGCGTTCCTTGCGTCTGAGCCTAAAAGCTGTTAGTTGAATGTTTTGGTGCGTCCGTGGCTTCCAAACCTAAAAAGCTGTTATTGGAATGTTTTGGTGCGTCCCTTGCTTCTGAGCCTAGAAAGCTGTTAGTTGAATGTTTTGGTGCGTCCCTTGCGTCTGAGCCTAAAAGCTGTTAGTTGAATGTTTTGGTGCGTCCGTGGCGTCCAAGCCTAAAAAGCTGTTATTGGAATGTTTTGGTGCGTTCCTGGTGTCTGAGCCTAAGTTGAATGTTTTGGTGCGTCCGTGGCGTCCAAGCCTAAAAAGCTGTTAGTTGAATGTTTTGATGCATCCCTGGTGTCCGAGCCTAGAAAGGTGTTAGTGGGGTAAGCTGCTAGGTACACACCTGATCAGGGAAGACTGAGACCCGTTGTTGGATAGTGATACACAAAACAACAAAATCACTAGTCTTCCAGGTCAGGCATGCCATGTTAATAGATAGGAAGCATTCCATCACCACTACGATCGGAGGAGTACAGGGGACATGCCATGTTAATAGATAGGAAGCATTCCATCACCACTGCCATCGGAGGAGTACAGGGACATGCCATGTCAATAGACAGGAAGCATTCCATCACTACTGCCATCGGACGAGTACAGGGGACATGCCATGTTAATAGATAGGAAGCATTCCATCACCACTGCCATCGGAGGAGTACAGGGACATGCCATGTTAATAGATAGGAAGCATTCCATCACCACTACGATCGGAGGAGTACAGGGACATGCCATGTTAATAGATAGGAAGCATTCCATCACCACTGCCATCGGAGGAGTACAGGGACATGCCATGTCAATAGACAGGAAGCATTCCATCACTACTGCCATCGGACGAGTACAGGGGACATGCCATGTTAATAGATAGGAAGCATTCCATCACCAACGCCATCAGTCACCACATGGAACATGCACTAGCCAGTAAGAGGTATATGTACTATGAGGTATATGTTAGCTACAGCTTACTATATTGTAACAGTATAATATCAGGTATATGTTAGCTACAGCTGACTATATTGTAACAGTATAATATCAGGTATATGTTAGCTACAGCTTACTATATTGTAACAGTATAATATCAGGTATATGTTAGCTACAGCTTACTATATTGTAACAGTATAATATCAGGTATATGTTAGCTACAGCTTACTATATTGTAACAGTATAATATCAGGTATATGTTAGCTACAGCTTACTACATTGTAACAGTATAATATCAGGTATATGTTAGCTACAGCTTACTATATTGTAACAGTATAATATCAGGTATATGTTAGCTACAGCTTACTATATTGTAACAGTATAATATCAGGTATATGTTAGCTACAGCTTACTATATTGTAACAGTATAATATCAGGTATATGTTAGCTACAGCTTACTATATAGTAACAGTATAATATCAGGTATATGTTAGCTACAGCTTACTATATAGTAACAGTATAATATCAGGTATATGTTAGCTACAGCTTACTATATTGTAACAGTATAATATCAGGTATATGTTAGCTACAGCTTACTATATTGTAACAGTATAATATCAGGTATATGTTAGCTACAGCTTACTATATAGTAACAGTATAATATCAGGTATATGTTAGCTACAGCTTACTATATTGTAACAGTATAATATCAGGTATATGTTAGCTACAGCTTACTATATTGTAACAGTATAATATCAGGTATATGTTAGCTACAGCTTACTATATTGTAACAGTATAATATCAGGTATATGTTAGCTACAGCTTACTATATTGTAACAGTATAATATCAGGTATATGTTAGCTACAGCTTACTATATTGTAACAGTATAATATCAGGTATATGTTAGCTACAGCTTACTATATTGTAACAGTATAATATCAGGTATATGTTAGCTACAGCTTACTATATTGTAACAGTATAATATCAGGTATATGTTAGCTACAGCTTACTAATTGTAACAGTATATATCAGGTATATGTTACTACAGCTTACTATATTGTAACAGTATAATATCAGGTATATGTTAGCTACAGCTTACTATATTGTAACAGTATAATATCAGGTATATGTTAGCTACAGCTTACTATATGTAACAGTATAATATCAGTATATGTTAGCTAAGCTTACTAGTAACAGTATAATATCAGGTATATGTTAGCTACAGCTTACTATATTGTAACAGTATAATATCAGGTATATGTTAGCTACAGCTTACTATATTGTAACAGTATAATATCAGGTATATGTTAGCTACAGCTTACTACATTGTAACAGTATAATATCAGGTATATGTTAGCTACAGCTTACTATATGTAACAGTTAATATCAGGTATATGTTAGCTACAGCTTACTAATAACAGTATAATATCAGGTATATGTTAGCTACAGCTTACTATATTGTAACAGTATAATATCAGGTATATGTTAGCTACAGCTTACTATATAGTAACAGTATAATATCAGGTATATGTTAGCTACAGCTTACTATATTGTAACAGTATAATATCAGGTATATGTTAGCTACAGCTTACTATTGTTAAACTAACAGTTATAATATCAGGTATATGTTAGCTACAGCTTACTACATTGTAACAGTATAATATCAGGTATATGTTAGCTACAGCTTACTATATTGTAACAGTATAATATCAGGTATATGTTAGCTACAGCTTACTATATTGTAACAGTATAATATCAGTATATGTTAGCTACAGCTTACTATATTGTAACAGTATATATCAGGTATATGTTAGCTACAGCTTACTTTCAGTATATTATAGCTACAGTATATTGTAACTCAGGTATATGTTAGCTACAGCTTACTATATTGTAACAGTATAATATCAGGTATATGTTAGCTACAGCTTACTATATTGTAACAGTATAATATCAGGTATATGTTAGCTACAGCTTACTATATTGTAACAGTATAATATCAGGTATATGTTAGCTACAGCTTACTATATTGTAACAGTATAATATCAGGTATATGTTAGCTACAGCTTACTATATTGTAACAGTATAATATCAGGTATATGTTAGCTACAGCTTATATAGTAACAGTATAATATCAGGTATATGTTAGCTACAGCTTACTATATTGTAACAGTATAATATCAGGTATATGTTAGCTACAGCTGACTATATTGTAACAGTATAATATCAGGTATATGTTAGCTACAGCTTATATAGTAACAGTATAATATCAGGTATATGTTAGCTACAGCTTACTATATTGTAACAGTATAATATCAGGTATACAATCAAACCATTAGAGAAGGCCTACCACTGGTACAGAGAATATAAAATTGTAGTTGGCGAAGCTACATACAGGCACCCCTGTTAGATTTATATATGTCTTAGTATGATGTTCAGGTTAATTGGTACTGTCATCATTAGTTATGAGTAGCATGCCAAAAGATCCAAATACAGAAAGGCAGTCAAGCATGGCTGTGGATGGAAAGGCAGTCAAGCACGGCTGAGAATCATTAGTGACAAAACAATGAACCATCACCATGCCATCAACCCACTACAAGTACAGCAAGCTGGACAGCAGTTCCGCTGGGAAACATCTCTCATTGGTTGGTATAGATATATAACCACAACAATCCAAGTTGATAATCAGAGAGAATTTAGTAGTGAGAAGTGTGATAAATACAAAGACTAAAATCTCCTAAGCAGACATGTGATATGGAGTACAGTACAGCCAGATCAACACCTATATCAATATATATAGTGAAAAAGGCTTCTAGCTAAATACTGCTTACAGAACGAAAAAAAAACAATATGTGGAGTGGGACAGACAGGGATTATAAGGCAGTCCATATTTTGAAAGTACAACAGCTTCTGGTAAATAAGGGTGACAATTTTCATAAAAATCAGGACTTTATTTGTAAAAGTATTTAAGGTTAAAGTCAATCACTACATACACCTGTATAGGCAGGTAAAAAGATAGCCATATCTATGTGCATGTTACACTTTATAGGAGCATAAAAAAGGAGAATCAATTAGTGGAGAATGGGCCAAAGTGGGGTCGGGGGTCGGGCTGGGGTTGGGCTGGGGTCGGGCTGGGGCCTAATTACAAACACTGGAAATACATACTGTGTTATCATAAACGCTCAACGAAAGGATGACTCCAACCCCTTCACTCTAAAAGTAAAATTACATGGAAATATGGTTTACTTTTCTTTGTTCATCAAAAAGTAAAAATAATCGAAAATATATTAACATACAAATAAATAAATCAACAAAAATAGGGTTGATATTGTGGCAAGGAAAAAACAACTTAAACTAATCATAACTATATCAGTGGCACCTGTTTATTAGAACACATCATTTCTGCTAAAAACTAATGATAAGTATATCAGTGGCACCTGTCTATCGGAACACTTCTGCTAAAAACTAATCATAACTATATCAGTGGCACCTGTCTATCGGAACACTTCTGCTAAAAACTAATCATAACTATATCAGTGGCACCTGTCTATCGGAACACTTCTGCTAAAAACTAATCATAAGTATATCAGTGGCACCTGTCTATCGGAACACTTCTGCTAAAAACTAATCATAACTATATCAGTGGCACCTGTCTATCGGAACACTTCTGCTAAAAACTAATCATAACTATATCAGTGGCACCTGTCTATCGGAACACTTCTGCTAAAAACTAATCATAAGTATATCAGTGGCACCTGTCTATCGGAACACTTCTGCTAAAAACTAATCATAAGTATATCAGTGGCACCTGTCTATCGGAACACTTCTGCTAAAAACTAATCATAAGTATATCAGTGGCACCTGTCTATCGGAACACTTCTGCTAAAAACTAATCATAAGTATATCAGTGGCACCTGTCTATCGGAACACTTCTGCTAAAAACTAATCATAAGTATATCATTGGCACCTGTCTATCGGAACACTTCTGCTAAAAACTAATCATAAGTATATCAGTGGCACCTGTCTATCGGAACACTTCTGCTAAAAACTAATCATAAGTATATCAGTGGCACCTGTCTATCGGAACACTTCTGCTAAAAACTAATCATAAGTATATCAGTGGCACCTGTCAATCAGAACACATCATTTCTGCTAAGTAATATCTGGTTCATGTCAGTCCAGTCCTATGCATGACCATAACGCCTATAAGCTACAACTGATCTCCTTCAAAACACTAGAATACAAAAGCAGTTTTCTTCAGTACAGTATTTCATTTCTGGCTACAAATCAAATTATGCAACAATTTTTTGTTTGTTTTGTTCCTTTTAAATGCATCAGATCCCTCATTTGTTTCAATGGTAACAAATTAGTTTAGCACTCCACATAACTTATCTGGGACTTAATGTAAAGTTCTCAAGCCGTAACGTTTTTCTGTCTGTCATTAGAGTAGAGTCAATTCTCTTCCTGGGTTTGTGATATGTCTAGCTGTACTTCTGTGTTAGGTTTCATTTTGTGAAAAGAGCTTAAAATGTAAACTTACCCACAACACTTACCTAAACTTCTCATTAACCACGCCCTAAACTTCTCATTAACTATGCCCTACACTTCTCATTAACCACGCCCTAAACTTCTCATTAACTATGCCCCAATCTTCTCATTAATGAACTTTTAATAAACTTTGCCCTAAACTTCTTATTAACTATGCCCTAAACTTCTCATTAATCAACGCCCTAAACTTTCTCATTAACTATGCCCTAAACTTCTCATTAACTATGCCCTAAACTTCTCATTAATCATACTCTAAACTTCTCATTAAATATGCCCTAAACTTTTCATTAATCACGCTCTAAACACTAAGGTACCCACCTCATCTGTAGAAGGTACTGTGCGTTGTGTATCTGATTATTAGCCATGCCCTAAACTACCCACCTCATCTGTAGAAGGTACTGTGTGTTGTGTATCTGATTATTAACCACGCCCTAAACTACCCACCTCATCTGTAGAAGGTACTGTGTGTTGTATAACTGATCATTAACCACGGCCTAAACTACCCACCTCATCTGTAGACGGTACTGTGTGTTGTATATCTGATCATTAACCACGCCCTAAACTACCCACCTCATCTGTAGAAGGTACTGTGTGTTGTGTATCTGATTATTAGCCATGCCCTAAACTACCCACCTCATCTGTAGAAGGTACTGTGCGTTGTATATCTGATCATTAGCCACGCCCTAAACTACCCACCTCATCTGTAGAAGGTACTGTGTGTTGTGTATCTGATTATTAACCACGCCCTTAACTACCCACCTCATCTGTAGAAGGTACTGTGCGTTGTGTATCTAATTATTAGCCATGCCCTAAACTACCCACCTCATCTGTAGAAGGTACTGTGTGTTGTATATCTGATCATTAACCACGCCCTAAACTACCCACCTCATCTGTAGAAGGTACTGTGTGTTGTGTATCTGATCATTAACCACGCCCTACACTACCCACCTCATCTGTAGACGGTACTGTGTGTTGTATATCTGATTATTAGCCATGCCCTAAACTACCCACCTCATCTGTAGAAGGTACTGTGTGTTGTATATCTGATCATTAACCACGCCCTTAACTACCCACCTCATCTGTAGAAGGTACTGTGTGTTGTATATCTGATTATTAACCACGCCCTAAACTACCCACCTCATCTGTAGACGGTACTGTGCGTTGTGTATCTGATTATTAACCACGCCCTAAACTACCCACCTCATCTGTAGAAGGTACTGTGCGTTGTGTATCTGATTATTAACCACGCCCTAAACTACCCACCTCATCTGTAGAAGGTACTGTGCGTTGTATATCTGATCATTAACCACGCCCTAAACTACCCACCTCATCTGTAGACGGTACTGTGCGTTGTATATCTGATCATTAACCACGCCCTAAACTACTCACCTCATCTGTAGAAGGTACTGTGTGTTGTATATCTGATTATTAACCACGCCCTTAACTACCCACCTCATCTGTAGAGAAGGTACTGTGTGTTGTGTATCTGATTATTAGCCACGCCCTAAACTACCCACCTCATCTGTAGAAGGTACTGTGTGTTGTGTATCTGATCATTAGCCACGCCCTAAACTACCCACCTCATCTGTAGAAGGTACTGTGTGTTGTGTATCTGATTATTAACCATGCCCTAAACTACCCACCTCATCTGTAGAAGGTACTGTGTGTTGTGTATCTGATTATTAACCACGCCCTAAACTACCCACCTCATCTGTAGAAGGTACTGTGTGTTGTATATCTGATCATTAACCACGCCCTAAACTACCCACCTCATCTGTAGAAGGTACTGTGTGTTGTATATCTGATTATTAACCACGCCCTAAACTACCCACCTCATCTGTAGACGGTACTGTGTGTTGTGTATCTGATCATTAACCACGCCCTAAACTACCCACCTCATCTGTAGAAGGTACTGTGTGTTGTGTATCTGATTATTAGCCATGCCCTAAACTACCCACCTCATCTGTAGAAGGTACTGTGCGTTGTGTATCTGATTATTAACCACGCCCTAAACTACCCACCTCATCTGTAGAAGGTACTGTGTGTTGTATATCTGATCATTAACCACGCCCTAAACTACCCACC
This sequence comes from Argopecten irradians, assembly GCF_041381155.1. Classification (NCBI taxonomy): domain Eukaryota; kingdom Metazoa; phylum Mollusca; class Bivalvia; order Pectinida; family Pectinidae; genus Argopecten; species Argopecten irradians. Next base: position 2,495,077 of record NC_091143.1, on the reverse strand, counting down.
TCATCTGTAGAAGGTACTGTGTGTTGTATATCTGATTATTAACCACGCCCTAAACTACCCACCTCATCTGTAGAAGGTACTGTGTGTTGTGTATCTGATTATTAACCACGCCCTAAACTACCCACCTCATCTGTAGAAGGTACTGTGTGTTGTATATCTGATCATTAACCACGCCCTAAACTACCCACCTCATCTGTAGAAGGTACTGTGTGTTGTGTATCTGATTATTAGCCATGCCCTAAACTACCCACCTCATCTGTAGAAGGTACTGTGTGTTGTGTATCTGATTATTAGCCATGCCCTAAACTACCCACCTCATCTGTAGAAGGTACTGTGTGTTGTGTATCTGATTATTAACCACGCCCTAAACTACCCACCTCATCTGTAGACGGTACTGTGTGTTGTGTATCTGATTATTAACCACGCCCTAAACTACCCACCTCATCTGTAGAAGGTACTGTGCGTTGTATATCTGATCATTAACCACGCCCTAAACTACCCACCTCATCTGTAGAAGGTACTGTGTGTTGTGTATCTGATCATTAACCACGCCCTAAACTACCCACCTCATCTGTAGAAGGTACTGTGTGTTGTGTATCTGATTATTATTAGCCACGCCCTAAACTACCCACCTCATCTGTAGAAGGTACTGTGTGTTGTGTATCTGATTATTAACCACGCCCTAAACTACCCACCTCATCTGTAGAAGGTACTGTGTGTTGTATATCTGATCATTAACCACGCCCTAAACTACCCACCTCATCTGTAGAAGGTACTGTGTGTTGTATATCTGATCATTAGCCACGCCCTAAACTACCCACCTCATCTGTAGAAGGTACTGTGTGTTGTATAACTGATCATTAACCACGCCCTAAACTACTCACCTCATCTGTAGAAGGTACTGTGTGTTGTATATCTGATCATTAACCACGCCCTAAACTACCCACCTCATCTGTAGAAGGTACTGTGTGTTGTATATCTGATCATTAGCCACGCCCTAAACTACCCACCTCATCTGTAGAAGGTACTGTGTGTTGTATATCTGATCATTAACCACGCCCTAAACTACCCACCTCATCTGTAGAAGGTACTGTGTGTTGTATATCTGATCATTAGCCACGCCCTAAACTACCCACCTCATCTGTAGAAGGTACTGTGTGTTGTGTATCTGATCATTAACCACGCCCTAAACTACCCACCTCATCTGTAGAAGGTACTGTGTGTTGTATATCTGATCATTAGCCACGCCCTAAACTACCCACCTCATCTGTAGAAGGTACTGTGTGTTGTATATCTGATCATTAACCACGCCCTAAACTACCCACCTCATCTGTAGAAGGTACTGTGTGTTGTGTATCTGATTATTAACCACGCCCTAAACTACCCACCTCATCTGTAGAAGGTACTGTGTGTTGTGTATCTGATTATTAACCACGCCCTAAACTACCCACCTCATCTGTAGAAGGTACTGTGTGTTGTGTATCTGATTATTAACCACGCCCTAAACTACCCACCTCATCTGTAGAAGGTACTGTGTGTTGTATATCTGATCATTAACCACGCCCTAAACTACCCACCTCATCTGTAGAAGGTACTGTGTGTTGTGTATCTGATTATTAGCCACGCCCTAAACTACCCACCTCATCTGTAGAAGGTACTGTGTGTTGTATATCTGATTATTAACCACGCCCTAAACTACCCACCTCATCTGTAGAAGGTACTGTGTGTTGTATATCTGATTATTAACCACGCCCTAAACTACCCACCTCATCTGTAGAAGGTACTGTGTGTTGTATATCTGATTATTAACCACGCCCTAAACTACCCACCTCATCTGTAGACGGTACTGTGTGTTGTGTATCTGATCATTAGCCACGCCCTAAACTACCCACCTCATCTGTAGAAGGTACTGTGTGTTGTATATCTGATCATTAACCACGCCCTAAACTACCCACCTCATCTGTAGAAGGTACTGTGTGTTGTATATCTGATCATTAACCACGCCCTAAACTACCCACCTCATCTGTAGAAGGTACTGTGTGTTGTGTATCTGATTATTAGCCATGCCCTAAACTACCCACCTCATCTGTAGAAGGTACTGTGTGTTGTGTATCTGATCATTAGCCACGCCCTAAACTACCCACCTCATCTGTAGAAGGTACTGTGTGTTGTATATCTGATCATTAACCACGCCCTAAACTACCCACCTCATCTGTAGAAGGTACTGTGCGTTGTGTATCTGGTCACTGTTGCCTGTGATAGTGATGATGCGGTCACTAGAGCCTGGTAAGGCCTCGTCTATCACCACCTGAGCGTTAGATTGTCGTCGGATCTCCTGGATACGAGAACCTCCTTTTCCAATAATAGCTCCAGCTAACTGTTATACAAAATTGCAAAATTAATTTTGATCCCTTTATCCTATTAGATTCATCGTTAAAGAAATATGCATTGATGGCTGTTTTTCTAATCCACTATTCCAAGACATTCCAAATGTTTAGGTTTACATTTAACCACTGAAGAAACATGCTATTTAAAAATTCACTATCTATTTTAACTGACTCAAAGGAATTTGCCTAAATGCTATATAGAATATGTGAAAATCTCGCTCCCCATACAATATTTCAACAGTAGTGCCAGACCATGAATGCAATCTCATCAAGATTTAATTATAATTCAAAGTTAAAACCACTCAACCTTACATCAGTTGTAACATTTATTAATAATTTAAATTTAAAACCAAGCCATCCTTACATCAGTTCTAACATTTACTAACAATTCAAATTTAAAACCAAGCCATCCTTACATCAGTTCTAACATTTACTAACAATTCAAATTTAAAACCAAGCCATTCTTACATCAGTTCTAACATTTACTAACAATTCAAATTTAAAACCAAGCCATCCTTACATCAGTTCTAACATTTACTAACAATTCAAATTTAAAACCAAGCCATTCTTACATCAGTTCTAACATTTACTAACAATTCAAATTTAAAACCAAGCCATCCTTACATCAGTTCTAACATTTACTAACAATTCAAATTTAAAACCAAGCCATCCTTACATCAGTTCTAACATTTACTAACAATTCAAATTTAAAACCAAGCCATCCTTACATCAGTTCTAACATTTACTAACAATTCAAATTTAAAACCAAGCTATTCTTACCATCAGTTCTAACATTTACTAACAATTCAAATTTAAAACCAAGCTATTCTTACCATCAGTTCTAACATTTACCAACAATTCAAATTTAAAACCAAGCCATCCTTACATCAGTTCTAACATTTACTAACAATTCAAATTTAAAACCAAGCCATTCTTACATCAGTTCTAACATTTACTAACAATTCAAATTTAAAACCAAGCCATCCTTACATCAGTTCTAACATTTACTAACAATTCAAATTTAAAACCAAGCCATTCTTACCATCAGTTCTAACATTTACTAACAATTCAAATTTAAAACCAAGCTATTCTTACCATCAGTTCTAACATTTACCAACAATTCAAATTTAAAACCAAGCCATCCTTACATCAGTTCTAACATTTACTAACAATTCAAATTTAAAACCAAGCTATTCTTACCATCAGTTCTAACATTTACTAACAATTCAAATTTAAAACCAAGCTATTCTTACCATCAGTTCTAACATTTACTAACAATTCAAATTTAAAACCAAGCTATTCTTACCATCAGTTCTAACATTTACTAACAATTCAAATTTAAAACCAAGCCATCCTTACATCAGTTCTAACATTTACTAACAATTCAAATTTAAAACCAAGCCATTCTTACCATCAGTTCTAACATTTACTAACAATTCAAATTTAAAACCAAGCCATTCTTACCATCAGTTCTAACATTTACTAACAATTCAAATTTAAAACCAAGCCATTCTTACCATCAGTTCTAACATTTACCAACAATTCAAATTTAAAACCAAGCCATCCTTACATCAGTTCTAACATTTACTAACAATTCAAATTTAAAACCAAGCCATTCTTACCATCAGTTCTAACATTTACTAACAATTCAAATTTAAAACCAAGCTATTCTTACCATCAGTTCTAACATTTACTAACAATTCAAATTTAAAACCAAGCCATCCTTACATCAGTTCTAACAATTACTAATTATTTAAAGTTAAAACCAAGCCATCCTTACATCAGTTCTAACAATTACTAACAATTCAAAGTTAAAACCAAGCCATCCTTACATCAGTTCTAACAATTACTAATTATTTAAAGTTAAAACCAAGCCATCCTTACATCAGTTCTAACAAGCTGGACTACCAAGTTACTTACATCTTTAGGGATGGTGACTTGTGTCGAGGACGGATTGTTGCTACAGTTGTCACCAAACATCTGGCCCATGTCGCCCTGTAATACATACAACACATGTACAAATGTTACTGCAATAGATTTCAGCCTAATAAACATGTGAACCATACTGGGTTCTAATATCACACCTGCACAGACTAAGGCCTGCTAATGAGTCGGGTATAGTATTATAACAATAGACATTTACAATCTTTTGTTTTAATATGAACATATCATAGGATAAACAAATTTTCTAATTTGACATCTGCTTTACCCTCATCATGCTCCATATAGCTGCTTGTCTATGTGAGTCAAAATTATGAAGTTTTAGCAGGTTTAAATGTTAACAATTTGGTTATATAGGTATATATAATTCACCCAATCCTTAATTCTTTAATGTTTTATACATGTTTGACTACTGACTGTGTTATCCTGGGTAAAGTTCTGTCCCATGTTTCCGCCTCCCTGATTTCCGCCGGAGTTACCACCTCCATAACCACCTCCAGAGTTGTCGTAACCTTCATCGTAACTGTTGTCACCTCCGTAGTTATCTCCGTATCCTCCATCTCCACCAAATCCTTCAAATATACACAATGTCATGGTTTAGTCCAAATTACAATTATACAAGTCAAAGGCTTACTGGTAAATAAAATGTTGGCCTTCTTTAAAAATAATGGAGAAGAGTTGTGCTGAACTTAACACAAACTTTTCCACATTTGCATGCAAGGGTTAAAGGTTTTCAAGCAAGTATAAGTCAAGAGTAGAAATATTGAGCAGTTGTACAACCATTTACATTTATAGATGATAGCATCTAGCAATTGTTGAATTAAATGTTGACAATATGTCTTTGCTAGTTATTTGGAATCAAAGCAAGTCCATGACAGACAGGTTTATATAGGGATGTAACAGAATGCAAGATGCCAGATTTAAATCACATTTGATTTCCTTAAAAGCTGGTACTCCAATATATTTCCTTAAAAGCTGATACTAAACTTTATTTTTCCATCATCAGAAATATCTGATATAAAGCCAAAACATTCACACAATAATCAAATGCATCTGCATATCTATTGAAGGGATATTGAGGAGTGGAGCTTTAGTATATATAGTCTCTGTATAAGCCTAGATATATTGAAGCTCCGTCCCTTTTCTGTCCAGTCATATGTGTCCTCACTCTGATTGGTTGAGTAGTCCGTTCCCTGCTTGTTACCTCCCATGCCACCGCCCATGTTGCTCTGGTTGCCACCTCCCATGTTGCCACTGCCACCACTGCTGCCTCCCATGCCACTACCTCCCATACTGCCTCTGTAACCAAACACATCAGGTTTATAAAATGTATTTCATGTACAACTCAGAATCAAAATCATTGTGTTGGCAATGAGATTTTAATACTAAAACAGCATATTTTCAGGAGAATTACAAAGAGCTTTAAAGTTATATGTACCATAACAGGGAGAAAATTGTGTCATGTTACTTTTCCTTCAGTAATCTATAGAAAATCATAAGGCTTGATGAATTAAACTCTGAAACTCATACAAATCGAGACAACCATGTATACTGTCTTATAAACAGTTAATTAAGGCACTGTAAAATTCTTCTTTTTTTTAATGCCTTATGTATGTTTTGATGAAAACATACTATGTGACAACTACTAATAACATTGTGAAAATGTGAAATGAAATTATAGACCACACCTTGGCTTCATGATCTGAACTATTCAATACACTGTGTGACAGTATTACCAAAAATCATTTCCAGCTCTTATATGTAATTCTCAAAATGTAGGTAACCTTTGGTGGCGAATAACATATTCATGATTAGTGAGTATAAAAAAATCTGGCACATATAACTTTAAATAATTCTGAGCAAAATGCATTTTAGTTTTTATATGATATGTATGGCTATATATGAAATATCGTTGCCAGCTATCTATTTACTATATCTATTACTTACCCGAATCCTCCGCGGCCTCCTCTGTTATGTCCTCCCATGCCGCCACTTCCTCTCATTCCTCCCATGTTGCCACGCATACCACCCATGCCTCCTCTGCCTCCTCTGCCACCCATCATGCCACCACCGCGGCCACCGCGGCCTCCCATTCCCATATCACCCATTCCCATCCCCATGCCGGGCCTGAAAAATACCAGCATCTCTTTAATACTTCATTTGTTTGGTAATGGTAATGTTTTCACAAACCACCATATTGGTTATCACACAAAACATTGCATCAAAGGATAACTATTGTAAATGCTATAGCCAGTGACTTTATAAGGATGGTGATATCACAATTTATATGTAATTATATCATTATAAAGACAAAAAATATGTACTGCTGTAGAGACAATACGTTAATATGGTTTGGTTCAATACAGTTTACAGGTTATGACATTTGGAGTACAATTGTTAGTCCAATACTCGGTGATTATGACACTATGTAACAGAAATCTGACATCACAATGATTCCAATACTTACCGTCCACCCCTCATGCCCATTCCCATTCCCATGCCTCGGGAAGCTTGTGGTGCCCCGCGAGGTCCTCCCTTGCCACGTCCTCCCTCGGCAGAAGTGTAGCCTCCGTACTCCGCGACCATGAACTCGTCCCAGTACATGGGATCGTAAGGCTGGTTTGGTCCCTTGGGTGGAGCCTGTTTGTCAAACCATCAAATCTTAAAATATCTTGTCAAACCATCAAATCTTAAAATATCTTGCAATCATTAAAATCATTTTGCACAATTTGTTTGTGCGAACCAGTCAATTCTCATTTGGAATGATGGATCAAAGTAACAATGTGTTCTTGTACTTGTTTGATTTATATTGCTTTATATCTAAAACAGACATTTTTATTCATGTACTTATACAAGGTTTTCTGCGATTAGAGATAGATAACAATGGGGCAAACTGATTGATGACTGATTTGTGAGTCTAAATAAACTTTTTTTTTTAATAAGCGTATATATATAATACATTTGGAAGAGAGATTACATCCGAGACAAAGGAAAGTATTTATATAGGCTTTGCCTGTTATTAAATCCTTTGACTTACCATATTGTCACTAAACTTTGTTGAAATGAAATGAAATCTGAGACAATGGTGAGACTTACTGTCTTGAGAAGTTCATGGATTGTGTCGACACAGTCGATGACCACCTTGGGTTTGCCACCAATGGCTACGACACGCTCTGTGGATTCTGGACAGCACTGGGAGTATACCTTGATCTGAGCTCCAGTTTTCTGTAAAACACATCAAAATATCTATCACTGGGTTGTAATCAAATTACCCTAAAAGACTCCTGTATTGTGAAACAAGCTGAGCTTCTGTAGAGTAAAGAACAACTAAATATATATCTCTTATCAATGTCTGTTTGTTTGTCTGTCTACATCATTAGTTCACCCCAGATATATCCGAAAAATCTGCAAGACATACTATATGCAGATGTTGCTGGCAAGAATTTGACAAAGTTAAATTATTTATTTCAATGTCATTACACATTTTCTACAAATGATTTTTCTTTTTTTTTGTATAAATGCGAGTAAAATTTGATGAAATCTTGTCCCACAATTAATTAAGAATTGATCTTAATGGACAGCTGATTGATTAATAATAGAGAGGCTGTGCCGGCCGCATTGATTCCCAGGTTTGTCACCAATCAATACATCAATACTAATAGTAATGACTGCCCAGCAGGTCAATACTTGGTACTATCCCACCCCGATACTCATTATAAATTCATGTCTCCCGGTATTATCACACAGCAGTAGTAATCAGTGCTCAATTTTCACTTCTAGATGAATCAACAAATATAGCCAGTTTAATGGTTTGTATATATCGTTGAAGGTTTCAATTCCGGTAACATACATATTTTAGCAGTGATCAATTTCAGTGCTTTTCAATCTAGAAGTTGGACGCTGAATTTGATTGTACATATTACATGTTCTGTATGACATTGATATCTGATTGCTTACAGCGTTCCTGAATTATCTTTGATTCCTGTTTATGTACAAGATATATCATAATTATATCATAAACTGGATAGTGGATCCCATGAAAGTTTTCCGTATCCTTTCATTTGCTGTCATTTAATATTATTTAAAGCAAATAGTCGGGCAAAGGAAACCAGTCTTAATGCATTCTTTGGCCTTCCAAAAGTCCTTGTATACCATAATGATGGTCAAGTTCTGCTTACGGTGTCCAGTTTTGACCATTTAAATTATGGGGAAGCCCCGTGTAAATTTAGCACAGTTCTAAATATAAATTCGCCTAACTCTTTGAAAACAAGGCTGCGTGGATATGATATTTCAACACGATATGTTAAGAGTGAAATGCACTGATAGCCCGTCAGGAAGACGTATTGGGATTCCTATAATATATATTAATTTCTTCGCATACAGAGCGATTTTGACGGGAGATTTTATTTTTCTATTTCATAAGAAATTACACTGGATATATTAACACCATTTTTACCGACTTTAGCCTTTGTTTGTCTGACTATTCGCTTTAATCTTGGTCATATTTCTTAATAATGTTACCTTATAATGTTAGTCCCCAATAATTTTGGCACCAGTTAATAAATATTCCTTAACTTAAAATTTTCCATAGGAAAGCATTACAAAAGTAAGGAAAAATTCATAAGTATAGGAATTTTCTGTTACGCTTTCCTACTATAAAGTCTTTTAACAGCAGAGGAAAACACGGACCTCTCTTAGTTCCTTGATCTTGAATCCAGCCCGTCCTATAATACAGCCAGCCTGACTCTGATGGACCAGCAGCCGCATCTCGCAGTCAAAGTTCTCGTCCTTGTAGTTCTTATACTGTAACAACAAACAATGCTTGTTATTTACAGGTTCAACTTCAACAGATATCCATTCAACAATTGATATTCAACAACTAAGGATCAAGTTAACAGGCAGTGTTTACATTCCATCTCAATGTATAAACAAAATAATAATTATAGATATATTAATATAAGATTATGTTATTCAAGAAATATTGACAAATTTTGAAATAAGGACAAGCCTTCAGATTTTTGCATTTTTAACATTATTACACGTTATCTTTTGAAAGGCTTTACTTCCATTCAAACTTTGTGATTAGTGCTTTATTACAACATTCTCAAATGTCAAACAATATCGAAACAATATATGTCAAGTTTTAGGAAACCAAACACTGTGGTGAAGTATTATTTTCAGTCAGTTAGTCCCACCTTCCGGTAATTGCGACATCAAATTTTGACATGATTTTTGTGACATCACAACCACTAAAAAGTTGGACTAATCAATGGTAAATCATACTGAACTCACATTGTGTTGGTATCTCAAAACCCCAGTATTGAGAGTATAACAGAAGATGCCAAGTAAGTAAATAGAAAGACAAGAAAAAGAGGTTAGCAGGACAAGCAAGACCTCTTAGTGAGACATTCACCTGCTCACCCTCTGTAATACCTGGACTGATTGTCAAACTTTGTCACATCACATGGTATATTTCAATGTGTCACATTACATAGTTTATTCCGTATTAGCATATTATGGAGTTATCTGCCCTTGTGGGTAGGTTTGTGTTTGCGAGCGTAATATCATACTTTTCAGTTCAGGTAAACAATACAAGTTTTGCTAACAAAATAATGATATCACGATGGTTACCTATCCGCAAGGGAGGTAACTCTGTATGTAACATACTAACAAAATAATGATGTCACGATGGTTACCTATCCGCAAGGGAGGTAACTCTGTATGTAACATACTAACAAAATAATGATGTCACGATGGTTACCTATCCGCAAGGGAGGTAACTCTGTATGTAACATACTAACAAAATAATGATGTCACGATGGTTACCTATCCACAAGGGAGGTAACTCTGTAACATACTAACAAAATAATGATGTCACGATGGTTACCTATCCGCAAGGGAGGTAACTCTGTATGTAACATACTAACAAAATAATGATGTCACGATGGTTACCTATCCACAAGGGAGGTAACTCTGTATGTAACATACTAACAAAATAATGATGTCACGATGGTTACCTATCCACAAGGGAGGTAACTCTGTATGTAACATACTAACAAAATAATGATGTCACGATGGTTACCTATCCACAAGGGAGGTAACTCTGTAACATACTAACAAAATAATGATGTCACGATGGTTACCTATCCACAAGGGAGGTAACTCTGTATGTAACATACTAACAAAATAATGATGTCACGATGGTTACCTATCCGCAAGGGAGGTAACTCTGTATGTAACATACTAACAAAATAATGATGTCACGATGGTTACCTATCCACAAGGGAGGTAACTCTGTAACATACTAACAAAATAATGATGTCACGATGGTTACCTATCCGCAAGGGAGGTAACTCTGTATGTAACATACTAACAAAATAATGATGTCACGATGGTTACCTATCCGCAAGGGAGGTAACTCTGTATGTAACATACTAACAAAATAATGATGTCACGATGGTTACCTATCCACAAGGGAGGTAACTCTGTAACATACTAACAAAATAATGATGTCACGATGGTTACCTATCCACAAGGGAGGTAACTCTGTAACATACTAACAAAATAATGATGTCACGATGGTTACCTATCCACAAGGGAGGTAACTCTGTAACATACTAACAAAATAATGATATCACGATGGTTACCTATCCGCAAGGGAGGTAACTCTGTATGTAACATACTAACAAAATAATGATGTCACGATGGTTACCTATCCGCAAGGGAGGTAACTCTGTATGTAAGATACTAACAAAATAATGATATCACGATGGTTACCTATCCGCAAGGGAGGTAACTCTGTATGTAACATACTAACAAAATAATGATGTCACGATGGTTACCTATCCACAAGGGAGGTAACTCTGTATGTAACATACTAACAAAATAATGATGTCACGATGGTTACCTATCCACAAGGGAGGTAACTCTGTAACATACTAACAAAATAATGATGTCACGATGGTTACCTATCCACAAGGGAGGTAACTCTGTATGTAACATACAACAAAATAATGATGTCACGATGGTTACCTATCCGCAAGGGAGGTAACTCTGTATACAACAAAATAATGATGTCACGATGGTTACCTATCGCAAGGGAGGTAACTCTGTATGTAACATACTAACAAAATAATGATGTCACGATGGTTACCTATCCGCAAGGGAGGTAACTCTGTATGTAACATACTAACAAAATAATGATGTCACGATGGTTACCTATCCACAAGGGAGGTAACTCTGTATGTAACATACTAACAAAATAATGATGTCACGATGGTTACCTATCCGCAAGGGAGGTAACTCTGTAACATACTAACAAAATAATGATGTCACGATGGTTACCTATCCACAAGGGAGGTAACTCTGTATGTAACATACTAACAAAATAATGATGTCACGATGGTTACCTATCCGCAAGGGAGGTAACTCTGTATGTAACATACTAACAAAATAATGATGTCACGATGGTTACCTATCCACAAGGGAGGTAACTCTGTATGTAACATACTAACAAAATAATGATGTCACGATGGTTACCTATCCGCAAGGGAGGTAACTCTGTATGTAACATACTAACAAAATAATGATGTCACGATGGTTACCTATCCGCAAGGGAGGTAACTCTGTAACATACTAACAAAATAATGATGTCACGATGGTTACCTATCCGCAAGGGAGGTAACTCTGTATGTAACATACTAACAAAATAATGATGTCACGATGGTTACCTATCCGCAAGGGAGGTAACTCTGTAACATACTAACAAAATAATGATGTCACGATGGTTACCTATCCACAAGGGAGGTAACTCTGTATGTAACATACTAACAAAATAATGATGTCACGATGGTTACCTATCCACAAGGGAGGTAACTCTGTATGTAACATACTAACAAAATAATGATGTCACGATGGTTACCTATCCACAAGGGAGGTAACTCTGTAACATACTAACAAAATAATGATGTCACGATGGTTACCTATCCGCAAGGGAGGTAACTCTGTATGTAACATACTAACAAAATAATGATGTCACGATGGTTACCTATCCGCAAGGGAGGTAACTCTGTAACATACTAACAAAATAATGATGTCACGATGGTTACCTATCCACAAGGGAGGTAACTCTGTATGTAACATACTAACAAAATAATGATGTCACGATGGTTACCTATCCACAAGGGAGGTAACTCTGTATGTAACATACTAACAAAATAATGATGTCACGATGGTTACCTATCCACAAGGGAGGTAACTCTGTAACATACTAACAAAATAATGATGTCACGATGGTTACCTATCCGCAAGGGAGGTAACTCTGTATGTAACATACTAACAAAATAATGATGTCACGATGGTTACCTATCCGCAAGGGAGGTAACTCTGTAACATACTAACAAAATAATGATGTCACGATGGTTACCTATCCGCAAGGGAGGTAACTCTGTATGTAACATACTAACAAAATAATGATGTCACGATGGTTACCTATCCGCAAGGGAGGTAACTCTGTATGTAACATACTAACAAAATAATGATGTCACGATGGTTACCTATCCGCAAGGGAGGTAACTCTGTAACATACATAACAAAATAATGATGTCACGATGGTTACCTATCCACAAGGGAGGTAACTCTGTATGTAACATACTAACAAAATAATGATGTCACGATGGTTACCTATCCACAAGGGAGGTAACTCTGTAACATACTAACAAAATAATGATGTCACGATGGTTACCTATCCGCAAGGGAGGTAACTCTGTATGTAACATACTAACAAAATAATGATGTCACGATGGTTACCTATCCACAAGGGAGGTAACTCTGTATGTAACATACTAACAAAATAATGATGTCACGATGGTTACCTATCCGCAAGGGAGGTAACTCTGTATGTAACATACTAACAAAATAATGATGTCACGATGGTTACCTATCCACAAGGGAGGTAACTCTGTATGTAACATACTAACAAAATAATGATGTCACGATGGTTACCTATCCGCAAGGGAGGTAACTCTGTAACATACTAACAAAATAATGATGTCACGATGGTTACCTATCCACAAGGGAGGTAACTCTGTAAAATACTAACAAAATAATGATGTCACGATGGTTACCTATCCGCAAGGGAGGTAACTCTGTATGTACATACTAACAAAATAATGATGTCACGATGGTTACCTATCCGCAAGGAGGTAACTCTGTATCATACTAACAAAATAATGATGTCACGATGGTTACCTATCCACAAGGGAGGTAACTCTGTAACATACTAACAAAATAATGATGTCACGATGGTTACCTATCCGCAAGGGAGGTAACTCTGTATGTAACATACTAACAAAATAATGATGGTCACGGGAGGTAACTCTGTAACATACAAAAAAATGATGTCACATGGTACTATCCAGGAGTAACTCTGTAACATACTAACAAAATAATGATCACGATGGTTACCTATCCACAAGGGAGGTAACTCTGTATGTAACATACTAACAAAATAATGATGTCACGATGGTTACCTATCCGCAAGGGAGGTAACTCTGTATGTAACATACTAACAAAATAATGATGTCACGATGGTTACCTATCCGCAAGGGAGGTAACTCTGTATGTAACATACTAACAAAATAATGATGTCACGATGGTTACCTATCCGCAAGGGAGGTAACTCTGTATGTAACATACTAACAAAATAATGATGTCACGATGGTTACCTATCCACAAGGGAGGTAACTCTGTAACATACTAACAAAATAATGATGTCACGATGGTTACCTATCCCAGGGAGGTAACTCTGTATGTACATACTAACAAAAAATGATGTAACGATGGTTACCTATCCGCAAGGGAGGTAACTCTTAACTACTAACAAAATAATGATGTCACGATGGTTACCTATCCGCAAGGGAGGTAACTCTGTATGTAACATACTAACAAAATAATGATGTCACGATGGTTACCTATCCACAAGGGAGGTAACTCTGTATGTAACATACTAACAAAATAATGATGTCACGATGGTTACCTATCCGCAAGGGAGGTAACTCTGTAACATACTAACAAAATAATGATGTCACGATGGTTACCTATCCGCAAGGGAGGTAACTCTGTAACATACTAACAAAATAATGATGTCACGATGGTTATCCTATCCACAAGGGAGGTAACTCTGTATGTAACATACTAACAAAATAATGATGTCACGATGGTTACCTATCCGCAAGGGAGGTAACTCTGTATGTAACATACTAACAAAATAATGATGTCACGATGGTTACCTATCCACAAGGGAGGTAACTCTGTATGTAACATACTAACAAAATAATGATGTCACGATGGTTACCTATCCACAAGGGAGGTAACTCTGTAACATACTAACAAAATAATGATGTCACGATGGTTACCTATCCACAAGGGAGGTAACTCTGTATGTAACATACTAACAAAATAATGATGTCACGATGGTTACCTATCCGCAAGGGAGGTAACTCTGTATGTAACATACTAACAAAATAATGATGTCACGATGGTTACCTATCCGCAAGGGAGGTAACTCTGTAACATACTAACAAAATAATGATGTCACGATGGTTACCTATCCGCAAGGGAGGTAACTCTGTATGTAACATACTAACAAAATAATGATGTCACGATGGTTACCTATCCGCAAGGGAGGTAACTCTGTAACATACTAACAAAATAATGATGTCACGATGGTTACCTATCCACAAGGGAGGTAACTCTGTATGTAACATACTAACAAAATAATGATGTCACGATGGTTACCTATCCGCAAGGGAGGTAACTTGTAACATACTAACAAATAATGATGTCAACATACAAGGAGTAACTCAAAATAAAAAATAATGATGTCACGATGGTTACCTATCCACAAGGGAGGTAACTCTGTATGTAACATACTAACAAAATAATGATGTCACGATGGTTACCTATCCACAAGGGAGGTAACTCTGTAACATACTAACAAAATAATGATGTCACGATGGTTACCTATCCACAAGGGAGGTAACTCTGTAACATACTAACAAAATAATGATGTCACGATGGTTACCTATCCACAAGGGAGGTAACTCTGTATGTAACATACTAACAAAATAATGATGTCACGATGGTTACCTATCCGCAAGGGAGGTAACTCTGTAACATACTAACAAAATAATGATGTCACGATGGTTACCTATCCGCAAGGGAGGTAACTCTGTATGTAACATACTAACAAAATAATGATGTCACGATGGTTACCTATCCGCAAGGGAGGTAACTCTGTCACGATGGTTACCTATCCGCAAGGGAGGTAACTCTGTATGTAACATACTAACAAAATAATGATGTCACGATGGTTACCTATCCACAAGGGAGGTAACTCTGTAACATACAAAGACGGAATATATGTGAATGTTTAATTATACATTATTTCGAAAATTCAGTTTCTAAGAACTTTAAATGAAATTCCAATATAGGATTTTGGAATATTCCCGAAGTTATATCTATTTCCTTATGAAGAAACAACCACGAGTTCAAGAAACTATTCATTAAGCCCACCTCTAATGAGCTACATAATTTGATAAGCATGTACTAGTTGTAAGCTTAGTAAATGGAAGTCCAGAAAATGTTTTTTTCCACAGAAATGAGGAAGAAGGAGTAATAATGGAACTAAAAATAAAAATATTAAAACGAGTACTGGTACCTCATCACTTACATCTTCTAGCTTGGGGATGATATCAAGGGCACAGTCGAGGGCGGTGCCAATATCCGCGCCAATCGTCAGAACTCTGCAATACATACAATACACTTGTCAAAATCAGCAGTCACCATCAGATAATACACAATCAAGCGCAAATCATAACAACCTCAAGAAAAGTTTATGTGCTAAATTAAGTAAAGTGCTAAGCAAGAGAAAAGGGGAAATTTAGAACAAAGTCATTCGAATATTTTCAAAGCTGATTTGACATGCATGAAAATAATTACAAGCTTAAATTCTGTATCACTTATTTTCAAACATTGATGAACACAAAACAACAATGCAAATCATTATACTTTCTCTCTGTTAAAACATTTAACTTAATTATGATCATTTTTTCAACATTTGAACACAATTTCCGCATAAAAATATTCACATGAAAAAAAAAAGAAGAAAAGAAATATTAGCGCAAAACTCTAGTTCCAAGCAAGAATTAACAGTTACACAAGCAAACACTGTGAAGACCTAGACACTTGCATGATAATTTGAACTTTGAAAGGTCAAAGTTCACTTTATCGCATCCCTGTACACTTGAAGCAATTTCTTCATTTAATTGGGAATAAATGAATCATGACAATATATGTTACGTCCAAAATGTTAGTAAGCTTCTACGAGAGGAGCTTAACGTCTCCTAAGGTCAATTTTATCATGGTAGTAACATTAAATAGTGTTAAAAAGTGAAAAACAACATGTAAGCCAAATTCTGAAGACCCGTTGTCACCTGATTTCTAGGTACATCACACAACCAGTGCATATAAAGATGCAGATTATATCCCCAAGGAGACCAGTGACCAGAATGTGTGAGTAGTTTTACACCAGAAATCTGATTGAAAGCTGATTTTTTATTATTGAATTTCAGGTTTTGTCACAATAAAAAAAACACTCTTCATTCATTATGTCAAATATGACTTAGAAAAAATCGTCTTTTTTCCCCCAAAAATAATTTCTTAAGGATCCAATTTTTCAAACACTTTCTATTTTCATCATTATTGGATCTAATATCAGTTGACCTAAATGGATGTTACTAACTTAGCAATTGAATGGTCACACACATCCTTAGCTGGCAAACATTTACAGGTCAAAAACACTAGATATGAGCATCAAATCCTAAAGACATTTGCTTCTGCTTTTTTCAATGTAATTTGGTCGAAATTTTTTCATTAAATCTATTTAATTCCATTTAAAGTTAAACAAGATATAATTGTGGAGATCAAAATATCAACCCAAAGCATGCTTCCCACTATAGAACCAAGATGACAGAAGTATATGAGATCTGTACATGGGCATGAATAAAGTCCATTATGAAAGGTGAATGGTTATTTCTCTCATTTTAAAAACTACTTTTTCTGACTGCTCAAGACACGAAAACTGAAACTGATTAAATAAGAGTTGTTGTGTCATACCGTTCGGGGCTGGTACTATCGGGAACTGTGACACTGGCTTTGTACTGTCGGGGCGATGGAGGACCAGTGTATTCAGCGTTCCATGGGTCAGGACAGTTGGACCGAGGTGAACATTTCCATGTTTCAGGGCAGGGGATCGGTGGAAAGACGTCGGACGGACATACGTACAACGGACCATGTAATTGTACGTGTAGTAGCGGGCAGGGCGAGATTTGTGGGACAGGCCAGTTATGGATTGAAAAAGGAGAAATCGTAGCATGGCTTTATAATATGGACAAATCATTATATACAAAACAATGAAAATAATGGGATTATTTGCTGGAACACATTACTTGTTAAGAGCCAAACCAGGGCTGGTATCCGGCTAAACTATTGTAAGAACAGATATATATATAATGTCAATATTATTGGGAGCAATTCTGTAGAATATAAAGAAATTTAAAATTAGACATAAGTGATTCAAAACATCAAATGTACTCTACAAGGGATTATTAGTATTACTCTCGGTACTGGCCATATATAGATAATATACAAGAGCCACAGAGGGCTTAACCCTAGTCTTTATCGCTTCACATGATAAAATCATAAGACATATTAGACATTGCAATAGACAAAAACTATAACGGTCTTTATCTTTTCTCTATTCATTACATATGACATAGCATAAATAACCATAAATAACTATAAAATGACCATAAGACACTTGACAAATCATTATCGTGTCTACATATAGCAATGGACGAGCTTTTTTTTCTAGCCCCTCGGCTAGGGACTTCAGAAAGGTCATGAGTGGAGGGGTCGTGACCCGGACCAACAAAAATAGGGACCCCTTTCTTGGACGAATGGTGTGGACGTCGGACCAATTTGTGGTAAGGAGCCCAGGCCTGGGACCAAAAGTAAGAACATATTTTGACCTCTGAAAAGGAAGGTTACAGATTAAGGCGGAGAAAGACTTGTGTCTACAATACTTACGTCTTGTCTCAGTCGCTTGATGTTACTGCCAGCTTTTCCAATGATAGCTCCAGCATTCTGTCAAAGTAATCGTAATTTATATCAGAGTTTGACATCTGCTATCATTTACTACAGTCTACATTCATATTGTAGAATGGTAATGGTAACCAACTTCCTGTTGCATTCGACTTACTTCTATGTATTTCCTGATTGAAATAAATTTGCAAAACTTAATCATCGTGAATATAATCTATATCATTCATATCAAAAGTTATTTTTGTTCTCTCTGTTCTTAATGAGTCAATCTTCACAAACTTAATATAGAATGAATATGCACAATTCTGTAAAAGTAAGCTACCATATCAAATAGTTTCTTATAATGGATTCATTATGGACCTCAAAAGTCCCAAGAAAAAAACATCCAAAAGGGATTGGTCATAAACATAAATCTACCAACAGGAACACAATTATAATTGAGTGTTTTGGTAGGTATCAAATTTACTCTCTAAACTTTCCTGGAAAGGTATGCAATCTGAATCCAATTATTTCTATATGTAAGCTGGAAGCAGGAGATTTTATTAGATGTGTATGACTAACGTGGCTTAGGGTTTTCAATATCAGGTGACCATTTTGTGAATGGTTGCTATGACTCCTGCCTATAAATCTATACATCAGACATCCATGATCTATTGTTTATAGGCTTGGTATTAACAAGTTTAACGAGGGATCAATGCTCTGGTGCCTCATCTAATTAATCTATATTTGTAGGATGGTTTTGTAAAGGTTCTCCTTATTATATCTTTATCTCCCATCATTTTAGAACTCTGAAGATCATTGGCTTCAAAATTAAATTTTGTGGTGTTTTGGCTTCTGAAGAACATCTTCTCGCACAACACTCAAATGAAAGTTGACTTTCTTTTGTCTCCATGCTCTACAATAAGCACTGAACTCAATTTTGCAGACTTGACTGGAAATCAGTAATCACTTAAATAACATATCACCACCAAATTTTGTCAAGTTTAGACATAGTAGAACCATGCAAGTATAAATCTCAAAATCAAATTGCAGTAAAAAGCCGTTAGGCAGGAATCAGGAAATTAAAACTCCTTGAAAATCCCTTGGATCAAATTCACCAAGAGTATTCTAAACTGAAAGTAGGGGTCAACTGGCCATCTTAGATTCCTCACGAAGTAGGGGTCAACTGGCCATCTTAGATTCCTTACAAAGTAGGGGTCAACTGGCCATCTTAGATTCCTTACAAAGTAGGGGTCAACTGGCCATCTTAGATTCCTTACAAAGTAGGGGTCAACTGGCCATCTTAGATTCCTTACAAAGTACGGGTCAACTGGCCATCTTAGATTCCTTACAAAGTAGGGGTCAACTGGCCATCTTAGATTCCTTACAAAGTAGGGGTCAACTGGCCATCTTAGATTCCTTACAAAGTAGGGGTAACTGGCCATCTTAGATTCCTTACAAAGTAGGGGTCAACTGGCCATCTTAGATTCCTTACAAAGTAGGGGTCAACTGGCCATCTTAGATTCCTTACAAAGTAGGGGTCAACTGGCCATCTTAGATTCCTAACAAAGTAGGGGTCAACTGGCCATCTTAGATTCCTTACAAAGTAGGGGTCAACTGGCCATCTTAGATTCCTTACAAAGTGGGGGTCAACTGGCCATCTTAGATTCCTTACAAAGTGGGGGTCAACTGGCCATCTTAGATTCCTTACAAAGTAGGGGTCAACTGGCCATCTTAGATTCCTTACAAAGTAGGGGTCAACTGGCCATCTTAGATTCCTTACAAAGTAGGGGTCAACTGGCCATCTTAGATTCCTTACAAAGTGGGGGTCAACTGGCCATCTTAGATTCCTTACAAAGTAGGGGTCAACTGGCCATCTTAGATTCCTTACAAAGTAGGGGTCAACTGGCCATCTTAGATTCCTTACAAAGTAGGGGTCAACTGGCCATCTTAGATTCCTTACAAAGTAGGGGTCAACTGGCCATCTTAGATTCCTTACAAAGTGGGGGTCAACTGGCCATCTTAGATTCCTTACAAAGTGGGGGTCAACTGGCCATCTTAGATTCCTTACAAAGTAGGGGTCAACTGGCCATCTTAGATTCCTTACAAAGTGGGGGTCAACTGGCCATTCTAGATTCCTTACAAAGTAGGGGTCAACTGGCCATTCTAGATTCCTTACAAAGTGGGGGTCAACTGGCAGTCTTAGATTCCTTATATAGCTAGTGTGATTCTAAAATGATCGGGTTTGGAGAAATCTGGAATGAGTTGTTGACAGACAGTTATTTTTATACAGGAATTACACCTATATCTAATGGATGCTAACCTTACTGGCCAGTAGGAAGCGGAGTTCAATCTTCTGTCCGCCATCACCGCCACGCCTCCTCTTGTTGTCATAGTCCTCCTGGTAATCATCCTCATGGGGACGCTTCATGTTACCTAAAATAGAACATATGGATGTCAGAGTTCATGTTACCTAAAATAGAACAGATGGATGCCAGAGTTCATGTTACCTAAAACAGAACACAAGGATGTCAGAGTTCATGTTACCTAAAATAGAACAGATGGATGTCAGAGTTCATGTTACCTAAAAAAGAATAGATGGATGTCAGAGTTCATGTTACCTAAAATAGAACAGATGGATGTAAGAAGTCATGTTACCTAAAATAGAACAGATGGATGTCAGAGTTCATGTTACCTAAAAAAGAATAGATGGATGTCAGAGTTCATGTTACCTAAAATAGAACAGATGGATGTAAGAAGTCATGTTACCTAAAATAGAACAGATGGATGTCAGAGATAATGTTACCTAAAATAGAACAGATGGATGTCAAAGGCCATGTAACCTAAAATAGAACAGATGGATGTCAGAGTTCATGTTACTTGAAATAGAACAGATACATGAAAGTCACTTCATGTTCCCTAAAGTAGAACAAATAAATGCTAGAATCTTTAAGTCACCTAAATAAGAAGAAAGATACAAATGATACCGAAAATAGAACAACCACACATATCAGCTAAGGTTGGTCTTAGCAAAATCTTAAGATTTTGTTATAAGAAACATCAAAAATTTGTCTTTTAAAAAGGAACAAGACAATTTGCTTGTTTAAGGTAGTATTTTGTGAACTGAGAAAGATATATTTTTTTAAATGAAATGAGAAATAACATTCCAACTCGGGATATATGGCCCATCGTAGTACCTAGGACCCTCCAGAAAATGAATATTGAATAACCTTGTGTGAAGAGGTCATGTGGGAACAAAGTAAGAGATCACTCTGACTATGATAGCTAGTTCATACTACACTTAGGCATGAGTGCCAATGCCCTTGAAAAACAAACGGTACAAAGCAAACACACCTTTAATTTACGATAGTCGATCTATTAAATCCAGCTACCATTGCATGACTAGCTGCTATTGGCAAATTCAAACGTCTTTCTACAGCAAGATGTTGTATAACGAATCTTTACTCAAAACAAACCCAGGAAAATTATTCCTTAAAAAAATATCCATATGTGTAACAATTAAATTTTAATGAAGCTACTGGCCGTTTATAATAGTAACAGGATTTAAGGGACTTCAGTAATTCAGTAGGGTCTATCGTCAGGTCAAAAACTTATAAACTTCTAGACGAGGATACAAACCAACCATGCTATTTTCATGGTTTGTTATTCATGCTCATAGAAAATTGACAACTCAATGTGCTTATCAAATGGTCAATTTAAGACATAACTTTAACCTCTGATGATGGCCAAAGATCAGATTGACCTTTAGTGACCTAGAAGGCCACGACCAACAGCTGTTGTATGGGTAGGTGATTGCAGATAGGCTATGTAAAATTAATACCCAGGAACAATCGGCAACCATCAGATACCAGGCAATCATTGATTTTCCTCCCCAATAGTAGATCTCCCATCGTTTACTACACCGTAGTAAGACCATTGTTATCTATAGAGAACACACATCTTCTATCTTTGTAGCTCACCAAGTACACTAAAATTTTCCTATATCATAAATATGTCTTCTCAATGCATATTGTAATTTGTAATGAAAATAGAAATAAAAGATTTTTGTTTACAATTTGAAATGTAATTGCAGAAAAGCCTAAAATAATATTTGACAATGACTTTAATTAGGTCATAGTGATCTCATTAGTCATTAATTAGAACAAAGTCACCTAATTACAATGTATTTTACATTTAAGGGTTCATTTTATGAAATCATTGCTATTCTACATTACATTCCAAAATACTGTCTGGAAAAAAAAAAAAAAAACATTTGTAATTATCTTATAATCAAAGCTAAAACAAAACCGATGTCAACTGTCGAGTTATTGATATGCCGTTGTGACAATATCACATTATTATAGTACCCTTGAATGTTTCTTTTATACCCAACATTCCCATAGGAACATCATAAAGAGGCTAATAGGAGATAAACATTCCATATATCAAAAGGTCACTCGATCACTGATAACGTCGACTGTCATTAGCATAGCCTTTTCTCTCCAACATAAACACCACATAAAATTGGAATGAATGCTCTAAAACCAAATGATGACCAGAAATGACCAACATTTTACAGTCGGTTTGTGAAATGTGATATAGTGCTAAATGACCAATGGTTTAAAAGTACAGTACTCATGTGATATCTAATCTCCTATACAAACAAAGTATTGATTTCTACCTTTATCACCATAGCCAATCGCTAATCACACGTCCCGGCCATTTTCCTACATTATGGAGAAACAAAGGCGTACAAACCGTACGGTAATGAACACATCCATCATTTCTACCTGACCATTATTAATGGTATCTCCATTAAATAGCGTTAGTAAAATGACAAAGGTACACTACCACGTATGGGTATCAACAGAACATGACCTTTGTTAGTTGTACGACGAGATATCACTTAACAGTTCACCGTATCGTCTTACATCAGTTTTCAGAAATCATTGTTTAGGCAATATTTTTCATAACAGCCTATCATGTTTTATCTATTATCATCAATTTCTATAACATCTTTACAAAATATCATCTTTTTGATTTATATATCAATGATGGTTTTAGAGGAGACTTAATCATTATAACTTAATTATATTTTATTCATTGTTCCCAGAATGCCATTGTAAATTGATGTCTGCTTTTCTGCCATTGGTCTACCGATGTCTTGTCCCGCAGGTATCATAACCTTTGACCTCTCCAAATAATTTCCTTTTAATGTCTATAATGAATTTCCGCATTAACTTTAACTGGGATCCTACATGGTAATGTACCAACAGTACCCCTAACTGTGTCAAACCATAACATAACAATGAAATCAATGGAATTAACATCTTAAATTCATAACGACTTTCTGTCACTGTAGTCAAGCTACGGTTTTCATAGTGACTTTCTGTCACTGAAGTCAGGCTACGGTTTTCATAGTGACTTTCTGTCACTGAAGTCAGGCTACGGTTTTCCTAGTGACTTTCTGTCACTGAAGTCAGGCTACGGTTTTCCTAGTGACTTTCTGTCACTGAAGTCAGGCTACGCTTTTCACAGTGACTTTCTGTCACTGAAGTCAGGCTACAGTTAATTATGAAATATTAATGAAGCATACTTAATACATAGTCATTATAATTAGATGGACTGGAGGAAGCTCCCCAGAGAAACGACATAGTTGACCGCACAAATGAGACGGCATCCAAGTGCCCTCAGGAAGCAGGTGGCCGGAGCAGCTGATGACCATTGACCAATAGCTCAGCAAATACCTGGCAGCCTTACTTGACCAGTGGTCATTATGTCATGATTGAAATTACTAATGATGTGACAATGATGTGCCAATGGACATGAAGCTGTCAAGTTAAGCCCCACCTGAGCTCACCTGTACCTATATTATATCTAATTAATGTAAAATCAGCCTACCTTTCCTCTATGTAACAAAGAATTCCCACCAGGTGCAGCTGCCTTTCACCACCACTCTAATTAATACCATGTTCTACCATATTCATTTGTCAAAATATTGCTATTCAGGGGAAAGGTTCTACATCCTAAATCTTCAGGTTAATTAGGAAACAGCTGTATCGTTTCACAACAAAGTATTATTTATTGTAATCAGCTAACACAGAATTACTTTTTACAAATACAAGATATTGGCTCAACTTTTTGCCAAAACATTTTTTTATGTATCAAAGTGTCAGCAGAAAAAAAACCAAATACGATCACCCCCCCTTGTGGGTTTTTAGTTGTCAGTGTCAGAATATAAGGAATTTTTCCATTCGATACAAATTCTAAATCCTCTTCATCAATCAGTCTTAAAACTGCTCAGACTTTCTTAGTTATCAAATCATTTTTCATTAACACATGCAACTCTTTGAAACAACTCTTTCATTTAGCCACTGTTATATCAATTATACTAAGAAAATATCTGAATTCTGTTCAATTAAAATTGATGGTACTGCTATTTACCTGCCAAAAAAACCAGATCATCAGACCTTTTAAATCCAACTTTAGAAAGGTGTTAATTAGACACTATACAATATGGGAAACCATGAAATAGTTTTCTCACTAAGCAGTGTAAAGACGACTTTTACCTGTAATCAGATGTTGATTGCAGTAAGGGAAACTTTCAACATACCTGGCTATAATGAGGAGGATATGAAGAATCAATATCCAAGCTGTCCATCGTATCAAACCTTCATCTGCCTGTTTTATGTAGGAGTAGTGAGGGGGTTATACAGCAGCATGGCCAACGTCCGTAGTACTACGGGTATGTTACACCTGTACATATCGTCCATTGTTACCTCGACAGCACACCTGGCTTTCTGCTACCTGTCTATAGGTACAGTGGGTGTTAGCTAGAGAAGCAAATGCCATGTAACCTCTGCTCGCTCTCTCCATAGCCATTTGTTGATATTGTTACCAGGCAACAGCCAATCAGATCGTGCCAACAGGAGCTGTGATCCAGCTGCTGACGATGCTATATTCTGATCATAGGTATTGCGATAACAGGTGATTGGGCCGAGCCACATGACATGTGGTTCTATCAGCTAAATCCTAATAACTCAACACCCAACAATTTGGGTGCTAAGGACTTTTCTAATTAATCCATTTATTGACACTATATGATCCCAAGCTCACCTTGATGCCAGACCAAGTCCTTAATTAATCACAAACTAATTAGATGCACATGTGCTGGTGTAAAATCAAGCAAGACCCAAATCACTTTTATTTGGTTTATTATAAATTTGACAAGACCGTCGTACATACCGAATAATGCACTAATGCTACTTACGGTACTGATTTCTTGTTCAATTAAATATTGCTATGGAAGAAACTAAAGCATCTGTTCACTGAATTTCTATATAAAAACCTACTGGTATCTTGTGAGCTCTTGCTCATGTACATATTTTTTTTATTTGCTGACTTTAAACGGTTCTCTGTGACCGTCTAAATCTAAAATTAAACTTAACAATTTTAATTAGATTTCCTTATAGAAATTATTTTGACTTTTTGTGCTCTATATATGTTAATATTTTATTCACAGTTTTTCTCAATCACTGAGCAAATACAGTCAGTGAAATTTCTCTAACTTTTTCTTTGTGTGCTACACACAGGGACCACAGGCCTTTCACCAGCTTTTGACATCTGCTGGAGGAGACAAAGTGCCGTGAAAGAGAAAATCACACATTCGACAGCGACATATGTTATTGTACAGAACAATAAATATTTGTGCTGCTGTATTTACACAAAACTTGTAAACACGCCTCTGTAAAACCAAAAGAAATTTGGGCACAAAATACGAGATTCAGGTAATTCTCTCTTTTGTCATGGAATAGATTGTAACAATTCACTCGGACTCTGAAATTGGCTCACTTTTATCCATTCAAACAAAGAACAGAAAAAAATTCCTTATTTGAATTTAAAAAATAAAAAAAAAAATTGTTTGTGTGTTTTTGTTTCTTGGGTTTTTTGTTGGGTTTTTTCAAGTAATTTTTTATCAATTTTGGGATAGCTCCCTTCCTAATAATTTCTGTAGTTCATTTTGAATATGTATAAAATTTTGAAAACGAGCTTGCTAATTCTTCAATCATCACCCTTCCTTGCACTATAAAATTGGAAAAGGTTACTTTATTTAGATAATTAGTTTCTATAGAACATTTATGGACATGCTAATTTTATAGATGGGAGAAAGCAGGACAGAAAGAAAATACTGACTTGTTGCAATATGTTGGGACATCTGACTGCATTAATCTTCCTGTCTCCAAATCTCACCTAATCTCTCCTCCTACCTCCCAGTCCCACCCAATCTCTCCTCCTACCTCCCAGCCTCACCTAATCTCCCCCCTGCCTCCCAGTCTCACCTAATCTCTCCCCCTACCTCCCAGTCTCACCCAATCTCTTTTCCTACTTCCAAGTCTCACCTTATCTCTCCCCCTGCTTCCCAACCTCACCTAATCTCTTCTCCTACCCCCCAGCCTCACCTAATCTCTCCTCCTACCTCCCAGTCTCACCTAATCTCTCCTCCTACCTCCCAGTCTCACCTAATCTCTCCTCCTACCTCCCAGTCTCACCTCATCTTTTCCTACCTCCCAGCCTCACCTTATCTCCCCCCTGCCTCCCAGCCTCACCAAATCTCTCCTCCTACCTCCCAGCCTCACCTAATCTCCCCCCCTGCCTGCCAGTCTCACCTAATCTCTCCCCCTACCTCCCAGCCTCACCTAATCTCTCCTCCTACTTCCCAGTCTCACCTTATCTCCCCCCCCCTGCCTCCCAGCCTCACCTAATCTCTCCTCCTACCTCCCAGCCTCACCTAATCTCCCCCCCTGCCTCCCAGTCTCACCTAATCTCTCCCCCTACCTCCCAGCCTCACCTCATCTCTCCCCCTACCTCCCAGCCTCACCTAATCTCTCCTCCTACCTCCCAGCCTCACCTAATCTCTCCCCCTACCTCCCAGCCTCACCTAATCTCTCCTCCTACCTCCCAGTCTCACCTACTCTTTTTTCCTACTTCTCAGTCTCACCTTATCTCCTACCTCCCAGCCTCACCTTATCTCCCCCCCTGCCTCCCAGCCTCACCAAATCTCTCCTCCTACCTCCCAGCCTCACCTAATCTCTCCCCCTGCCACTCAGTCTCGTTTAATCTATCATAAACACTATTGATACATCCTCTTTCCACATAAAGTTCATTACTGTTACCCTTACTAAATCCTAACCCCCCTTCATTAACTTCCTTGTATTCCTACCTCCCTCCCTTCTATGTGTTCTTGTGCCTTGACCGGTTGGGGAAGCATTAGACCAGCAGCACACCTTAGATGTCATTGATTACAGGTAATGACAGGTGTCCCCTCACTAATTACAGGTAGGTATTAACACACTCTTACCTATTCTACAGCAGTGTGTCTACCTCACTGAACTGTTCATCATTGCATGACAATACAGATCTATAACATCATTCTACGAGGTTATTGGCACTGATAGGTTTTACTTTCATTATCAGCTTACTATATCTACTGTACTTACGGGTGGTTCGTTAGAATCCTAATGCTAATATCAAAGTTCATAAACAGAAAATTTATTATAAATAGCAACACCTAATTTTCATTAACCTATACATACATAGTCAATTTCTTTATTAGTTTAAGCTTTACAACTTATTACTGGTATCTAAGAACACAAATCAGTTATCATATTATGTAATAGTGTAACATGTAAACGCTCATACACTAATACTACATTGCACATTCACACACACATACACACACCCATTTTAACACGGATGGACGGACGTACGCACACACACACGCACCCTCACACACACACACACACACACACACACATGCACCCTTACACGCCTTCATATACATATACAGTCACACACACTCTCTCACTAATCCATATACAACATCATGGCATACTCTCTCTAGTTTCTAATTCTTAATAAATAATTATCAATGTACATGTCTGAATGAATTGTCTACTACGAAAATCATTTAATTGGTAGGAGAGTGAAAAGGACTGTTCACTTAAACAATTATAACAGCAATGGCAAATTAAAGTTACAAACTATAAGATAGTATTTAATCTAACTATCCATATTGTAATATCTCATAAAACATTTTCCCGGCGCTTAAATGCTAAGTGTAAATATTTGCCAAGATTATGAAGTTCTTTGACATTATTCACGGATAATAATTGAACAACAGGCCTCAAAGTAGCACTTGGGAATGACTAGCCAATTGGCGAGTGACCTCTAAATTTTACTCGCCAAATGTTGTTAAGAGAAATTTATAAGATTCATATATTGATTTGATGTGTTAAGAGCTTTATTGAGACACCTTACACTATTGAGCAAGCAGATACACATGTACAAGTATTAAAAACATGAAAAACATAATTTTGTGTTGGTCAAAACTCTTTTTATTCAACAACTGCAATGTCCCACTAAACAGCCTCTGTACTTCAGCTTCCTTTTTGTTTTAAACCATTTTTCAATCTGTTTAAATTTTATATACGGTGATATAAGTAATTTATATATAAATGTATAGTAATTATCAATATATCTCAAATTTATTCAGTTACTAATTCATATCGCGCCGATTAGGGTTATTATATTTTATTTAAAATTGAATAAATTGGGCCTAATATCTCAGGCAGTAATGTACAAGCTTCCAAGAGTCCGTTTTTCGTTGCATATGTCTACCAGCGGCTTGGAATTTAGTTGTGGCTTGGCGATTCTATACATGTATGCATTGACGAACTTTATGTGCATATCTTGCAATGTTTTTGCAACACATTGTTTGCGTTGTTTGAAAGTTGTGTCCGACTGTACTTTCGTTTGAACTTGAAGCGATAACAATATCATGAATGTCTTACTGTCTTTCTGTGTCACACAAGCGTCTGTCTCTTTCGTAACAATCAGTAGTTGGACACAAAGTCTGTTTTGCCGGCCATTGATCAATTAATAACCTGTTTACACATCTTTCAGAACATCGTACCTTCGTCATGTCTTGGCCACAACATTCGTTCAGCCATGTCGAAGCGTTTGCTTCCTGTTGATGTATTGGCTTCAGTCCCTTTTTTCACATGAATCCAGAGTCAAAACTGCCATTGTTCTCTGTTTGTTTTGACTTTTTAAAGCCAAAACAAGTCAGGGGGATTTGCCCCGGCCTTTTTGCCGCCATATTGCTACTGATACATGAGGTAGGGTCATCAAGACGCTTTACAGCAGGCAGTGATTATGCTTTTAAGCGCTTTTCTTACACAGATTAGATATGTGTAACTATTAAAAGAACCGAACACATAAAATAAATCCGGAAATATTAAGGAATTTTTTACTCGCCGTTTGGCGATACATTGTTAATTTTAACTCGCCTTTGGGAATATTTACTCGCATATGCGAGTAAATTTCTCTCAACTTTGAGGCCTGAACTATCTATAAGTTATAAACTAACTAGATTTACGCAAGTAGTATGGTTTAATATATTTTTTCCGAATATGGACATCTTAATATAAAATGAAACTTGTCTTCCACTTCGTTTTTGTTACAAAAAGTACATTTTCTATTTTCTCTTGGAGTGTTGATATATCTTCCGCTTTTTTAGATTATGTGATGACATTCTTATTCTAGAAATACACTTGTAATATCGTTGTTCAATAGGTTTCTTAAGATAATACTGTAGATCAAAATTATCTACTAAATGCTGATATAAAAAGCCCCTAGAGGAAGTCTATCTAGTCTCTCCCTGCCTTATAGTCTATTACTGTGTTTAGGATACACTTCATCAAAATCAATAGGCCATCAAAAATTTTTGTATATAATAAGGCGATTTTCAAATATTGTTTAGTAGTGATTTATGAAATGCTCAGAGTGGTGATTTGTGAGTTGGTTCTGTTAACATCCAATGAAAAAAGCCATCAACAGTCAAAAATCATATATTTTTTTTTTAATGTTGAAAGTGGTGATTTTGTTAAGCATGTGGTATTATACCATATCCACTGAACAAAGTCATCAACAGCTAAAAATTATATATATGTTGATTTTTAATGATGAAAGTGATGATTTGTGATGTGGTATTATGCATATTCAATAAACAAATTCATCAACAGTTAAAAATGATATATTTATTTATATATTTTTTAATGATGAAATGATGATTTGTCATGTGGCATTATGCATATTCAATGAACAAATTCATCAACAGTTAAACATGATATATATGTGTGGTTCTGTTACTCCCTGTACAGACCCATTGGATCTCACTAGTGATCATTTAGTACTATGATGAACCAATCAAGATGGATCTCTGATATTCTCCATCCACTCTCCCTGATCTCTGAACACTGATGAAATTAATGGATGGATATGAGTCTTTAATCATTCTCTCTGGTCACAATTATCTACACAGAGGAAGCTCAGAGAACAACAGCTTAAAATGACAATGCACCACAGTTCCTGAAGTCAGTTGCAGCAATCAGCATTGGTACAATGGAATTCACTACTCCAGTTTCCTATTCACAGAATATTTTTCATTAAGCCTTTCCTCATTGTGGACAAACACATCTATTAGATCTGCTAATCACCAACAGATCAAAGATGTACCGAGAAAATTGAATATTTGCAATCTGAAGATATCTTAATTTCATATGTTACACTACTCCTATTGGTTAAAGTTTCAGGTTATTTTTGCATTGACTGAAAGAAATGTATGTCAAGCATTATGACATCATACACGAAGAACACACTTTGCATCTATGATGACTTCATAAATCCAAGTGAAAAAATGAAACAAGAGGCCCAGAGGGCCTGTATCGCTCACCTGGTTTGTAATGCCAAATAATTTTCTGAATACAGGTTCATTGTTTCTTTTCTAAAGGAATTTTAATATTAACCTCTAAATCCCCTATTGGGCCCCACCCCTCCTGCCCCCTGGGGGTCAGAGCCAAAATTTATACAAGTTCTGTTCCCCTTCCACAAAGGATGTTTGTGGCCAAATTTGGTTACAATCCATGCAGAACTCTATGAGAAGTAGCGATTTAAAGGATTTACCTCTATTTCCCCTATTGGGCCCCGCCCCTCCTGCCCCCAGGGGATCAGAGCCAAAATTTATACAAGTTCTGTTCCTCTTTCCCCAAGGATGTTTGTGGCCAAATTTGGTTACAATCCATGCAGAACTCTAGGACAAGTAGCGATTGATAGAATTTACCTCTATTTCCCCTATTGGGCCCCGCCCCTCCTGCCCCCTGAGTGTCAGAGCCAAAATTTATACAAGTTCTGTTCTCCTACCCCCAAGGATGTTTGTGGCCAAATTTAGTTACAATCCATACAAAACTCTAGGACAATTAAGTAGCAATTTATAGAATTTACCTATAATTCCCCTATTGGGCCCCGCCCCTCCTGCCCTGGGGACCAGAGCCAAAATTTATACAAACTCAGTTCTTATTCTCCCAAGGATATTTCTGGCCAAATTTGGTTACATTCCATGCAGAACTCTATGACTAGTAGCGAATTAAAGGATTTACCTCTATTTCCCCTATTGGGCCCCACCCCTCCAGCCCCCGGGGGGCCAGAGCCAAAATTTATACAAGTTCTGTTCCCCTTCCCCCAAGGATGTTTCTGGCCAAATTTGGTTACAATCCATGCAGAACTCTACGACTAGTAGCAATTTATAGGATTTTTCTCTATTTCCCCTATTGGGCCCCGCCCCTCCTGCCCCCGGGGGGGGTCAGAGCCAAAATTTATACAAGTTCTGTTCCCCTTCCCCCAAGGATGTTTGTGGCAAAATTTAGTTACAATCCATGTAGAACTCTATGACTAGTAGCGATTTAAAGGATTTACCTCTATTTCCCCTATTGGGCCCCGCCCCTCCTGCCCCCGGGGGGTCAGAGCCAAAATTTATACAAGTTCTGTTCCCCTTCCCCCAAGGATGTTTGTGGCCAAATTTTGTTACATTCCATTCAGAACTCTATGACAAGTAGCGATTTAAAGGATTTACCTCTATTTCCCCTATTGGGCCCCGCCCCTCCTGCCCCCGGGGGGTCAGAGCCAAAATTTATACAAGTTCTGTTCCCCTTCCCCCAAGGATGTGTGTGGCCAAATTTGGTTACAATCCATGTAGAACTCTATGACAAGTAGCGATTTAAAGGATTTACCTCTATTTCCCCTATTGGGCCCCGCCCCTCCTGCCCCCGGGGGGTCAGAGCCAAAATTTATACAAGTTCTGTTCCCCTTCCCCCAAGGATGTTTGTGGCAAAATTTAGTTACAATCCATGTAGAACTCTATGACTAGTAGCGATTTAAAGGATTTACCTCTATTTCCCCTATTGGGCCCCGCCCCTCCTGCCCCCGGGGGGTCAGAGCAAAAATTTATACAAGTTCTGTTCCCCTTCCCCCAAGGATGTTTGTGGCCAAATTTGGTTACAATCCATGTAGAACTCTATGACAAGTAGCGATTTAAAGGATTTACCTCTATTTCCCCTATTGGGCCCCGCCCCTCCTGCCCCCGGGGGGTCAGAGCCAAAATTTATACAAGTTCTGTTCCCCTTCCCCCAAGGATGTTTGTGGCCAAATTTGGTTACAATCCATGTAGAACTCTATGACAAGTAGCGATTTAAAGGATTTACCTCTATTTCCCCTATTGGGCCCCGCCCCTCCTGCCCCCAGGGGGTCAGAGCCAAAATTTATACAAGTTCTGTTCCCCTTCCCCCAAGGATGTTTGTGGCCAAATTTTGTTACATTCCATTCAGAACTCTATGACAAGTAGCGATTTAAAGGATTTACCTATATTTCCCCTATTGGGCCCCGCCCCTCCTGCCCCCGGGGTGTCAGAGCCAAAATTTATACAAGTTCTGTTCCCCTTCCCCCAAGGATGTTTGTGGCCAAATTTGGTTACAATCCATGTAGAACTCTATGACTAGTAGCGATTTAAAGGATTTACCTATATTTCCCCTATTGGGCCCCGCCCCTCCTGCCCCCAGGGGGTCAGAGCCAAAATTTATACAAGTTCTGTTCCCCTTCCCCCAAGGATGTTTGTGGCCAAATTTTGTTACATTCCATTCAGAACTCTATGACAAGTAGCGATTTAAAGGATTTACCTATATTTCCCCTATTGGGCCCCGCCCCTCCTGCCCCCGGGGTGTCAGAGCCAAAATTTATACAAGTTCTGTTCCCCTTCCCCCAAGGATGTTTGTGGCCAAATTTGGTTACAATCCATGTAGAACTCTATGACAAGTAGCGATTTAAAGGATTTACCTATATTTCCCCTATTGGGCCCCGCCCCTCCTGCCCCCGGGGTGTCAGAGCCAAAATTTATACAAGTTCTGTTCCCCCTCCCCCAAGGATGTTTGTGGCCAAATTTGGTTACAATCCATGCAGAACTCTATGACTAGTAGCGATTTAAAGGAAATGTTGACGGACAGACGGACGGACGGACGGACGACGGACGGACGGACGACGGACGACGGACGACGGACGCCGCGCCATGACATAAGCTCACCGGCCCTTCGGGCCAGGTGAGCTAAAAATGGTTAAATAAACACAATTCATTTAAATACTCCATCTCCCAGTTATAACATTATCCCTCCCCATCCCCCTCCCCAAACCATTACAACTTTATCCCTTCTGATCCCCTCCCCCAAACCACTATAACTTTATTCCTCTACATCCCCCTCCCTAAACCACTATAAATTTATCCCTCCAAATTCCCCTCCCCAAACCATTACAACTTTATCCCTTCTGATCCCCTCCCCCAAACCACTATAACTTCATTCCTCTACATCCCCCTCCCTAAACCACTATAAATTTATCCCTCCCCATCCCCCTCCCCAAACCATTACAACTTTATCCCTTCTGATCCCCTCCCCCAAACCACTATAACTTTATTCCTCTACATCCCCCTCCCTAAACCACTATAAATTTATCCCTCCCCATCCCCCTCCCCAAACCATTACAACTTTGTCCCTTCTGATCCCCTCCCCCAAACCACTATAACTTCATTCCTCTACATCCCCCTCCCTAAACCACTATAAATCTATCCCTCCCCATTCCCCTCCCCAAACCATTATAACTTTATCCCTTCTGATCCCCTCCCAAATCCAATCTTGTTGGTTCCTGAACCATGCGGTAAAGCAACAAATACCGTGTCTGCATCATTAGGATTTCAATAAACATAACTTTGTCTTCAAATGAAATCGAAAATTGTTCCAAACAAACAAAGAAGGCTGATATTACAAATCTAACAAGCTTGCTCATAAGCATACTGGGTTGCAAACTACTATCAAAGTGGACAAATCATGCAATGAAGCATATTTTATACACATAATGCCTTGGCCATAATCAGCATGGTTAGGGAATGTGACACCAGTATTCAGTGAGGTTAGGAGATCCGGAAATACAACATCTATTTTCCTGTATCACTTCAAATTCAACCCAGCGATCCAGCCATGAAAAGTGAATGATTGTCATAAAATTACCCGGGCAAGAAACTAATTCTTAAGGGAAAGCATAGAGCACAACAATAAAACTTAATATCAAATATTACATCTAAGACAGGGACAAGGAAAGATGGGGATATAAAAATTTATGTCAAATGTATGATACATCTAAGACAGGGACAAGGAGAGATGGGGATATAAAAATTTATGTCAAATGTATGATACATCTATATAACACAGGGACAAGGAAAGATGGAGATATAAAAATTAATGTCAAATGTATGATACATCTAACACAGGGACAAGGAGAGATGGGGATATAAAAATTAATGTCAAATGTATGATACATCTAACACAGGGACAAGGAGAGATGGGGATATAAAAATTAATGTCAAATGTATAATACATCTAAGACAGGGACAAGGAGAGATAGGGATATAAAAATTAATGTTAAATGTATGAAACATCTGAGATTATGACTATACATGTATCATAGTGGCTTAACATAAAGATAAATCAGTCACATTATAAACTAGATATTAGATGTTTGTCACAAAAAAACATGGTTTTCTTCCAAACCAATCAAGAGCATTCCTTAAACAAGAGTCAGTAGTTGTGCCCTGCAGAAATTCTAGAAACATTTGCAAATATAATAAAAACATATCAGTAAATACAATGAATTTTTTAAAGATGCTCCACCGCTGACAAATGGTATTTTTTCACTATCAAAATCAGAAGCAGACGATTAAGTAGTTTTCTTCAGTTACAAAAGTTACTTACTTTACACCATTACCACCACTGAAAAGTTTGAGCATCTATACTTCAAGTAAAAAATATGAAAAATATTAATTGCATCCCATAAAAAATCCGTGGCACTATATCCTATATGGAATGAAGTACTGGTTGCGCATGCACCAAAGGCGAAATAAATTATTTTATATATTTTTTTGTGTTAATTAGGCATATATATACACGATTAGACACCAATATATGTTCAAATGATGAATATCATTTTTGCTCTGTCAGCGGTGGAGCATCTTTTAAGTTTTAAAACAGATGTGGATCCAGAGAGTTGATTAAAGCGACGAGTGACTCGTACTAATAAAAGTAATAATCGTAAGTTGGCTATTGGTAATGTTGACCCACCAAAACCTATAGGATAAATTCATATCAAGTCTGTCCGGGTAAGGATTAACCCAAATACTCAATTTCCTGTGCAATATAATAAAATTACCTTTACCACATGCCATATTTTTGTATCATGGATTCTAAGTTTGGCATCCAACTGACACAAACATCTTTACCAGAACGAATTATCCTGTTGGGATATCGATGGCGTGTAACATTATTTTATTAAGCTATGAAATCTTTACTGTTAGAATGCTGTTCTCTTAGATAATATAACAAAATCAAAAACATGAATGCATTATAGAGATTTTCATTTTTTTTCATGGAAAAGGACTCTTTTAACATTCCAATTAGATTGTCATGACTGTATCGCTAACACCTGAGATACGTGACATATGTACAGGATAATAATTACACACATTACATATCTTACCTTCATCATCCATGTCTGTTATGGGTATCTGTACAGACTTGTTACGGTGGCTGTTCACAGAACTGTCGGTGGTGTAATCAATTCACAGTGGGTATGTTATAGGTAGATCTGGTAGGTAGAGAACAGAAAGACCATTGTCACAGGATATAATAAAAACTCATACACATGATGTTAGCTACATCAAAACAACACATTCGTATTAGTTTTATTTTTACAACAATCTGGTGGACAATTTAATCTACTAATTTTAGTGGTGGAGCAAGGACCAATCCTATAAATAATTATATGATATAAACCCCTACCTTCATAGGAAATATAAACAAAACGTAAGGACAGTTTGTTACACTATATCCCAATATTTCATGGAGATGACATAAGAAATACAAGGCCAGAATCTGATAGTGACTGTATGCCCGACATCAGATTCAAAATTGTACCCAAATAAGGGAAGAAAAGTCAGTGGTAGACTATACATACAATAAGAATTTTGTGATTTCTGGTTGATATGCAGGTAAATATGCAAAAGTGTTTGATAATCAAGATAAAGGCTGGAAAGTTGGGGCAACTTCATAATAAATTTTGATTTCTTGTTGCCAAAGTACAAAGAAAAAAATATCAACATTTTTTTCTGACTTATAGATGGTGAAACATAATTAACAAGGTATTCATTTTGTATGAAAGTAACATTATTGTACAATTGACATCATTAATCACAATTTTTTTAACACTAATGACTAGCTTTTATTCATTTTTTTTATCAAAAGTTTTCTTTTTTTTTAATAGGCCAAACTTCAACCCAATTTCCATTAACTCAAATATAGAACAAACATTTTGAAATAAAGATTGTACGAAGCCATTGTTGTTTTACTGATTATGTTTTTGACCCACATAATTTTATTGCTGGTAAATATGTTGATATAAAGGAGCTATAGACTAGGATCTAAGATTGGATCAATATCACCGAGTTACCTCTGTTTTAATCAATAAGTTCCACTTAAAACAGGAAAATAAAGGACACCTCCACATAATGGTGGCCCACCTGTGTCCCGTTCCTCCAGTTATACACAAAGCCACGGAGTCTGTGCAAGTCATTTCTCATCAAAATTACAAAAATCATTTACAGGGACAAAAGTGAAGCGCTGACAAATAATTAATAAACTTTTAACTTTCAGGAATAATGACATATAAGTTTGATATTTTTGAATTTTGTTTTTGTTAATCATCAATTTCCTTTTTGTTTGTGTTGCTATTGAGGAGCAATGGATGTGACCTTGATCATTAGATGTGTCAGAGATACAGTACAAAGCAGAAAACATGTCTCCATTCCATGATAAATGGACCCAAGAAGTAGCTTTATTGTACATGTATTGAAACCTGTATAATTTATCAACAACAACAAGGACACACGCCTCATCTGCTACAACTCTACATTTGGTACTAAATCATACTACTGCCACAATGTTACCTTATTTTACATAACAATTTGCAATACAAATTCAATTACAACAATTTTTGTATTTTTTTTAACCTTAAATCTTTATATATTTGTCTGATCCGTGTCATATTGTTATCTTCTATTTTTTTTCTTTTCTTTATACAATAATATCTTTTTTTTCTTCATTTTTTTCTCCCTCTCTCTTTATCACTTTAAAAAAAATTTGTTTTGGAAAACAATTATTTTTCTTTTACCAAATTTCTAAGAAACAACAAACAAAATTTTACCTTCTGTAAATATGGATATATTAGAGAGTATTTAAGTTCACGATTAGCTAGGATGAACAATTCGTGATAAGACACCGACTAACTTTTTGAAGAACAGTTTCATACATATACAAAATGACGTTTGATACTAATCATTGATAGAAACATGGTAATAGATAGAATCAATGAGACTGTCAGTCAGAACAGCAATAGGTCAAATATTATAAATAGAATCAGGGAACAAACTGGCTTGTATGATGCTCGCAGACAAACAGACAAACAAAATAGAATCAGGGAACAAACTGGCTTGTATGATGCTCGCAGACAAACAGACAAACAAAATAGAATCAGGAAACAAACTGGCTTATATGATGCTCGCAGACAATTGGACAAACAAAATAGAATCAGGAAACAAACTGGCTTGTATGATGGTCGCAGAAAACAAAATAGAATCAGGAAACAAACTGGCTTGTATGATGCTTGCAGACAAACAAAATAGAATCAGGAAACAAACTGGCTTGTATGATGCTCGCAGAAAACAAAATAGAATCAGGAAACAAACAGGCTTGTATGATGCTCGCAGAAAAACGGATAAACAAAATAGAATCAGGAAAATGGCAGCCATGTTTTGTGAAATTGTCAACATGATTTCTACGGCCTGTTATCTGCATTTTAATGGGCAATATTGATAACCTATAACCAAACACAAGGTTTTGTGGACGGTATTGGCAACATCTCTGTGACACTCCTATCAGCCCGGGAACGGCAAGGTCTAACGAGAGAAAAGAGGGGCGGAAAACTCAATGTTAGATACCCACAATTAGCCTCACAAACCAATTGGACTTTCTCTGCCTTTGTTCTGGTGTAAATAAAACCCTTATGTTGTATCACACGGCAGTGTGGACCTGGGAACAATGGTTTTTGTCACAATGGTAGACAAGCTCTGTTCAACAGCTAGGGTAAACATTACACAACCAATAGATCCATACCGCTGTTGTATCAAACTAAGTAACAGTGGCCGCGACACACAAGTTTTTGTATGGTCAGGGCAACGCCCACTCCATTGTCCAAGTCCTCCTGCCCTCAGCAATAGGAAACAAGTAAAACAATCCAATGGTCGCCGCGGTCATACAGACAGCCAGCGTTGTACGGAAGCTCCACTCGAGCTTGTAAAACTTGCCTATTATGGTAATGTTTACAGACAGGAAAAAATTCCCATTTCGACCATCTAAAATTGTTTGGTTTCAATAGAACACTAAAAGCTTGTTTATGGACCTATCTATTAAAGGTCAAATCTATCGCCACTAATTTTAGACAACTCTGGATCCATTTACAGAAGACCTACCAATACCGATCTATGTTCCTAACTCTCTCTAATTTCTTTTTGTCTCATTTCATATAAAAGTGTATCAGTTTGTTTAGAATGCCAACAAATTCAATCAAATCTCTTAGATTATTGTTTTCATTCCAGCAACATTTTCATCTCTCTATAAGAGATTCTAACAGAAATATTTAAAAGCATGTCAATGTTTCCACTCTTAGTCCTCTCCCTCTTCTCATTCCGAAATTTATCTTATAAGTTTCTTATTTTGTGCATCATGGATAGCAAACAATCAAATCTGAAATGAGTTTCATAAAGTTTCATGTATCGAATGAACACAAAATGACAAAGGGCTGATGCAGAAGAATATGAAAGAGCTTAATTTATTCTAAAATAAATACGGTTTTGGTCATCTTCATTTCCAAATGTCACATCATGGCTACCTAGAGGACCTATGACTTTAATGAATTGGCATGGAAAATATACTACATGAAAATAATGAGAGAATCATGTGATGAACTTTGACCTGTAATGTGGTAAGACTTCCTGGTCCAATGTACCTATATGTCATAAAAGGGATCAACATAAGCTTACTCGGCTGGGAACTGTGGCATCAGGTATCCTCATTGGTACACTCTAGTCCATGTTTTATATAATCATGTACTTCATTAGATGGGGACAAAAAAACAAATGACCAGAAAATGCCTGATCACCTTATACACAGGACACAATTAATACTAATTCACTGTTAAATTTTTCTGTATGTTTTTATAAATCAATTTGAAATGTTTGCAAATGACAGATTACTGCGAGGTCATGCAGTGATACCAAAAAGGAAAGACAGTCATTTAACCAAATCATATAGCTGCTGGTAAATGTCACTTTTGACCCAGGCTGTCTTAAAATGGTTAAGCCAAAACAGGTAACATTTATTTTGGCTAAACAATCTAAAATGAACAATTGGCTAAATGGCTAATTGCTTGCTGCATAAATACAAGTTATAACATGTATTTAAAGCGGTGTTCCTTTGATAAATATACACATATGGGTGATACAACTATTGATAGTGTAACAGGTCTCATCATGTTTACAAGTTTTTTAGATAGACCAGTACACTGCCATACACATGCTACCCTGTGGCGCCACCACCACAGGACACAGAGTTGTGATGCCACACCCTCACCAAGGTTTCCTTTCCCTCACGTTGACATTACAACAGCACATGGCAAACACTTACATGACCTAGCTACTAATTATATTTTGTCTAAATCAAACGAGTTAGCACCTGTATTGAACTTACCTTATCTCGTTCAGGTGTGAAAGTATTGATCAGTCGGTATATCTGTCACAACTGTTTTACAGGGCGGCCGGAAGCTGAAACAGAAAACGAATATGTTCCTATATTCAGAATATTATAAAATATTCATTTAGTTATTGCATAAATGATAACTCAATATAAAGAGCATACATTATGAATGTTCATTATTGTAATTTTATATATAGATCACTATGATGGATCATGCCAGTGCGGTATCCATAAAACCTATATATGATTACAGTTAATTCTATGGTACACATTTTTACATACAATGGTAAGTATAAATCAACAGGTCAAAGAAGATACATATACAGATACAAAAGCAAGATTCAAATTCAAAAAATTTTATTTCCATTTTCAACTGTAAACAATACATGTTTTAAGCAATCCAGGTTAAGATTTAACAAGTTAGGAAATAGATATTAAACATGATTTTTTTTTTTTTTTTTTTACTTTTAAACTTGTTAGCCCCTGAAATTAATACTTTGTATGTATGTTTCTGTGTTAAATCAAGATAAGCGTATGTGTCTTCCCATATATATGGTTAAATGATTTTATATATACGATAAAGGCTTCTCTGCTTTTCTGAACTCTTTCATCAACTTATAAAATATGTTCACTAAAAGATTCAGGTTTTTGAAATGTCTCTACAATTTCCTACAGAAGTACTGAACGTAGCGAATAGAATACCAGCATATCCCGATAATCAATTTCAGGCTTCATTTCTTTCCTTTCAATATGCACTATCATATCCAGTGACCAAAGATCAATTATCATTTAAATATAGAAGAGTTTTTTTCTGATCAAGGAACATGATCCCTTTATTGTTTTTTGCATAAGAAAGGATTTTTTCTATGCTGCAGTATGTTTTTATCGATAGGAAAACCCATGTCCCTGAAGACAACCAGTCTTTACAATGCTGTGATGATGCGTACGCGAGTATATTCAAAGGACGGCGAGTTTCTGGATCAGAGAAAAGCTTGTTAGATCCTGACCAAGAACAAATCAATCGGCCATCTTGTTGAGATATTGATCCTTGCTTGCAAACAAATTTTAACAATGCATTCATCTGCCATAAAGACTGGCATTCTATACATGTTTTTTTCATATTGACAATGCCTGCATGGTTCTTAAGACCAATGGCCATTCTGATATTAACATCTCAATGACATACAAAGGAACACATGTAGGGTTTACCTTATTTCTGTAAATCTAAGGTAGATCAGTTTTCCTTTTTTACTATTTTTTCTTCTATAATGAGCTCAGCACATCCCTTCAATTCTAGTTAGATCTACAGCAAGACATCATGGGAGACTAGCTCACAATGCCCACAAATCAGAAATGGGAGACTAGCTCACAATGCCCACAAATCAGAACACAACTTTACTCAATGCAACTTACTGTGAAAGCTTGTTTAACACATTTATCCCTGAAATAATTAATGGACTGTTCAAGCCTTTGAACAAGAAGACTCCAAATGAGTTTACAGGGTAGAATGAGTTAAGAACCTTTTAAGCTTTTGAGAGTATGTTTTATAAAACATATTTTGAGAGTATGTTTTATATAACTTAGAATATTTAGAGAGCATATTTCTTGCTCTTACTTAAAAATCAAACCATTCCATATTACTTTATTGTCTTGAAAAATATCCTACTTCTTCTCATCAAACTTGGTTTCATTTCATTTCTCACTCTTACTTAATTAAAAGCCATTTCATATGACTACATTGACTTAAACCACCTTTTCTTCGCTCTACCGACTTCCTTCGTACAAGACTGTCACAACGACTTGCCTGGTAAATGTATATACATTTGTATTGAGAGTTCTTTGTGGCCGGGCTTCAGCGCCTTCATTGAACCCCAAACTCTCATGAATTATGCAAGGAACTTCACACAGGTATGGCACCAGCTGAACAGGGGCATACCCAACACAAAGCCTGCTTCCATTCCCATAGCTTTTGTACCAACATGGAATGTAAATTTACACAAATTGATCTGCAGTCATTTTATCGGAAATATTATCGACTATAGATTAGGCATTCATCATGAAGAGTAACACTAGTAGTGCTAGATTGATTCCTCTGATACATTGTTCTCCACACTCTGGTACAATCAGCATGGCCTCTACCGCCAGATCCCGTTGGCTGTTCATGTTCTGATCATGAGGAGTGGTGCTGCTTGTCCTCTCCACTCTTTACAATCTATATAAAGTTCTCCACCAGTTCTACCCACATCACTTATTAACAAACAGCAGCTCTCAGAGACCGGTTTTAGGTGTTGGTTTCCAGAATTAATATTTGATGATTTCAACATCATTTTTAACCATTTACTTATTTTTCCTTTTTTTTTTTAAATTGATGGTAGTTTGATGCCATATTTATTTATTTATCTATTTATTTTTCCTTTTTTAAATTGATGGTAGTTTGATGCCATGTTTATACACCCAAACCATCTTTTGAATTTACAAAGAATTTCCAAATAAGTATAACTTAGTTAATATTGATTTTACTCTAAAATAAAATTGCTTCTTTAAACTGTTAAAGGTCATTATTGATAGTATACATATATACATGTACAGGAGTCCCTTGTTATGCAATGGCCACAAGAGGATGATGGGATATATGTCATGTTTTGACCACCTTTGATGTCAGCCTTTGGAATTAATTTTTTATGTTACATGTAAATACATCCTGATGAGGTGTGATCGGGGCAGATGTCAAGCATTGATGATACATATCTAGCTGTATTTCACTCATACAATTACACCTGATGCTCACTTGACATCTAGATCCTGTACATTTCAGCACAGATTTTGACCTCACTACCACTATTATTTGACACACTATTAACCAACAAGATTTTAAATACTTAATTCTTCATTTTACGTCTCAGCTCCGAAAACATTGTTAAAGACCCATGATAAGCGCTGAGAGTTAAAAGAACTTATATTTTAGTTAAAAGAACTTATATTTTAGTTAAAAAAACTTATATTTTAGTTAAAAAGAACTTTACTTGAATACCACAAATGTGCAGAGTAAGCGCGGTAAGCGGGTAACATACGTATATGTGGTATTATACTGGTATACCACAAATGCAAAGAAAACAATAGCATCCAGTGCCCAAAATCATGAACATTCCTTAAATTTAAGGAATTCCTTAACTTAAAATTCTTCATAGGAATATATAACAGATTTAAAGGAAGGCTCCTTAACTTAAGATTTCCACCTTAACTTCTGAAATGCTTTCCTATGGAAAATTTTAAGTTAAGGAATGTTCATGAAACTCAGCCCAGAAAAATTTTCTTCCATGATTTCTGGAGACTAGCAAATGATATTTAAACATATACACAGGAAAAGATTATTATAATTATACTAATTCACAAAAATTAAATTTCACAATTAAATTAAAATGCTATATTACATGTAGCATTCTTTGTGGCGATTTATTCTTTGCGAATTCTCATCACTCATGGAACACACCAAATCTTATCATCGCACACAAAATGAAGTTGGTGAACACTACTATTTTTCCGCCTGCTGTCTGTAAATAGATCTGTCCAAGATTAATTAACAGTGAGCATCAGGCACTAATAGGCCTCCAATATTATATCATTACTGCTAGCTGTAATCTGTATCCCCCGATTGTTGTAGAGAGTCTATCGGATTACCCCTGCTGTAATTACACACTGGGATTACCAGGTAAGGTATTGTTCCTGCCTACTAACATCACTGCTAATCCTACTGCCATGCAACACCTTCCCCATTTTTACCAGCTTCTCTTCCTACCACACCTGCAACCACGATTTGTCTACAGTTT
Organism: Argopecten irradians; assembly: GCF_041381155.1. Taxonomy (NCBI): domain Eukaryota; kingdom Metazoa; phylum Mollusca; class Bivalvia; order Pectinida; family Pectinidae; genus Argopecten; species Argopecten irradians. Next base: position 2,450,485 of record NC_091143.1, on the reverse strand, counting down.
CCATAGTGACCAGGTGTTACAACACATCTAACTACCACATTTCAATCCCAGAAGTTGATGTGTACTTTTACTTTCATGACATAAAGCCAATGTGACTAATTGAATGAAGTTGTCCGAGTTCACAGAATTTTTAATTATTGTTTTGCTAGTTAAGTAGGTGAAATGAATTAGCCTGGCTCTTTTAAGTCTCAAATATCACATGGTTTGTGGGATAGGAAACCAATCACTATACAAAGTATGTACATCTGTTAATCAGGTTAGCTTGTCAGTCAGTCTTTTACATTTGAATTTGTGTTTCCCTATTTAAGTATATACCCTACTGGAGAATTCATCTAACTTAGAAATTATAGATGTAACAGATATCAGCTGCAGATAATATAAAACCTCTGGCTGTACTGTACCTTACTCTAGATTGAAACAAGTCATCAGGAAGATCATATCTAATGCAGTGATATTAAACCCTATGTAAACTACATAATTGTAAAGGTCAAGAAAAATATGGTATCTGTAGCCAAGTGGTTTTTATACACAGGTCAACATGTGTTGAAATTGACACACAGGAACCGTAAACCCCAGAGAGTGGTTTCACTAAGTAGGTGGTCATTATAAAGAGGTGGAGCATATCCTCAAGTCTCCTAAAGGCTGGATCTGAATCAGAATGGCTGGATCTGAATGTCTACAAAGGCTGGATCTGAATCAGAGTGAGGACCTGAATATCTACAAATGGCTGGATCTGAATTAGAGTATGGACCTGAATATCTACAAATGGCTGGATCTGAATCCAAGTATGGACCTGAATATCTACAAAAGTCTGGATCTGAATCAGAGTAAGGACCTGAATGTCTACAAATGGCTGGATCTGAATCAGAGTATGGACCTGAATGTCTACAAAAGTCTGGATCTGAATCAGAGTATGGACCTGAATGTCTACAAAAGTCTGGATCTGAATCAGAGTATGGACCTGAATGTCTACAAATGGCTGGATCTGAATCAGAGTATGGACCTGAATGTCTACAAATGGCTGGATCTGAATCAGAGTATGGACCTGAATGTCTACAAAAGTCTGGATCTGAATCAGAGTATGGACCTGAATATCTACAAGTCTACAAAAGGCTAGATCTGAATCACAGTATGGACCTGAATGTCTACAAATTGCTGGATCTGAATCCGAGTATGGACCTGAATGTCTACAAATGGTTGAATCTGAATCAGAGTAAGGACCTGAATGTCTACAAAAGTCTGGATCTTATTCCGAGTATGGACCTGCCTGAATATCTACAAATGGCTGGATCTGAATCCGAGTAAGGACCTGCCTGAATATCTACAAATGGTTGGATCCGAATCAGAGTATGGACCTGCCTGAATATCTACAAATGGCTGGATCTGAATCCGAGTAAGGACCTGCCTGAATATCTACAAATGGTTGGATCCGAATCAGAGTATGGACCTAAATGTCTACAAGTCTACAAAAGTCTGGATCTGAATCAGATTGTGGACCTGAATATCTCAATCTGATTAAAACATCCAACGTAGTGATAATAAGGATCTGTATTTTAATCAGATTGTGAATATCTACAAGTCTACAAAAGGCTAGATCTGAATCACAGTATGGACCTGAATGTCTACAAAAGTCTGGATCTGAATCAGAGTATGGACCTGAATGTCTACAAAAGTCTGGATCTGAATCAGAGTGTGGACCTGAATATCTACAAGTCTACAAAAGGCTAGATCTGAATCACAGTATGGACCTGAATGTCTACAAAAGTCTGGATCTGAATCAGAGTGTGGACCTGAATATCTACAAGTCTACAAAAGGCTAGATCTGAATCACAGTATGGACCTGAATGTCTACAAAAGTCTGGATCTGAATCAGAGTGTGGACCTGAATATCTACAAGTCTACAAAAGGCTAGATCTGAATCACAGTATGGACCTGAATGTCTACAAAAGTCTGGATCTGAATCAGAGTGTGGACCTGAATATCTACAAGTCTACAAAAGGCTAGATCTGAATCACAGTATGGACCTGAATGTCTACAAAAGTCTGGATCTGAATCAGAGTGTGGACCTGAATATCTACAAGTCTACAAAAGGCTAGATCTGAATCAGAGTAAGGACCTAAATGTCTACAAAAGGCTGGATCTGAATCAGAGTATGGACCTGAATATCTACAAATGGCTGGATCTGAATCAGAGTATGGACCTGAATGTCTACAAATTGCTGGATCTGAATCCGAGTATGGACCTGAATATCTACAAATGGCTGGATCTGAATCCGAGTATATATGGACCTGCCTGAATATCTACAAATGGTTGGATCTGAATCAGAGTATGGACCTGCCTGAATGTCTACAAAAGTCTGGATCTGAATCAGAGTATGGACCTGCCTGAATATCTACAAAAGTCTGGATCTTATTCCGAGTATGGACCTGCCTGAATATCTACAAAAGTCTGGATCTGAATCAGAGTATGGACCTAAATGTCTACAAGTCTACAAAAGTCTGGATCTGAATCAGATTGTGGACCTGAATATCTACAAGTCTACAAAAGGCTAGATCTGAATCACAGTATGGACCTGAATGTCTACAAAAGTCTGGATCTGAATCAGAGTGTGGACCTGAATATCTACAAGTCTACAAAAGGCTAGATCTGAATCAGAGTAAGGATCTAAATGTCTACAAATGGCTAGATCTGAATCAGAGTAAGGACCTAAATGTCTACAAATGGCTGGATCTGAATCAGAGTATGGACCTGAATGTCTACAAAAGTCTGGATCTGAATCCGAGTATGGACCTGAATATCTACAAGTCTACAAAAGGCTAGATCTGAATCAGAGTATGGACCTGAATGTCTACAAGTCTACAAAAGGCTAGATCTGAATCACAGTATGGACCTGAATATCTACAAGTCTACAAAAGTCTGGATCTGAATCCGAGTATGGACCTGAATGTCTACAAGTCTACAAAAGGCTAGATCTGAATCAGAGTATGGACCTGAATGTCTACAAGTCTACAAAAGGCTAGATCTGAATCACAGTATGGACCTGAATATCTACAAGTCTACAAAAGGCTAGATCTGAATCACAGTATGGACCTGAATGTCTACAAAAGTCTGGATCTGAATCAGAGTGTGGACCTGAATATCTACAAGTCTACAAAAGGCTAGATCTGAATCACAGTATGGACCTGAATGTCTACAAAAGTCTGGATCTGAATCAGAGTGTGGACCTGAATATCTACAAGTCTACAAAAGGCTAGATCTGAATCAGAGTATGGACCTGAATGTCTACAAAAGTCTGGATCTGAATCAGAGTGTGGACCTGAATATCTACAAGTCTACAAAAGTCTGGATCTGAATCCGAGTATGGACCTGAATATCTACAAGTCTACAAAAGGCTAGATCTGAATCATAGTATGGACCAGAATGTCTACAAAAGTCTGGATCTAAATCAGAGTGTGGACCTTAATGTCTACAAAAGTCTGGATCTGAATCAGAGTGTGGACCTGAATATCTACTACAAAAGGCTAGATCTGAATCACAGTATGGACCTGAATGTCTACAAAAGTCTGGATCTGAATCAGAGTAAGGACCTGAATGTCTACAAATGGCTGGATCTGAATCAGAGTATGGACCTGAATGTCAACAAAAGTCTGGATCTGAATCAGAGTGTGGACCTGAATATCTACAAGTCTACAAAAGGCTAGATCTGAATCACAGTATGGACCTGAATGTCTACAAAAGGCTAGGATCTGAATCACAGTATGGACCTGAATGTCTACAAAAGTCTGGATCTGAATCAGAGTGTGGACCTGAATATCTACAAGTCTACAAAAGGCTAGATCTGAATCAGAGTAAGGACCTAAATGTCTACAAATGGCTGGATCTGAATCAGAGTATGGACCTGAATGTCTACAAAAGTCTGGATCTGAATCAGAGTGTGGACCTGAATATCTACAAGTCTACAAAAGGCTAGATCTGAATCACAGTATGGACCTGAATGTCTACAAAAGTCTGGATCTGAATCAGAGTGTGGACCTGAATATCTACAAGTCTACAAAAGGCTAGATCTGAATCACAGTATGGACCTGAATGTCTACAAAAGTCTGGATCTGAATCAGAGTGTGGACCTGAATATCTACAAGTCTACAAAAGGCTAGATCTGAATCACAGTATGGACCTGAATGTCTACAAAAGTCTGGATCTGAATCAGAGTGTGGACCTGAATATCTACAAGTCTACAAAAGGCTAGATCTGAATCACAGTATGGACCTGAATGTCTACAAGTCTACAAATGGCTGGATCTGAATCAGAGTAAGGACCTAAATGTCTACAAATGGCTGGATCTGAATCAGAGTATGGACCTGAATGTCTACAAATGGCTGGATCTGAATCAGAGTAAGGACCTAAATGTCTACAAATGGCTGGATCTGAATCAGAGTGTGGACCTGAATGCATACAAAAGTCTGGATCTGGATCAGAGTATGGACCTGAATATCTACAAATGGCTGGATCTGAATCAGAGTGTGGACCTGAATGTCTACAAATGGCTGGATCTGAATCCAAGTATGGACCTGAATGTCTACAAAAGTCTGGATCTGAATCAGAGTAAGGACCTGAATATCTACAAATGGCTGGATCTGAATCACAGTATGGACCTTAATGTCTACAAAAGGCTACATCTGAATCACAGTATGGACCTGAATGTCTACAAAAGTCTGGATCTGAATCAGAGTATGGACCTGAATATCTACAAGTCTACAAAAGGCTAGATCTGAATCACAGTATGGACCTGAATGTCTACTAAAGTCTGGATCTGAATCACAGTATGGACCTGAATGTCTCCAAATGGCTGGATCTGAATCAGAGTGTGGACCTGAATCATGTCTACAAAAGTCTGGACCTGAATCAGAGTGTGGACGAGAATGTCTACAAAGTCTGGATCTGAATAAGAGTGTGACCTGAATGTCTACAAAAGTGTGGACCTGAATCACAGTATGGACCTGAATGTCTACAAAGTCTGGATCTGAATCAGAGTGTGGACCTGAATGTCTACAAAAGTGTGGACCTGAATCATCTACAGTCTGGATCTGAATCAGTATGGACCTGAATGTCTACAAAAGTCTGGATCTGAATCACAGTATGGACCTGAATGTCTACAAAGTCTGGATCTGAAGTATGGACCTGAATGTCTACAAAAGTCCTGGATCTGAATCAGAGTATGGACCTGAATGTCTACAAAAGTCTGGATCTGAATCACAGTATGGACCTGAATGTCTACAAAAGTCTGGACCTGAATCAGAGTGTGGACCTGACCTGAATATCTACAAAAGTGTGTTGGATCTGAATCAGAGTATGGACCTGAATGTCTACAAAAGTGTGGACCTGAATCACAGTATGGACCTGAATGTCTTCAAAAGTGTGGACCTGAATCACAGTATGGACCTGAATGTCTACAAAAGTGTGGACCTGAATCACAGTATGGACCTGAATGTCTACAAAGTCTGGATCTGAATCACAGTAGTGGACCTGAATGTCTACAAAAGTGGGACCTGAATACAGTATGGACCTGAATATCACAAATGGCCTGGATCTGTCTCACAAAATGTCTAAAAGTCTGGACCTGAATCACAGTATGGACCTGAATGTCTACAAAAGTCTGGATCTGAATCACAGTATGGACCTGAATACTGAATGTCTACAAAAGTGTGGACCTGAATCACAGTATGGACCTGAATATCTACAAATGGCTGGATCTGAATCAGAGTGTGGACCTGAATGTCTACAAAGTCTGGACCTGAATCAGAGTGTGGACCTGAATGTCTACAAAAGTCTGGATCTGAATCACAGTATGGACCTGAATATCTACAAGTCTACAAATGTGTGGATCTGAATCAGAGTGTGGACCTGAATGTCTACAAAGTTGGACCTGAATCAGAGTGTGGACCTGAATGTCACAAATGGCTGGAGTGTATCAGAGTAAGGACCTGAATGTCTACAAATGTCTGGATCTGAATCAGAGTGTGGACCTGAATGTCTAAATGTCTACAAAAGTCTGGATCTGAATCAGAGTATGGACCTGAATATCTACAAATGGCTGGATCTGAATCAGAGTGTGGACCTGAATGTCTACAAATGGCTGGATCTGAATCAGAGTGTGGACCTGAATATCTACAAAGGTTTACAAAGGCTGATCTGAATCACAGTATGGACCTGAATGGAATGGCTGGATCTGAATCAGAGTATGGACCTGAATATCTACAAAATGGCTGAATCTGAATCAGAGTATGGACCTGAATGTCTAAATGTCTACAAAAGTCTGGATCTGAATCAGAGTGTGGACCTGAATATCTACAAAGGCAGGATCTGAATCAGAGTAAGGACCTGAATATCTACAAATGGCTGGATCTGAATCAGAGTGTGGACCTGAATATCTACAAGTTTACAAAGGCTAGATCTGAATCACAGTATGGACCTGAATATCTACAAGTCTACAAATGTCTGGATCTGAATCCGAGTATGGACCTGAATGTCTACAAATGGCTGGATCTGAATCAGAGTGTGGACCTGAATGTCTACAAAGTCTGGACCTGAATCAGAGTGTGGACCTGAATGTCTACAAAGTCTGGATCTGAATCAGAGTGTGGACCTGAATGTCTACAAAGTCTGGATCTGAATCAGAGTGTGGACCTGAATGTCTACAAAGGCAGCTGATGATCTGTTAACATCTATATAGCGATAAGCCTATATAGCGATTGACTAGCCAGCGTAATTATATATCTTCTCGTCATTAGAACTATTATGAGAACAATTGTTGGGACAGTCTATTGCAATCTGCCATTCCATAACTACTACTTATTGTCAGCCAGCATGCAATACAGTTTGTGATTGCTAAACAATGTATAGTTCTACTGGGTGAACTCCTTAAAATATTAAACATTGTCGTGTATGTGAACTCCATCAATATTAAACATTGTAGTACAGTGAATCCTTAAAATACTAAACATTGTAGTCTAACAGTGAACTCCTTAAAATATTAAACAGGTAGTTCATGCTGAAGCTCCTGAAAACAAATACTAATAAAGCCATTGTACCTGTATCAGTGGATGAACTCCTTAAAATGCTCATTGTAGTACTAATATGTGAACTCCTTAAAATATAAACATTATTTAGTAACTAATAGTGAACTCCTTAAAATTAAAATTGTAGTTTTGACCTATAGTGAATACCTTAATTTGCTATTGAAACATTGTAGTAATATTGAACTCCTTAAAATATCAAACATTGTGAATTATAATTGAACTCCTTAAAAAAAAAATCATAATTCAAGTAGCAGTGAAACTATTTTACTAAAATATCAAACATTGTAGTACGTCTATCAGTGTCTAAACTCCTAATAAACTCAAAGTGATGTAATTCCATGCAGTGTTCTAACATTCACCTAATTCAACTCAAACATGGTGTAAATTCCATGTTTCTACCATTCATCTAATATTTCAACCTCAAATAATGTAAATTCCATGTTTCTATCTAATTCACCTAATTCAACTCAAAATGATGAACCTTACATGTTTTCCGCTGAATTGTATTACTAACAAGCTTTTCTATAGGACTTCATTTTGGATATGTTCTGTTTTAAATGTTAGCCTTTAAAAGCTATTTACCTTGATGATCAAAGAACATTAAATACATGACAGTAACCTTGAAGCTCCTTAAGATATCAAACATTGTAGTACAGTGAACTCCTTTAAATACTAAACATTGTCGTACAGTGAACTCCTTAAAAAATATCAAACATTGTAGTACAGTGAACTCCTTAAAATACTAAACATTGTCGTACAGTGAACTCCTTAAAATACTAAGCATAATGTCGTACAGTGAACTCCTTAAAATACTAAACATTGTCGTACAGTGAACTCCCTTAAAATACTAAACATTGTCGTACAGTGAACTCCTTAAAATATCAAACATTGTAGTTACATGAACTCCATTAAAATACCAAACATTGTAGTACAGTGAACTCCTTAAAATATCAAACATTGTAGTACAGTGAACTCCTTAAAATACTAAACATTGTCGTACAGTGAACTCCTTAAAATACTAAAACATTGTTGTAGTTCTCTACTATTGAACTCCTTAAGATATCAAACATTGTAGTACAGTGAACTCCTTAAAATACTAAGCATTGTCGTACAGTGAACTCCTTAAAATACTAAACTAATGACAGTTAGTACAGTGAACTCCCCTAAAAATATCTAAACATTGTAGTTCTACTATGAACTCCTTAAAATATTAAACATTGTAGTACACAGTGAACTCCTTAAGATATTTTAAACATTGGTAGTACATGAACTCCTTACAATACCAAACATTGTTAGTAGTACAGTCAGTGAACTCCTTAAAATACTAAACATTGTGGAGTACAGTGAAACTCCTTATAAAATATCAAACATTGTAGTACTAAGAGTGAACTCCTTAAAATATCAAACATTGTAGTACTACTAGTGAACTCCTTAAAATATCAAACATTGTAGTACTAATAGTGAACTCCTTAAAATATCAAACATTGTTTCTAGTACTAATAGTGAACTCTTAAAATTTAAAATATCAAACATTGTAAAGTACTAACATGAACTCACTTAAAATATCAAACATCTGTAGTACTAATAGTGAACTCCTTAAAAATATTAAACATTGTAGTACTAATAGTGAACTCTTTAAAATATCAAACATTGTAGTACTAATAGTGAACTCTTAAAATATTCAAACATTGTAGTACTTTTAGTGAACTCCTTAAAATATTAAACATTGTAGTACTAATAGTGAACTCCTTAAAATCTTTAAACATTGTAGTACTACTAGGGAGTGAACTCCTTAAAATATTAATATATACTAACAAACATTGTAGTACTAATAGTGAACTCTTTAAAATATTAAAACCATTGTAGTACTACTAGTGAACTCCTTAAAATGTCAAACATTGTAGTACTACTAGTGAACTCCTTAAAATATCAGAACATTGTAGTACTAATAGTGAACTCCTTTTAAAATATTAAAACATATGTAGTACTACTAAGTGAACTCCTTAAATATGTCAAACATTGTAGTACTACTAGTGAACTCCTTATTAGATTAAACATTTATTGGGTAAGTACTAATAGTGAACTCCATTAAAATATTAAAAACATTGCTAGTACTAATAGTGAACTCCCAAAATTAATTTGTTTTGAACACTTTACATTCATTCTCTTAAGTCAAATTAGTTTCAAAATTAAACCATCTTTGTTTTATTATGATAAAGCGAATCCTGTTTCATCATTTCATATTTTAAGTTTTTGATATGAAGAATGCCTGTTAATGCTGGTCTATATGCTGGAAATGCCTGCCTGCACACTGTGGACAGAGTCACCTTTCTCCTATAACTACCATTATAATTAGAACCCAGCATAATTATAACCTGATACTTTATGGTTTCTCTACCCTACCTATAATGCATTTTACAGCTCAGGCTAAATGATGAAGTCGAGTCATAATTGCTTCAAATTTTCAGGTCATTATTATTACCACCCTATGATATTTAAAGGCAGAACTTTGAATTCCGATATCAGATGATCATTTTATAAATTATGATGGAGATGAAATGGCAGTGATTGAGCTGATGCTCTGTTTCAGTACTAATGACTATTCGTGGTTTATATCAATAGTAGTAGCTGGAGGCAGTTTGTAGCTGTGTCCTATATATGTCTACCCATTAACACCTCACACAATGGTGACCATGCCACTCTACTCTATCTCACAAAAGGCGGGGCAAAAGTGAAATAACATATGTATCTCAATGTCATTAGAAGATGCTATAAATATTTTATTGTTAATTGTTTCCGTCAATAAGTTTGATTTTTCTTTCTTCAGAACAAAAACCTGTTCAATGCAATTTCATAAAGACCAGTCATGATGACCACGAACAGATTTTTTTGTAGATCAATTAGTAACAATCAATATAAAATGTACCAGGTATAACAATTCAACTGTAATAATAAATGTACCAGGTATAACAATTCAACTGTAATAATAAACATTTAACCAGTTATAACAATTCAACTGTAATAATAAATGTACAAGGTACAACTATTCAATGCAATAATAAATGTACCAGGTATAACAATTCAACTGTAATAATAAATGTACCAGGTATAACAATTCAAACTGTAATAATAAATGTACCAGGTGTATACCTAATTCAACTGTGTTCTAATAAATGTACCAGGTAAAATAACTCAACTGTAATAATAATGTACAAGGTATACAAACTATTCAACTGTAATAATAAATGTACAAGGTACAAACTATTCCATGTCAATAATAAATGTACCAGGTAAAATAACTCAACCTGTAATAATAAATGTACAGGTACAACTATTCAACTGTAATAATAAAATAAAGGTAAAACTATTTCAATGTAACTAGATACAGGTAATAATAACTGTAAGAATACGTACAAGGTACAACTATTTCAAGCTGTAATAATAGAATGTACTCGGGTATTTCAACTGTAATAATAAATGTACAAGGTACAACTATTCAACTGTAATAATAAACGTACTCGGGTTAAGTTCAACCTGTAATAAATAAATGTACTCGAGTAATTTCACAGTAATTAATAAAATGTACCACTGTAATAATAAATGTTACTCAAATCAACTGTGAATAATAAATGTTACCAAGGTAATAACAACAATTCTAACCAGTAATAATAAACGTACAAGGGTAATCTCTATTCAACTGTAATAATAAATGTACTCCGAGTAATTCAACTGTAATAAAAAATGTACCAGTAAAATAACTACAAACTGTTAATAATAAATGTAAAAGGTATCAACTATTCCATTGTAATAATAAATGTAACTCTGGTAATTCCAACAGAAATAAATAAATGTACAGGGTCCCTTTATCATTTCCACTTGCAGGTAGATTTTTACAGACCTGGGTACGTACAATCTATGTGTGCAGGTCCCCACGTCAGACAGCGTCTTCACCACTGTTAAAACATTAAATATTCCTCTCTCAAAGCCTCCCTTTTGGAAACTCTGGAAATAACCCAAATGAAAAACTATAAAGTCTATAACAATACCAAACTGATGAATTATAAATCTAACAATAAGTAGGCTGTACATAGTTCACTGTACAGTTTTTGTGGCATAAGGATGAGCTGATGCTACTGATATACTACATAAAATGGGACAAAGAAGTCATTCAAAGAACACACAAATAGATAACGCAAATTTTTCAAGACCCAGTTGATCAACACCAAGATATAACAAAACATGGTCACCTCACATAGAATTAACAACTAGAAAATTCAAAAAGACAAAAGAAAACCAAAATTTTTATAAATATTAATATCATAATACAAAGGTCGTAAGAGCGGAATCATAGCAGGGGATGATCAAATTTTAAAATGACTGCTACAGTTGGAGACAGTTGAAATGATTGAAAATGTATTTGAGACGAAATTTCACATAGTGAAAAATAATAAAGATTTTGAATGATCGGCTAAATAATATAGAATTAGCAAATTATCATATGCCGGCATATTAAAACATTATGTGTGTTGGTGTATGGGTACTTAAGAGAGGACCCCAAAAGTTAAAATCATCTAAACACCCTTTATCATTATCAGTACATGCATCAGCCCACGCTCAACTTGAAATTTAAGGTGAAAATGAATAGGTAAAATATACAACGGCCTCCCAAATTTCAGGCTGTTTTACTTGCTTATTTTGCAAACAAACACAACCAAAATATGCAAATGAAAAACAAAAAATGCCACTTGCTATTATTTTAGCAGGTGGTTTTTAACAGGTACACACTCTGAAAAAGAACATAATGATTGTGAAAAAATTGTTTACTTGTGAAAATATGGGGAATGCCGTTCTTACTTAATTGTTGTTGATAATTCCCTATACACCACTCATCATCATACATGATAATTTTAAATTATTTGATCGACAAAACTGTAAATATGAATACAGATATATCTATAAGTAAAACTATTATTTTTCAGCAAAGTGACATAAAATGAATATGATTAAGATACACTAACAGCACTCCTGAATTTTCCACAATATGGTCAATTAAAGGCGTTGAATCAATAATGCTCTTTCCCTTATCCTAGACAGGGATGTTCGCAGATTTTACAAAGTGTGAGAATTTTTCTATCTCATACTCCATTGCTATATGGGAAAAAGACAAGCTACACAAGATTTTTTTACACCATGAATGTCAATATTGAATGTCAGGGGAACAGTATCATGACATCGGGGGGCAAAAATTGTACATGTATTACAAACGTCATGTCAACGCAGACAATGATTCAAAATTAACAATCATTGAAGTCATATCATCATAGTTTGGTGTTCCTGAGATTCTTATCTGTCTCTTTCTCCCAAAAGGGGGGGTGAAACACTCTATTAACTTGTTGATCAGTGATAAAATAAAGCCTTCCTTTGTAAAATAAAGCCTTCCATTTAGTATGAACAAAATTTTAATGATGGAGATTATGAAAACAAATTCTGTACAGGGATGCTATTCCATATGTATACAGACAAACACTTCAAGCTACTAATACTGTCAATTAAATTTATTTCACAGAAATTCCTAATCAAATAAAAACTGTATCCCATGTAATTTTTATTTTTTTCTATCACAGTGAAATACAGACGATATACATGTTTAAACAAATCAATGATTTTAGTTGATATGTTATACATCACTGGACTAAATCAGTCATAATCTTTTATAGATATTCTTTATTTATTCTACAAGTATGGGTAGAAAGACTGCTGGAGGCGGCATACAGGGCAAAGGGAAACATAGCTCTTTGCAATCTTTTTATTTCCCAGGATGGACAATACAGGTATAAATTGTATATGATAAGTTAGACAACACAGTGAATGTCTGAATGAAAGACCATATCACTCATTTCATACTTGCTTGACCACTCTTTCATTACTTTTTTTTGCACATGCACGCAGGGAAACAACATGCAAAGATGTACAAGCTGATTCGTGCTTGTATACAAATATTTTTGTAATTGAACATGTGTTAGTTTTGAACAAGGCCGCATTCTTACGTGTTTCTTATATGATGAATTAAACACACTTGGCAAAGATCTGTAGTCCTATGTATGTTGATCCAATGCAATAAATTTAGTACTACTTCATAACAAAGATTATCAAATTATATGTTAAGCATCAGAATGATGTGAAACAGTATTTTATTAGCAAGCACACACTATTAGCAATCTCTTCAAAGACAATAATTCTTCACAATATGAAACAAAAAGGGGGGGGGATTGTATAACGGAGTTTAATTGATTTTTTTTGATTTCAGCATAAAGCGTGGGGCGCGCCCTACGATAGAGGAGGAAATAATAGAGAAAATGCTTTAATCAGGGTATACGATACAGTATGATTGTCCAATGTAAGATACCAAGAATTACCCAATTGATGCTTATAAAATTAATTTTATGCCTATAATTTAGAAAGACGACAACTTTGCATGTGCATTGCGATCTTCATGAGAGTGAAACAGAACTTATTTTTGTGGTGAAATATATGTGAAAACATTCTTTCATACCGTTGTGAAACATAGTCACTTTCAATATTTTGTGCGTAAGATTTCACTCATTTTCGACCAGATCAGCATAACAAAGTCAGTTACAGTGGCAAAATATCAGTATTTTGTGTAGAAAAAACCTGCTTTTATGAGAAGATACCAATCCCACCATAAAATATTACCTGCATATCCCCTAATAAATTTCTACGTGCAATTCTCCTATTGGACTGGTGTATTGGAAGGTCGTAAAAAATGATACACGATACTTATAGCAAATACACTTTTTTAACAATGCATGACGATCATAATAGACCGCCATACCGTGGGACCTCAATTATCAAATTCCAATTGACAATTATTTTTTAAATAATAAGTGACAATAAAGGGATCAATTTTTGATGAAGCATTTCTATAGACCTGTTAAAAATCTACCAAACCAAGTTGATACAGTTTTTTCACCCTTGCCCATTATCACCGGTTTAAAAGCTTTGGGGCGCGGTCCTTTGTATTCTTAGGTTAAGAAAAGGAGCATGTTCCTAATGCATCTAGTGACAAAGAATGCTTAAAAACTTCTTTGAGTTGAAATGCTCTTACTTGAAGAACATGTTTTTTGAATAAATTTGGCGTTGGAATTTCCTAGTTTTATAGCAAGAACACACTGTAGGGTTGAGGTTTTGTATTAAAGAAATATAGAGTCAATAAGAGACAGCATAATTGTTTACCCGTACCAATAATCGATACGATGTTGAAAACTGATACGTACCGGTAAGACTCAATTATATTTGATCCAGCACCTACTCCACCTAATTAATCTAACGAGCAACACTCCTCCTAGTTCATTTTTTCCTTTTTAGATATGTTGGAGCATAAAATGTGTTTGCATTAGATTATATTACATAATTTTTCTTTGAATTCTTTGCACCATGTGGTGAAACGATAAGTAGCTGGAAAATAGCAACTGATAGAAATACATGTATTAGTATCAGTTGACCTAGTTTAGACCCAAGACAGTGACATAAAAAATGAAATTAAATCATGAGGTGGAAACATATTTCACTCGTGAAGTTTCCATCCCACTCGATGAAATATGAGTTAATCATCAAGAAAAAACAAGGAATATCCTTTATATATTACGATTGCATTGATTTTCCCTAAATTTATCATACAAATATGAACATACGTCGAGTACCATATCAAAGTCTCATTAAAAACATGCATGCTTTCAAAAGCATACCTTTGTACATACTTCATTTAATTTTATGTACTTTATGAATTTTAAAGTGTTACAACAATATTGTTATTATGGGAAACTGGGTCTGCCACCATTAAAATGCTCACATTTCTCTAGGCATCTAATTGAAACATCATAAACTAAAATTAGCAGAAACAACAAAATCTGTCTCAATTGTTTTTGTTAGCAACAGCAAAATATGTAGTCTTGTGTTCAAATTCACTTCTCCCTTTCCATTCAAAAACATATGTCTTTAAACTTTAGCAGACATCATGAGAAATAACAAAACACTACACACTTGTACAAAATTCATGTTTTATTGCCTCAGTTTGTGGTGAGTAGCATATCAAATTCATGATAATCAAATCAATTTCAAAATAAAGAAAAAGTAAGATTCTATATATCACTATAAGAGTAATATCACATTTTAAAATTCTATTCACGCAAGGTATCTGGTTAGGCCATATTGTTACAGGTTAAATTCGGAAAATCATCTACAATCAATATGTTTGATTCTATTCATTAATGCAGATCTGGGGAGGCCATGCTACAGGTGTAGACAAAAAAGATTCTATCATCATGCAGATTAATGGAGGCCATAGCTACAGGTTTTTAAGATTCTATTCATCACTAAGATGCATGGGAAGGCCATAGCAAATTACAGAGTAGATATTTTATATAGATTCTATTCAATTATGGATTAGATTGGGTTTGGCACCTGCATTACATGTGTAAGATTCATTCATGTAACAAGTAACTTATTGTTAATTTTCACTTTATCTAAAAAAACAAACAAATATTATTAATGCCAACAAGATTATTAAAATGCACAGTGAATTGATCAATTTGTGATAAAATAATCACTTTTGAAATTTACTGGCATTGTCACAATCCATTACAGTTTCCAGATACTGTGAAAATGTATTCAGTGATGAACTAGGAAAACCATAGATAATACAGAAAATGTATTGTCAAATGGTTTTTCAATTAAGGACAAACATTTATTTTAAATTCTGTATTGCTCAAATAGATTGCAATCATGAAAAAAAACAAAAAATTTCAAGACATAAGATAGGTCATACAAACATCATGCAGAAATATTGTTGACATAATGATAATTTCCATATCAAATCCTAACTTTACAATATCAAATAATACATGTCTATTATTCCATTCAATATATGCAAATTGGGGATGTGAAAATCAAAATTTGTAAGATTTATGACAGTTTTTCAACTGGGGATTAATAGCTACAAGTGTAAGATTGTATATAAAACATCGCAGTCAAAATTACTAAAAGGCCATGGCTTGTTAAGGTGTAAGATTTCTATTTTCATAATAATGCAATGAATGGAGGAAATAGCATACATTAATGTAATATATAATTTCATTTTATCATGCAGATCTGGGGATGCCATATACATTGTTATTCTACAAAAACAGATTAGAGAGGAGCACAAGCTCACATAAGTTGTAAGATTACCTTAATCATACAATTATGGAGGCCATAGCTCTCAAATTTAGTAATAAGTAAGTGTATGGGTATATAAAATTATTTGTTGTCATATTCTATTCAAATGCTTACTGGGAGGCCATAGCTACAGGTGTCAAAGGTTCTATTCATCAACATAAGGAATAATGCTACAAAATTAAGGAGAAATATAAGACTATTCAAACATCATCTGGGGAGGCCATAGCTACATTGTGTAAGAGATCTATGGAAAATCACACATATTTGGGATGATTTGAAGTGCTTTGTTAATTAACTTAACACCCCAAATATCGGATATTCACAAACCCTTGAATCTGGGATGAAAGTTTGTATTAATATGCAATTTGAAACCCATTTTTACATTTCGTGTAAAAATTTAACTATGAAAAACCCGATTTTTTGGAAAAAACAACATGTAAGAAGTCTATTGTGCTCTTTTGAAAATTGTGTAAACTGTTGGTTGACATCAGTCTTTGATAGCAGCAGGCAAATTTTTTTATTAGGAAACAAAATGGCTGCCTTATTGGGCTCCAAGTTTGATGTAAACCCAAATGATCAACGTCATTAAGTTTAATAAAACTTGAAATCACCATAGAAAAAAATTTAAAAATAAACAATTAGTTAAAATTTTTAATATTTTATATAAAAATTTGGCAAAATTAATTTACTATTTTAATAATTAACTGATGATTATAACCATTTTTTTTAATGCATACAGTTTGTGACGTTTAATTTATCCAATGTTAGTCATTTGAATCTTAGTAAACCAATAAACAAAATTTAATCACTAGTCCAAATTAAATATACAGCTGTTTATGCTTCAGCACTGCAAATTCAGTCGCAGACTGTGCATATTCTACGAAATTTCTTCTGCAATTATGTTAAACATCGCGAAATTTGCCAGTCCAACGGACATATCCTGCAATATTTGACTCGGACTGCCTATTTTAAATTCCGGTCTGGAACCGACCATCGGCAAATTTTATTGAGTACTGGAATTCAGTAGAAATGGTGTCTCTGAAGTATTACGCTTGCCGAACCTGGCAAATATGTAAACTTCATAAGATAAATTAGATAATCATGAAAAAATGCTGCCTGCATACTTATAGTAGGAAGTTATGTTTACTTAAAAAAAATTCACATTGATGTTCGGTCTGATGTCTTGTAAAAATTCTAGAAATTAGGCTGAAACGATTAGTGAATAATCGGAGGCGATTAGATTAATGAAGCTAATTGCTGATAATCGATTCAAGATTTTATTAATCGTTAATCGTAACATGCATAGCCAGTGCATTGTAAGCTGACTAAACACGTTGACAGATCATGGATTTCTGTAGCTACTGTTGTAGCGGAAAAGATTCACCTTCTAAACTGACTTTTCCGCTACTGCAAGGTATCCCTCTATAAAGGTGTGGGAAAACCAAATCAGGTAACTTCGACCAACCATCGATTAAGGCCTGTCAAAAATTATTTGATCAAACACGGCTTTGACACATACCTGGATGTTAGTAGGGGATGTTATTCTAGCTGTAAAAGACGTCGAGTTTTTAACTTTATCGCCATTTTTTAATCAGGTAGATGCATTTGAATCTAATGTTTGACAATTTCTCGGCTAAAATGACCCTTTTCATACCATTTTGTAAAACTGACACCGATACAAGGACTTTGTTCTGATAAAACTTGGTAAAACATTAGAATACCTGTGAGGCCATAAAATGGGGGACATGCAAATATGAAAATAACATGTAAATGTATTTTGAATTGATGCATTCATTTATCAGAACTATTTCATATTAAAAATGAAATTAAATAAGTAAAATCATTACAATGAATACACAATATTTAAATTTTTAAGAAATTCTGAAGAAATGAATTTTGGTATAAAGGATTTTTAAAACAAAAAAATTAAATTAATTTAATAAATAAAAGTAAAATAAATAAAAAAATCTACAAAATGATTTCTTCTCATCACTTTTGTAAATTTTATCTTGTCTGTAATTAATGTCTGGACATATTTTACAATTTTATTTTTTATTTTTTTTTTTTTTTACATTTGTAGACATTATTGCATTGGCAATATATTTTTTTATTGTTTTACTTTGATTGACAATAATCATTTAGGTTTGGATATTTGTTGCATAATTTTTATAATTCTAGGGTATCAAAAAACCTCATTACATGATTTAAAACCTTTTGAATTACATATATTTTTTAATTTATAAATGAAAATGCCAGGCACAAACACATATGTTTTTCCGTCGATACATACATTTGTAGCTACATTTATATATCAAGTGATATACTTCTTCAAATTTCATAACTTAACGTGTGCTGATGATATTCATCAATCATAATTTAATTCGAAAGTAAAAAATCAACAATTCAAAGCCAAGATTAAAACTTATATAATGTGGTTTGGTTAAATTAGCTCACCTAAATTAGGGTTCGTGATAAAGCTTATTCATTTTTAATTCTAAAAATCGTCCAACTCAAATGTTTCCTAAAAATTTCCGTTCATGACATTTCCTTAAAAATCATGTATACTTTAATGTTTCATAGAGTTTTAAATGCATAATTGTATGTTAACCAAATGGTTGGCCACCAAACATCCTTGGGGAAAAAAACAACTTGTATAAATTTGGCTGCAATGTCCCAAACACGGGTTGCAGGATTGTTTGGGCATCTAAATATGGGAAATAGAGGTAAAAAATAAATGTAAACTTGCTACTTGTCCTGTGTTCTGAATGGTAAGTATTCAAAT
Organism: Argopecten irradians; assembly: GCF_041381155.1. Classification (NCBI taxonomy): domain Eukaryota; kingdom Metazoa; phylum Mollusca; class Bivalvia; order Pectinida; family Pectinidae; genus Argopecten; species Argopecten irradians. The sequence continues at coordinate 2,431,393 of NC_091143.1, read as the reverse complement.
TTGGCCACAAACATCCTTGATTAAGGCAGAAACAGTTCAACTTGTATAACATTGGCTCTGTTTGGGGCAGGAATGGCAGGTGCCCAATAGGGGTATTAGAGGTAAACCTTTAAATCGCTTTTTCATAATCTGAATGGAATGTAACCAAATTTGGCCACAAACATCCTTATGGCAAATTTGGCTAAGAAAGTATAAATTTTTATATGGTATTCTGACCCCCCGGGGGCAGGAGGGGCAACGGGCCCCCCAATAGGGGTAATAGAGGGTAAATCCTTTAAAGGGTATAATTTATAAGCTCTGAATGGAATGCAGAACCAAATTTAACACAAATAAATCCTTTTTTATAAGGGAATTGAGCATGTATAAATTAATATGGTCCCCACCGGGGGCAGGTTACTATCAGTATAGGATGTTGTTATAAGTCTATAAAATCTTTAAAATCGCTACTTTTCAGTAGATATTTCTGAATGGAATGTAACAGGAAAATTTGGCCACTAAAACATCATTTGACTGAAGGGGAACAGAATTTTGTATTTTTTTGGTTCTGGAATTATCCGGGGGAAGGAGGAATATTTCCCAATTAGGGGAAATAGAGGTGTAAATATCTCATAAATCGCTACTTGTCTTAAGTTCTGCATGAATTTTACCAATTAAATTTTGCCATTAAATTTTCCTATGGTATGCATATAGGGGGACTTTTACCATGTCTTTCAATAAAGTTTGGCTCTGACCCTTAGGGGCATGAGGGGGCACATGGGCCCTTGAATAAGAAAAAATAGAGGTAAATCCAATTTCAAATCGCTACATGTAAAAATAGAGTTCTGCTGCAAAAAGGAATACTATTTTGACCCAAATTTGGCCACAAACATTCCTTGTTTGAAATTTTTTTACTGAACTTCTATAAATGTTGGCTCTGACCCCTAAATTCCGGGGGCAATACAATTTAATGGAAAAAGAGGTAAATCCTATAAAAATCGCATACTTGTCATTAAAGAGTTTGCATGAATTGTTACAAAATTTTGGACCAAAAACATCCTTGGGGTTAATACTATACAAACTTTGTATAATGTTATTTCTTAATTGCTCACCCCAGGGGGCATGAGGGGCGGGGTAACCAATGGCAAAAATAAGGCTTCAAAATTATTAGTTAAACGCTACTTGTCCAAGAGTTCTGCATCAAAGATTGATTGAATGGGTTTGTTAAAATTAAACCACAAACAATGATTGTTTTTATAAAAACAGAACTTCATATAAATTACAGCATTTGACTTCCCCTTAAAGCAGGGCAGTACTGGCCCCCATTAAGGGATATTAGAGGTAAATTCCTATATACACTACGATTGTCCTAGAGTTTGAAGCATGGATTGTGAAACCAAATTTATTAAACATTTTCAAATGGTACAGAACTTGTATCGATACAAATTTTAAATCTTCTGAAACTTTAACCCCTGGGGGCATGAGTTTGCATGGGGCTATTTAATAGGGGAATTAGAGGTAAATGTTAATCAAATTAAATCAAAGTTCTGCATTTGATTTTAAAAACCAAAAATTGGTCACAAATAAAAAAAAATGGGGAAACGGGGTCATAAAATGTACTAGGAGATAGTAATCTTCAAGTCAGGAGATAGTATACAAACATAGGAGATAGTAGCTAAAATTATTTCTATATAAAAAATTTTAGGCTCTGGATTAACCTTTATTTGTAGACATCACTAGGAGATAGTAAAGTCTGAAATTACTACGTTTTATCTGAATTATTCAGACTTTCCTTGTGGAATCAGACTAGTTTTATTATATTCAGACAAATTCTGAAGATTCAGACACGTTTTTTTAAATTCAGACAAGTCACCTAAAAATTCAGACAAATGTAATCTAAAATTCAGACAAATGTCATCTAAAATTCAGAGTTGTCGCTGAAGATATTGGCTCCCTGCCAGCAGTCACCGTCGATTAGGTACTGGCCCCCTGCCAGGGTCGGTCACGGCTGAGCGCACGGCTTACCTGTGTTTCAGCTAGCCAGAACTGGCCAAGTGCCAGGTCCCAGCATGAGCTACCGGTTACCGAGACATCAATCTGTCATGGTAGTATGTCAGGTGAATGGAGTGAAGCTTGTTAAATTAATCTCAAATAAAATCATTCTGAAACAGATATGTTGTCTTGCTATTGTTTTTTTTTCCATTACAATTGCAAAATTCCAGTGTGACCTACCGGTTGCAGGGTATAAGTAATGGTACTGTATTTAATCAGGTAAGAGAAGTGAAGTTTTTGTAACTTAATCTGAATAAAATTCATTCCGAAAACTGAAGCATTAATAAAACTGCCAAATCCCAGTGTGAACTACCGATATCCGGGGCATAAATCATGGAAATATATCAGGTAAAAGGAGTGAAGTTTTTGTAAAAGGATCTGAATAAAATTCATTCCGGAATTAAACGGAAGTATTGTCTTGTTGTTGTTTGTAAATAAATAAAACTGCCAAATCCCAGCGTGAACTACCGATTGCCGGGGTATAATTAATGGTAGTATATCAGGTAAGAGAAGTGAAGTTTTTGTAAAAGGATCTGAATAAAATTCTTTCCGGAATTAAACAGAAGTATTGTCTTGTTGTTGTTGTTTGTAACTAAATAAAACTGCCAAATCCCAGCGTGAACTACCGATTGTCGGGGTATAAGAAATGGTAGTATATCAGGTAAGAGAAGTGAAGTTTTTGTGAAAGGATCTGAATAAAATTCATTCCGTAATTAAACAGAAGTATTGTCTTGTTGTTGTTTGTAACTAAATAAAACTGCCAAATCCGAGCGTGAACTACCGATTGTCGGGGTATAAGAAATGGTAGTATATCAGGTAAGAGAAGTGAAGTTTTTGTAAAAGAATCTGAATAAAATTAATTCCGGAATTAATACAGAAGTATTGTCTTGTTGTTGTTTGTAACTAAAAAAACTGTCAAATCCCAGCGTGAACTACCGATTGCCGGGGTATAATTAATGGTAGTATATCAGGTAAGAGAAGTGAAGTTTTTGTGAAAGGATCTGAATAAAATTCATTCCGTATTTAAACAGAAGTATTGTCTTGCTGTTGTTTGTAACTAAATAAAAATGCCAAATCCCAGCGTGAACTACCGATTGCCGGGGTATAATTAATGGTAGTATATCAGGTAAGAGAAGTGAAGTTTTTGTAAAAGAATCTGAATAAAATTCATTCCGTAATTAAATAAAATTATTGTCTTGTTGTTGTTTGTAACTAAATAAAACTGCCAAATCCCAGCGTGAACTACCGATTATCGGGGTATAAGAAATGGTAGTATATCAGGTAAGAGAAGTGAAGTTTTTGTAAAAGGATCTGAATAAAATTCATTCCGTAATTAAACTGAAGTATTGTCTTGTTGTTGTTGTTTGTAACTAAATAAAAACTGCCAAATCCCAGCGTGAACTACCGCTTGCCGGGGGTATAATTAATGGTAGTATATATCAGGTAAGAGAAAAGAGGTTTTTGCAAAAGAATCAGAATAAAATTGCTTCGGGCCACTTACCATGTGAGTTGCAGTGACATGGATCATTAACTAATTATGCGTACCTGTGGCCTGTCAATCAAACAACAGGTGGGCTTCCCCGTGCTATCAGTATGTGTGATCCCTCATTGTCATTCTTAACGTTTTGCCAGCGCTAGGCAAGGTACTTTGCTTAGTAAACAGGTTGTGAATTAGTTTTTACATTGGTTGTGATTTTCACCAGAAGTGAGTTATTCAGAGGACGTAGACATAATATAACAAGAGCGACGTAGATAAAATAAATTGTATGTATGTCTCTGGTTATACACACTTTTTTTTTTTAATTAGTACAACTCGCTACCTGTTTGGTACTAATATTTCTCATGATGTATGTATCGTCTTGTGTTGAAATTAATATTTTAAATGAAACATATGAACGTTTTTACTGAAAATCAATCATATTTACGTTAAGTTTGTAGAAACGAAAACTTGCTGGACATGAAAACTTGCTGGACATGAAGACGAAATATATATTATGCGACTTGAACTTCTCGATATTTCTGAAAAAATGCCTTTATTGAATATAAACAAATAAAACAAGAAATGCCCACAGTAAATTGGGACGTTGAACCGATCAGTTAGCCAGTGGGACAATTAAAGTAGCTGTGCCATCGAGGCATGGAACAGCAGGAGTTTTTCAAACCTCCCTGTGAAAATATAGCCATTCCGGAATTGAAAAATTGTCTTGTAATTTAACTTTACAACTCAAATCCCAGCGTGACTTTACTACTGGTATAATGGTAATAACCGTAATTTTTACGAATATGATAAGAAAAATACTATGTGATTTTACCAAGCTGCTTTATCGTTGGATACTTAACAGAATTAATAATGTATTGCTGGATTTGACGATAAGAAATTAACCAGTCATGTTAATTTAACATTTCTTTTTTATTATCTTGTTTTCTTTTTATTTCCAGATGTGTATAACCTCCCGTGGTATAGCGTGAACTTTTCCCGGGGCGTAGAAATTTCCGTGGATGAATATTTACTGATGGATTAGAAGAATAGATTACAAACGGTTATTTAATACTGATATTGTATATAACGCAATTCAATTGGTCATTATTAAGAATTGACCTAGTCAAAAAAGAGGAGAATGTGGCAAGATTAAATTTATACAAGACGAATGGAGGGTTGATTGATCTTTAATATATAGTCGGCGATGTAAGATTACTTTTTGAAACAATATTCTGTTGTATAAAGACTGCTTTCTCTGTCAGGTCACACGGATCACCATTTTAATTCAAATTATAATTATACCTTTACATTTATATTGCAGGTTGTCATGGTTTACCAACGGAAAAATTACCCCTCTATGAGTAATAATTAGATCACATCTCACCCTAAATATAAAATCAAATCAATCAATCAAACCCTAACCCTAAATATGTACCGATTACCTCACCGGTAGGTGTGACATGTTTGTGTATATTAGAAAAACATCACACATATGAGCATCCAATGAATTATCTGCTAAAGTAAGTGTGTCTATTAAAAGGCAGTATTTGTCTTCGACATTTTTGTAGGTCTGGTTTTGAAACGGCCGCTTTAAAATCGACTGAAAAATTTCCTAAATAACAATCTCGGAAGAGAAGCATTTAATGGCAGAAATTTCATATTTATAAATATACTATAATAATGCTTGTATTGTAGAAAGGTAATTTTCAAAATTGCTTGTATTGTAGAAAGTATATATACAGAATACGTTTAGGGTTATATGGCTTGACGAAACATAAATACATTTGCATTAACATGAAAAGGGTCGTCATAACTCAGCAAAAAATGTGAAGACAAATATAGGCTTAGCCTAATGTCCAACCCAGTGTATATACCATTTGTAATAAATAAATATAATGCTTTTGTTGTTGATCAATATAAAATATTTTGGAATGGCAATAAAAATGCAGTCAAGTTCTAAACTGTAATTACCAGTGTATATTCCTTACAATCCATGTTGTCTTTTTTAGTATTTGGTCTATCGTACTGAAAAGTTAGTTAGCATTTTGCAGGCGTTAATATTCATTTTATAACGCAGGCTCCACAAGGATTATTGTGAACACCCGCTGTGTTTTTCAGGTATAAACGAAATACCAGTCGGACACCTCTCTACAGGAAGTACAATTAAGGTGGTCACAGTTATTGTATACAGATTATTTGAATTCATTTAACAAGGTGAAGCTAAATTGCTTAAAAAATACGTACTAATGCATTTATGTTTATTTTTGATGGACATGCATCAACCCTTAATAGTCTAAATTTGCAATGAAAATTATTGTTCACTTTTATCACATCTATGATCAGCAAGTCTATATCTGAAATGTAATAAGGTATGATAAATTACCATTACATATATACCCTGCAATCGGTAGTTTCACGCTGGGATTTGACAGTTTTATTTAGTTACAAACAACAACAAACAATACTTCTTTTTAATTCCGGAAAATTAATCTTACATCAGATGTCTTTTACAAAAAAACTTTATAAATTATATTTATCTGCCACTTACCTTTTATGAATATTCATTTAATAATACCCCGATTGAATCGGTTATTAGTTCACGCAATAATTTGACAGTTTTTTATTATTCTTCAACAACAAGACCAATTCTGTTCATTCCGTGCGTCATCGCTATACCAACCTCTACACTCGTGGAAATAAATCGTGTGAAAAAAATATAATTGAAATGTAATATTCATGTTTATGTTACTTTTTATTCGTCATAGCCAGCAATGGCATTTTTTCAGTAATTAATATCGAGAAAGTTCAAGTCGCAAAACATATATATTTCGTCTTCATGTCCAGACCAAAGTATTTTTCTACAATAACGTAAATATGATTGATTTTCAGTAAAACGTTCATTTGTTTCATTTAAATATTAATTTCAACACAAGACGATACATACATCATGAGAATATAGTACCAAACAGGTAGCGAGTTGTCCTAATTTAAAAAAAAGTGTTATAACCAGAGACATACATAATTTATTTTTTATCTACGTCTCTGTTATATTATGTCTACGTCTCTGGAATAACTCACGGGGAAAATCACAAACCATTGTAAACTAAATCACAACCAGTGTTAACTAAGCAAAGTACCTTGCCGCGGGCAAAACTTACGAAGACAATGAGGGATCACACATATTGATAGCAGGGAAAGCCTACCCAACCTGTTGTTTGATTGACAGCCAAGGTACGTATATTAGTAATTGATCCATGTCACTGCAATTTTTTCAAATGCCCGAGCAAATTCTTCTTTTGCAAAAACAAGTTTCTAAACTGTGATATCCATTAATATTCCTGAGAATACGGTCTACAGGTAGCAACCTGTTACAAACAAACAGTGTACAATAATCAGTTTATTTCAAAATGAATTTATTCTTATGTTCTTTTACAAAAACTTTCTTACATGATATACTACCATTTCTTATATCCCCGAAGGTCAATCGGTAGTTCACACGCATGGGATTTGGCATTTTTATTTAGTTACAAACAAACAACAACAAGACAATACTTCAGTTTAATACGGAATGAATTTTCATTCAAACTTTTACAAAACTTCACCCCTTTTACCCGATATACTACCATTTCTTTACAACCGACAATAGTTCACGCTGGGATTTGGCAGTTTTATTTATACCAAACAGGTAACGACACTGTCCTACTGTTAATTACGGAAAAATTTTATTCCAGAGACTCGTCAATAATTCATTTATACTACGTCTCTGATATACTTATTAATTATACTCTGCAATCGGTAGTTCACGCTGGGATTGGCACAAGTTTTTGTTTACTAAAATCAACAACAATACATAATACTTGTTTTTTCCGGATGAAATTAATTTTATTCAGATCTTTTACAAAAACTTACACTTCTCTTACCTGATATACTACCATTTAATTATACCCGGACAATCGGTAGTTCACGCTGGGATTTGGCAGTTTTTATTTAGTTTACAAACAACAACAACAACAATACTTCAGTTTACTTTAATTCCGGAATGAATTTTATTCAGATTCTTTTACAAAAACTTCACTTTCTCTTACCTGATATACTACCATTTAATTATACCCCGGCAATCGGTAGTTCACGCTGGGATTTGGCAGTTTTTATTTTTTATTTAGTTACAAACAACAACAAGACAATACTTTAATTCCGGAATGAATTTTATTCAGATTTTTTACAAAACTTCACTTCTCTTACCTGATATACTACCATTAATTATACCCCGGCAATCGGTAGTTCACGCTGGGATTTGGCAGTTTTTTTTAGTTACAAACAACAACAACACAATACTTCCGTTTATTAAATTCCGGAAAGAATTTTATTCAGATCCTTTTACAAAAACTTCACTTCTCTTACCTGATATACTACCATTTTTATACCCCGCAATCGGTAGTTCACGCTGGGATTTGGCATTTTTATTTAGTTACAAAACAACAACAAGACAATACTTCAGTTTAATTACGGAAATGAATTTTATTCAGATCCTTTTACAAAAAAACTTCACTTCTCTTACCTGATATACTACCATTTCTTATAACCCGACAATCGGTAGTTCACGCTGGGATTTGGCATTTTTATTTAGTTACAAACAACAACAACAAGACAATACTTCTGTTTAATTACGGAATGAATTTTATTCAGATCCTTTTACAAAAACTTCTTTTCTCTTACCTGATATACTACCATTAATTATACCCCGGCAATCGGTAGTTCACGCTGGGATTTGGCAGTTTTACTTATTTACAAACAACAACAACACAATACTTTAGTTTAATTCCGGAAAGAATTTTATTCAGATTCTTTTCCAAAAACTTCACTTCTCTTACCTGATATACTACCATTTCTTATACCCCGACAATCGGTAGTTCACGCTGGATTTGGGATTTGGCAGTTTTATTTAGTTACAAACAACACAACAAGACAATACTTCTGTTTAATTCCGGAATGAATTTTATTCAGATCCTTTACAAAAAAACTTCACTTCTCTTACCTGATATACTACCATTAATTATACCCCGGCAATCGGTAGTTCACGCTGGGATTTGGCATTTTTATTTAGTTACAAACAACAACAACACACAATACTTCCGTTTAATTCCGGAAAGAATTTTATTCAGATCCTTTTACAAAAACTTCACTTCTCTTACCTGATATACTACCATTTCTTATATCCCGACAATCGGTAGTTCACGTTCGGATTTGGCATTTTTATTTAGTTACAAACAACAGCAAGACAATACTTCTGTTTAATTACGGAATGAATTTTATTCAGATCCTTTTACAAAAACTTCACTCCTTTTACCTGATATATTTCCATGATTTATGCCCCGGATATCGGTAGTTCACACTGGGATTTGGCAGTTTTATTTATTTACAAACAACAACAACAAGACAATGCTTCAGTTTTCGGAATGAATTTTATTCAGATTAAGTTACAAAAACTTCACTTCTCTTACCTGATTAAATACAGTACCATTACTTATACCCTGCAACCGGTAGGTCACACTGGAATTTTGCAATTGTAATGGAAAAAAAAACAATAGCAAGACAACATATCTGTTTCAGAATGATTTTATTTGAGAATATCAATGTACATGTCTGAATGAATTGTCTACTACGAAAATCATTTAATTGGTAGGAGAGTGAAAAGGACTGTTCACTTAAACAATTATAACAGCAATGGCAAATTAAAGTTACAAACTATAAGATAGTATTTAATCTAACTATCAATATTGTAATATCTCATAAAACATTTTCCCGGCGCTTAAATGCTAAGTGTAAATATTTGCCAAGATTATGAAGTTCTTTGACATTATTCACGGATAATAATTGAACAAGTTTAAAAACACTAGATTTACGCAAGTAGTATGGTTCAATATATTTTTTCCGAATATGGACATCTTAATATAAAATGAAACTTGTCTTCCACTTCGTTTTTGTTACAAAAAGTACATTTTCTATTTTCTCTTGGAGTGTTGATATATCTTCCGCTTTTTTAGATTATGTGATGACATTCTTATTCTAGAAATACACTTGTAATATCGTTGTTCAATAGGTTTCTTAAGATAATACTGTAGATCAAAATTATCTACTAAATGCTGATATAAAAAGCCCCTAGAGGAAGTCTATCTAGTCTCTCCCTGCCTTATAGTCTATTACTGTGTTTAGGATACACTTCATCAAAATCAATAGGCCATCAAAAATTTTTGTATATAATAAGGCGATTTTCAAATATTGTTTAGTAGTGATTTATGAAATGCTCAGAGTGGTGATTTGTGAGTTGGTTCTGTTAACATCCAATGAAAAAAACCATCAACAGTCAAAAATGATATATTTTTTTTTTAATGTTGAAAGTGGTGATTTTGTTAAGCATGTGGTATTATACCATATCCACTGAACAAAGTCATCAACAGCTAAAAATTATATATATGTTGATTTTTAATGATGAAAGTGATGATTTGTGATGTGGTATTATGCATATTCAATAAACAAATTCATCAACAGTTAAAAATGATATATATATTTATATATTTTTTAATGATGAAATGATGATTTGTCATGTGGCATTATGCATATTCAATGAACAAATTCATCAACAGTTAAACATGATATATATGTGTGGTTCTGTTACTTCCTGTACAGACCCATTGGATCTCACTAGTGATCATTTAGTACTATGATGAACCAATCAAGATGGATCTCTGATATTCTCCATCCACTCTCCCTGATCTCTGAACACTGATGAAATTAATGGATGGATATGAGTCTTTAATCATTCTCTCTGGTCACAATTATCTACACAGAGGAAGCTCAGAGAACAACAGCTTAAAATGACAATGCACCACAGTTCCTGAAGTCAGTTGCAGCAATCAGCATTGGTACAATGGAATTCACTACTCCAGTTTCCTATTCACAGAATATTTTTCATTAAGCCTTTCCTCATTGTGGACAAACACATCTATTAGATCTGCTAATCACCAACAGATCAAAGATGTACCGAGAAAATTGAATATTTGCAATCTGAAGATATCTTAATTTCATATGTTACACTACTCCTATTGGTTAAAGTTTCAGGTTATTTTTGCATTGACTGAAAGAAATGTATGTCAAGCATTATGACATCATACACGAAGAACACACTTTGCATCTATGATGACTTCATAAACCCCAAAAAAATTGAGAAAAATGGTTAAATAAACACAATTCATTTAAAGTGAATAGTCGGGCAAAGGAAACCAGTCTAAATGCGTTCTTTGGCCTTCCAAAAGTCATTGTATACCATAATGATGGTCAAGTTCTGCTTACGGTGTCCAGTTTTGACCATTGAAATTTTGGGGAAGCCCTGTGTAAATTTAGCACAGTTCTAAATATAAATTCGCCAAACTCTTTGAAAACGAGGCTGCGTGGAAATGTCAACATGGACATGTGTTTCTCAGTCGTGTCGGTTGCGTTTCGTGTGATAAACCACTAATGCGGTATGCAAATTGTTGTTTTGAGATGATACATTTGATGCAAATGAAGTATTCTTACATTAATGACAATGCTTTGTAATAATTTTTCGATAAAAGCATCTTGTACATGGAAATCGACACAAATATTCGGCCGATGCAGAGATGGGGCCCCGGCAAGGGGCAATTATTGCAGCATCGCATTCGTCGTATTTTACATCAACCGAATCATGAAGGTTAAGTACAAATAATCGTAACATAATTTCCCATTTAAAACACACACACGAAAACGTTCCATAGAACGTCCATGCATGTAGCTGTCAAAGATGTGAAAATAAATTAGCTCATACATAGATATTTTACAAGTACAAATATATGTGTTCAATTATTCTGTGTAGTTTTTTTTGCAGAGATTTAATTAAATTATCCTATGTCTCTGTTTAGGTTTTTTTGTAAACAATATTTGAGTTCTGGAGAGAGAGATGACATGAATGTCCAGCTGGAAGAGAAAGAAACTTTTATGATGTATATGTATCGTTACAATGCTATTTATATGTAAACGTACATTCCATGTAGCATGCTATAGAAATTACAACTAGGAAATTCTCTCAAACATTGATTATATTTAATTCTTCACATTCATGAAGGCCTATGCTGTGAGAATTAACACTATCATATATATTTCCAGAAAACATATAGGCCTACATGTATGTTACTTTCCTTTTCTGTTGTTTCCTGTTCTTTTTTGTGCTCTGGAGAAAAAGATGATTGAGTTGAAGAAAAGTAATTAATTAAGAGAAATGTGTACCACAGTACTTTGTCTGTAGCCGAGGGGTTCTATACTGTTTTAATAGTCCAGTAATTAATAATTAAATTGAAAATTTCAAAATTAAGATGAAATTGTAAATTCCATTTTTGAATGAAGTGGTTCCCCTCCTTTGAGAGTACACAGTGTGTATACCCTTTTTGGTTTTTAGGAATAATACCTGAATAGGAACCTGAAATAACATGACAATCAATCAGGTTTGTGTGTGTTGGGGGGTGGGGGGGGGCTAAAAGACAGAAGAATCATGAGGTTGGGAAGTTGTAACTTGAGTGGGGGGTTGAAATATAGAAGAAATAGCTACAGATAACTGGAAGTGGAAGGGTGCTTTATCATTGATCTGGTCATTGCATATTTGGGGGTTTACATGGCTTTTTTTTGGTTATTTAGTCTCATTGATTTTGGAGCAACTTTGAATCCATATGGTACTGTATATATCTTTCTTTTTTCCATGTGTAGCTATTTCTTCTGTATTTCACCCTCCGCCCAAGTCACAACTTCCCAATAGGTACCACTTTTTTGTTTAGAACTCAAATCAAAGACAGATGTACATAGTACTACATACTACATTTTAGTCTATGTGTTTGTAATCACTGTTACTACAGTATTAATACATAAATGGTCTATGTACAAGTTACACATAGACAATAAATGTGAAATTTGGTTCAGACAAAAAGATTTTTAACATTTCAGATAACTTGCTAGTTTTATGGTTTTATTTATATGTTGAGTCTACTCTCTTATAAAGTAGAATTTAGAAATGCTAAGACAATGGTATCTATATTGCTATATGTAAAAAAAATCCTTATATTTTAAAAGTAATTGAAAAGCTATCTCACAAGCCCTGACAAACAAATGGGCCAGCATATGAATGCAAGAATTATAATCACTGGATCTAGAGGACTAATATAAACAAATATTTCTACAAAGTTAAACAATGAAAAAGTATTGCATCATAATTTTATTTAATGATTACAGTTGAAAGGAACATTTAATAAATTAATACTGTTTAAATGTTCTGTTCATGATCTTATAGGTCCATATTGGAAAAGTTTACTTTCAAGAGCACTCATATCAACATTCTTCAGTCTTCATATGATGCTAATTGTATGTATATGTATACATACACTTGTATACAGGTCCAAGGGATGAACTTTCTGTATTCATGTCACTATGCATGCATGGTGCCTGAAAAAATGAACCAACAATTTTTTATATCTGTTGAATATGACAAAAATTGAAATGATCAATTTCAAATATATATAAATGAATAAATGTAGGTTCATTCTACAGGTTTTTATTTTAGAGAAAACATTTTATAAGTTGTGAATGTGTCACTGATGCATTTGATAGAATCAAATATTGTTTCAAAAAAGATACAAAATTCATTATCTATAGTTCCAACAAAAATTCAGAATAATTATAAATGATACATGGCTGCAGTACATTTCAACTCTGTAAAGTTTGTCATATACACATGAACCAGGTACAGTTGTAATAAATATACAATAACTATTTATTATTATGACCAGAAATAATACTGTATGTGTCCTCCAAATATATCTAAAGAACAAGCTAAAACCTACATGTACATATGTATATGTGTATATCAGAACATATACAATACAATTTTACCAATTAACCTACAATGTAAATCCTATATACAATGTATGTGTATAACACTACCAGAACATGTACAGAACAAAAATTTACAAATTAAAAATCTATAAATATATACATCAGAACTGTATGAATTGACCGGTAGCATAATATTATGGATTAATTGAAACAAATCTTAGCTTGATAATGCACTAGCGGTTACATTCTAACTGTACATGCATTACAACGGTACATTTTATCAAGGATTTATATCTGATACGTCCTTGATTTTATCAAGGATTTATAAGTGAGATATACGTCCTTGATTTTATAAATATACAGGGCATTCATTACCCCTAAAGAGGCCCCACGAAAGAACCGCTATTTACCCCAGGGTTACGTTTTACGCGATTGGGGAACAGGTATGAAACATGTGACCATATGTGACCACTCATTTATGAAAAAATACTGCTAGGGACTATTTACATAATGATCAAAATACGAAGACTCACTCACTATCAGCTGAGCAGGGAGTACCGGGTAGTAGGCATAGGTACGTCCGGAGCCGCGTGCTCGTTTGAACTCTTCACTATAACAAGTTGTATTAACACTCTCCATGCGTCGTAATGTTTATCGAGTCAGTTGTTGGGATTGTCGCTGCTCCATTGCCTTTCCTTTCGCATTTTAGGTGAGTCAGTTGGTTGTTTTGGCGGAAACCTTTTGGTTCAATACGGAGAGTGGTGGATGTTGCGCATGCGTTAAGATTGACCTGCACTCATAGCCGGTCGGGAGGACTTTTAGGATTCCCATAGATATTATTATTTTCTTCGCATGTACAGCGATTTTGACGGAAAGTTTTATTTTTCTAATTCATAAGAAATTATACCGGATATATTAATACCATTTTTACCGATTTTACAGTCACTTGCCCGACTATTCGCTTTAAATACTCCATCTCCCAGTTATAACATTATCCCTCCCCATCCCCCTCCCCAAACCATTACAACTTTATCCCTTCTGATCCCCTCCCCCAAACCACTATAACTTTATTCCTCTACATCCCCCTCCCTAAACCACTATAAATTTATCCCTCCAAATTCCCCTCCCCAAACCATTACAACTTTATCCCTTCTGATCCCCTCCCCCAAACCACTATAACTTCATTCCTCTACATCCCCCTCCCTAAACCACTATAAATTTATCCCTCCCCATCCCCCTCCCCAAACCATTACAACTTTATCCCTTCTGATCCCCTCCCCCAAACCACTATAACTTTATTCCTCTACATCCCCCTCCCTAAACCACTATAAATTTATCCCTCCCCATCCCCCTCCCCAAACCATTACAACTTTGTCCCTTCTGATCCCCTCCCCCAAACCACTATAACTTCATTCCTCTACATCCCCCTCCCTAAACCACTATAAATCTATCCCTCCCCATTCCCCTCCCCAAACCATTACAACTTTGTCCCTTCTGATCCCCTCCCCCAAACCACTATAACTTCATTCCTCTACATCCCCCTCCCTAAACCACTATAAATCTATCCCTCCCCATTCCCCTCCCCAAACCATTATAACTTTATCCCTTCTGATCCCCTCCCAAATCCAATCTTGTTGGTTCCTGAACCATGCGGTAAAGCAACAAATACCATGTCTGCATCATTAGGATTTCAATAAACATAACTTTGTCTTCAAATGAAATCGAAAATTGTTCCAAACAAACAAAGAAGGCTGATATTACAAATCTAACAAGCTTGCTCATAAGCATACTGGGTTGCAAACTACTATCAAAGTGGACAAATCATGCAATGAAGCATATTTTATACACATAATGCCTTGGCCATAATCAGCATGGTTAGGGAATGTGACACCAGTATTCAGTGAGGTTAGGAGATCCGGAAATACAACATCTATTTTCCTGTATCACTTCAAATTCAACCCAGCGATCCAGCCATGAAAAGTGAATGATTGTCATAAAATTACCCGGGCAAGAAACTAATTCTTAAGGGAAAGCATAGAGCACAACAATAAAACTTAATATCAAATATTACATCTAAGACAGGGACAAGGAAAGATGGGGATATAAAAATTTATGTCAAATGTATGATACATCTAAGACAGGGACAAGGAGAGATGGGGATATAAAAATTAATGTCAAATGTATGATACATCTATATAACACAGGGACAAGGAAAGATGGAGATATAAAAATTAATGTCAAATGTATGATGCATCTAACACAGGGACAAGGAGAGATGGGGATATAAAAATTAATGTCAAATGTATAATACATCTAAGACAGGGACAAGGAGAGATGGGGATATAAAAATTAATGTCAAATGTATGATACATCTAACACAGGGACAAGGAGAGATGGGGATATAAAAATTAATGTCAAATGTATGATACATCTAACACAGGGACAAGGAGAGATGGGGATATAAAAATTAATGTCAAATGTATAATACATCTAAGACAGGGACAAGGAGATGTTAGATATATATAAAATCAAAGTACTGAAAGTACTGCTGCGGTAAAACTTCTGGATGATAGGAGTTGATTCGAGTGTTAAAGATTGATAAGTCAATGGTTATATTATCAGTATAACTGCAAATTGGAAAACGATCCAAAGAAAACAGGACTTAAACTAAGGCTGAAAAACTAATACAAATAATTGTTTTTTATTTGGTCGTAATAATTTATCACATTGATTTATTTTCTCACATTTTGTACAGGTCCAGTTATTCTAAATACACATAATGCATTTCAGTGTAGAACCTTCAATCAAAGAGGAAGTATTTATGTTGTCAAGTTTATATAAAGAAAAGTTTCAGCATTATGGTGACTTGTAATGTCAAATTAAATTGATTTTTTTTTTTTTGTTAAAAACTAAACAGGCATTCTTCAGATATCAAGAAAAAACTTACTGGTTATATTATATAAAATCTCATATAATGTTTAAGCGATACCGTACACGTATTTGACCTTTAATGACTAATATGAATGACATCAAGGATTTCCTTTTTAACAAAAATGTATCTAGCAAGTTTAAGAACACCATACTATCTATAAGTACAAAATTTAATGGTTGTCAGATCGTGTAACATATATAACTAACGTATATTGTCATAAAGGATGACTTTCATGCTTCATAACTTCACGAATACTACTTTGGCAACATATCAGGGAGAAAGAGGGGAAAGAGAGGGAAAGAGAGAAAAAAAAAATCTCTGTCAGCTATCAGCTGTTTACCGGTATATGCTTTATCAAGTTTCAAGTACATGAATGTATATATATTAACTAAAGAACTAAATAACCTGAGTTAATTAACTAAACGACATGTAAATGGCACGAAGGATGTTTTTTGTCAAAACATGTTAATATTTTTTTCTCTATGTCTATCAAGTTTGTAGTACATTACAACATATATTCTAACAAACGGTAACGGCACGAGTTACCTAAATGACAGATATTGTCATCAGTGTCCTTTTCTAACTACAATTTGTAAATATCTTCTTATTAAACATTATGGAAAGTTGTTCAGCAAAATTTGGAGCAAGGATAGGTCCAAAATTCGGATCGCAAATTCACTCAGAAATTTTACTTTGACATGATAATTTACTTTGAAATTTGACTATTGGTTCCAAAACTGTTTTCATTAGGCTTGAACATGAGAATTTACTTTGAAATATGAATATTGGTAGAAAAACTGTTCTTATAAGGCTTGGTTCAAGAAAAACATAATTGTAGTATATGAATTAATGAAGGATAGTGACACGCTTACTTTTTACTGTTTTGATGAATTGATACAAATCTATCAGATTAGTACTAATTTTGTGGAATATCACGGTTTTAGTATCTGCTATCAGAGAATACCTTAATTAGGCTGACTCTGAAATATGTCAAATTTGTTTCCTACTTACATTAAATATTTCATATTGATCTGTACAATGTAATGAAAAAATAACATACTCCTACCGGGAGGAGAAGATGGGAAGACTTAATTAGTTCAGTCGAATCATTTGAAATGGGTTGATATTTCTAAAATTTCCTTTACAGTAACGAAAATTATAAGCTTCAGTGGTTTCAATATATATTATAGCAGATTCACTCAGCAATTTTACTTTGACATGATAATCTACTCTGAAAAAACATTGTGTTACAAATTATATAAGTACATTTGCCTAGTACAGAATAGTACGTACATGTATTACAATTTCATTTATATTTTAAACACCTCCGAATTTTCATTTCATTTGCATAAACAACCAAACGATAAGATTTCGTTATAAAATGACACTTAATCCTCTAAACAATAGAACAGCCAACTCTAGATCACTGCTTATTGTTTTGATATTTTCCAAAAGAATTTATGATTTGTCCTTCCTTATATGTACATATTTTCTACTTGTCAAATTTTTGAAATTGATATTTATATATTATGTTTCTCTATACAATGTATTTGTCAAAGAGAACTAATAAAGAAACTTGATGTGGTCATGATCAATGTATCACACCTTCACGCTTGGCTGCACACTGCTACAGATACGAAGAGATGTATATATGGGGTGGTTATCTATCCTTTAATCTTTGAAATATTTTTCTCGAAAACCCAGCTCCCTACCGCTCCGAACCGCTGTAAATGAAAATGTGTATGAGAAAGGGACGTCAGAAACATTATATAACATGTGTTGAGAGTATGTATAACAGTATTTACATTAAAACCTATCTATTAAAACCACCCAGTGGTCCGAGTAAAAGTGGTCTTAATAGCGAGGTGGTCTTAATTCTGAGGTGGACCAGGTTTCTTCTATGATCATGACGATCAAGAACAGAAACTCTGTATCCTAGCTGACCGGTACATAATATATGTACTGTATTTTTGTTTCAAACTTGAAATTTTATGAAAAATGCAATATACATGTATATATAAATGTATATTATATATATTTTTTTTTTATTTTTTTTTGTTCAATTTTTTGCATTTAACACATTTACAAATACATGGGACATCAACATAAACTTGACATGACATATACATTACATTTATATAAAAAACATAAGAAACATAACATAGCATGCTGAGTATGTACATGTACGTGTGGGGAAAAAAACAGTTTGATATATTTTGGTTAAGATAAATTTGCAAATTACTATATTTGATCAATTAGTTTTTGTCGGCCATTAGAATCTTAATCATATCATATTTTAATGCATGGGTATCTAATCAAAACCAATAATTTACAAATATTTTTTAAAGATTGATAAATTAGGGACATATAATGACTATACCATTTATTTCTAGAGCATAGACATATTTTTTTTCATTAAATTAAGTTAATGGTGTGTGCTTACTTAAATCTTAAACTGAATTTCACTGAAGTAATTGTTGACAATCTAAATGAAAATACTTTTTCTAGACATTACTTTCTATTATGTTTTAATTATAATTCAAATACATATCGTTAGTTTAATCAGAGATTTAGATAGTTATTAAATTATCTATGTCTCTGGTTTAATTATCACATAGTATCACCTGAGGTAAATGAGAATCTATGTGTTTTAAAATTGGTATTGATCTGTGTAAATTATTATTAATATTTACGTAAATCGATTTTAATTACCCCGCCATGTGCAATGATTGGTCAAATAATAACTTACGATCACAATCGGTAAAGTGTTTGAAAGACTACTGTGCAATAGTGAAGCGTACTTTTAAACTAATGCAAAACACCGATTGTTGACCGCAACAAAATAGATGACACATCTATTGAAATGAGATGATTGACGTACGGTACTTCATAAAATATCTTAAATAAGATCAATTTATCTCATACATTAAAGAATTTTAATTCCATTGGCGTTACACGTATGAGAAAGAACTGCCTAAATCGTTCGATCTCGCCACCAGAGCTATCGAAAGAAACGTTGCATTACTTGTGGTTTCGATCACGTCAACTGCCAGTCACAAGTATGCAAATGATGGCGATTTAACAACTCTCCACTAGTACAGGTAGATAATCTGATAATTAGGTCGACGGAAACAAAAGAACTGACTGATGTACCTGCGGGGTAGTTGTTCACGGGTTGCTGCGTGCGAGGAAGGTGAGGCACAGCGAGGTGTGAAGTCACATGTGCCTGTGGTCTATTAATTCAAAATGGTCAATTGACGTTGTTTAATTTAAGTGGTCGCTTGGGATCTAGTTAAAATTGGTCGTTAATAACGGAATTAGCGGGTGTGTTTGTATTTCTGAAGAGGAAAAAAAAAATCGGGAACTGAAAAATAGTGGCCGTAATAGTGGGATGTTCGTAATTTAGTGTATATGCTATGCATGTCTATGTTTGGATATACTAACTTTTGGAAATTAAAAATAAAATAAAAACAAAAATAAATATATAGAAGACAAAATAAAGAATATTTTCAAGCATGGTGAATTAACAACAAATAAAAATATGAAATAAAAAAAAAATAAAAAAATAACCTGCCGACGTTAAGGAATGAACCCGGGCCGTTAGCTTAGAAAGCTCAGGACTTACCACGACACCACTTGTACCTGTTGATTGCCACAGGAATATTATTAAGTTACTAATGAAATGCAGTTCACTATATTTTCTTATTTTCTTCGCAATCCACTTAAAATGACATTGATGCTGCTGAATAAGTTTACAGAATGATTCTAAACTAGTTTATATTGTATCTGGGTTCAAATTACAACTACATATACCACAAATGTGTGGTTATTCAGTTTATTCTTCACGACACCAGCCGGGGGGGTAAAAAGCTAGTTCCGGAATTGCGATACCAATACTGGTAAAAACCAAGTTTTACCGTAATTAATGTTAAATGTATGAAACATCTAACACAGGGACAAGGAGAGATGGGGATATAAAAATTAATGTCAAATGTATGATACATCTAACACAGGGACAAGGAGAGATGGGGATATAAAAATTAATGTCAAATGTATAATACATCTAAGACAGGGACAAGGAGAGATAGGGATATAAAAATTAATGTTAAATGTATGAAACATCTGAGATTATGACTATACATGTATCATAGTGGCTTAACATAAAGATAAATCAGTCACATTATAAACTAGATATTAGATGTTTGTCACAAAAAAACATGGTTTTCTTCCAAACCAATCAAGAGCATTCCTTAAACAAGAGTCAGTAGTTGTGCCCTGCAGAAATTCTAGAAACATTTGCAAATATAATAAAAACATATCAGTAAATACAATGAATTTTTTAAAGATGCTCCACCGCTGACAAATGGAATTTTTTCACTATCAAAATCAGAAGCAGACGATTAAGTAGTTTTCTTCAGTTACAAAAGTTACTTACTTTACACCATTACCACCACTGAAAAGTTTGAGCATCTATACTTCAAGTAAAAAAATATGAAAAATAATTAATTGCATCCCATAAAAAATCCGTGGCACTATATCCTATATGGAATGAAGTACTGGTTGCGCATGCACCAAAGGCGAAATAAATTATTTTATATATTTTTTTGTGTTAATTAGGCATATATATACACGATTAGACACCAATATATGTTCAAATGATGAATATCATTTTTGCTCTGTCAGCGGTGGAGCATCTTTTAAGTTTTAAAACAGATGTGGATCCAGAGAGTTGATTAAAGCGACGAGTGACTCGTACTAATAAAAGTAATAATCGTAAGTTGGCTATTTGGTAATGTTGACCCACCAAAACCTATAGGATAAATTCATATCAAGTCTGTCCGGGTAAGGATTAACCCAAATACTCAATTTCCTGTGCAATATAATAAAATTACCTTTACCACATGCCATATTTTTGTATCATGGATTCTAAGTTTGGCATCCAACTGACACAAACATCTTTACCAGAACGAATTATCCTGTTGGGATATCGATGGCGTGTAACATTATTTTATTAAGCTATGAAATCTTTACTGTTAGAATGCTGTTCTCTTAGATAATATAACAAGAGGCCCAGAGGGCCTGTATCGCTCACCTGGTTTTTTGTTAGTAATTATCACAAGACTCAGACAATTAGAAAAATAAGCAAAATTGACTCCCAAAGTTTAATTTTGAATCACAACCATACAATGATGCTATTGATACCATACAAATATGCTATCCAATACATAGGTTCAGAGACAAAGTAATTTATATGAAAATAGTAGCCTAATTGACCTTTTGACCTCGCATCTATTGCCGTCTAAGGCCCGGGGGTCAGCCCTATCATTTGTACAATTTCAAATCCCAACCCTATAAGGATGCTACCATTGCATTATAAGTGCTCTTCCATTCTTAGTTGCAGAGAAGAAGTCGTTTATATGGAAATAGCTAAATTGACCCCTTTTGACCCCACCCTTCAGGCCCCCGGGGGGTCAGCCCCATCATTTGCAAAATTTTGAATTCAAACCCTATAAGGATGTAACCATTGCATTATGAGCGTAATCCCATGCATGTTAAGTTGCAGAGAAAAAGTTATTTATATGGAAATTGACCACTTTTGACCCCGCCCCTCAGGCCCCCGGGGGGTCAGCCCTATCATTTGCACAATTTTGAATTCCCACACTATAAAGATACTACCATTGCATTATGAGTGCTATCTCATGCTTAGTTTCAGAGAAGAAGTTGTTTATATGGAAATAGCCAAATTGACCCCATTTGACCCCGCCCCTCAGGCCCCCGGGGGTCTGCCCCATCATTTGTACAATTTTGAATCCCCACCCTATAAGGATGCTACCATCGCATTATGGGTGCTATCCCATGCTTGGTTTCAGAGAAGAAGTCGTTTATATGGAAATAGCCAAATTGAACCTTTTGACCCCGCCCCTCAGGCCCCCGGGGGGTCAGCCACATCATTTGTACAATTTTTAATCCCTACCCTATAACGATACTACCATTGCATTATGAGTGCTATCTCATGCTTAGTTTCAGAGAAGAAGTCGTTTATATGGAAATAGCTAAATTGACCCCATTTGACCCCGCCCCTCAGGCCCCCGGGGGGTCAGCCCCATCATTTGTACAATTTTGAATCCCCACCCTATAAGGATGCTACCATTGCATTATGGGTGCTATCCCATGCTTGGTTTCAGAGAAGAAGTCGTTTATATGGAAATAGCCAAATGGACCCCATTTGACCCCGCCCCTCAGGCCCCCGGGGGGTCAGCCCCATCATTTGTACAATTTTGAATCCCCACCCTATAAGGATGCTACCATTGCATTATGGGTGCTATCCCATGCTTGGTTTCAGAGAAGAAGTCGTTTATATGGAAATAGCCAAATTGACCCCTTTTGGCCCCGCCCCTCAGGCCCCTGGGGGGTCAGCCCCATCATTTGTACAATTTTCAGTTAGTAGCCCATAAGGATGCTACCAGCCAAATTTTGTTGAAATCCGACCAGCGGTTATGGAGAAGAAGTCGATTGTTGACGGACGGACGGACGGACGGACGACGGACGACGGACGACGGACGACGGACGACGGACGACGGACGCCGGACGCCACGGTATGGCATAAGCTCACCTTGGTCCTTCGGACCAGGTGAGCTAACAAAATCAAAAACATGAATGCATTATAGAGATTTTCATTTTTTTTCATGGAAAAGGACTCTTTTAACATTCCAATTAGATTGTCATGACTGTATCGCTAACACCTGAGATACGTGACATATGTACAGGATAATAATTACACACATTACATATCTTACCTTCATCATCCATGTCTGTTATGGGTATCTGTACAGACTTGTTACGGTGGCTGTTCACAGAACTGTCGGTGGTGTAATCAATTCACAGTGGGTATGTTATAGGTAGATCTGGTAGGTAGAGAACAGAAAGACCATTGTCACAGGATATAATAAAAACTCATACACATGATGTTAGCTACATCAAAACAACACATTCATATTAGTTTTATTTTTACAACAATCTGGTGGACAATTTAATCTACTAATTTTAGTGGTGGAGCAAGGACCAATCCTATAAATAATTATATGATATAAACCCCTACCTTCATAGGAAATATAAACAAAACGTAAGGACAGTTTGTTACACTATATCCCAATATATTTCATGGAGATGACATAAGAAATACAAGGCCAGAATCTGATAGTGACTGTATGCCCGACATCAGATTCAAAATTGTACCCAAATAAGGGAAGAAAAGTCCGTGGTAGACTATACATACAATAAGAATTTTGTGATTTCTGGTTGATATGCAGGTAAATATGCAAAAGTGTTTGATAATCAAGATAAAGGCTGGAAAGTTGGGGCAACTTCATAATAAATTTTGATTTCTTGTTGCCAAAGTACAAAGAAAAAAATATCAACATTTTTTTCTGACTTATAGATGGTGAAACATAATTAACAAGGTATTCATTTTGTATGAAAGTAACATTATTGTACAATTGACATCATTAATCACAATTTTTTTAACACTAATGACTAGTTTTATTCATTTTTTTTTATCAAAAGTTTTCTTTTTTTTTAATAGGCCAAACTTCAACCCAATTTCCATTAACTCAAATATAGAACAAACATTTTGAAATAAAGATTGTACGAAGCCATTGTTGTTTTACTGATTATGTTTTTGACCCACATAATTTTATTGCTGGTAAATATGTTGATATAAAGGAGCTATAGACTAGGATCTAAGATTGGATCAATATCACCGAGTTACCTCTGTTTTAATCAATAAGTTCCACTTAAAACAGGAAAATAAAGGACACCTCCACATAATGGTGGCCCACCTGTGTCCCGTTCCTCCAGTTATACACAAAGCCACGGAGTCTGTGCAAGTCATTTCTCATCAAAATTACAAAAATCATTTACAGGGACAAAAGTGAAGCGCTGACAAATAATTAATAAACTTTTAACTTTCAGGAATAATGACATATAAGTTTGATATTTTTGAATTTTGTTTTTGTTAATCATCAATTTCCTTTTTGTTTGTGTTGCTATTGAGGAGCAATGGATGTGACCTTGATCATTAGATGTGTCAGAGATACAGTACAAAGCAGAAAACATGTCTCCATTCCATGATAAATGGACCCAAGAAGTAGCTTTATTGTACATGTATTGAAACCTGTATAATTTATCAACAACAACAAGGACACACGCCTCATCTGCTACAACTCTACATTTGGTACTAAATCATACTACTGCCACAATGTTACCTTATTTTACATAACAATTTGCAATACAAATTCAATTACAACAATTTTTGTATTTTCTTACCTTAAATCTTTATATATTTGTCTGATCCGTGTCATATTGTTATCTTCTATTTTTTTTTTTTTTTATACAATAATATCTTTTTTTTCTTCATTTTTTTCTCCCTCTCTCTTTATCACTTTAAAAAAAATTTGTTTTGGAAAACAATTATTTTTCTTTTACCAAATTTCTAAGAAACAACAAACAAAATTTTACCTTCTGTAAATATGGATATATTAGAGAGTATTTAAGTTCACGATTAGCTAGGATGAACAATTCGTGATAAGACACCGACTAACTTTTTGAAGAACAGTTTCATACATATACAAAATGACGTTTGATACTAATCATTGATAGAAACATGGTAATAGATAGAATTAATGAGACTGTCAGTCAGAACAGCAATAGGTCAAATATTATAAATAGAATCAGGGAACAAACTGGCTTGTATGATGCTCGCAGACAAACAGACAAACAAAATGAATCAGGGAACAAACTGGCTTGTATGATGCAGACAAACAGACAAACAAAATAGAATCAGGGAACAAACTGGCTTGTATGATGCTCGCAGACAAACAAAATAGAATCAAACAAACTGGCTTAATAGCTCGCAGACAATTGGACAAACAAAATAGAATCAGGAAACAAACTGGCTTATATGATGCTCGCAGACAATTGGACAAACAAAATAGAATCAGGAAACAAACTGGCTTGTATGATGGTCGCAGAAAACAAAATAGAATCAGGAAACAAACTGGCTTGTATGATGCTTGCAGACAAACAAAATAGAATCAGGAAACAAACTGGCTTGTATGATGCTCGCAGAAAACAAAATAGAATCAGGAAACAAACAGGCTTGTATGATGCTCGCAGAAAAACGGATAAACAAAATAGAATCAGGAAAATGGCAGCCATGTTTTGTGAAATTGTCAACATGATTTCTACGGCCTGTTATCTGCATTTTAATGGGCAATATTGATAACCTATAACCAAACACAAGGTTTTGTGGACGGTATTGGCAACATCTCTGTGACACTCCTATCAGCCCGGGAACGGCAAGGTCTAACGAGAGAAAAGAGGGGCGGAAAACTCAATGTTAGATACCCACAATTAGCCTCACAAACCAATTGGACTTTCTCTGCCTTTGTTCTGGTGTAAATAAAACCCTTATGTTGTATCACACGGCAGTGTGGACCTGGGAACAATGGTTTTTGTCACAATGGTAGACAAGCTCTGTTCAACAGCTAGGGTAAACATTACAAAACCAATAGATCCATACCGCTGTTGTATCAAACTAAGTAACAGTGGCCGCGACACACAAGTTTTTGTATGGTCAGGGCAACGCCCACTCCATTGTCCAAGTCCTCCTGCCCTCAGCAATAGGAAACAAGTAAAACAATCCAATGGTCGCCGCGGTCATACAGACAGCCAGCGTTGTACGGAAGCTCCACTCGAGCTTGTAAAACTTGCCTATTATGGTAATGTTTACAGACAGGAAAAAATTCCCATTTCGACCATCTAAAATTGTTTGGTTTCAATAGAACACTAAAAGCTTGTTTATGGACCTAT
Organism: Argopecten irradians; assembly: GCF_041381155.1. NCBI lineage: Eukaryota > Metazoa > Mollusca > Bivalvia > Pectinida > Pectinidae > Argopecten > Argopecten irradians. The sequence continues at coordinate 2,405,189 of NC_091143.1, read as the reverse complement.
CTATTAAAGGTCAAATCTATCGCCACTAATTTTAGACAACTCTGGATCCATTTACAGAAGACCTACCAATACCGATCTATGTTCCTAACTCTCTCTAATTTCTTTTTGTCTCATTTCATATAAAAGTGTATCAGTTTGTTTAGAATGCCAACAAATTCAATCAAATCTCTTAGATTATTGTTTTCATTCCAGCAACATTTTCATCTCTCTATAAGAGATTCTAAGAGAAATATTTAAAAGCATGTCAATGTTTCCACTCTTAGTCCTCTCCCTCTTCTCATTCCGAAATTTATCTTATAAGTTTCTTATTTTGTGCATCATGGATAGCAAACAATCAAATCTGAAATGAGTTTCATAAAGTTTCATGTATCGAATGAACACAAAATGACAAAGGGCTGATGCAGAAGAATATGAAAGAGCTTAATTTATTCTAAAATAAATACGGTTTTGGTCATCTTCATTTCCAAATGTCACATCATGGCTACCTAGAGGACCTATGACTTTAATGAATTGGCATGGAAAATATACTACATGAAAATAATGAGAGAATCATGTGATGAACTTTGACCTGTATTGTGGTAAGACTTCCTGGTCCAATGTACCTATATGTCATAAAAGGGATCAACATAAGCTTACTCGGCTGGGAACTGTGGCATCAGGTATCCTCACTGGTACACTCTAGTCCATGTTTTATATAATCATGTACTTCATTAGATGGGGACAAAAAAACAAATGACCAGAAAATGCCTGATCACCTTATACACAGGACACAATTAATACTAATTCACTGTTAAATTTTTCTGTATGTTTTTATAAATCAATTTGAAATGTTTGCAAATGACAGATTACTGCGAGGTCATGCAGTGATACCAAAAAGGAAAGACAGTCATTTAACCAAATCATATAGCTGCTGGTAAATGTCACTTTTGACCCAGGCTGTCTTAAAATGGTTAAGCCAAAACAGGTAACATTTATTTTGGCTAAACAATCTAAAATGAACAATTGGCTAAATGGCTAATTGCTTGCTGCATAAATACAAGTTATATAACATGTATTTAAAGCGGTGTTCCTTTGATAAATATACACATATGGGTGATACAACTATTGATAGTGTAACAGGTCTCATCATGTTTACAAGTTTTTTAGATAGACCAGTACACTGCCATACACATGCTACCCTGTGGCGCCACCACCACAGGACACAGAGTTGTGATGCCACACCCTCACCAAGGTTTCCTTTCCCTCACGTTGACATTACAACAGCACATGGCAAACACTTACATGACCTAGCTACTAATTATATTTTGTCTAAATCAAACGAGTTAGCACCTGTATTGAACTTACCTTATCTCGTTCAGGTGTGAAAGTATTGATCAGTCGGTATATCTGTCACAACTGTTTTACAGGGCGGCCGGAAGCTGAAACAGAAAACGAATATGTTCCTATTTCAGAATATTATAAAATATTCATTTAGTTATTGCATAAATGATAACTCAATATAAAGAGCATACATTATGAATGTTCATTATTGTAATTTTATATATAGATCACTATGATGGATCATGCCAGTGCGGTATCCATAAAACCTATATATGATTACAGTTAATTCTATGGTACACATTTTTACATACAATGGTAAGTATAAATCAACAGGTCAAAGAAGATACATATACAGATACAAAAGCAAGATTCAAATTCAAACACTTTTATTTCCATTTTCAACTGTAAACAATACATGTTTTAAGCAATCAAGGTTAAGATTTAACAAGTTAGGAAATAGATATTAAACATGATTTTTTTTTTTTTTTTTTACTTTTAAACTTGTTAGCCCCTGAAATTAATACTTTGTATGTATGTTTCTGTGTTAAATCAAGATAAGCGTATGTGTCTTCCCATATATATGGTTAAATGATTTTATATATACGATAAAGGCTTCTCTGCTTTTCTGAACTCTTTCATCAACTTATAAAATATGTTCACTAAAAGATTCAGGTTTTTGAAATGTCTCTACAATTTCCTACAGAAGTACTGAACGTAGCGAATAGAATACCAGCATATCCCGATAATCAATTTCAGGCTTCATTTCTTTCCTTTCAATATGCACTATCATATCCAGTGACCAAAGATCAATTATCATTTAAATATAGAAGAGTTTTTTTCTGATCAAGGAACATGATCCCTTTATTGTTTTTTGCATAAGAAAGGATTTTTTCTATGCTGCAGTATGTTTTTATCGATAGGAAAACCCATGTCCCTGAAGACAACCAGTCTTTACAATGCTGTGATGATGCGTACGCGAGTATATTCAAAGGACGGCGAGTTTCTGGATCAGAGAAAAGCTTGTTAGATCCTGACCAAGAACAAATCAATCGGCCATCTTGTTGAGATATTGATCCTTGCTTGCAAACAAATTTTAACAATGCATTCATCTGCCATAAAGACTGGCATTCTATACATGTTTTTTTCATATTGACAATGCCTGCATGGTTCTTAAGACCAATGGCCATTCTGATATTAACATCTCAATGACATACAAAGGAACACATGTAGGGTTTACCTTATTTCTGTAAATCTAAGGTAGATCAGTTTTCCTTTTTTACTATTTTTTCTTCTATAATGAGCTCAGCGCATCCCTTCAATTCTAGTTAGACCTACAGCAAGACATCATGGGAGACTAGCTCACAATGCCCACAAATCAGAAATGGGAGACTAGCTCACAATGCCCACAAATCAGAACACAACTTTACTCAATGCAACTTACTGTGAAAGCTTGTTTAACACATTTATCCCTGAAATAATTAATGGACTGTTCAAGCCTTTGAACAAGAAGACTCCAAATGAGTTTACAGGGTAGAATGAGTTAAGAACCTTTTAAGCTTTTGAGAGTATGTTTTATAAAACATATTTTGAGAGTATGTTTTATATAACTTAGAATATTTAGAGAGCATATTTCTTGCTCTTACTTAAAAATCAAACCATTCCATATTACTTTATTGTCTTGAAAAATATCCTACTTCTTCTCATCAAACTTGGTTTCATTTCATTTCTCACTCTTACTTAATTAAAAGCCATTTCATATGACTACATTGACTTAAACCACCTTTTCTTCGCTCTACCGACTTCCTTCGTACAAGACTGTCACAACAACTTGCCTGGTAAATGTATATACATTTGTATTGAGAGTTCTTTGTGGCCGGGCTTCAGCGCCTTCATTGAACCCCAAACTCTCATGAATTATGCAAGGAACTTCACACAGGTATGGCACCAGCTGAACAGGGGCATACCCAACACAAAGCCTGCTTCCATTCCCATAGCTTTTGTACCAACATGGAATGTAAATTTACACAAATTGATCTGCAGTCATTTTATCGGAAATATTATCGACTATAGATTAGGCATTCATCATGAAGAGTAACACTAGTAGTGCTAGATTGATTCCTCTGATACATTGTTCTCCACACTCTGGTACAATCAGCATGGCCTCTACCGCCAGATCCCGTTGGCTGTTCATGTTCTGATCATGAGGAGTGGTGCTGCTTGTCCTCTCCACTCTTTACAATCTATATTAAGTTCTCCACCAGTTCTACCCACATCACTTATTAACAAACAGCAGCTCTCAGAGACCGGTTTTAGGTGTTGGTTTCCAGAATTAATATTTGATGATTTCAACATCATTTTAAACCATTTACTTATTTTTCCTTTTTTTTTTTTAAATTGATGGTAGTTTGATGCCATATTTATTTATTTATCTATTTATTTTTCCTTTTTTAAATTGATGGTAGTTTGATGCCATGTTTATACACCCAAACCATCTTTTGAATTTACAAAGAATTTCCAAATAAGTATAACTTAGTTAATATTGATTTTACTCTAAAATAAAATTGCTTCTTTAAACTGTTAAAGGTCATTATTGATAGTATACATATATACATGTACAGGAGTCCCTTGTTATGCAATGGCCACAAGAGGATGATGGGATATATGTCATGTTTTGACCACCTTTGATGTCAGCCTTTGGAATTAATTTTTTATGTTACATGTAAATACATCCTGATGAGGTGTGATCGGGGCAGATGTCAAGCATTGATGATACATATCTAGCTGTATTTCACTCATACAATTACACCTGATGCTCACTTGACATCTAGATCCTGTACATTTCAGCACAGATTTTGACCTCACTACCACTATTATTTGACACACTATTAACCAACAAGATTTTAAATACTTAATTCTTCATTTTACGTCTCAGCTCCGAAAACATTGTTAAAGACCCATGATAAGCGCTGAGAGTTAAAAGAACTTATATTTTAGTTAAAAAAACTTATATTTTAGTTAAAAAAACTTATATTTTAGTTAAAAAGAACTTTACTTGAATACCACAAATGTGCAGAGTAAGCGCGGTAAGCGGGTAACATACGTATATGTGGTATTATACTGGTATACCACAAATGCAAAGAAAACAATAGCATCCAGTGCCCAAAATCATGAACATTCCTTAAATTTAAGGAATTCCTTAACTTAAAATTCTTCATAGGAATATATAACAGATTTAAAGGAAGGCTCCTTAACTTAGGATTTTCCCTTTAACTTCTGAAATGCTTTCCTATGGAAAATTTTAAGTTAAGGAATGTTCATGAAACTCAGCCCAGAAAAATTTTCTTCCATGATTTCTGGAGACTAGCAAATGATATTTAAACATATACACAGGAAAAGATTATTATAATTATACTAATTCACAAAAATTAAATTTCACAATTAAATTAAAATGCTATATTACATGTAGCATTCTTTGTGGCGATTTATTCTTTGCGAATTCTCATCACTCATGGAACACACCAAATCTTATCATCGCACACAAAATGAAGTTGGTGAACACTACTATTTTTCCGCCTGCTGTCTGTAAATAGATCTGTCCAAGATTAATTAACAGTGAGCATCAGGCACTAATAGGCCTCCAATATTATATCATTACTGCTAGCTGTAATCTGTATCCCCCGATTGTTGTAGAGAGTCTATCGGATTACCCCTGCTGTAATTACACACTGGGATTACCAGGTAAGGTATTGTTCCTGCCTACTAACATCACTGCTAATCCTACTGCCATGCAACACCTTCCCCATTTTTACCAGCTTCTCTTCCTACCACACCTGCAACCACGATTTGTCTACAGTTTCCATAGTGACCAGGTGTTACAACACATCTAACTACCACATTTCAATCCCAGAAGTTGATGTGTACTTTTACTTTCATGACATAAAGCCAATGTGACTAATTGAATGAAGTTGTCCGAGTTCACAGAATTTTTAATTATTGTTTTGCTAGTTAAGTAGGTGAAATGAATTAGCCTGGCTCTTTTAAGTCTCAAATATCACATGGTTTGTGGGATAGGAAACCAATCACTATACAAAGTATGTACATCTGTTAATCAGGTTAGCTTGTCAGTCAGTCTTTTACATTTGAATTTGTGTTTCCCTATTTAAGTATATACCCTACTGGAGAATTCATCTAACTTAGAAATTATAGATGTAACAGATATCAGCTGCAGATAATATAAAACCTCTGGCTGTACTGTACCTTACTCTAGATTGAAACAAGTCATCAGGAAGATCATATCTAATGCAGTGATATTAAACCCTATGTAAACTACATAATTGTAAAGGTCAAGAAAAATATGGTATCTGTAGCCAAGTGGTTTTTATACACGGGTCAACATGTGTTGAAATTGACACACAGGAACCGTAAACCCCAGAGAGTGGTCTCACTAAGTAGGTGGTCATTATAAAGAGGTGGAGCATATCCTCAAGTCTCCTAAAGGCTGGATCTGAATCAGAATGGCTGGATCTGAATGTCTACAAAGGCTGGATCTGAATCAGAGTGAGGACCTGAATATCTACAAATGGCTGGATCTGAATCAGAGTATGGACCTGAATATCTACAAATGGCTGGATCTGAATCAGAGTATGGACCTGAATATCTACAAAAGTCTGGATCTGAATCAGAGTATGGACCTGAATATCTACAAATGGCTGGATCTGAATCAGAGTATGGACCTGAATATCTACAAAAGTCTGGATCTGAATCAGAGTATGGACCTGAATATCTACAAAAGGCTGGATCTGAATCAGAGTATGGACCTGAATGTCTACAAATGGCTGGATCTGAATCCGAGTATGGACCTGAATGTCTACAAATGGCTGGATCTGAATCAGAGTAAGGACCTGAATGTCTACAAAAGTCTGGATCTGAATCAGAGTGTGGACCTGAATATCTACAAGTTTACAAAAGGCTAGATTTGAATCCGAGTATGGTCCTGAATGTCTACAAATTGCTGGATCTGAATCCGAGTATGGACCTGAATGTCTACAAATGGTTGAATCTGAATCAGAGTAAGGACCTGAATGTCTACAAAAGTCTGGATCTTATTCCGAGTATGGACCTGCCTGAATATCTACAAATGGCTGGATCTGAATCCGAGTAAGGACCTGCCTGAATATCTACAAATGGTTGGATCCGAATCAGAGTATGGACCTGCCTGAATATCTACAAATGGCTGGATCTGAATCCGAGTAAGGACCTGCCTGAATATCTACAAATGGTTGGATCCGAATCAGAGTATGGACCTAAATGTCTACAAGTCTACAAAAGTCTGGATCTGAATCAGATTGTGGACCTGAATATCTCAATCTGATTAAAACATCCAACGTAGTGATAATAAGGATCTGTATTTTAATCAGATTGTGAATATCTACAAGTCTACAAAAGGCTAGATCTGAATCACAGTATGGACCTGTAGTCTACAAAAGTCTGGATCTGAATCAGAGTGTGGACCTGAATATCTACAAGTCTACAAAAGGCTAGATCTGAATCAGAGTGTGGACCTGAATATCTACAAGTCTACAAAAGGCTAGATCTGAATCACAGTATGGACCTGAATGTCTACAAAAGTCTGGATCTGAATCAGAGTGTGGACCTGAATATCTACAAGTCTACAAAAGGCTAGATCTGAATCACAGTATGGACCTGAATGTCTACAAAAGTCTGGATCTGAATCAGAGTGTGGACCTGAATATCTACAAGTCTACAAAAGGCTAGATCTGAATCACAGTATGGACCTGAATGTCTACAAAAGTCTGGATCTGAATCAGAGTGTGGACCTGAATATCTACAAGTCTACAAAAGGCTAGATCTGAATCACAGTATGGACCTGAATGTCTACAAAAGTCTGGATCTGAATCAGAGTGTGGACCTGAATATCTACAAGTCTACAAAAGGCTAGATCTGAATCAGAGTAAGGACCTGAATGTCTACAAATGGCTGGATCTGAATCAGAGTATGGACCTGAATGTCTACAAAAGTCTGGATCTGAATCAGAGTATGGACCTGAATATCTACAAAAGTCTGGATCTGAATCAGAGTATGGACCTGAATATCTACAAATGGCTGGATCTGAATCCGAGTATATATGGACCTGCCTGAATATCTACAAATGGTTGGATCTGAATCAGAGTATGGACCTGCCTGAATGTCTACAAAAGTCTGGATCTGAATCAGAGTATGGACCTGCCTGAATATCTACAAAAGTCTGGATCTTATTCCGAGTATGGACCTGCCTGAATATCTACAAAAGTCTGGATCTGAATCAGAGTATGGACCTAAATGTCTACAAGTCTACAAAAGTCTGGATCTGAATCAGAGTATGGACCTGAATATCTACAAGTCTACAAAAGGCTAGATCTGAATCACAGTATGGACCTGAATGTCTACAAAAGTCTGGATCTGAATCAGAGTGTGGACCTGAATATCTACAAGTCTACAAAAGGCTAGATCTGAATCAGAGTAAGGATCTAAATGTCTACAAAAGGCTAGATCTGAATCAGAGTAAGGACCCAAATGTCTACAAATGGCTGGATCTGAATCAGAGTATGGACCTGAATGTCTACAAAAGTCTGGATCTGAATCAGAGTGTGGACCTGAATATCTACAAGTCTACAAAAGGCTAGATCTGAATCAGAGTAAGGACCTGAATGTCTACAAGTCTACAAAAGGCTAGATCTGAATCACAGTATGGACCTGAATGTCTACAAAAGTCTGGATCTGAATCAGAGTATGGACCTGAATGTCTACAAGTCTACAAAAGGCTAGATCTGAATCAGAGTATGGACCTGAATATCTACAAGTCTACAAAAGGCTAGATCTGAATCAGAGTGTGGACCTGAATATCTACAAGTCTACAAAAGGCTAGATCTGAATCACAGTATGGACCTGAATGTCTACAAAAGTCTGGATCTGAATCAGAGTGTGGACCTGAATATCTACAAGTCTACAAAAGGCTAGATCTGAATCACAGTATGGACCTGAATGTCTACAAAAGTCTGGATCTGAATCAGAGTGTGGACCTGAATATCTACAAGTCTACAAAAGGCTAGATCTGAATCAGAGTAAGGACCTAAATGTCTACAAAAGGCTGGATCTGAATCAGAGTATGGACCTGAATATCTACAAAAGTCTGGATCTGAATCAGAGTATGGACCTGAATATCTACAAGTCTACAAAAGGCTAGATCTGAATCATAGTATGGACCAGAATGTCTACAAAAGTCTGGATCTAAATCAGAGTGTGGACCTTAATGTCTACAAAAGTCTGGATCTGAATCAGAGTATGGACCTGAATGTCTACAAAAGTCTGGATCTGAATCAGAGTATGGACCTGAATGTCTACAAAAGGCTGGATCTGAATCAGAGTATGGACCTGAATGTCTACAAATGGCTGGATCTGAATCAGAGTATGGACCTGAATGTCTACAAAAGTCTGGATCTGAATCAGAGTGTGGACCTGAATATCTACAAGTCTACAAAAGGCTACATCTGAATCACAGTATGGACCTGAATGTCTACAAAAGTCTGGATCTGAATCAGAGTGTGGACCTGAATATCTACAAGTCTGGACCTGAATATCTAATGTCTACAAAAGGCTACATCTGAATCACAGTATGGACCTGAATGTCTACAAAAGTCTGGATCTGAATCAGAGTGTGGACCTGAATATCTACAAGTCTACAAAAGGCTAGATCTGAATCAGAGTAAGGACCTAAATGTCTACAAATGGCTGGATCTGAATCAGAGTATGGACCTGAATGTCTACAAAAGTCTGGATCTGAATCAGAGTATGGACCTGAATATCTACAAGTCTACAAAAGGCTAGATCTGAATCACAGTATGGACCTGAATGTCTACAAAAGTCTGGATCTGAATCAGAGTGTGGACCTGAATATCTACAAGTCTACAAAAGGCTAGATCTGAATCACAGTATGGACCTGAATGTCTACAAAAGTCTGGATCTGAATCAGAGTGTGGACCTGAATATCTACAAGTCTACAAAAGGCTAGATCTGAATCACAGTATGGACCTGAATGTCTACAAAAGTCTGGATCTGAATCAGAGTGTGGACCTGAATATCTACAAGTCTACAAAAGGCTAGATCTGAATCAGAGTATGGACCTGAATATCTACAAGTCTACAAAAGGCTAGATCTGAATCAGAGTAAGGACCTAAATGTCTACAAATGGCTGGATCTGAATCAGAGTATGGACCTGAATGTCTACAAAAGGCTGGATCTGAATCAGAGTATGGACCTGAATGTCTACAAATGGCTGGATCTGAATCAGAGTGTGGACCTGAATATCTACAAAAGTCTGGATCTGAATCAGAGTATGGACCTGAATATCTACAAATGGCTGGATCTGAATCAGAGTATGGACCTGAATATCTACAAATGGCTGGATCTGAATCAGAGTATGGACCTGAATGTCTACAAAAGTCTGGATCTGAATCAGAGTATGGACCTGAATATCTACAAAAGGCTGGATCTGAATCAGAGTATGGACCTTAATGTCTACAAAAGGCTACATCTGAATCACAGTATGGACCTGAATGTCTACAAAAGTCTGGATCTGAATCAGAGTATGGACCTGAATATCTACAAGTCTACAAAAGGCTAGATCTGAATCACAGTATGGACCTGAATGTCTACTAAAGTCTGGATCTGAATCACAGTATGGACCTGAATGTCTACAAATGGCTGGATCTGAATCAGAGTGTGGACCTGAATGTCTCCAAATGGCTGGACCTGAATCAGAGTGTGGACGAGAATGTCTACAAAGTCTGGATCTGAATCAGAGTGTGACCTGAATGTCTACAAAAGTGTGGACCCGAATCACAGTATGGACCTGAATGTCTACAAAAGTCTGGATCTGAATCAGAGTGTGACCTGAATGTCTACAAAAGTGTGGACCCGAATCACAGTATGGACCTGAATGTCTACAAAAGCCTGGATCTGAATCACAGTATGGACCTGAATGTCTACAAAAGTATGGACCTGAATGTCTACAAAGTCTGGATCTGAATCAGAGTATGGACCTGAATGTCTACAAAAGTCTGGATCTGAATCAGAGTATGGACCTTAATGTCTACAAAAGTCTGGACCTGAATCAGAGTGTGGACCTGAATGTCTACAAATGGCTGGATCTGAATCACAGTATGGACCTGAATGTCTACAAAAGTGTGGACCTGAATCACAGTATGGACCTGAATGTCTACAAAAGTGTGGACCTGAATCACAGTATGGACCTGAATGTCTACAAAAGTGTGGACCTGAATCACAGTATGGACCTGAATGTCTACAAAAGTCTGGATCTGAATCACAGTATGGACCTGAATGTCTACAAAAGTGTGGACCTGAATCACAGTATGGACCTGAATGTCTACAAAAGTGTGGACCTGAATCACAGTATGGACCTGAATGTCTACAAAGTCTGGATCTGAATCAGAGTGTGACCTGAATGTCTACAAAAGTGTGGACCTGAATCACAGTATGGACCTGAATATCTACAAATGGCTGGATCTGAATCAGAGTGTGGACCTGAATGTCTACAAAGTCTGGACCTGAATCAGAGTGTGGACCTGAATATCTACAAAAGTCTGGATCTGAATCACAGTATGGACCTGAATATCTACAAGTCTACAAAAGTGTGGACCTGAATCAGAGTGTGGACCTGAATATCTACAAATGGCTGGATCTGAATCAGAGTGTGGACCTGAATGTCTACAAAAGTCTGGATCTGAATCAGAGTATGGACCTGAATGTCTACAAAAGTCTGGATCTGAATCAGAGTATGGACCTGAATATCTACAAATGGCTGGATCTGAATCAGAGTGTGGACCTGAATGTCTACAAAAGTCTGGATCTGAATCAGAGTGTGGACCTGAATATCTACAAAAGTCTGGATCTGAATCAGAGTATGGACCTGAATATCTACAAAAGTCTGGATCTGAATCAGAGTATGGACCTGAATATCTACAAGTCTACAAAAGTCTGGATCTGAATCAGAGTGTGGACCTGAATATCTACAAATGGCTGGATCTGAATCAGAGTATGGACCTGAATGTCTACAAAAGTCTGGATCTGAATCAGAGTATGGACCTGAATATCTACAAGTCTACAAAAGGCTAGATCTGAATCACAGTATGGACCTGAATATCTACAAGTCTACAAAAGTGTGGATCTGAATCAGAGTGTGGACCTGAATATCTACAAATGGCTGGATCTGAATCAGAGTGTGGACCTGAATGTCTACAAAGTCTGGACCTGAATCAGAGTGTGGACCTGAATATCTACAAAAGTCTGGATCTGAATCACAGTATGGACCTGAATGTCTACAAAGTCTGGATCTGAATCAGAGTGTGGACCTGAATATCTACAAAGGCAGCTGATGATCTGTTAACATCTATATAGCGATAAGCCTATACCATATATGGTATGTTGGACTATTGACTAGCCAGCGTAATTATATTTCTCTCGTCATTAGAACTATTAATGAGAACAATTGGAGTATCCTCCTCCAGGACAGTCTATACCCTAGCTATCTGCCATCATAATACGATACACCACCATTATTGTCATTTCTTTCCAATAAAAGACATGCAATACAGAATTGTGATTGCAATCACAAAGTGAGCTGGGAAGGGAGCCATGTTAATGAGTCGTGTATGTGAACCATCAATATTTGTAGACAAATAATTATGTCTAACAGAGCATGCTACAACCGCACCTGACGACAACAGGTATTCATGCTGAAGCTTTAACATCAATTTTTTATAAAGCCATCAATGGTATCATTTCTAACTACAGTAAGAAATGCTCAGTTGCTGCTAGCTATATATTCTACTATTTACTGTAAACCACATTATTTCAGGTAACAATATTTAGAGCATTGGAAGATTTTGACCTATTCACGAATACATTAATTTGCTATTTAGAGCTTTTACTAACATTAATACATTCATGTAACAATTCATGAAATATTTGAATTCATATTTAAGCTCTTGAAAAAAAAAATATCATTCAAACTAGCAAGAAACCTATTTTACTATACATATATATCTAAAACATAATGCAGGTTTACGTCTATCATTCACCTAATACAACTCAAAGTGATGTAATTCCATGCATGTTTCTACCATTCATCTAATTCAACTCAAAATAACGTAAATTCCATGTTTCTATCATTCACCTAATTCAACTCAAAATGATATACTTTCCATGTTTCTATCATTCACCTAATTCAACTCAAAATGATGAACCTTCCATGTTTCCGCTGAATTTTATATACCAGCTTTCTATAGGACTTCATTTGGATATGTTCTGTTTTAAATGTTAGCCTTTAAAAGCTATTACCTTGATGAACAAAGAACATGTACATGACAGTAACCTTGAAGCTCCTTAAAATATCAAACATTGTAGTACAGTGAACTCCTTAAAATACTAAACATTGTCGTACAGTGAACTCCTTAAAATACTAAACACTGCAGTACAGTGAACTCCTTAAAATACTAAACATTGTCGTACAGTGAACTCCTTAAAATACTAAACATTGTCGTACAGTGAACTCCTTAAAATACTAAACATTGTCGTACAGTGAACTCCTTAAAATACTAAACATTGTCGTACAGTGAACTCCTTAAAATACTAAACATTGTAGTACAGTGAACTCCTTAAAATACTAAACATTGTAGTACAGTGAACTCCTTAAAATATCAAACATTGTAGTACAGTGAACTCCTTAAAATACTAAACATTGTAGTACAGTGAACTCCTTAAAATATCAAACATTGTAGTACTAATAGTGAACTCCTTAAAATATCAAACATTGTCGTACAGTGAACTCCTTAAAATACTAAACATTGTCGTACAGTGAACTCCTTAAAATACTAAACACTGTAGTACAGTGAACTCCCTAAAATACTAAACATTGTAGTTCTACTAGTGAACTCCTTAAAATATTAAACATTGTAGTACAGTGAACTCCTTAAGATATTAAACATTGTAGTACAGTGAACTCCTTAAAATACCAAACATTGTAGTACAGTGAACTCCTTAAAATACTAAACATTGTAGTACAGTGAACTCCTTAAAATATCAAACATTGTAGTACTAATAGTGAACTCCTTAAAATATCAAACATTGTAGTACTAATAGTGAACTCCTTAAAATATCAAACATTGTAGTACTAATAGTGAACTCCTTAAAATATCAAACATTGTAGTACTAATAGTGAACTCTTTAAAATATCAAACCTTGTAGTACTAACAGTGAACTCCTTAAAATATCAAACATTGTAGTACTAATAGTGAACTCCTTAAAATATTAAACATTGTAGTCCAGTGAACTCCTTAAAATATCAAACATTGTAGTACTAATAGTGAACTCCTTAAAATATTAAACATTGTAGCACTTATAGTGAACTCCTTAAAATATTAAACATTGTAGTACTAATAGTGAACTCCTTAAAATATTAAACATTGTAGTCCAGTGAACTCCTTAAAATATCAAACATTGTAGTACTAATAGTGAACTCTTTAAAATATTAAAACATTGTAGTACTACTAGTGAACTCCTTAAAATGTCAAACATTGTAGTACTACTAGTGAACTCCTTAAAATATCAAACATTGTAGTACTAATAGTGAACTCTTTAAAATATTAAACATTGTAGTACTACTAGTGAACTCCTTAAAATATTAAACATTGTAGCACTTATAGTGAACTCCTTAAAATATTAAACATTGTAGTACTAATAGTGAACTCCTTAAAATATTAAACATTGTAGTACTAATAGTGAACTCCCAAAATTAATTTGTTTTGAACACTTTACATTCATTCTCTTAAGTCAAATTAGTTTCAAAATTAAACCATCTTTGTTTTATTATGATAAAGAATCCTGTTTCATCATCATATTTTAGTTTTTGATATGAAGAATGCCTGTTAATGCTGGTCTATATGCTGGAAATGCCTGCCTGCACACTGTGGATGAGTCACCTTTCTCCTATAACTACCATTAGAACCCAGCTAACCTGATACTATGGTTTCTACCCTACCTATAATGCATACAGCTCAGGCTAAATGATGAAGTCGGGTCATAATTGCTTCAAATTTTCAGGTCATTATTATTACATGATATTTAAAGGCAGACTTTGAATTCCGATATCAGATGATCATTTTATAACTATGTGGAGAGGAAATGGCAGTGATTGAGCCTGATGCTCTGTTTCAGTACTAATGACTATTGTGGTTTATCAATAGTAGCTGGAGGCTGTTGTAGCTGTGTCTATATGTCTACCCATTAACACCTCACACTGGGGACCAATGCCACTCTACTCTATCTACAAGAGGCAAAAGTGAAATAACATATGTATCTCAATGTCATTAGAAGATGCTATAAATATTTTATTGTTAATGTTTCCGTCAATAAGTTTGATTTTTCTTTTTCAGAACAAAAACCTGTTCAATGCAATTTCATAAAGACGTCATGATGACCATGAACAGATTTTTTTTAGATCAATTAGTAACAATCAATATAAATGTACCAGGTATAACAATTCAACTGTAATAATAAATGTACCAGGTATAACAATTCAACTGTAATAATAAATGTACCAGGTATAACAATTCAACTGTAATAATAAATGTACCAGGTATAACAATTCAACTGTAATAATAAATGTACCAGGTATAACAATTCAACTGTAATAATAAATGTACCAGGTATAACAATTCAACTGTAATAATAAATGTACCAGGTATAACAATTCAACTGTAATAATAAATGTACCAGGTATAACAATTCAACTGTAATAATAAATGTACAAGGTACAACTATTCAACTGTAATAATAAATGTACAAGGTACAACTATTCAATGCAATAATAAATGTACCAGGTAAAATAACTCAACTGTAATAATAAATGTACCAGGTACAACTATTCAACTGTAATAATAAATGTACAAGGTACAACTATTCAACTGTAATAATAAACGTACAAGGTACAACTATTCAACTGTAATAATAAATGTACTTGGGTATTTCAACTGTAATAATAAATGTACAAGGTACAACTATTCAACTGTAATAATAAACGTACTCGGGTAATTCAACTGTAATAATAAATGTACTCGAGTAATTCAACTGTAATAATAAATGTACCAGGTAAAATAACTCAACTGTAATAATAAATGTACAAGGTACAACTATTCAACTGTAATAATAAATGTACTCGGGTAATTCAACTGTAATAATAAATGTACCAGGTAAAATAACTCAACTGTAATAATAAATGTACAAGGTACAACTATTCAATGTAATAATAAATGTACTCTGGTAATTCAACTGAAATAATAAATGTACCAGGTATAACAATTCCACTGCAGGTAGATTTTACACCTGGGTACGTACAATTTAGGTGTTGCAGGTCCACCACTGTTAAAACATTAAATATTCTCTATCAAAACCTCCCTTTTGAGCTCTGAAATACCCAAATGAAACTATAAAGTCTATAACAATACCAAACTGATGATTTTAAATCTAACAATAAGTAGGCTGTACATAGTTCACTGTACATTTTTGTGCATATGGATGAGCTGAGCTACTGATAACTACATATATGGGACAAAGAAGTCATTCATGTACACAAAATAGATTACTCAAATTTTCAAGACCCCTTGATCAACACAATGATATAACAAACATGGTCACATCACATAGAATTAACACTAGAAAATACAAAAAGACAAAAGAAACCAAAAATTTATAAAATATTAATATCAAATACAAAGGTCGAAGAGGGAATCTAGCAGGGATGTTCAAATTTAAATGAATGCTACATTGGAGACAGTTGAAATGTTTGAAGTGTTTGAAAGAATTTCACATGTGAAATAATAAAAGTTTGATTCGGCAAATATATAGTTAGCAAATTATCATATGCCTGGATATTAATACATTATGGTGCTGTACTTAGAGAGGACCCCAAAAGTTATAATCATTTAACACTTTATCATAATCAGACATGCATCAGCCACGCTAAACTTGAAATTTAGGTGAAAATGTATAGGTAAAATATTAACGGGCTCCAATTTCAGGCTGTTTTACTTGCTTTTTTTGCAAACAAACACACCAAAATAGCAAATGAAACAAATATGCACTTGCTTATTTTAGCAAGTGGTTTTTATCAGGGACAACTCTGAAAATGACATAATGATTGTGAAAAATTGTTTTAATGGAAAATATGGGAATGCAGTTCTTACTTTAATGTTGTTGATATACCTATACACCTCACATCATCATACATGAAAATTTTTAAATGATTTTATAACAAAACTGTAATATGAATACAGATATATTATAAGTAAAACTATTATTTTCAGCAAGTGACATAAAATGAATATGATTAAGATACACTAACAACCCTGAATTTTCCACAATATGTCAATTAAAGGCGTTGAATCAATTGCTCTTTCCCTTATCCTAGACAGGGATGTTCGCAATTTTACAAGTGTGAGATTTTTCTATCTCACCCTTGCTATAGGGAAAAGACAAGCTACACAAGATTTTTGCACATGAATGTCAATTGAATGTCAGGGGAACAGTATCATGACATCGCAAAAATTGTACATGTATTACAACGTCATGTCAACAATGATTCAAATTAACAATCATTGAAGTCATATCATCATTGTTTGTGTTCCTGAGATTCTTCTGTCTCTCCCAAAAGGGGGGTGAAACACTCTATTAACTTGTTGATCAGTGATAAAATAAAGCCTTCCTTTGTAAAATAAAGCCTTCCTTTGTATGAACAAAATTTTATGAGGAGATATGAAAACAATCTGTACAGGATGCTATTCCATATGTATACAAATCACTTCAAGCTACTCTGTTAATTAAATTTATTTCAGAAATTCCAATCAAATTAAAACTGTATCCCTTGTAATTTTTATTTTTTTCTATCACAGTGAAACAGGATATACATGTTTAAACAAATCAATGATTTTAGTTGATTGTTATTACATCACTGACTAAATCAGATAATTTTTATAGATATTCTTTATTATTCTACAAGTAGGTAAAGACTGCTGGAGGGATACAGGGCAAAGGGAAACAACTCTTGCAATCTTTTATTTCCCAGGATGGACAACTGATATAAATTGTATATGATAAGTTGCCAACACAGTGAATGTCTGAATGAAGACCATATCACTCATTCATACTTGCTTGACCACTCTTTCATACTTTTTTTGCACATGTGCAGGAAAACAACATGCACGATGTACAAGCTGATTCGCTTGTATACAAATATTTTTGTATTGAACATTGTTTTGAACAAGGCATTCTTACTGTTTCTATATGTAAACACTTGGCAAAGATGTCCTATGTTGTCCAATGCAATAAATTTAGTACTTATACAAGATTATCAAATATATGTTAAGCATCAGAATTATGTGAAACAGTATTTTATTAGCATCTGCAAAGACAATTCTTCACAATATGAAACAAAAATTGTATAAGTTTAATTGATTTTTTTTCAGCATAAAGCGTGGGGGCGCCCTACTAGAGGAGGAAATAATAGAGAAAATCTTAATAGGGATAATACAGTATGATTGTCCAATGTAAGATACCGAATTACCAATTGATGCTTAAAATTGATTTTGCCTATAATTTTGAAAAATAACTCATTCATTGCATCATTCAGAGTGAAACAGAAGTTTTTGTGGTGAAATATATGTGATATTTTTCATCCGTGTGAAAATATCACTTTCAATATTTTGAATTTCACTCAATTTCGACCAATGAGAACAAAGCAGTTACAGTGAAAACATTGTTTTGGTAGAAATACCTGTTTTTGAAATACCAATCCACCATAAAATATTACCTGCATATCTCCTATTAATTTTACGTGCAATTCTCCTATTGGACTGGGTATTGGAAGGGCTAAAATGATACGATACTTATTGAAAATACACTTTAACAATGCATGATACATATTGACGATACAGTGGACCTCTTTTTCAAATTCAATTGACTATTATTTTTTAAATATTGTGACAATAAAGGACAATTTTGATGAAACATTCTACAACCTGGTAAAAATCTACCAAACATTTGATACAGTTTTCTCTTCTTTGCCATTATCACCGGGGTTAAGCTTTGTCCATTTGTATTCTTAGTTATGAAAAGGCATTTCTAATGCATCTAGGTGACATAGATGCTTAAAAACTTCCTTTTGATTGAAATGCTGTTCCTTTTCTCCATTGCCATTATCACCGGTTGTTAAAACTGTTGTCTAAATGGGTTGATTCAATAGATTGAAGCAAATAGTTACATAAATGTGTTTACCTGTATTTCAATATTACTGTTGAAAACAAAGATAAAATTATAAAAAATTGATGCTACTTTAATTAAAAACATGTGTGAATGCTTCTGGAAAATATACTGACTAAATTATATTTGTAATAATATCTTTTAATACAACACTTTTTGTAAAATTGCATGCAATTTTGAATTTACAATGAAAAGGAGGCATTTACCTTTATAAATTGAATTTGTGGTTGGGACATCCAATTTACTAAACTAAATTGTTCCCATTATACCGAAAATTTGATTTTTCCTTGCAGTATTGCATTGAACCTTTATAAATAGACATGTGAAAGTAACAAAAAATTTATACAACTTATGATTTCTCAATTTAATGGCATTTTGGTAGAACATTTGTTATGAGCATTAGTCCCCCCGTTTACAACAGTTTTAGAAATGAAATATTGAACTTGATTTTCATAGAATTTACAAAATGTGACTTACAAAATCAATTTTATACAACTTGAATAATGTTTTTGAATAAATTTGGCTTGGAATTTCCTATTTTTATAATGAAAACTGTAGGTTGAGTTGTTAAAAGGATAGAGCAATATACAGCATAATTGTTTACGTATCAATAATCGATACGCTGTTGAAAACTGATACGTACCGGTATATCATTATATTGATCCAGCCCTACTCTCCTATTAATTTGACGTGCTTCTCTCCTATTCATTTTTTTCCTTTTTAATTGTTGGAGCATAAATGTGTTGCATTAGATTATATTATATTATTTTTCTTTGAATTCTTTGCACCATGTGTGAAACTGAATTAGTAAGCTGGAAAATAGCAACTGATAGAAATACATGTATTAGTATCAGTTGACCTAGTTTAGACCCAAGACAGTGACATAAAAAATGAAATTAAATCATGAGGTGGAAACATATTTCACTCGTGAAGTTTCCATCCCACTCGATGAAATATGAGTTAATCATCAAGAAAAAACAAGGAATATCCTTTATATATTACGATTGCATTGATTTTCCCTAAATTTATCATACAAATATGAACATACGTCGAGTACCATATCAAAGTCTCATTAAAAACATGCATGCTTTCAAAAGCATACCTTTGTACATACTTCATTTAATTTTATGTACTTTATGAATTTTAAAGTGTTACAACAATATTGTTATTATGGGAAACTGGGTCTGCCACCATTAAAATGCTCACATTTCTCTAGGCATCTAATTAAAAAACATCATAAACTAGACAGAAACAACAAAATCTGTCTCAATTGTTTTTGTTAGCAACAGCAAATATGTAGTCTTGTGTTCAAATTCACTTCTCCCTTTCCATTCAAACATATGTCTTTAACTTTAGCAGACATCATAGAAATAACAAAACACTACACACTTACAAAATTCATGTTTTATTGCCTCAGTTGTGGTGAGTAGCACATCAAATTCATGATCAAATCAATTTCATAATATCACTATAAGAGTAAGATTCTATTCATCACGCAAGGGCTGGGGAGGCCATAGCTACAGGTGTAAGATTCTATTCATCATGCAAGGGCTGGGGAGGCCATAGCTACAGGTGTAAGATTCTATTCATCATGCAGATCTGGGGAGGCCATAGCTACAGGTGTAAGATTCTATTCATCACTAAGGGCTGCATGGGAAGGAGGCCATAGCTACAGAAGTAATTATAAGATTCTATTCATCATGCAGATCTGGGGAGGCCATAGCTACAGGTGTAAGATTCTATTCATCACTAAGGGCTGCATGGGAAGGAGGCCATAGCTACAGAAGTAATTATAAGATTCTATTCATCATGCAGATCTGGGGAGGCCATAGCTACATGTGTAAGATTCTATTCATCACGCAGAACTGGGGAGGCCATAGCTACAGGTGTAAGATTCTATTCATCATGCTGAACTGGGGAGGCCATAGCTACAGGTGTAAGGTTCTATTCATCACACAGAGCTGGGGAGGCCATAGCTACAGGTGTAAGGTTATATTCATCATGCAAATCTGGGGAGGCCATAGCTACAGGTGTAAGATTCTATTCATCACACAGGGTTGGGGAGAGGAAGTGGTTAAGTTAACATATTACCGCTAAACCCTTGATCTGGGATGAAAGTTTCAATTATATTATTAACCCATTTTACATTTCGTGAATTTAACTATAAAAGCCGATTTTGGAAAAACATTATACATGTAAGAAGTGCTCTGTGCTCTTTTGAAAATTGTGTAAACTGTTGGTTGACATCAGTCTTTGATAGCAGCAGGCAAATTTTTTATTAGGAAACAAAATGGCTGCCTTATTGGGCTCCAAGTTTGTAAACCCAAAAGATGACGTCATTAAGTTAATAACTTGAAATCACATAGAAAATAGATTTAAAATAAACAATTAGACAATTTTTAATATTTTAATATAAAAACTTGGCTTAATTTACTATTAATAATTAACTGATGATAATACCCTTTCTTTTTAATGCATACAGTTTGTGACGCTAATTTTTTCCAATGTTAGTCATTTGAACTAGTAAACCCCAAAATTTAATCACTAGTCCAATCCAATCGGACTAGTTAATTACATCGGACAAGTGCTTAAAGTCGCAGACTGTGCATTTTCTACGAAATTTCTTCTGCAATTATGTGCAGACATCGCGAAATTTGCCAGTCCAACGGACATATCCTGCAATATTTGACTCGGACTGCCTATTTTAAAATCCGGTCTGGACCGACCATCCGGCAATTTTATTGAGTACTGGAATTCAGTAGAAATGGTGTCTCTGAAGTATTACGCAGGTGCCGAACCTGGCAAATATGTAAACTTCATAAGATAAATTAGATAATCATGAAAACAGCTGACTGCATACTTATAGTAGGAAGTTATGTTTACTTAAAAAATTCACATTGATGTTCGGTCTGATGTCTGTAATATGTATTCTAGAAATTAGGGCTGAAACGATTAGTCGAATAATCGGAGGCGATTAGATTAATGAAGCTAATTGCTGATAATCGATTAAAGATTTTATTAATCGTTAATCGTAACATGCATAGCCAGTGCATTGTAAGCTGACTAAACACGTTGACCATCATGGCCATCCTGATAGCTACTGTTGTAGCGGAAAAGATATCACCTTCTGACTGACTTTTCCGCTACTGCAAGGTCCCTCTATAAAGGTGTGGGAAACCAAATCAGGTACGACCGACCATCGATTAAGGCCTGTCAAAAATTATTCCGATCAAACACGGCTTTGACACATACCTGGATGTTAGTAGGGGATGTTATTCTAGCTGTAGACGTCGAGTTTTTAACTTTATCGCCATTTTTTAATCAGGTAGATGCATTTGAATCTAATGTTGACAATTTCTCGGCTAAAATCGACCGACATTTTGTAAACTACCGCCGCGCATGCGCCAACCTCTGGGAACATTACCTGTGAGGCCCATATGGGGACATGCACAATATGAATCGTATACATGTAAATGTATTTTGGCGATGCATTCATTTATCAGGACTATCATATTAAAAAATGAAATTAAATAGTAAAATCATTACAATGAATACACAATATTTAAATTTCTATGAGCATTCTGAGAAATGAAATTGGTATTAAGGATTTTTACAAAAGAAATTAATAGGCCTAATAAATAAAAGTAAAATAAATAAAAAATATCTACAAAATGATTTCTTCTCATCACTTTTGTAAATTTTATCTTGTCTGTATCTAATGTCTGGACATATTTTCCATATTTTATTTATTTTTTTTTTTTTTTTTTTTTTTACATTTGTAGATTGCATTGGCAATACATTTTTTATTGTTTTACTTTGATTGACGTAATCATTTAGGAATGGATATTTGTTGCATATATCTTTATAAATTCTAGTATCAGAAACCTTATCCATGATTATTTGAATTATTCTCATATATTTTTGTAATTTATAAATGAAAATGCCAGGCACATACACATATGTTTTTCCGTCGATACACTACATGTAGCTACATTTTATATAAATGATATACTTCATCAAATAACTTAACGTGTGCTGATGATCTTCATCAATCATAATTTAATTCGACATCCTAAAAAATCACCAACAATTCAAGCCAAGATTAAACTTTATAATGTGGTTTGGTTTATTAGCTCACCTGGCCCGAAGGGCCGGTGAGCTTATGTCATGGCGCGGCGTCCGTCGTCCGTCCGTCCGTCCGTCCGTCCGTCAACATTTCCTTTAAATCGCTACTAGTCATAGAGTTCTGCATGGATTGTAACCAAATTTGGCCACAAACATCCTTGGGGGAGGGGAAACAGAACTTGTATAAATTTTGGCTCTGTCCCCCCCGGGGCAGGAGGGGCGGGGCCCAATAGGGGAAATAGAGGTAAATCCTATAAATCGCTACTTGTCCTAGAGTTCTGAATGGAATGTAACCAAATTTGGCCACAAACATCCTTGAGGGAAGGGGAACAGAACTTGTATAAATTTTGGCTCTGACCCCCCGGGGGCAGGAGGGGCGGGGCCCAATAGGGGTAATAGAGGTAAATCCTTTAAATCGCTTCTTGTCATAGAGCTCTGAATGGAATGTAACCAAATTTGGCCACAAACATCCTTTGGGGAAGGGGAACAGAGCATGTATAAATTTTGGCTCTGGTCCCCCGGGGGCAGGAGGGGCGGGGCCCAATAGGGGTAATAGAGGTAAATCCTTTAAATCGCTTCTTGTCATAGAGCTCTGAATGGAATGTAACCAAATTTGGCCACAAACATCCTTTGGGGAAGGGGAACAGAGCATGTATAAATTTTGGCTCTGGTCCCCCGGGGGCAGGAGGGGCGGGGCCCAATAGGGGTAATAGAGGTAAATCCTTTAAATCGCTACTAGTCATAGAGTTCTGAATGGAATGTAACCAAATTTGGCCACAAATATCCTTGGGGGAAGGGGAACAGAACTTGTATAAAGTTTGGTTCTGACCCCCCGGGGGCAGGAGGGGCGGGGCCCAATAGGGGAAATAGAGGTCAATCCTATAAATCGCTACTTGTCTTAGAGTTCTGCATGAATTGTTACCAAATTTGGCCACAAACATCCTTGGGGGTAGGGGGACAGAACTTGTATAAAGTTAGGCTCTGACCCCCAGGGGCATGAGGGGCGGGGCCCAATAGGGAAAATAGAGGTAAATCCTATAAATCGCTACTTGTCCTAGAGTTCTGCATGGATTGTGACCAAATTTGGCCACAAACATCCTTGGGGAAAGGGGAACAGAACTTCTATAAATGTTGGCTCTGACCCCCCGGGGGCAGGAGGGGCGGGGCCCATAGGGGAAATAGAGGTAAATCCTATAAATCGCTACTTGTCTTAGAGTTCTGCATGAATTGTTACCAAATTTGGCCACAAACATCCTTGGGGGTAGGGGGACAGAACTTGTATAAAGTTAGGCTCTGACCCCCGGGGGCATGAGGGGCGGGGCCCAATAGGGAAAATAGAGGTAAATCCTATAAATCGCTACTTGTCCTAGAGTTCTGCATGGATTGTGACCAAATTTGGCCACAAACATCCTTGGGGAAAGGGGAACAGAACTTCTATAAATGTTGGCGCTGACCCCCCGGGGGCAGGAGGGGCGGGGGCCCATAGGGGAAATAGAGGTAAATCCTATAAATCGCTACTTGTCCTAGAGTTCTGCATGGATTGTAACCAAATTTGGCCACAAACATCCTTGGGGGAAGGGGAACAGAACTTGTATAAAGTTTGGCTCTGACCCCCCGGGGGCAGGAGGGGCGGGGCCCAATAGGGGAAATAGAGGTAAATCCTATAAATCGCTACTTGTCCTAGAGTTCTGCATGGATTGTAACCAAATTTGGCCACAAACATCCTTGGGGGAAGGGGAACAGAACTTGTATAAATTTTGGCTCTGACCCCCCCCCCCCCCCGGGGGCAGGAGGGGCGGGGCCCAATAGGGGAAATAGAGGTAAATCCTATAAATCGCTACTTGTCCTAGAGTTCTGCATGGATTGTGACCAAATTTGGCCACAAACATCCATGGGGGAAGGGGAACAGAACTTCTATAAATGTTGGCTCTGACCCCCCGGGGGTAGGATGGGTAGGGCCCAGTAGGTGAATTAGAGGTAAATATTCGAATTCCTTCAGAAAAGAAACAATGAACCTGTATTTAGAACATTACTTGGCATTACAAACCAGGTGAGCGATACAGGCCCTCTGGGCCTCTTGTTTTTTAAAAACGCTGCAAGAGTTTTGAAGAAAAACAAATTTATTTAACACATGAATACACATTCTAAACCAAAACCAATTTAACAACATTGGCCTTAAGAGATTATCATTAATTTTTCTTTAAAAAAAAACATTAAAAAAAATACAGATGCTAATGATGAATTTTTAAACAAATTATGTTGAGTTTTTTTTTTAAACTTTAATAATATATCAAAAATATTTTTCTATTCATGCGTATCATGTTTTTTTTTAAATTTCTGTTTATACGCAGAATGTCTTGTCTATCCATTGCATGTGTTTCATGAACATTTGTAGGCATATAAAACGTAATGGAAATATCATAACCCATATGGGCCTCACAGGTAATGTTCCCAGAGGTTGGCGCATGCGCGGCGGTAGTTTACAAAATGTCGGTCGATTTTAGCCGAGAAATTGTCAACATTAGATTCAAATGCATCTACCTGATTAAAAAATGGCGATAAAGTTAAAAACTCGACGTCTACAGCTAGAATAACATCCCCTACTAACATCCAGGTATGTGTCAAAGCCGTGTTTGATCGGAATAATTTTTGACAGGCCTTAATCGATGGTCGGTCGTGCCTGATTTGGTTTCCCACACCTTTATAGAGGGACCTTGCAGTAGCGGAAAAGTCAGTCAGAAGGTGATATCTTTTCCGCTACAACAGTAGCTAGGATTTCTGAGTAAGCCATTCCGACTGGAGTTTCATCTCTTTATGTACTGTACAGTACATGTTTTGAACTCAACAAAGCATATATGATGTGAGAAATACTTGTTAAATTACGTCTCTGTGGAAGTTAAAGTCATTAATCAATGAAAAAGTGGATGTCATGAGAAAGCTTGCAACACGCTGTTCGCCAATTTTAACTAGCGATCGACTCCATGTTGTTACGTCACGGGGGCCTAATCGCCGCCGGGACGCTCGGGAGCGTAAGGAGCAGTATTCTTGAACATTTAAATTTTACTATTGCATGTGTTTATCATATAAAAAGATTGTTTTTGTTCATATTCTAATTGAATATAAGAGTTGTTGATTTATTTTTTTTTTTTTTTTTTTTGATAACGGAAATAAAAAAGTTCATTGACGTAACTTTGGTCATGTCGCTTCGTGGAGATCCAAATTTGGTTGATTAGTCGTACGTGTGAAGGTCACGTCAAAACAGCGGTTTAGCAGACTTGATTTAAACGATGTTACGGAAGACGATACAGGAACGGAATTCAGAGCTTATTTGGGATAAAATACGTTTGTTTTGTCAATAAATCTATTCTTATTTGTTGGTAAGCTTATATTATATAAGGCATGTCCTCTGTCATATTATACGGTAGCTATATAGGTGTTATTATTAGTTGATAACAAAACATGGCGGACGTTTTCAGTAGTCAGTAGGTGAAAAAATATAGTTGCCTTCAATTCAAACGATTAATCGATTAGTAATCGATTACATGTGACCGAATAATCGAATACAAAAATTACTATGTCTGTAATATGTATTCTAGAAATGATATCCAGTGTCTCTAGTGAATGCGTGGGAATTAACGAACTTCAGGCCATCACAAACTTGAGGCACCAACGATTCCTGAAGTTATATTTCATTCTGGTGTTTGTTTGAAAGTGTGTAGAATTTTTAATAGAGGCGTTCTGATACTACCTGTAGTTTTAACATTTAAGTATAACATCACTTGCATTCACAAACGGTGACAACCTGTATACACAGTAATTAGCACTGTTACAATACATCAGGAAGTAAAATAAACAGACAGGCCACTACTGAACATGATCTAAAAGGACATTCTTGTTGTCTGTGTATTGACAATACTACACAAATCGAAATCAAGCTTTCTTCGGGACAATTGGTTATATTCTTTGGTAGGACAGCCGCTTTGAAATTGGATATATATTGCTGGAATTTTTATACCTATTTTTCACGTCACTTGTGTTAATTAACATCCGCATTCTTCTGCTTTTTGTTCAAAAGGAGCACGATCATGCTTGCAAACATTCACATCAAATCATTCGGATATGTGCTTTAGCATGGCTGCAATGGTAACGATGGTGTGTCAAACTTGTACCTGTTTGCAAGAAAATTACACATAGAAAGTGACCATTACATCGATAGGCACGTAATCATTTGAAAAAGATACCTTTTCAGCGTTGGAATTTTCCGGTTGCCCACCTGCTGCAATTTCTGTCTTAGAAGATGGCTGCCGCGTGGGTTTTTCGATTTTTCGGAATCCCTTTTGAGTTTCCGTTTCTCACAAAGAACGGAAAAATAGATTTTGTCACGTGACATTTTTTTCTTCGAACTATTTGAAACAACATTTCAGGCAAATAATTATGTTAATTGTTTCTACTCCTTTAAGTCCAAATTAAAATAAAAAGTAAATATCATAATGAAAAGGCAAAATGATTTTGAGTAGAGAGTATGGATCTCACTCACTTCAGTGTTTTATTCGTAACGAATTTGATGAGCGTTTAGATAACACAGAAAAATGGTCGTTCGAATGGGTTCGTCGTCGTAAGAAAACTGTCAAAAAAGAAATTTAACTGGTCAAAATACCAAAAACCAAAGCCACGAAATAACGTTTACATGTGTCACTCCAAATGGTAAACCTTAATTTTAGTGTTTAGATCATATGAGAGAATGATACTCGCGCTTTGATTGCCTCCCCTCGACCACAGGGCCATGTATAGTTTCTATATGAAAAATATAGCCAGAAATACATTAAAAACTTTTATATGTATTTCTGGCTATTTTTTCATAAAGAAACTATACATGTCCCTGTGCCTCGACTAACTCAACGTTTACTGAGTAGGCTGAAAAGTCAGTCAGAAGGTGATATCTTTTCACCTAAAACAGGAAACAAGAAAGCATGACTATTTTGATTTAATTTTTCACTATAATTGGGTCTGGAATTACTTTTAAAATAACGATATTTTGTTTTATTGTGGAAAACCCAGCTTATTTGATATAGGCCTAGTTATGAATTATGTATCACCTACTGAAGGTATGAAGATGTTACGGGCATATACTTTATACGTTAAGTGATGTTACAAGGAGGAAATATTATTTATTCAAAAATCCTTAAAATCCGGAATATTAAGTCGTTAATACATATTTTTAAGCAACCCTGGAACAAAAATTAACCCAGTGACATAATATGAATCATGCATGGCATGGTAAGAGCGAAGCTCTTCTTGTTTATTTTATTTTCTATTTCATGTAGAAGACATAATTTAGAAATAAAAGGACGTACATTTAACCATAGAAGTATATGATGTAATAATTGTCTAGCATAAACTCAGAGAAATGAACTCAAAGATTCGGATTTCTCTGTGTCCATGCAAGGCCTGGAGTGCCACGTATGCGAATCCGATGATTTCACGCCATTTGTTGACGTGATGTGACATAATTATTCCTTGTGCTCATCTCCGCTTGAAGGATATTTTAACTGCTTTCAACAGCTTTCAATTTTCAAAGTGTTATTATTATTATTTAAAAAATAATACAAAAAAAATGCTCAATTACTCCTGTTATGGATTTGGATTAGTTAAATATATATTTACTGGGGAGAGCAGTACCGGAGCAACGCACAAACCGGAACAGGTTAAACCGGAAGTACGAAAATGTTTTAGCCATCCATGTATGCAAATCATTGATCTCAATATGTACTTTTGCTTACGTACATGTTACCGGAACAGAGCTTTGATATTCCGCTCGCTTCGCGCGTCAAAAGAATTATTTTAAAGCAGTTTTTGTGATCATGGTTAATCCATCAATGTTAGAGGTAAAGCACGACGAGACACTTTTGGAACATTACGTTGTGTCTAACTTCTAACTTCCGATAGGCCATTTACCCGATGCTGATGGATGCTGAGACGAAGTCTCAAGTGACCTATTCTAATCGCCTTTTGTCCGTCGTCGTGCGTCGTCCGCTTTCCGTCGTATGTCCGTAAACAATTTACATTTTCGACTTCTTCTCCAAAACTGCTAAAGCAATTTCAATGAAATTTTGCACAAACCTTCTAAGGCATAAGGCCAATCAAAATTGTGAATTATATGGTCCCCACCCCCAGGGGGCTGTGGGAGGGGTCAAAAGGGGTAAAATTGAGTAAAATTTCAAAAATCTTCTTCTCTACTCACAGATGTGGTAGAATCAAATACTCTTCATAGATAGAAAGGTCCTTTACAAAAATTGTGAATTATATGACCCTGGGGTCTCTAGTTTCCCCCTGGGGAGGAGGTTAAGTTTACTATATTTTATATTGGGAAACACATTTTTGAGCATTATTTGGTCATTTGTTATAGGAAATGAGTCACATGTTGTCAGAATTATCAGTGTGAGATGGCCATTTAATCCTATTAACAAATTTTCTATGACTGACCCCCAGGGGCCTTAGGGGCGGGGTCAAAAGGGATCAAATAGGCTAAAAGTTCAAAAATCTTCTTCTGAATTCACAGGTTTGATGGAACCAAATACTCTTCATAGATTGGAAGGTCTTAAAGCCCTTTACAAAAATTGTGAATTTCATCTCCCTGGGATCTCAGATTTTCCCCTGGGGAGGGGGTGAAATTTACTATAGTCTATATAGGAAAAACACATTTATGAACATTATTTGCTTAGTTTTAAATGAAATGAGTCAAACTGGGTTAGAATTATTAGCCTGAAATAGCATTTTAACACCATATCCATATTGGTCCTGGCTGACCCCCAGGGACCAGAGAGGCGGGGCCAAAATGAGTCAAAATAGCTAAAATTTCAAAAATCTTCTTCTGAATTCACAGGTTTGATGGAACCAAATAATCTCCATAGATTAAAAAGTGAAATTTATAAAATCACTGACTGACTTCTAGTTTGGTTTTGTTGTTTAACGTTAGCAAAGCAAATTGGAATTTTAAGCATAAGGTTTGGTAACATAATACACTATCTATCAAAATGAAAAGCAAAAAATAAAAAATTCTAATACGTAAGTTAAACTTTAAAATTTATTTTAATTCATAAATAATTTGTTATAGATTTGAACCAACTTTGCAATGCAGCACTCAGGTGACCGTCAAGGCCTCTTGGGCATCTTGTTTATGTTTATTTTAAGGTCATCTGACCCAAAGGGTCAGGATGACCAATTGTCATCATGCACCGTCCGTCGTCCTGCGCCGTCCGCCGTGCGTAAACTTTTCATTCAAACAACTTCTCCTCAATAACCGAAAGACCCAGAACACTGATATTTGGCCTGTAGCATGCTGGCCGGGCTACCAAGTTTGTTAAAATGAATGACCTTGACCTTCATTCAAGGTCACAGGGTTCAAAAAGGCTAAAATCTTTAAACAACTTCTTCTCAATAACCAATAGGCACAGGGTTCTCATATTGGGCCTGCGGCATGCTGGTATGAAGGGCTACCAAGTTTGTTCAAATAATTGACCTTGACCTTCATTTAAGGCCATGGGGGTCAAATAGGCTAAAATCTTTTAAACAACTTCATTTGAATAACTAAAAGGCCTAGAGACCTGATATTGGGCCTGCGGCATGCTGGGATAAAGGGCAACCAAGTTTTTCAAATAAATGAACTTGACCTTCATTCAAGGTCACAGGGGTCAAAAAGGCAAAAATCTTTAAATGACTTCTTCTCAAGAACCGAAAGGCCCAGGGTACTCATATTGGGCCTGCGGCATGCTGGGATGAAAGGCTACCAAGTTTGTTAAAATGAATGACCTTGACCTTCATTCAAGGTCACAGGTGTCAAATAGGCTGAAATCATTAAATGACTTCTTGTGAATAACCAAAGGACATAGAGACCTGATATTGAGTCTGTGTCATGCTGGGATGAAGGGCTACCTAGTTTATTCAAATGAATGACCTTGATCTACATTCAAGGTCACAGGGGTCAAATAGTCTAAAATCTTTAAACAACTTCTTGTGAATAACTAAGAGGCCTAGAGACCTGATATTGGGCCTGCTGCATGCTGGGATGAAGGGCTACCAATTTTGTTCAAATGAATGATGTTGACCTTCATTCAAGAGGTCAAATAGGCTTAAATCTTTAGAACGACTACTTCTCAAGTACCGAAAGGCCCAGGGTACTCATATTTGGCATCTGACATGCTGGGATGAAGGGCTACCAAGTTTGTTCAAATAAATGACCTTGACCTTCATTCAAGGTCACAGGGGTCAAATAGGCTAAAATCTGTAAACGACTATGTTGTATTGTGCCAATAGTCAGATGACCTTTAAGGCCCAGGGGCCTCTTGTTTAAATTTTACCGAGGCTAGTTACAATATTGGCCTAGGCTAATCCTACTGTATGTATACGATTTTTATTTTATGGAATGGAGTATTATGCATGAGAGAATGTATCTTAATGTCAATCTGAATTTGTTAATATATGTTTGACGTCGAAGTGGATTATTTCAACGGAGAACAAACTATACATTTAATTGACTGTGTCCTTAAGACATAGAGCTACAGGTATAATGGAGTACACGTACATTGTACTGCAGTACCTATATATATATGCTATTTACAAACATGCATGCACCTGGTGTAATAAAAGCGTTAAGTGCATCAATGGTTACTGTTTTCATATGTTGTTTTTAAATTAAACTTGTTACAAAATCATAGATTGTATATGTCATTACGAAGCAGAATATACAATGTGATGCATATTTAGTTTCACACTCATTTCAAAATGTGAAAAATCCAGAAAAATTATAAAACAATTATAGCATTTTGATTTCGGTCAATACATGGTTATATCGACCACAGAAAAAATATCGACCTCGGACTACGTCCTCGGTCAACATTTTTTCTTGGGACGATATAACCATGTATCGACCTCATCAAAATGCTATATTTGTATAATATTATTATTGTGTACAAAAAGGAGTGGGTCAGTGTGGTTTGTACATAGTGTTTATATAAATACAGACTCTGTCACTCAGCTGCCAGAGCAGATGCTTCTTTCCCTTACCAATTTTGCAAGTCAAGCACATAATTATAACAAACCTGCATAGGCACAATAATAAGCCTGTTCAGCTGGTTATAATAAGTGTAACACAGCACATGCAGTTCAACTATACACCACGTCGATAATTAAGCACCACCTTATTTTTCATGTGTAGTTAAAACTAAAAGTTGAAAGAAACGAAAACGACATGGTTTTCGTGATATTTGTCTTTTAATATGAATCAATAGATACATAATACTTTTAATTTCATTAAATTTAATTAGCATAATGTTGATTTAGCATATTCTTCCGGTATTAGAAAAAAGTGTGACAAAACTGCAAAAAAATGGGAACTGGAAAAGTATAGTCGCCACTCGCAAACAGGAAATTCTATACATCCAAAAGTGTGTCAAAAATGTTAAATGACATCATTAGTTTATGTCTATCCAGTGTCCATTAATATCTGGTGTATCCACCGTTCAGGTTCAGCGTTTCCGCGACACGTCTCCTCATACTGTGTACCAGGCATCTTATGCGGATCATCAGGATTCTTCGCCACTCCTCGGACAGTGCTGCCACTAATACTTGGAGTGTTTGTATTGGGGGATCCCTAGCCCTAACTTGATGCCCCAACTGATCCCATAAATACTCTATAGGGTTGAGATCGGGGCTCTTCACGTGTCATGGAAGAGTGGCAATGGCATTGTTGTTCAAGATATCAATGACAGCGCGTGCGCGATGCAGCCTCGCGTTGTCGTCCATGAATATAGGGGGAGTTGCAAGTGCGTGATTATCGAAGTGAGGCTCTACGGCGCCATTTATGTCCCTTGCATAGTGATGAGGTCCATTTTACAATCGTACGACACGCAACCCCATATCATTACAGAGCCACCACCGAAGGCAACAGTCGGTTGGATGTTTCCTTGAAGATAAGCAGTCTCACACACGCGTGTGACCGTCCGTTACATGTAACATGAACCGACTTTCGTCCGACCAGTGCACGCGGCGTCAAGTTCGTAAATTCCAATTTTGTCGGGTGAAATACCAATCTCATCTTGCTTGCATGTGCATTCGAGATAACAAGGGTCTTTTAATCGGGCGGTACACAAGGATGCCACGCTCATGAAACCTCCTACGCACTGTGCTAAGCGACACTCTGTACCTCAGTCCTCATTGGCGTTGTAGAATTCCACTATGGGAGTGTGGATTTCAACGGGCATGAAAAACCAGGGCCCTATCGTCCCTTGCAGTTGTTTTCCTAGGACGTCCAGATTGCGGTCTGTCCTTGATGTCACCTGTTTGGCGAAATTTCGCTACCAGACTGATCACAACAGAATGAGAAACATTCATTGCCACGCCAATCGCCCTAGATGACATTCCTGCAGTTTTCATACGGATAATCTGCCACCTTTCCGCTTCCGTAAGCCTACGTCTTGCCATGCTTAAGACAAAAGTTCGAAACACGACACTAGTATCATGTAAAATGACTCTCCGTGTCCGGCTATACCTTAGAGTCAAACATGACTTTCGTGAATGTGACCCCACCTGTATTTGACGCACGCGCACGGTGTCGCTCACACGTCGACAGGAACAAAAGTGCACTGGGTACACTCACAAATCATACACCAACCAGGTAAACCATCATACGATGGCTTTTTAAGCGAAGTGGAAAAAATGTAGCAAATTTAATTTACTGGTGCTTAACTTTCGACGCTTTGTATATATCCACAATAAAAATATATTAATTGATTATCTATTACAAATATTTTGTAATTTTTCTTTTGCAGCCATGATTTTAAGACGTGCAGCCCATGATACTACACTAGGCCCAACAGAGGGGATGAAATGGATGTCAAGCATGCCATGGCCAGCTGTGTTGGTCAGGGGTTAAAACTCCATGGCCAAGAAATAAGGCAGAGGAAAATCCCCAACCAAAATATTGTTCAGAGATTTTTCTATGGGCAGACACATACATGCCTTCCTGGTGCTCAGTTCAATAGAGCACGGTCCCTGTATACCAATGTCTTCCCCAACTTTACAGTCGTCAATGTTGAAAAGCCGCCTTGCTTCCTCAGAAAGTTTTCTCCAGATGGGAGGTATTTCATTGCATTTTCTTCTGACCAAACATCAATAGAAATTTACTCATTCCAAGGTTCAGCTGCAGCTGAGGATATTCTACAAAATGTGAAAGGTGATTTCATGGGTACGGACCAGGAGTCCCTCCGTGTCCGTGCAGTGTTGTTTGACAGATTCTTTAAGCTGAAGCATGTCACACATGTTGCAAATCACGGGGAACATTTAAACAGGGAATGTAGTTTATTCACAGACGATGGAAACTTTGTCATTGTTGGATCTGCTATGTACATTCCAGATGATCCGTATCCTCTATTCTGGGAAATGTATCGAAACAATGAATCTGTGTCACCGAATCAACGTTCACCTCTGGAAAATTATTCTTTGCTTCTGATTGACTTGGAAACTGGCAGACTTTGTGACACAAGACAGTTTCGATGTGATAAAATCTTTCTATCTCACAATCAAGGATTGTACCTGTACAAGGATACGCTGGCCGTGCTTTCCGTCCAACAGCAGACCATACACATTTTCCAGGTTCACACTCAAAATGCTTGCTTTGTCGACGTAAGAAGTATTGGAAGATTCTGCTATGAGGATGATGGGTTATATTTCCATATGGGTCTAGATAGAGTAAGTGGGCAACCCCACAGGCCATTTTATGACAACACAATCAATTCACTCAAGCATAGACTGATGGTGTTCCTATACCGTAGAGCCATACACGAAGGCACATTATACGCTCTACGCAAGTTCTATAAATACTTTGACCAATTCAAAGCTCTTCGCATGTGGAAGATGCAATTACTGGATGAAAATCATTTGTTAATAAAATATGCTAGCGAAGATGTTGTGACATTGAAAATTTCTGATCCAAACTCTCAGCCTTCGTTTTTTGTTGTGTACAACATGGTGACAACTGAAGTTCTTGCGGTGTGTGAAAATATATCAGAGGACTTATTAGAACTCTTTGAAAATTTCTGTGACTTATTCAGAAATGCTACTCTCCATGATGGGCCCCAGTTCACCTGTTCTGCATCTAGCAATATTTATGCAAGGCAGATACAGCAACGATTCAAGCATACGATCATCAATGCCAAGTTTGGTGGACACACAGAGGCTGTGAAACGCCTACTTGCACAACTACCGATAAGTTCTCAGTCCTACAGTTGTAGCCCGTACCTTGACTTGGCTCTGTTTAGTTATGATGATAAATGGGTATCCCAGATGGAGCGGCCGAAGGCATGTGGAGACTATCCAATCAGGTAAGTAATACCAACATAGTGTAATCTAACTCACGGTGATCTTTTTAGTTAAGATCATAGTTGAAAAGCATTAATTACCAATAGTAAGTAATATGCTGTTACAATATTAATCTATTTTATCCGACTTTAATGAGCACTTGTTCAGTAGAGTATCAAATTCATGCTTTGGCTAATTTAAACCTATCACATTTACCAAGTATTGCTTTTTATTTCCTCACAGTCTCTTCTGTGTGTTAAGCTTAAGTTCATATACCTAAATAAGAACCATGCTTATACACAAATGGCTGTAGTACCTATCAAAGAGTGATATACCAGTACTGTATTTTATAAATGCATAACTTTTGAAGGTTTGAATATATCCTGACTTAAAATAGAATTATATATAAATGTATTGATTACTGTGTTAAAATAACTCCAATGGGATGATGTTTTTATCTTCAGGTTTTATGCACGGGACTCTGGACTGCTTAAGTTTAAGATCTACGCTGGCGTGATGGGCCGAAGCCCTCCGCCCACAGCTAGGAGATTAGTTGCCTTCACATTCCATCCAAGTGAGCCATTCGCTATTAGTGTTCAGCGGACTAATGCTGAGTATGTCGTCAACTTCCACATACGTCACAGTCACTCTAGCTAATGTTACAACTCCAGTGTTCAGCGGACTAATGCTGAGTATGTCGTCAACTTCCACATACGTCACAGTCACTCTAGCTAATGTTACAACTCCAGTGTTCAGCGGACTAACGCTGAGTATGTTGTCAACTTCCACATACATGACAGTCACTCTAGCTAATGTTACAACTCCAGTGTTCAGCGGACTAATGCTGAGTATGTCGTCAACTTCCACATACGTCACAGTCACTCTAGCTAATGTTACAACTCCAGTGTTCAGCGGACTAATGCTGAGTATGTCGTCAACTTCCACATACGTCACAGTCACTCTAGCTAATGTTACAACTCCAGTGTTCAGCGGACTAACGCTGAGTATGTCGTCAACTTCCACATACGTCACAGTCACTCTAGCTAATGTTACAACTCCAGTGTTCAGCGGACTAATGCTGAGTATGTCGTCAACTTCCACATACGTCACAGTCACTCTAGCTAATGTTACAACTCCAGTGTTCAGCGGACTAATGCTGAGTATGTCGTCAACTTCCACATACGTCACAGTCACTCTAGCTAATGTTAAACTCCAGTGTTCAGCGGACTAATGCTGAGTATGTCGTCAACTTCCACATACGTCACAGTCACTCTAGCTAATGTTACAACTCCAGTGTTCAGCGGACTAATGCTGAGTATGTCGTCAACTTCCACATACGTCACAGTCACTCTAGCTAATGTTACAACTGCAGTCTTCAGCGGACTAATGCTGAGTATGTCATCAACTTCCACATACATGACAGTCACTCTAGCTAATGTTACAACTCCAGTGTTCAGCGGACTAATGCTGAGTATGTCGTCAACTTCCACATACGTCACAGTCACTCTAGCTAATGTTACAACTCCAGTGTTCAGCGGACTAATGCTGAGTATGTCGTCAACTTCCACATACGTCACAGTCACTCTAGCTAATGTTACAACTCCAGTGTTCAGCGGACTAATGCTGAGTATGTCGTCAACTTCCACATACGTCACAGTCACTCTAGCTAATGTTACAACTCCAGTGTTCAGCGGACTAATGCTGAGTATGTCGTCAACTTCCACATACGTCACAGTCACTCTAGCTAATGTTACAACTCCAGTGTTCAGCGGACTAATGCTGAGTATGTCGTCAACTTCCACATACGTCACAGTCACTCTAGCTAATGTTACAACTCCAGTGTTCAGCGGACTAATGCTGAGTATGTCGTCAACTTCCACATACATGACAGTCACTCTAGCTAATGTTACAACTGCAGTCTTCAGCGGACTAATGCTGAGTATGTCGTCAACTTCCACATACGTCACAGTCACTCTAGCTAATGTTACAACTCCAGTGTTCAGCGGACTAATGCTGAGTATGTCGTCAACTTC
This sequence comes from Argopecten irradians, assembly GCF_041381155.1. Classification (NCBI taxonomy): domain Eukaryota; kingdom Metazoa; phylum Mollusca; class Bivalvia; order Pectinida; family Pectinidae; genus Argopecten; species Argopecten irradians. Next base: position 2,367,969 of record NC_091143.1, on the reverse strand, counting down.
CACATACGTCACAGTCACTCTAGCTAATGTTACAACTCCAGTGTTCAGCGGACTAATGCTGAGTATGTCGTCAACTTCCACATACGTCACAGTCACTCTAGCTAATGTTACAACTGCAGTCTTCAGCGGACTAATGCTGAGTATGTCGTCAACTTCCACATACGTCACAGTCACTCTAGCTAATGTTACAACTGCAGTCTTCAGCGGACTAATGCTGAGATGTCGTCAACTTCCACATACGTCACAGTCACTCTCTAGCTAATGTTACAACTCCAGTGTTCAGCGGACTAATGCTGAGTATGTCGTCAACTTCCACATACGTCACAGTCACTCTAGCTAATGTTACAACTCCAGTGTTCAGCGGACTAATGCTGAGTATGTCGTCAACTTCCACATACGTCCATCCCAGTCACTCTAGCTAATGTTACAACTCCAGCTGTTCAGGGACTAATGCTGAGTATGTCGTCAACTTCCACATACGTCACAGTCACTCTAGCTAATGTTACAACTCCAGTGTTCAGCGGACTAATGCTGAGTATGTCGTCAACTTCCACATACGTCACAGTCACTCTAGCTAATGTTAAACTCCAGGGTTCAGCGGACTAATGCTGAGTATGTCGTCAACTTCCACATACGTCACAGTCACTCTAGCTAATGTTACAACTCCAGTGTTCAGCGGACTAACGCTGAGTATGTCGTCAACTTCCACATACGTCACAGTCACTCTAGCTAATGTTACAACTCCAGTGTTCAGCGGACTAACGCTGAGTATGTTGTCAACTTCCACATACATCACAGTCACTCTAGCTAATGTTACAACTCCAGTGTTCAGCGGACTAACGCTGAGTATGTCGTCAACTTCCACATACGTCACAGTCACTCTAGCTAATGTTACAACTCCAGTGTTCAGCGGACTAATGCTGAGTATGTCGTCAACTTCCACATACGTCACAGTCACTCTAGCTAATGTTACAACTCCAGTGTTCAGCGGACTAACGCTGAGTATGTCGTCAACTTCCACATACCAATGACTTTGCTATCAACTTCTACATTTCAGACTAAAAAAGTATGGCATTTATGATCAACTATTGAGCAATTTGTTAGGTAGCAGTGCCCCATAAAACAATACAGATTCTGTTACCGTAATTGCCTGTGTATTACCTGCACTGGGGTATAGTCTGCGGGAAGCAAAATCAGACATTTTCTATGATTTTGTAAAGTAAATTCCAGATAACCCGCACCGGCAGATTGCCAATGGGTTATATGTCAATGTAATACTTGAATGTGCTAATAATAGTATGTGAGTCTATATGCTATAGTGATTTCATTTTGAAGGGGTATAGGTTTATTCAAAGACATGTTAAGTTATCTTTTGTTAGGGAATGCTTTCAATACATAGAGTATGTAATATATTTTAAATGCTTACATAATGGTGCAGTTGTATTAATGTATTTGTGCTACATCCATTAATATGAAAAATCTAAAGAATTTCCACGGTATTGTTAACAATTTTAACGAATAATAATGCCTTTAGTAGCTGTACAATTATGCTGGTACATGTACGGTATTGTTAACAATTTTAACGAATAATAATGCCTTTAGTAGCTGTACAATTATGCTGGTACATGTACCGCATTGGACCCAATAAGTATCCGGGGTGTTTAAAAAATTGAGTAAGGAGGCCGCTTAATAAAACAGATTTGGACCAGCCCCTTCTTAAAATTATTCTGCAAAGTAAGACATAAATCAATTTGCAAAAGAAATCAGTAAGGAAACCAACACAGTTTTCATATTTCCAGTCTGCATTTAATTCAAATTAAGTGAAATTGAAGCCTAAAAATGGAGAGGGGTACTTACAGAGATGGGGGCCCTTACGGTATAATGTATAAGCTATTCCTACACCCGAGTCAGATTAATTAAGTTTTATGTTTATATGTATTGGTTTAATTAACAGCTCTAAAGACTATATAGAACGAATATACGTACCCGGCCTACTATATAGAACGAATATACGTACCCGGCCTACTATATAGAACAATATAAGTACCCGGCCTACTATATAGAACGATATACAGAACGAATGTACGTACCCGGCCTACTATATAGAATGAATATACGTACCCGGCCTACTATATAGAACGAATATACGTACCCGGCCTACTATATAGAACGAATATACGTACCCAGCCTACTATACCTTTCGGCCGGGTACGAATTGGTCCCTATGTGTCGTAGTGGAGCACTGCCTCCGAAAATCACTCGGGCACAGTTTTCTATACTTTTTTGTAGGTTTCCAATTATTTTATGCGTATACATTCATTTACATATTATTTTTGTCCAAAACATAACTACCATTCTTAATATATACCATACCGCTCACAAGACGTCAAATTCACAATTTGTGGACTTGACGTATAAATTCCCTTCAGAAAGACATTCATATGTATTATGTAAAAAAAAATAATGCCCTAGATGAGAATTTGATATTTTATATGGTTCAGTTTTATTGCCTAGTAGGTAAGTGATATCAAACAAGTACGATAAAATGCAAAGAAACGTTTTATAATGGTTTGCATAATCATTACTTTGCTCCATTAGCAGTAATAGGCACCAATTGTAGCTCTAAAGACCACACCATTTTCTGTCTAAAAGTCTTTTGAGCTACAATATTGCAGCTAACGACTATATAGCTACCTGCTAAATCAGAGAGACCATCTGTATGTACATGATGACCTTATTTATGTGACATGTAAATGTTTGTACATGAGTATAAAACAATGTCAAAAATGTGTGAGATGTTTGTCTTGTAATGCATGACACTGTTTTGAAAGCAAAATAGAAGGGAGATAACTCTGGAAGGATTCAGCTTTACATACCAGTGTATGATTATAAATCTGAATGCCACATAATGTAAGTTTTCGGTTCTTATAAAGCCATAAAACTGAAAGCCTAAAGATCTAAGATAGTGATCATAAAAATGTCAGGAAACCAAAACCAAGATCATTTGTACAGGAGCTTTGTAATCTTAAAGCCTAATATTTAGAAACCTTTATCTTATAATCTGAGAAATATGAATCATCAAATTCTCATAAGCCTTAATTATTTTACCAGATTATCACTCTGTTTTACATAGGACAGGCTAGTTGTGACACCATCTCATTAAGGGCCACATTTATAAAGCCTTAAATGCATGAACAGGCCTCATTTGTTACTTTTTACAGAAATTACTTCAGTTGCATAAACATGTTCTAGCAACAGTACAGTATTTGTTGTTTTTATCAACTTTTGTATATAACACCTAATACAATGGTGTTACAAACTATGTATTGGTGTATGACTTTTCAGTGAAATCTTTAAATAGCCTATGTGTGATTTTAACTTGCGTAACACATGCCACAGACTCTAGATTACAGATTCAATAATATATATTCATGCTTATTTTTCTTTTTTTTCAAGTTTTTTCCAATTTTCTGAATTTAAAATAAAGAATAAAGGAAATTCGGCTTGGACTGGAATTGCACTTGGTATTAAGCCTGTCACATATTTACTGTATAATAACTTGATAAAATTATCAAAATAAGTAATTAATAGACACTACAGTTTCTGTATGTTAGGTCTAGTAATTAATAGGCACTACAGTTTCTGTATGTTAGGTCTAGTAATTAATAGGCACTACAGTTTCTGTATGTTTAGGTCTAGTAATTAATAGACACTACAGTTTCTGTATGTTCAGGTCTAGTAATTAATAGATACTACAGTTTCTGTATGTTTAGGTCTAGTAATTAAAAGGCACTACAGTTTCTGTATGTTTAGGTCTAGTAATTAAAAGGCACTACAGTTTCTGTATGTTTAGGTCTAGTAATTAATAGACACTACAGTTTCTGTATGTTCAGGTCTAGTAATTAATAGATACTACAGTTTCTGTATGTTTAGGTCTAGTAATTAAAAGGCACTACAGTTTCTGTATGTTTAGGTCTAGTAATTAAAAGGAACTACAGTTTCTGTATGTTTAGGTCTAGTAATTAATAGACACTACAGTTTCTGTATGTTCAGGTCTAGTAATTAATAGATACTACAGTTTCTGTATGTTTAGGTCTAGTAATTAAAAGGCACTACAGTTTCTGTATGTATAGGTCTAGTAATTAAAAGGCACTACAGTTTCTGTATGTTTAGGTCTAGTAATTAATAGACACTACAGTTTCTGTATGTTCAGGTCTAGTAATTAATAGATACTACAGTTTCTGTATGTTTAGGTCTAGTAATTAAAAGGCACTACAGTTTCTGTATGTTTAGGTCTAGTAATTAAAAGGCACTACAGTTTCTGTATGTTTAGGTCTAGTAATTAATAGACACTACAGTTTCTGTATGTTTAGGTCTAGTAATTAATAGGCACTACAGTTTCTGTATGTTTAGGTCTAGTAATTAATAGACACTACAGTTTCTGTATGTTTAGGTCTAGTAATTAATAGGCACTACAGTTTCTGTATGTTTAGGTCTAGTAATTAATAGACACTACAGTTTCTGTATGTTTAGGTCTAGTAATTAATAGGCACTACAGTTTCTGTATGTTTAGGTCTAGTAATTAATAGACACTACAGTTTCTGTATGTAGGTCTAGTAATTAAAAGGCACTACAGTTTCTGTATGTTTAGGTCTAGTAATTAATAGACACTACAGTTTCTGTATGTTTAGGTCTAGTAATTAATAGGCACTACAGTTTCTGTATGTTTAGGTCTAGTAATTAATAGGCACTACAGTTTCTGTATGTTTAGGTCTAGTAATTAATAGACACTACAGTTTCTCTATGTTCAGGTCTAGTAATTAATAGATACTACAGTTTCTGTATGTTTAGGTCTAGTAATTAATTGGCACTACAGTTTCTGTATGGTGATGTCTAGTAATTAATAGACACTACAGTTTCTGTATGTTTAGGTCTAGTAATTAAGAGACACTACAGTTTATGTATGTTTAGGTCTAGTAATTAATAGACACTACAGTTTCTGTATGTTTAGGCACTACAGTTTCTGTATGTTTAGGTCTAGTAATTAATAGACACTACAGTTTCTGTATGTTTAGGTCTAGTAATTAATAGACACTACAGTTTCTGTATGGTGATGTCTAGTAATTAAAAGGCACTACAGTTTCTGTATGTTTAGGTCTAGTAATTAATAGACACTACAGTTTCTGTATGTTTAGGTCTAGTAATTAATAGGCACTACAGTTTATGTATGTTTAGGTCTAGTAATTAATAGGCACTACAGTTTCTGTATGTTAGGTCTAGTAATTAATAGGGCACTACAGTTTCTGTATGTTTAGGTATAGTAATTAATAGACACTACAGTTTCTGTATGTTTAGGTCTAGTAGTTAATAGGGCACTGCAGTTTCTGTATGTTTATGTCTAGTAATTAATAGGACACTACAGTTTCTGTATGTTTAGGTCTAGTAATTAATAGGCACTACAGTTTCTGTATGAAGGTCTAGTAATAAATAGACACTACAATGTCTATATGTTTAGGTCTAGTAATTAATAGGGCACTACAGTTTCTGTATGTTTAGGTCTAGTAATTAATAGGCACTACAGTTTCTGTATGTTTAGGTCTAGTAATTAATAGACATTACAGTTTCTGTATGTTTAGGTCTAGTAATTAATAGACATTACAGTTTCTGTATGTTTAGATCTAGTAATTAATAGGCACTACAGTTTCTGTATGTTTTGGTCTAGTAATTAATAGACACTACAGTTTCTGTATGTTTAGATCTAGTAATTAATAGGGCACTACAGTTTCTGTATGTTTAGATCTAGTAATTAATAGGGCACTACAGTTTCTGTATGTTTAGGTCTAGTAATTAATAGGCTCTACAGTTTCTGTATGTTTAGGTCTAGTAATTAATAGGGCACTACAGTTTCTGTATGTTTAGGTCTAGTAATTAATAGGGCACTATAGTTTCTGTATGTTTAGGTCTAGTAATTAATAGACACTACAGTTTCTGTATGTTTAGGTCTAGTAATTAATAGGGCACTACAATTTCTGTATGTTTAGGTCTAGTAATTAATAGGCACTACAGTTTTTGTATGTTTAGGTCTAGTATTTAATGCACACTACAGTTTCTGTATGTTTAGGTCTAGTAATTAATAGGCACTACAGTGTCTGTATGTTTAGGTCTAGTAATTAATAGGCACTACAGTTTCTGTATGTTTAGGTCTAGTAATAAATAGACACTACAGTTTCTGTATGTTTAGATCTAGTAATTAATAAGGCACTACAGTGTCTGTATGTTTAGATCTAGGAATTAATAGGACACTACAGTTTCTGTATGTTTAGGTCTAGTAATTAATAGGGCACTACAGTTTCTGTATGTTTAGATCTAGTAATTAATAGACATTACAGTTTCTGTATGTTTAGGTCTAGTAATTAATAGGGCACTACAGTTTCTGTATGGTGATATCTAGTAATTAATAGGCACTACAGTTTCTGTATGGTGATGTCTAGTAATTAATAGGCACTACAGTTTCTGTATGTTTATGTCTAGTAATTAATAGACACTACAGTTTCTGTTTGTTTAGGTCTAGTAATTAATAGACACTACATTTTCTGTATGTTTAGGTCTAGTAATAAATAGACACTACAGTTTCTGTATGTAGGTCTAGTAATTAATAGACACTACAGTTTCTGTATGTTTAGGTTTAGTAATAAATAGACACTACAGTTTCTGTATGTTTAGATCTAGTAATTAATAGGCACTACAGTTTCGTTATGTTTAGGTCTAGTAATTAATAGGCACTACAGTTTCTGTAGGTTTAAGTCTAGTAATTAATAGGCACTACTGTTTCTGTATGTAGGTCTAGTAATTAATAGGCACTACAGTTTCTGTATGTTAGGTCTAGTAATTAATAGGCACTACAGTTTCTGTATGTTTAGGTCTAGTAATTAATAGACACTACAGTTTCTGTATGGTGATGTCTAGTAATAAATAGACACTACAATGTCTGTATGTTTAGGTCTAGTAATTAATAGACACTACAGTTTCTGTATGTTTAGGTCTAGTAATTAATAGGGCACTACAATTTCTGTATGTTTAGGTCTAGTAATTAATAGACACAACGGTTTCTGTATGTTTAGGTCTAGTAATTAATAGACACTACAGTTTCTGTATGTTTAGGTCTAGTAATTAATAGGGCACAACAGTTTCTGTATGTTTAGATCTAGTAATTAATAGACATTACAGTTTCTGTATGTTTAGGTCTAGTAATTACTAGGCACTACAGTTTCTGTATGTTATGTCTAGTAATTAATAGGCACTACAGTTTCTGTATGGTGATGTCTAGTAATTAATAGGCACTACAGTTTCTGTATGTTTAGGTCTAGTATTTAATAGACACTACAATTTCTGTTTGTTTAGGTCTAGTAATTAATAGACACTACAGTTTCTGTATGTTTAGGTCTAGTAATAAATAGACACTACAGTTTCTGTATGTACTTCTAGTAATTAATAGGCACTACAGTTTCTGTATGTTATGTCTAGTAATTAATAGACACTACAGTTTCTGTATGTTTAGGTCTAGTAATTAATAGACTCTACAGTTTCTGTATGTTTAGGTCTAGTAATAAATAGACACTACAGTTTCTGTATGTTTAGATCTAGTAATTAATAGGCACTACAGTTTTTTTTGGCGAGGGTCACCTCGCCATTGTGATCGTGGTTGCAAAATTCTCTTACAGTCAATTTCCTCAATATGATTGGCTAAGAACTTGCTCGCAGATACTAGCGCTCCTAGCGGCAGTGTATTCAACAACTTTGATTTTACCGGGAATTTTAAATAGCAAATTTTGAATATGAAAGTTACTGAAATAAGCGTATCTGTAATGTTGAAATAGGAATAGTAGATTACTGCTTTCATATCCTTACCATATACATCATCCAAATGATCTTAGGTTGGAAAATTTTCACTTGAATTGTGTACAATGTATCTAGACTTTTCGTCCCGAAAATGTTGTTTTCAACACATGAAGACGTTTCGTCCCGAAAATGCTTCGCTTCGCGTTTAGTCCCTAATAGTGACAATTATCCCGCAACGGAAAAAATGAAATCTATATTTCACCTCAAACATTCAAATTGTTACAATAATGATTTTTGCACTTTGAATCATATTAGTTCGGGAGCAAATATATTTCAGGACGATATTGAGATTTGTTTATCACGGCTGCGTTATGCCACATGTACGTGTAAATCCACAATGGAAGAAAGACAACTCAACAAAATTTTGGACAAACTTGGACTACTGATAAAATAGCACGTGACAGACGGTGAACCAAGGTGGCGTGATCTTAAAACTAACGGCAGTTAATAAGGTATGAATATTTACCACATCCATTATTATCGATAATTTTATAAGCACATGTATAAATATATCAGATTATATCTATATATACTAAAGCACGTTCAGAGATTACCACTAAACCATAGGCCTACTTTTAAAACTTTTTAGTTATTTTCACCACAGGAGCTTGACGTTCTGATCATATACATACAGCATATTCATTAAACTAGGTAATACGAAGTAAATTTTAGACCGAATGACATAAATCATATATGGAATGTTCATATAACTCGAAGTGATATTTTTTGGACTACTAGATCGACGAAAATGCCGATTTCTTCTTCATAATTCTTCCGTAAAACGGCACTTAAAAAGCTGTTTCAATCTGTAACAAATGTAGAGAAAACTGTTAATTGTTTAGCAATTATCCTGAGTTATATTTTACCAACAAGCATCAGAGATTAGCAATTAAAACTTACATAAACATATTCCCGACTCTCACTTGCATTGTGTGATCACTCGAGCGGAACTAATCTCTACCACCTGGCACAGTCTTACAAATGCAATCGCACAAAAGCCCACATGATCACTGTTTTTAGTGCGATTACATCTTAGGGTGTGAACAATGTTAGTTTTTTTTTAACTTTTTTGTCAACATTATATAACAACTGCTATAGACTGTACATTACAATCAATTTATGAAGGACAAAACTATTACATGTAAGAACAGGAGGACTGAAGAACAGCGGGAATTAAACTTCAATAATATTTCCTCTATGCTGGTATTGCTATTTATGATTAAAATGTTTAATTATATGATATTAGCCTTTTCAGTAATTACTCTGTTAATACATTTATTGTTTCCTTATGTTTTACAGAATGTCAGCATGCATGTATCATTTCAACTGGAAACAGTCTAGGAGAAGAATTGTGTGAACAAAAAGAAGTAATTTTCAACTGTGGAAGCTTAATATTGTAATGATTTTCCATACGAAAATAATTACTATCATCATCTTCAAATTCCTTATTGTGAATTTAACTGTAATATGATTTAAGCATATACCTGATATTTGTTTATATTCTATGACATGTACATGCTTGAAATGAAATGAATAAATAAAAGATTATTTAAATTTAAAACACAATATGACATTAGCTGTTTATATTTTTTGTCAAAACATATTAAGCTTATCGTTCATAACACACTAATCATCACCTTCGAGACAATTTAATGAAAATCAATTAAACATTATTTGTATAACACAGGTCGTCTTATGTTTTCCCCGCCTTGACTATCAATGTTCCCTGATCACTCTGAAAGTATTGATTTTACCTTTTTTTCGGTCACCACATAAACTGCCTTTAAATCAATCACACCAATGAGACATACATTTACTGCATTCATTATAACACTGTAAGGCAATTCTGCAAGATCAGCGAACATTGTTGATTTACAGGCGAGGAGAAAATGTAGCGGCAAGACCGGGATTCGATCCCGGGACTCTCCGAACACTAGCTGAGTGCTCTACCGACTGAACTACCTGGTCATCGATAATCGACCCAGTCCAGTCCCGCTACACTCCTCCCTCCTTTTTTGAATACATACGAGACCCTTTCAAACACCACAGCCGTTGGTTATTTAGTTGGGTGCCAATTCTGTAACAGGAGAGAAAAAAAATGTAGCTCTTCCGACTGAGCTACCTGATCACCGATAATCAACCCAGTCTGATCCCGCTACAAATATTTATCTGGTTATTTTATCTCCCTTCCTATTTTCAATCTACCTTTATGACTTAGAATCTTACCTGGTGGAAAAGAATATTTTGTCTTACAAATCTTGACAAATTATGCACACTGTGATTGTTGCAAGCTAAACTACGTGTCCGCTATCTGATTGCTGTTGATTGTTAATGATCTCAAGCACACTAATTACTTATTGTGCCAATTTAAGTAAATATATTCTACTCTTTTCAAATATTCCTGATTACTATTCATGTGTAATATCTCAAAACATTGACATGTGCACGGAGTACGGCGGAGCAGACCGCCGATGTTTTAGACATCTGCTAGATATTTCAGTTTCAGGTTACGGTGGCCAATAAAAGAAAACAAACACAATGCGGTTTTCATATGTTATTTCTTCTAAATACAACACTTTTTGTGCAAGTTGTCAAGCGTTTATGGGGAATATTTTGCATTGAAATTGTCACCTTCATACATCGGTTTTGGGACTCCCTGTACATTGTTTTCCCCATTTTTTTTGATGCGCAAAATATAGTGATAGTAGATTTTCAGCCCTAAAAATTACCTGCGCAAAATTATACCAGTTTTTACGGTATGAGGTATTGGAATGTATCCCAAACTTTTTATCATATTATTTGCCAATAACACTCTTATAGTATCAGAAATATCTGATGGTCTACAACAGATGTTACATGAATTTTAACAATATTGCATAACATGGAAATTAGAACTTGATATCAGAAAGAAAAAAATTGTGATATTCTCAAGACGTAAATCGGTACAACAACACCAGTTGATGTTATGGAATACAGAATTAGATTTATAAGAATTGTTTACATATCTAGGTACAGAAAATAATGTTAATGGTAGCGTTTTTAAAGAAAGGGAAAAAACCTGCTGAACAAACAATTAAATCGGTGTTTGCTGTTTATAAGAAATAAAGGAATGTATCTCTTCCTGTTCATCTTAAACTGAAAATATTTGATTCACTTGTAATGACAGTTTTATTATACTCATCAGAGGTATGGGGATTTGAAAATAAAAAATGTTGTAGAAAATTCATTTGTAATTTTGTGAAACAATCCTGAAGTTAAGAAAATGTACAAACAATTTCATGGTCTATGGTGAGCTAACAAGTTATCCGGTTTGAATTGAAGTTCGGATACCATGTATATCAATCAACTTGCTGTTTTACAAAAGAATACTTACAAAACTTGTTAAAAGTAGACCAATTGACCAATTTATTAAAAAATCACATGGTGATATTGATAAGTCTTCGAGAGGACAGACATATTCTATATTTAAGACATTTTGGCATAGAAAAGTATGCCCCTTGTCTTTCTCTGCTGCAAAACAATACTTGTTATAACTGATACTGTGGTCCCAGGAACTTGATGACAATAGTCATTAAGAATGGATATTTTCATAGACGTCAGTATGTGTCTCTTATTTTACACCTTGGTGTCCAAGGAATCCTCAAAAGTCCAAACTGGAAGGAACACCAGCCAAATTTATTTCTTATTGTACAAAACTACAGTAGTATTGACCTTAGAAATATATTCCTCCTATCCTCGAGACCGAGCCATTTAGTACTTTCAGTACTTTGATTTATGTTTAGGTCTAGTAATTAATAGGCACTACAGTTTCTGTATGTACTTCTAGTAATTAATAGACACTACAGTTTCTGTATGTTTAGGTCTAGTAATTAATAGGGCACTACAGTTTCTGTATGTTTAGGTCTAGTAATTAATAGACACTACAGTTTCTGTATGTTTAGGTCTAGTAATAAATAGACACTACAGTTTCTGTATGTTTAGGTCTAGTAATTAATAGACACTACAGTTTCTGTATGTTTAGGTCTAGTAATTAATAAGGCACTACAGTGTCTGTATGTTTAGATCTAGTAATTAATAGGCACTACAGTTTCTGTATGGTGATGTCTAGTAATTAATAGACACTACAGTTTCTGTATGTTTAGGTCTAGTAATTAATAGACACTACAGTTTCTGTATGTTTAGGTCTAGTAATTAATAGGCACTACAGTTTCTGTATGTTTAGGTCTAGTAATTAATAGGCACTACAGTTTCTGTATGTTTAGGTCTAGTAATTAATAAGGCACTACAGTGTCTGTATGTTTAGATCTAGGAATTAATAGGACACTACAGTTTCTGTATGTTTAGGTCTAGTAATTAATAGGGCACTACAGTTTCTGTATGTTTAGATCTAGTAATTAATAGTCATTACAGTTTCTGTATGTTTAGGTCTAGTAATTAATAGGGCACTACAGTTTCTGTATGGTGATATCTAGTAATTAATAGGCACTACAGTTTCTGTATGGTGATGTCTAGTAATTAATAGGCACTACAGTTTCTGTATGTTTATGTCTAGTAATTAATAGACACTACAGTTTCTGTTTGTTTAGGTCTAGTAATTAATAGACACTACATTTTCTGTATGTTTAGGTCTAGTAATAAATAGACACTACAGTTTCTGTATGTAGGTCTAGTAATTAATAGGCACTACAGTTTCTGTATGTTATGTTTAGTAATTAATAGACACTACAGTTTCTGTATGTTTAGGTTTAGTAATAAATAGACACTACAGTTTCTGTATGTTTAGATCTAGTAATTAATAGGCACTACAGTTTCGTTATGTTTAGGTCTAGTAATTAATAGGCACTACAGTTTCTGTAGGTTTAAGTCTAGTAATTAATAGGCACTACTGTTTCTGTATGTAGGTCTAGTAATTAATAGGCACTACAGTTTCTGTATGTTAGGTCTAGTAATTAATAGGCACTACAGTTTCTGTATGTTATGTCTAGTAATAAATAGACACTACAATGTCTGTATGTTTAGGTCTAGTAATTAATAGACACTACAGTTTCTGTATGTTTAGGTCTAGTAATTAATAGGGCACTACAGTTTCTGTATGTTTAGGTCTAGTAATTAATGGACACAACGGTTTCTGTATGTTTAGGTCTAGTAATAAATAGACACTACAATGTCTGTATGTTTAGGTCTAGTAATTAATAGACACTACAGTTTCTGTATGTTTAGGTCTAGTAATTAATAGGGCACAACAGTTTCTGTATGTTTAGATCTAGTAATTAATAGACATTACAGTTTCTGTATGTTTAGGTCTAGTAATTACTAGGCACTACAGTTTCTGTATGTTATGTCTAGTAATTAATAGGCACTACAGTTTCTGTATGGTGATGTCTAGTAATTAATAGGCACTACAGTTTCTGTATGTTTAGGTCTAGTATTTAATAGACACTACAATTTCTGTTTGTTTAGGTCTAGTAATTAATAGACACTACAGTTTCTGTATGTTTAGGTCTAGTAATAAATAGACACTACAGTTTCTGTATGTACTTCTAGTAATTAATAGGCACTACAGTTTCTGTATGTTATGTCTAGTAATTAATAGACACTACAGTTTCTGTATGTTTAGGTCTAGTAATTAATAGACTCTACAGTTTCTGTATGTTTAGGTCTAGTAATAAATAGACACTACAGTTTCTGTATGTTTAGATCTAGTAATTAATAGGCACTACAGTTTTTTTTATGTTTAGGTCTAGTAATTAATAGGCACTACAGTTTCTGTATGTTAGGTCTAGTAATTAATAGGCACTACAGTTTCTGTATGTTGAGGTCTAGTAATTAATAGGCACTACAGTTTCTGTATGTTTAGGTCTAGTATTTAATAGACACTACAATGTCTGTATGTTTAGGCCTAGTAATTAATAGGCACTACAGTTTCTGTATGTTTTGGTCTAGTAATTAATAGGCACTACAGTTTCTGTATGTAGGTCTAGTAATTAATAGGCACTACAGTTTCTGTATGTTAGGTCTAGTAATTAATAGGCACTACAGTTTCTGTATGTTATGTCTAGTAATAAATAGACACTACTATGTCTGTATGTTTAGGTCTAGTAATTAATAGACACTACAGTTTCTGTATGTTTAGGTCTAGTAATTAATAGGGCACTACAGTTTCTGTATGTTTAGGTCTAATAATTAATAGACACTACAGTTTCTGTATGTTCAGGTCTAGTAATTAAAAGGCACTACAGTTTCTGTATGTTTAGGTCTAGTAATTAAAAGGCACTACAGTTTCTGTATGTTTAGGTCTAGTAATTAATAGGGCACTACAGTTTCTGAATGTTTAGGTCTAGTAATTAATAGACACAACGGTTTCTGTATGTTTAGGTCTAGTAATTAATAGGGCACTACAGTTTCTGAATGTTTAGGTCTAGTAATTAATAGACACAACGGTTTCTGTATGTTTAGGTCTAGTAATTAATAGGCACTACAGTTTCTGTATGTTATGTCTAGTAATAAATAGACACTACAATGTCTGTATGTTTAGGTCTAGTAATTAATAGACACTACAGTTTCTGTATGTTCAGGTCTAGTAATTAATAGGCACTACAGTTTCTGTATGTTAGGTCTAGTAATTAATAGGCACTACAGTTTCTGTATGTTTAGGTCTAGTAATTAATAAGGCACTACAGTTTCTGTATGTTAGGTCTAGTAATTAATAGGCACTACAGTTTCTGTATGTTATGTCTAGTAATAAATAGACACTACAATGTCTGTATGTTTAGGTCTAGTAATTAATAGACACTACAGTTTCTGTATGTTATGTCTAGTAATAAATAGACACTACAATGTCTGTATGTTTAGGTCTAGTAATTAATAGACACTACAGTTTCTGTATGTTTATGTCTAGTAATTAATAGGGCACTACAGTTTCTGTATGTTTAGGTCTAGTAATTAATAGGCACTACAATGTCTGTATGTTTAGGTCTAGTAATTAATAGACACTACAGTTTCTGTTTGTTAAGGTCTAGTAATTAATAGACACTACAGTTTCTGTATGTTTAAGTCTAGTAATTAATAAGGCACTACAGTTTCTGTATGAAGGTCTAGTAATTAATAGACATTACAGTTTCTGTATGTTTAGGTCTAGTAATTAATAGACACTACAGTTTCTGTATGTTTAGGTCTAGTAATTAATAGACACTACAGTTTCTGTATGTTTAGGTCTAGTAATTAATAGACACTACAGTTTCTGTATGTTTAGGTCTAGTAATTAATAGACACTACAGTTTCTTAATAGACACTACAGTTTCTGTATGTTTAGGTCTAGTAATTAATAGACACTACAGTTTCTGTATGTTTAGGTCTAGTAATTAATAGACACTACAATGTCTGTATGTTTAGGTCTAGTAATTAATAGGCACTACAGTTTCTGTATGTTTAGGTCTAGTAATTAATAGACACTACAGTTTCTGTATGGTGATGTCTAGTAATAAATAGACACTACAATGTCTGTATGTTTAGGTCTAGTATTTAATAGACACTACAGTTTCTGTATGTTTAGGTCTAGTAATTAATAGACACTACAGTTTCTGAATGTTTAGGTCTAGTAATTAATAGACACAACGGTTTCTGTATGTTTAGGTCTAGTAATTAATAGGGCACTATAGTTTCTGTATGTTTAGGTCTAGTAATTAATAGGGCACTACAGTTTCTGAATGTTTAGGTCTAGTAATTAATAGACACTACAATGTCTGTATGTTTAGGTCTAGTAATTAATAGACACTACAGTTTCTGTATGTTTAGGCCTAGTAATTAATAGGCACTACAGTTTCTGTATGTTTAGGTCTAGTAATTAATAGGCACTACAGTTTCTGTTTGTTTAGGTCTAGTAATTAATAGGGCACTACAGTTTCTGAATGTTTAGGTCTAGTAATTAATAGACACAACGGTTTCTGTATGTTTAGGTCTAGTAATTAATAGGGCACTACAGTTTCTGAATGTTTAGGTCTAGTAATTAATAGACACAACGGTTTCTGTATGTTTAGGTCTAGTAATTAATAGGCACTACAGTTTCTGTATGTTATGTCTAGTAATAAATAGACACTACAATGTCTGTATGTTTAGGTCTAGTAATTAATAGACACTACAGTTTCTGTATGTTTAGGTCTAGTAATTAATAGACACTACAGTTTCTGTATGTTTAGGTCTAGTAATTAATAGGGCACTACAGTTTCTGTTTGTTTAGGTCTAGTAATTAATAGACACTACAGTTTCTGTATGTTTAGGTCTAGTAATAAATAGGGCACTACAGTTTCTGTATGTTTTGGTCTAGTAATTAATAGGGCACTACAGTTTCTGTATGTTTAGGTCTATTAATTAATAGGCACTACAGTTTCTGTATGTTTAGGTCTAGTAATTAATAGGGCACTACAGTTTCTGTATGTTTAGGTATTTTAATTAATAGGCACTACAGTTTCTGTATGTTTAGGTCTAGTAATTAATAGACACTACAGTTTCTGTATGTTTAGGTCTAGTAATTAATAGACACTACAGTTTCTGTATGTTTAGGTCTAGTAATTAATAGGCACTACAGTTTCTGTATGTTTAGGTCTAGTAATTAATAGACACTACAGTTTCTGTTTGTTTAGGTCTAGTAATTAATAGACACTACAGTTTCTGTATGTTTAGGTCTAGTAATAAATAGGGCACTACAGTTTCTGTATGTTTAGGTCTGGTAATTAATAGGGCACTACAGTTTCTGTATGTTTAGGTCTAGTAATTAATAGGGCACTACAGTTTCTGTATGTTTAGGTCTAGTAATTAATAGGCACTACAGTTTCTGTATGTTTAGGTCTGGTAATTAATAGACACTACAGTTTCTATATGTTAGGTCTAGTAATTAATAGACACTACAGTTTCTGTATGTTTAGGTCTAGTAATTAATAGGCACTACAGTTTCTGTATGTTTAGATCTAGTAATTAATAGACACTACAGTTTCTGTATGTTTAGGTCTAGTAATTAATAGACACTACAGTTTCTATATGTTAGGTCTAGTAATTAATAGGCACAATTATTAGAATTAGCAAATTTATCACTGAGATAACCTGGTTAAAATCATTTTGTGCTGAAATGTAATAAGTATGTTCACATGTACAGTATTCACATTTTCCACAGATACATCATCATTTTGTGTCAGTTTGTATCAGCACCATCTTTACTCAGTGGGGTACAGAGCAAAACACCAAGGAATTTTAGCTGCAAATGGCATGGTGACAGCGACAAGACATTTTCTACCAATGTCATTTTAATACATGATGGCAAAAGACTTGATGACAACGTTTATGTTGCATTCGATTAAAACTATTTGTTATTATTCCAAATACATACATGTTAAGACACACATACAATTAATCAACATAACATTAGAAACATGCAGGAAATAAAAGGATTTTACTACAGAATTAAACCTTACACACCGGTTAGTCTTTACCACATAGAAACTATATAACCTGACATCTGGCAGTACAATGTCCCATTAATTATGAACATTAACATATCCCCTTGTCCTTTATTTGGGGTTTGTGACAACAAATGTCAGAATCTTCCAAAAGTAGAAAACTAAAACATTCCAATTCATAACGAAATGTTGAAACAAAGCCCCCAACACAGTGTAGATATAGAAAAACAACTTTTAATTTGAGGTATAAACGGCAGATTTGGACCTGCCATTCCGTCAGAGGTTTTTCTACTTCCTTACATGTATTGACAAGTTGCAATGCAAACATGAAATTGGATATTTGGACCAGGAACTTTGGCAGCACTGACGAGCTTATCGTATCTGTGTCAAACAGTCAATGAGAACATTCCTGGATGCTATGTTCCAAAATGGTCAGTAGTACCTGTTTGTGAGTATTGAAATCTATCCCTATTATAGTACTTAATCTAAATGTCGGTACTTCAAGATCACTGATATATATAGCTTTTATACAATGTTAAAATAACACTTTAAAGATGCTCCACCGCTGACAAATGGTATTTTTTTACAATTTAAAACAAGAGCAGACGATTTAGTATTTTTCTTCAGTTACAAAAGTTACTTACTTTACACCATTATCACCATTAAAAAGTTTGAGCTTCTAATTTTACTTCAAGTTCAAAATATGAAAAATAATTAATTGCATCCCGAAAAAAATCTATAGCACTATTCCCTATATGGAATGAAGTAATGATTGCGCATGCACCAAAGGCAAAATAAACTATTTTATATTATTTTTTGTGTTAATTAGACTATTATATACACGATTAAACACCATTTATTGTTCAAATGATGAATATCATTTATGCTCTGTTGGCGATGGAGCATCTTTTATGCTAGGTTTACACTATGTTCCCGGCGACCACGGTAGCCCCGTTTGTCCGAAACGTGGTGCGCCGTGGAATTTTGGCTATTTTTGTCTCTGCATTCAAGTTGAACTAGGTCTTGTGAAGTTTTGCCACGGTATTTTACGGATTACGTGGTGGACCGTGGATATAGGGGAAAGTGCTGTTCCCGGAGGTTAAAGGTACACTACGGCTATAGCACGGTCTATCAAGGATACCACTACGTTCTCTCTAGGCCTGATACGATATGATGAGATCTGCTACGTTTTTTCACGGTCCGCCAAGGCTTACTAGGGATGAAAGTCTGATGCCGGGCTTTTTTGGAGCAAATGAAACAATATTTATTGCCGAAAATGTCATTTCAAACACGTTTTGATTACAAAATTATAATTATTATAGCCAAGTGTTTCTACGCAAATAGTTTTTTTTCTGTAATGGTTCTCACTTAATCTGCCTTTTGCAATAATAGTCTTGGTATAATTTTATGGTTTAAATGTGTTTGATAATGACTATTTCTATTTATTAATACAAATAACTCCATGAAGTAGCAAATATGTACCAGGTCAGGCAATGATACTCCATCATATATATCTTGCAACGTAAGACCGTAGTAAGACGCAACACGTCGTATCACGTCGGGCTTTCAACCGCTACAAGCCGTGATGTGCCTTTACAGAACGCATCGAAACGGCTATCTTTCACCTTGGCTTGCCGTCAAAACCTTGACAAACCTGGACAAAACGGCACAAAACGTGCAGCCAATCTGCATCAATCGTGATAAAACGTGGAAAAAACTCAACAGAACGTCACAAAACTTGAAATCACCGTGAAATTTCGGGGAACGTGCTTGCTGCCCGTTCCACCACGGACCGTCTGGAAGTTTTGTTACGGCCTCGTACGCACTGTTACGTTTTGTTACGTCAATCCCGTTTTATTACGTCCTGTGGCGTTCACCATCTTTACCGTGACTGCCGTGGCAAATTTTTTGACAGTTTAAAAATCTGGCACGGCATCCACGGTATTCACGACCGCTTACGTTTGTCTATCACGTCCTTCTGCGCTGTCTCACGTTGTCTCGCGGTCACCACGTTCAGTCCACGGTGGTCTGAAACGGGGCTGCCGTGGCCGCCGGGAACATAGTGTAAACCTAGCATAAGGGACTGCTTAATTCGAATCATTCAATTAATGTATGTTTTGTCCGATTTGTCAGATTTTCCAATTCTGTATTGAGCAACACATAGGGTTTATGGAATCAGTTTTAATACAAAAAGAGACATCAACAATAAAAACGAAAGGAAAACTTCACAGCACTATAATCATTTTTTATTTGTTTTCATACTAAATCTGACTTTCTGGTTGGCAGATTCTTTTTCTTCATACTATACTGAGATGAAAACATCCGAGAATGGCACGAAAGCACGACGTTATCAATGACGTCACAACAGAGACGTCGTCGTATCCGTCGGGAAATAAATGGAGTCGTAAGTTTAAACGTATTTTATGTTATCAAGTAACGTTAGTCTGAAAAGTTAATTAAAAGCTTTGATATAACTATTTTTAACTTTATCGGGTTATGAAAGAAATTTTGTTTGCAAACTGTGTGAATCCGTGTAATAGCGGATTCTCGCAAAAGTTTGCAAACAAAATTTCTTTTTTATCCCGATGAAGTTCAAAAATAGTTACATCAATGCTTAGATAATGCAAAGTTATCAAAAGTTCGCACACGTATAGACACGGATGCATTAATTTACGAAACATAAACGGATTTACCACAGGGATCTATACTTCGCCTCCTATTCTTTATAACTTCAAAGAAATTATAATATTATATTAAAGTTTCACGATACACGCCAGACAGGGATCTGAGAATTAGTTACATATTGTATCTGGACCTAACAGAGTCTCCATAGACGATTTTTAATAAAGTCGCTTGGAATAATACTGATCTATTATATATAAATACATCGGTAAAAAATGGTGTTCAATATATCCTGTATAATTTCTTATGAAATAAAAAAAAATCCGGTCAAAATCGCTCTGCATGTTAATCCTAAAATGTCCACCCGGCTGTTAGCATTTCCACGCAGTCTCGCTTTCAATGGGTTATATTTTAAATGTGCTAAATTTACACGGAACTTTTCCCATGATTTCAAAACTGAACAGCACAAGCAAAACTGGACAGTCGTTTTGATATATAGAGAATACATGGTTAGTATCTTACAATACAAGGTTTATTTTGGTGCGAGACTTAGGAAAGCCGAGATGACGAGGCTTTGCCGAGTCATCTCGGCTTTCCGTGTCGAGCACCAAAATAAAACTTGTATTGTAAGATACTAACCGTGTATTCTGTTTATCCTGCAACCATTATGGCATTCAAACCGAAAGCAAATTGACAGTTATTTACTTGGTTTTGCCCGAAGCGAGAAGCTTCCAGTAGATCTTTGATGCGGAGGTAAAGATTCATTCACTATGTACCGAATGAGAGTGTACTCCTGTTTACTGCCGTGGGAAATAAATAAGCGCATTCACAAATAGTATCCGTAATTTTATTTTATCCTGCAACTGTCCCACATACTGACCGATAACTACTGCCGGATAAACTTGTGCTTTATCCGTCAATACGAAATGCTTTATCCGTCAATACGATCACGTGCATTTGTTCCAAATCTGACGGAACTTTTTCTAACTTGACCCCGAATTTTAACCTTACGGTGAATAAAACGTCATTCAGTCCCGCTAAAACGTGACGTCACATTCATCGGACTGACGTCATTTTTACGGTATCCAAAATCAAAATCAAAATGGTTTTTTTCTTGGCTCATGGCAAAGGTATGTATTGCGAAGTAATTTTTAAACGGGTATATATTGTTTTTTGAGTATTTTCATATTGTTTCAGTGATATATTACACTGAATGGATTTACGGATGGTGTTTGTGAATGCGCTTATTTATTTCCCACGGCAGTAAAAAGGAGTACACTCTCATTCGGTTTAGTGAATGAATATTTACCTCCGCATCAAAGAAGCGTCACGCTTCGAGCGAAACCAAGTAAATTACTGTCAATTTGCTTTTGTTTTGAATGCCATAATAGTTGCAGGATAAACAGAATACACGATTAGTATCTTACAATACAAGTTTTATTTTGGTGCTCGATACGGAAAGCCGAGATGACTCGGCAAAGCCTCGTCATCTCGGCTCTCCTAAGTCTCGCACCAAAATAAACCTTGTATTGTAAGATACTAACCATGTATTCTCTTCAGTATGATACATCGCTCAAACAAAATAAAAACACTCAAAAAAACCCAATAAATACCTATTAAAGAATTATTTTGCAATACATACCTTTGCCATGAGCCAAGAAAAAGACGACACCGCCATACGAGATTTTCGATAGCGTAAAAATGACGTCATTCCGGTGAATGTGACGTCACGTTTTAGCGGGACTGAATGACGTTCCATTCACCGGAAGGTTCTAGTTCTGGGTCAAGTTAGAAAAAGTTCCGTCAGATATGGAACAAATTCACGTGATCGTATTGACGGATAAAGCATTCGTATTGACGGATAAAGCACAAGTTTATCCGGCAGTAGTTATCGGTCAGTATGTGGGACAGTTGCAGGATAAATATATATATATAATATGTAAGAACTTTTGGAAGGCCACGTACGGAACGCATTTAGACTGGTTTTCTTTCCCCGGCTTAAATGTTTTCAAATTAATACATCTTGGTTAGAAATTTTATTTTTCTACATGCTTTATCATCACTTACTCATTGCTTTCTTAGAAATACGAAGTCGAGTGAGGAAAACACGGTAGTGTTATCGTTTACTCGTATAGTACTAGGGAGCATGTGATGTGTACTGGTGTGTTTATTGGAGCTGGAACATAACTTAGTCAAGAGTAGAACACCAACTAACCAATCAAAACTATCGTAGCAAAACGTGCTAGCCAGTCGCGTCCATGTTTACAAACACGCACATGACTCATATCTCTCACCGTCGACGGTACCTTGTGTTTATTTTTAGTAAGGGGCCTTGTCATATAAAGTTGTGTTGAAACGATTGACGTTTATTTACAATCGATATTCGCACTTGAGTAGTGGACGTCAGAAATTGAGATCGACGACTAAGGCCTATCTCCAGTCTGGAAATGACAAAGTGGATTTGAAATGTCGACATCGGAATCAAGTTCAGCAGTTTCCAAATCAAACGGGGTCCGAGATTACAAAGTTGTCATCTTGGGTGATGGTGGTGTAGGGAAAAGTGGTAAGTTGGAGATATTCACTATCTTGTATTCGTTGTTTTGTTTATCTTGTACATTGAAATGTTCGTAAGTAATGTAAGAAATGTCAAACCACAATAATTCAAACCATCTAGGTCCGAAACAAAAGACGATAAAACGAGCCTGCGGTTGTTTACTTCTGACGAGCGAGCTAGAAAGTTGATGATAATTCTGTGACGTATGTACCCTCCAGGTGCATGGCTGGCTGTCAGAACACGCGAACAATACGGCAGTAAATATATCATCTCATCACTGTGTGTATTGTCGACAGAAAACAATGCCGGGTAAAACTTGGTCTAATTTACGTATGCATCTTATCTGAGAGAAACAAGACCCAGATATGTTTGAGTAAATCTAAGTGTTAGAATGGCCTAGTTATATAAAACAAGGCCTTAGATTCTGTCTGCAATCTAGGTGTGTTGTCTTTGTTATTGTGTGGACCATCCATTTGTAAACTGTTAAAGTGTTTACCAATGTGAGAAATAGGTATATCCATACTAAACTGTAAATTTCAGCGCAAAGAGCAAATTATAGTTACATGGAATTTCAAATATTCAATATATCAGATATTGCACACATTATGACTGTCACGGTCATTAAAAGGTACATTAATACATGGACTAATGGTTGATCAAACTTTAAGTGCCTGGTGTTGTATATAATCTCCCTGCTACTTATGCAAATGAACCATTCTTTCGGTTTACATATGCAAAAATAGAAAAGTAACAATTTATCTCTTAAAGGTGACTTGAATCTGTTTCAAATTTTAATAAAATATTTCAAGGTTGTCATGATAATAGCTTCCATGCTACTTAAAGCAATAATCATTTGCTTGCATTCTATGATTCACCAAATATTTTGTTACTCCAGGATCCTTATATCCAAGATACGGTATGCCAGCTGGCAATTACATGTGTATAATGTCTGATTTTAAACTTGTTAACTTTGTTTATTGATATTGCTATTGTCATCAAGATTATCCTTATTCATGATACACTTTATACCCAGTATACAATCTAAGATAAAGCACTTGGCATATACAATAATAATTATTTAGTAAATGAATTTAGATATATTTTTTTATGTGTAATATGTATGTATAAAAAACATTAGATTTTTCTGTAGGTTGGACACTTTATAACTAATATTTCATTTATAAACATGCAAACTTGATTGTATAACTTTCCTGAAACTTCATATGAAAAATCATGCAAACTTACAATCTATTTGATACTACATTAATTAGATGTACTAACACAAGTAAATGGCAAAGTTTAGTAACTTTTAACTCTTCATGTTTATTGAAAAATGTTTGAAATGATTACTTAATTGAAGAGAATTATTGATGTTAATCTCATTGTCCTGTGGTAAAATGTTTTCAATCCTTTTCAAAATTAATGTGTATATATATATATAGATAAAATCATGTTTATCAAGATTGTAGCCAATATGGCCATGAGCATTATTAGTGTGTATTTGGAGTATAAACTGAATTCTTGTCATATTTCTTCACAGCTCTGGTGATCCAATTTGTGTGTCACAGATTTTTGGAATACCACGATCCTACAATAGGTAAGTCTGCTAATCACTGACGGGGATATGAACGTAATACTGTCTGATATATCTGGTTACCTTATTACTAGACCAGAACCTGTCTACTCTGAACCACTGTATCACTGACTGGGATATGAACGTAATACTGTCTGATATATCTGGTTACCTTATTACTAGACCAGAACCTGTCTACTCTGAACCACTGTATCACTGACTGGGATATGTACGTAATTAATACTGTCTGATATATCTGGTTACCTTATTACTAGACCAGAACCTGTCTACCCTTAACCACTGTATCACTGAGCGGGATATGTATGTAATACTGTCTGATGTACATGGTTACCTTACTAGACCAGAACTTGTCTACTCTGAACCACTGTATCACTGACTGGGATATGAACGTAATACTGTCTGATGTACATGGTTACCTTACTAGACCAGAACTTGTCTACTCTGAACCACTGTATCACTGAGCGGGATATGAACGTAATACTGTCTGATGTACATGGTTACCTCACTAGACCAGAACCTGTCCACTTTGAACCACTGTATCACTGACTGGGATATGTAGGGACTAATACTGTCTGATGTACATGGTTACCTCACTAGATCAGAACATCTACTCTGAGTCTTTATTTAAATCTGGATCTTTGCCCTATACAGATCCTTCTAAAGTCAATCACCTGAGTCACATGTACAGCTATAGGAACTTTTCTATTCTATATTATAGATATCTTCTTTTAAGTCATACCCTGTGTTGTCTTAGATACACCTATCTTCTGAGTACCTGTCTAATCTGGATCTCCATCCAGCCAACATTTTCAATACCAAATGATCCAGCTACTGTATTCTAAAAAAGAAATGTCAAGATAACAAGTCAACACTATTACCGTATTTTCCCTATTAAGAGCGCCTTCTCTAATAAGGGCGCCCCCACGTTTTTTGCTGAAAAAAATCAACCAATTTCATACAATTTTTGTGCCAGATTGTGACTATTTGTCTTTGCAGACGCTAATTTGATGCTTAACAGATATCCGATCAGCTATAAATTTATTGCATTGAGCAACTTAGGACATCTTTTTCAAGTGTTTACACATAAAAACAGCGAGAACACCATGTTCAAAACAAAACGTGTCACTTGAATGCCACACACACGTGTATGGATGAAGACTAACTGGCAACAACATTTTAGCGATGTCTATACAGGTTTTATGAATACTTACTGTATATCTATTATAAAGATTCCTAAATAACAGGAATGTTATCATTTCTAAGCATTTTATTGTGTGCTCTTGTCAGTATTTCCCATCTGCCACAAAACGAAAGTAGCGATCGAAAGCACCGTCCACCATTTTGTGTTCGCATGGTAAACAAACAGGCTAGCATGAAATGCCAAAATTCCATGAAACAGACATATTTAACCAATATTAATACTTCTGGTGCATACATTTCTTCATTATTATGTAATTTCAATAATTACTTTACTTCAAAACATAAGTTGGTTATAGTAAGTTTCAGAATAATATGAAACTAAAAGCAAGATGACTATAGTCTGTTTCAGAAAAAAACCCATCTAAAAATGGTCTCAAATAACGCTGCACCCTAAGCCATTTACCTGCGCCTGGCGCCCTCATTAGGGAAAATACGGTATTACTGTTGATTAGTCCTTCTTTCCGTTAATTTCAACTTGATATTTTGATGTTACAATCACTGGATTTGAATTTGTATTTGAAACCGACTAGTATCCAAACTAGGATTTGGCTTACCTTGGCTTACCTGAATCAGGATATTTTATCCAGGATTTTTCTATCAGAAACAGTCAAACCACATATCATATAATTAATTAAAATTTATAGATTGCGTAACTTTAAGCATGGAGAAAAAAATCTTTTGAACATTTACAGTTTTACGGAAGATGCAGTTTATCGTAAACCTGTGTCAGCCTGAACAATTTTTCTAAACAAAAGCATTATCGTTAGATTTCAAGAAATTTATTGTTCAACATGTTAACATTGTTACCAACTACATATATTAGTGTTCAGGAAATATCGGCTTATTCTCCTATCCTGGTTTTCAGGGTAGTCAACCTTGTCACCATCAGAGGGAAATGCAAGCATATATATCGCCTCAAAGAGTTGGATGTGAATATTTGCATAAAAAATAATTTATGTTTTCAAGTGTTTTTACATTGATTTTGTGCTCTCCAATACATTGGATAAAGTTATTTGCTGTGAATATCCCATCCTGTGAGTGTTTGTACAGTACTATGGTACCTATAGTGTATGCTGTTCAATATACATGTCGGAAGCAGTTGATAGCTTTCTTGTCAATATTTTAATTTGATATCTACAGCCTTAAAACACGCAGTTTAACATGGACCATGGATCTACTTTTGTGTGACTAAATCAATGTATATATACACTGGCTTAAGGTGTACTCTTATTTCAGTATAAATACAGAAGAATAGCTCCAGCATTACCCATCTAGTTATCGTAAAATGTTTGACGGTTCACCGACTTTCTATGGACATGGCGTAGTAGGTGTAAAGAGAAACTGTTGTGTATACAATTAACATTGTTAATTTGTTTGGGAATTTTCAGTTTTTGTCCCCACATTCCTTATGAGAGATTTGTGTCTCTGTTTGACTTGGTAGGTAAAATGTTTTGTTATCATTAATTCCCTTGTGCTGCCTTCTCACTCACCCCGTACTTGAGAGTATAGTTGATTGGAATTTCCCATGGCTGTGTACTGGGCATTATTATTACCTGGAAATTCATTTAATGGATTAGGTATATAAGAAAACATTTTTTATTTGGTCCAGAATTTCCTGTGAAAATAAAATGGAGTTGCAGACTAGAAAATGATGGGAATTAAGGATTGAAAATTGCTCCACCGCCATTTAGACACTCAAAAATGTTAAAATATGTATTGATGATTTATTTACTGGTACTTTGTGTTGATATATCTCAGGTCTTTACATTATCTAAGTATGAGATCATATTTAAAATTCTACTTGTTATCAAATATAGATTAGTTAATGATGATATATAGTTGAAGCTTCCACATTAATAATAAGGAGTTGTTGCCCTGTAAATACCATTTATAATGTTGCAACATCCCTCTTTAACCAATCATTGGTGTTTGGTCTACCAAACAAAGTATGTTCATTATTTAGATTATAGCTTTACAAAACAAAGGTCATCTTGGAAATTACCAGTTCTTGTTTTAATGTTTTTGATATTGGTTTAGACTTATGAAACTTGATACTTTAATGTACCAGTTTGCAGTATTAACATATTGAAGAGATCATATGTGAATAACATAATAGAATTCCTATATCCCTGCTTGGCCATGAAATGGGAGAGGTGGATATCACTATCCCTGCCAGTGCCATGAAATGGGAGAGGGGGATATCGCTATCCCTGCCAGTGCCATGAAATGGGAGAGGGGGATATCGCTATCCCTGCTTGGCCATGAAATGGGAGAGGTGGATATCACTATCCCTGCCAGTGCCATAAATGGGAGAGGGGGATATCGCTATCCCTGCCAGTGCCATGAAATGGGAGAGGGGGATATCCCTATCCTGCCAGTGCCATGAAATGGGAGAGGGGGATATCCCTATCCCTGCCAGTGCCATGAAATGGGAGAGGGGGATATCCCTATCCCTGCCAGTGCCATGAAATGGGAGAGGGGGATATCGCTATCCCTGCCAGTGCCATGAAATGGGAGAGGGGGATATCGCTATCCCTGCCAGTGCCATGAAATGGGAGAGGGGGATATCGCTATCCCTGCCAGTGCCATGAAATGGGAGAGGGGGATATCGCTATCCCTGCCAGTGCCATGAAATGGGAGAGGGGGATATCGCTATCCCTGCCAGTGCCATGAAATGGGAGAGGGGGATATCGCTATCCCTGCCAGTGCCATGAAATGGGAGAGGGGGATATCGCTATCCCTGCCAGTGCCATGAAATGGGAGAGGGGGATATCGCTATCCCTGCCAGTGCCATGAAATGGGAGAGGGGGATATCGCTATCCCTGCCAGTGCCATGAAATGGGAGAGGGGGATATCGCTATCCCTGCCAGTGCCATGAAATGGGAGAGGGGGATATCCCTATCCCTGCCAGTGCCATGAAATGGGAGAGGGGGATATCGCTATCCCTGCCAGTGCCATGAAATGGGGAGAGGGGGATATCGCTATCCCTGCCAGTGCCATGAAATGGGAGAGGGGGATATCCCTATCCCTGCCAGTGCCATGAAATGGGAGAGGAGGATATCGCTATCCCTGCCAGTGCCATGAAATGGGAGAGGGGGATATCGCTATCCCTGCCAGTGCCATGAAATGGGAGAGGGGGATATCGCTATCCCTGCCAGTGCCATGAAATGGGAGAGGGGGATATCCCTATCCCTGCCAGTGCCATGAAATGGGAGAGGGGGATATCGCTATCCCTGCCAGTGCCATGAAATGGGAGAGGGGGATATCCCTATCCCTGCTTGGCCATGAAATGGGAGAGGGGGATATCGCTATCCCTGCCAGTGCCATGAAATGGGAGAGGGGGATATCCCTATCCCTGCCAGTGCCATGAAATGGGAGAGGGGGATATCGCTATCCCTGCCAGTGCCATGAAATGGGAGAGGGGGATATCCCTATCCCTGCCAGTGCCATGAAATGGGAGAGGGGGATATCCCTATCCCTGCCAGTGCCATGAAATGGGAGAGGGGGATATCCCTATCCCTGCTTGGCCATGAAATGGGAGAGGGGGATATCGCTATCCCTGCTTGGCCATGAAATGGGAGAGGGGGATATCGCTATCCCTGCTTGGCCATGAAATGGGAGAGGGGGATATCGCTATCCCTGCTTGGCCATGAAATGGGAGAGGGGGATATCGCTATCCTTGCCGGTGCCATGAAATGGGAGAGAGGAATATCGCTGGTCCTGTCATATTTTGTGTCTTTCAAATTACATCAAAGATGGGGGCATGATTTCTGTTTATTGTGGTAAGAGTAATGTTTTAGGTAGTGCAATTTAACCAGATAAATAAAAAGCAACTGTTAAGAACTGGTTGCAGTTAGTTGCCCTCTTAGTTGTTTTTATTACTGTTTTATAATATTATACTGTTGGTGTTAATTTCATTGTTCTGATGTTTTAAGGTTAAATAGGAAGTAACTGTAAGTCAAACATCCTGAGTGAAGATGCAGCTCGTTAACTTTACCACATTAATAGATACACAACTACACGGTCCCGAACTTTGACTTGTCATCTGGCTATTTCGGTTGGTAGCTAGCGGTGTGACTGTGAGGATCCTCGTGAGGATATGACTAGTTTGTTGTTGGGAGATAGTGTGAACTTCCTATATAGAGACTTATACACCCACCAAAAGTTTAATCTTGTGAACTTTTAATTAAATATCTCACCACACACTTCAATGTTGGTGCATGAAGAATATAAATTTTATGTAACAATGTTGGTGCATGAAGAATATAAATTTTATGTAACTGACTCAAATACAGTCAAACCTGGATGTATCGAAGTTCAAGGGACCGACAGAAAAACTTCATAACATTGAGACTTCGGATTGTTCATGGTTGGAATTAGATAGTTTTTGTTTTACCATGACCAACTGTAGCAGTTGACTGGATTCGGTTAACAGAGTTGAGTACATGTTGTCTCCCTTCTGTAAACTTTATAATCCACAAACAAAACAAAATTAAAGCGAAGTGTAAAATCAATCGCATGTATTGTTATGGGTAGCGATACAATATAAACAAGACTTACATGTACTGGGCTAACCCATGTTTTGAAGCGACAATTAATATTACAGATAAAAACAAAACACACTATAAATAGCTATATAACTAACTGTCTGTCCTACTATTTCATTGGTGTGTGTCTGATCTGGTACAGTGAGGGACATACATGTAGAAACAGTCATTTTATGACACAAGATGAGGAGTTGACAATTCTAAAAGCTGAACTTATCGTATCATAATTATATTAGTCAGTGCAAGGCTATATAGATTCTGTCTGCATGAGCAATATTGGAATGCCATTTAACTTCAGACGACACTTAAAAAGATTGTAACTTTTCTCATGGTTCGTTCCCGAGCCGATGTGATGAGATCACTGGGAAAAGATCATCACCCCAGTAGAACACAACAAAGTACAAAAAAACTTATAGTTTCAAAAGCCACTGATTTTCTTAACATGCCACCAGCAATGAGAGATAAAAGGTCACTTAGTAAAAAAAAAATAGAGTGATTCAGAAAAAAAAGACAAAATAACACCAGTAAGATCATTACTCATTTTATTCTGGTCATGGAAATTACCTGAAGGTCATTCAAGTGTCAAATGCCCTTTAAAATTTCCTCCTTGACTCTTTATTTAAGTACAGTAGCTTGGAATTCTTGTGGGTTTAGTATTGTTGATATTTCGACAGCTTTTGTGTCTTTGTAAAGTTTACCGTGTGGGTGATGTCTATCACGGGTAACATTTATCACTGTAGTGATAAACACAATTTATATGACAGTTTCATGAAATGTCTAATGTCAACTGTTTAACACTAACAGTTAGAGGTTTCTATTGTTAATGATAGTGCACCAAAATGTTTCTGTTCCGTTATCAGTTTTCCTGCTGTCTAAATAGTACTGAATTTTAAAGTTATAGAATAACACCATGTTTTAGATAACCAACAGGATGTAAATGTCTAAACATCATTACTGAATTAAAATACTTACGATCTACATGTTTGTTTGCTTTGCATTATTAATTATAAATACTGTGTTCGACCCAATAAGCCCCCATGTCCCTATAAGTGCCCCTCCCCCTTTTTGAGGCCTCAATTTCAATTGCCCAGATATAGATAAGGATCAAAACTACATAAAACAGTATATATTTGCAATAATTTTGACTTATTAGCACCTTTTCATTTTTATCCATTTTTGTAAGCGCCCTGGGCCCATATTGGGTCGAATACGGTAGCCACACTAAAACTTTGTTGGGGACTTAAGTGAGGAAACACAACTTCTGATATCAAAATTGCTAACACCAATGCCCTGCTTTGTGTCTTAGAGAAATAAAGCTCCATCAGAAATAGAAGACCAATTTTCTTCTGTTTATTTGCATTGACTCAGTAGTCCTTTTTCTCCATTAAACCACATCCAATCATGATGCACTTAAGTAAAGATGTAAAATGAAGCGATTAAAATTGAAAACAAACATTTTTCAAACTTTGTTAAATTAGTAAGATAATTCCCAGGACAGTGTACACAAATATATAATTTAAATAAAATGCAAAGTGATGAATATGTACACCTACTTTTATGACTTTATACATAAGGTACACGCTTTGTGTTACCTTTCTTATTAACTTGTCTCATCTTTCCGACTGGTTGAGATCTTAATTTATCTGTATATTAATTTAATCCTTATTAAAAATGTTTTCCTGGGTATAATAATTGATGATAAAAAATCAGGAAATATGAGTATAAAAAAACTGTTATAGAGATGATTGTTTTATTTTAAAGGACTTTTGTATACAAAGGTTTCATATAAACAAGTTAATGTACTAGTTTTATTCCAATATAACCATATCTGTTTGACTCAACTTTAGACTTACTATTAGTGAAAGTCTGTTTAAATGCTGTTGGAGAAATTGGGGCCAGGTTTTTAAAGGGAAGTAATTACCGGTGCCTGGGATAGCATGGCCAGGTGCGTGCTGTGTGACAGTGTACCTGTATGACCCCTGTAATAGAAGATGTATGGGAATGTATTACCACAATGGACAGTTTTCAGCTCTGGTGAATCTGTGGTTTTCCAACATTTCAAATCCAGTGTTAGTTTTCAAATGTATTCCATTTCATGTCTATAATTGTACCATATACATGTGTTGGGGGGCGTTCTCATGTTCAACACTATTTTGTATCATTTAATTGTATTTTCCACAGACAATTTTTCTTGTACATTGTATATGACGTCAAGTTGAGTATTTCCTCACAGAAAATACAGTTAACAGTCTAGTTTGAGTGTATAACTAACAGATCTACAACTGATGCTGATATGGCAAAAGTTTGGTTCATTAATAAAATGGGAAAATTTCAGGGTTTTGTATAATTCAAATACTGTTGCTCATTCTGAAGAATTACAACGAGATTGTCAGCAAAGACATATAAACAAAGTTCAAGATATCTTCCTGATTATTACTACATGTGGAATACATCTGTTTGGGGTGGCTGTATGGTTGAGACGACCTGACCGCAAATCCTCAACCTCTGGGTCGCAGGTTCAGATCCCATGTGGGCTGTTGCTTTTTGACTTGCTGTTTTTCTCCGGGCACTCAGGCTTTATTTCACCATCGAAACCTAGCAAATTTCTAAAATAGCCTTTCCATTTTAATTTTTAATCGGTTTAGTAAGTAAATCTATCAAACCATATGTAACCTGAAGTTGAGATTTCAATATTTTTGTTTTTTTGTCTTAGAGGACTCTTACCAACAG
This sequence comes from Argopecten irradians, assembly GCF_041381155.1. Taxonomy (NCBI): domain Eukaryota; kingdom Metazoa; phylum Mollusca; class Bivalvia; order Pectinida; family Pectinidae; genus Argopecten; species Argopecten irradians. The sequence continues at coordinate 2,335,374 of NC_091143.1, read as the reverse complement.
CAGGCACGGATTGATGGAGAACCGGCCAAGCTTGACATTCTTGATACCGCTGGGCAGGTGAGATAGCACAAAATACCTGTAGGATAGTAGCAACATGTACACATAAAAGTGGGGAGAAACTGTGCATTAAAGTAATTCTCTAGGAAAACTGCTTTTTCTCTAGTTACACTAAAATTTAGCAAAACTGAACAACTCATCATACATCTTCTTATCAAACATTTACAAATTAGTTAAATCAATATTGTATATATCTAAAAGTTCAGGAATGTACCTAATCTGAAGACTGCACTTCTCGTTACATGTATTTGTGATGAATTGTTATGAACCTAATGTGTTGTGTCTTGTTGACGACAGCCGGAGTTCAATGCAATGAGAGAACAGTACATGAGGAAAGGAGAGGGATTCATTATCTGTTACTCAATCACCGACCGTCGTAGCTTTGACGAGGTCCTAACCTACAAGAAACTCATCAACAGAGTACGATGTAGGGAGGATATCCCCATTGTCATTGCCGGCAACAAGTGTGACTTAGAGGAGAAGAGGAAGGTAAGAATATTGTGATGGACGAACAAATGGTACCAACACTAGATTTAATTCTTTAAACCAATGAAGGTCAGGATAGAATATAATATCACAAACATTAAGAACAGATTTTATTATGTAAACCTACATGTACCTACGGTATGTTGGTTTGCAAATGAATTCTGTGTAGGTTTTGTGGTTGAATAGAATTTGGAAAAAAATGATTGCTACAAATCTGTTTAATTACAAGCACAGCAGAACTTTAATAGCTTCTTATACTGAAATTAAATTACTTGATATGTAATCATGAAATTTGGTTTATAGTCAATCACTGTCATGAGACAGGAAAACATGAAAGTTAGTATATATATAAGATATATTTATTCTTGTCATGTTAATGAATCATGAATGGAACGTATTATTATTCATTGTACAGGTGTCTGTTGAAGAGGGATTAGCTTTGGCCAGGCAGCTAGATTGTCCGTTCTTTGAAACATCAGCTGTTCTGAGGAAATGTGTCGACGATGTGTTCCACAAACTGGTACAGGAGATTAGACAGAAAGAACTTGATGCTTGGCAACTCGAAAACAAATCAACACGCAAACCCAAAGGATTCCGGCGTCTAGGTTCTGTGTTTGGTCGTCTCAATGTGTTCAAAAAAGGGTCACGGTCACACAACACCTGAGTTTTGATCCTTATTTGCCTTCTACATCGTCCGTCCTCAGCAGACTGGTTGAGTGTTATCACAAAGAGTGCTATTACCGCCCATAGGTATCACTGGCTAACAGGCTCAGTAACGTCTGTGGGATAGCTATATACTGTCGTCAGGGTAGTGCTTAGGTTCTCTATTCTGTAAGTAAGATGCCGAATATTTTGTGTGAAGTTCTAGTCAGGTTGGACAAAGTGAGATGGAGCTATGGGAAGGACATCTTTGGAATGGAGGGATATAGTAGACATAACAATCTCCTAAATTCCAAAGTTGTACTTTCTAAATTTTGTTAAATGTAGAAAAATTTGTTTAATTATTGTAAATGTTGAGAGGGAGTTGAAGACTTTCTGAGAAAAATAAGTTTGATGTAAGCTACAGTGAAATGTGTGTTGTTTGTACAAATTGTTATATATGTACAGATAACATTCAGTAAAACACGGTTATAATATATCTCTGGGGACTGAGGAAATCGCTATAAGCAGATATTACAAACACCTTATAAAAACCTTCAGGTGAACAGAAAATAACCTTAGATTAGATGTAAGCATGTTGGTTATGATAATGTTTTACTGTATATTGTACTGTGCAAGTGTGCGTGTTCCTCCTCATGCCATTTAAACAAATAATTATCAATTATGAACAAAATGAAAATAGATGAAATTTTATCAGGGCCCACTTGATTTATTAATTTTGTTTGGAACAAAGTTTGAAAAACTGTGATAGAAAATGCTCACACATTTACAAAGAGTATAAAAAAAGTGACAACAGATAAGATGTTAACTAATTGCTAATTCTAAATTGATGGTTACGTATACCATGACCTGGTAACCAGATTGTGAGATAAGTTGTGTGTTAATGGTTATATAGCCAGTACATCATGGTATCTACCCTTCGTTGTGTTAACCAAAGTCTGTTTGCTTTACAATTAAATTGAGGTTATTTGTGGAAATTCACATTTATGTGTTTTTTGGAAAATGAAAGAATTTTGTTAATGAATATGTTAAACTGATTTACCGTTGTGTATCTTGTCTATAAGTATAGGTAGTTTGACCTCTACCAATGAAGGTCATTAATTATTAGTTTTTATATTAGGAAGAACGATGAGTTTCAAACATTTTCTATAAAAGAAATAACTTTAGAAGAGAAAAAAAGCATTAATAAGACCAATTTGAAGGTAAGATGCTTTAATGTCTCTTGTGATGTTTACTATCGAGTATGGTTAACTAGGTATGATATAATTCACTATAACATGCCATTTTGAAAGGTCAATAATGAGATAACCCATTCCAGCAGATTTTAATCTGTCCATATACTTAAAGATGCTCCACCGCTGACAGAGCATAAATGATATTCATTATTTGAACAATAATTTGTGTTTAATTGTGTATATATATGCCTAATTAACACAAAAATAACATAAAATAATTTATTTCACCTTTGGTGCATGCGCAATCAGTACTTGTATTCCATATAGGAAATAGTGCCACTGAATTTTTTCAGGATGCAATTAATTATTTTTCAAATTTTTAATTTGAAGTGAAATTAGAAGCTCAAACTTTTCAATGGTGGTAATGGTGTAAACGAAGTAACTTTTGTAACTGAAGAAAAATACTAAATCGTCTGCTCCTGTTTTTGATAGTGTAAAAATACCATTTGTCAGCAGTGGAGCATCTTTAAGTAGTAAAAGCTGTCCCCCAAAAAACCTTTTTTAGGCAATGTGTGATGTAAAAGGCTTCCTTTATAAACGTAGTATTGCCTTTCTCTAGCAGCTTTATTGTTCTATCATTCCTTTACCCTTTTCTGTGAATTATTGTGTGTGGATGAACCTGTGAAAGTATATAGTTATAGCTTTATGTACGTATTGATCTTGTTCAGAAGATTTAGTATTTTAATTATGCAGTAAATAATCTTTTCTCGCAGATTTCAATATTTCTCTTTTTTATGTATTGAGCTCAGACTTCTCAGCATATAATGGTATAAAGAAATATGTCGCAAATCATCCTCGATACTTGCCCATTCGGCATTTGCATATTACAGAGTAATCTGCCCTTGTTATTAAATGTTAATTATTATTTTTATGGGATTGTAATATCACATTTTTTAAAGGACAATCGGTTGACAATACTTCCTTTGAATTTAAATGTTGATGTCTCAATCATTACTTGCCAGCAAGGGCAGATAAATCTATAATATGCAAAGACAGAAAAGAGAATTATGTGATTATAACTCTGAAGTATCGAGGATGGATATAAAAGTGGTATATGTGTATATGTACAGTAAGTACTATGTACACGAGATGTAAAATGTGGTAAACGTGTATGTACAGTAAATACTATGTACACAAGATATGAAATGTAATTTTACTGCGTGTGAATTATTGCTAGCAGTAATATGATAGCCGAAATACAATTGTAAAATGGTGATATTTTGTCCTGATGATTATTGTAATGTTATAGCTTTACATCGATCAGCTTTATAATTCTTTTTTTTTTCTTTCTATTGTCTAATATTACAAGTTATGATTTTAGTCATGAAAATATAGTTACAAAGTTCCTGTTATTCCTAAAGATAAGGTGAATTAACACAGTGATGTTTGAAATACAATGGCCATTTGGGAAATCCAGAGCGGTGTGCTGCTCCAGAGTTAATTACAGGATATTCGTACTGATGTAAGGGATGTAACTCTTACTTTTTTGTATGATTTCTACATTATTTTTTTGGATGCCAGTTTTCTGTAGACTACGATACATAACTATAATTTTATTTTAGTCATCTGACCCGAAGGGTCAGGATGACCTATAGTCATCATGTTTCGTCCGTCGTCGTGCGCCGTCCGCCGTGCGCCGTGCGCCGTCCGCCGTGCGTTAACTTTTCACATTTTGAACTTCTTCTCAAGTTTGACCAGTGGGATTGAGCTGAAACTTACCTGAAATGATCCTGAGATGGTCCCGACAAAGTGTTGTTATTTTTCGGGTCGATCCGAAATCCAAGATGGCCGCCACAGCCGCCATCTTGAAAACACATTTTGAACTTCTTCTCAAGTTCTACCGGTGCGATTTGGCTGAAACTTGCATGAAATGATCCTGACATGGTCCCGACAAAGTGTTGTTATTTTTCGGGTCGATCCGAAATCCAAGATGGCTGCCACAGGCGCCATCTTGAAAACACATTTTGAACTTCTTCTCAAGTTCTACCGGTGCGATTTGGCTGAAACTTGCATGAAATGATCCTGACATGGTCCCGACAAAGTGTTGTTATTTTTCGGGTCGATCCGAAATCCAAGATGGCCGCCACAGCCGCCATCTTGAAAACACATTTTAAACTTCTTCTCAAGTTCTACCGGTGCGATTTGGCTGAAACTTGCATGAAATGATCCTGACATGGTCCCGACAAAGTGTTGTTATTTTTCGGGTCGATCCGAAATCCAAGATGGCCACCACAGGCGCCATCTTGAAAACACATTTTGAACTTCTTCTCAAGTTCTACAAGTGCGATTTGGCTGAAACTTGCATGAAATGATCCTGACATGGTCCCGACAAAGTGTTGTTATTTTTCGGGTCGATCCGAAATCCAAGATGGCCGCCACAGCCGCCATCTTGAAAACACATTTTAAACTTCTTCTCAAGTTCTACCGGTGCGATTTGGCTGAAACTTGCATGAAATGATCCTGACATGGTCCCGACAAAGTGTTGTTATTATTCGGGTCGATCCGAAATCCAAGATGGCCGCCACAGGCGCCATCTTGAAAACACATTTTGAACTTTCTCAAGTTCTACTGGTGCGATTTGGCTGAAACTTGCATGAAATGATCCTGACATAGTCCCGACAAAGTGTTGTTATTTTTCGGGTCGATCCGAAATCCAAGATGGCCGCCACAGCCGCCATCTTGAAAACACATTTTGAACTTCTTCTCAAGTTCTACCGGTGCGATTTGGCTGAAACTTGCATGAAATGATCCTGACATGGTCCCGACAAAGTGTTGTTATTTTTCGGGTCGATCCGAAATCCAAGATGGCCGCCACAGCCGCCATCTTGAAAACACATTTTGAAATTATTCTCAAGTTCAACTCGTGCGATTTGGCTGAAACTTGCATGAAATGATCCTGACATGGTCCCGACAAAGTGTTGTTATTTTTCGGGTCAATCCGAAATCCAAGATGACCGGCACATCTGCCATATTGAAAACACATTTTGAACTTCTTCTCAAGTTTTACTGGTTCGATTTGGCTGAAACTTGCATGAAATGATCCTGACATGGTCCCGACAAAGTGTTGTTATTTTTCGGGTCGATCCGAAATCCAAGATGGCCGCCACAGCCGCCATCTTGAAAACACATTTTGAACTTCTTCTCAAGTTCTGCCTATGTGATTTGGCTGAAACTTGCCTGAGATGATCCTGACATGGATCGACAAAGTATTGTTACATCTCTGGTTGATCCCAAATTGAAGAAGGCTACTATGACACTATATCTAATTAATTTCCTACATGTTAAGGCCCTTGGGCCTCTTGTTTGAAATAAAATTTGTTGAAGGAAATGGAAAATGATCCTGACATGGTCCTGACAAAGTGACACCATATGAAATTAATTTTACTATTGCCAAGGTAGTCAGATGACCGTTAAGGCCCTTTGGGCCTCTTGTTTTATTTTAGTTTCTATTTCATTGTTTTGTTTGTTCATATGATATTGATGATTTATCAATTTTAGTTATGAATTTCTCACAGGAAAAGAATTTTACAAAATGTTTACTAATGTTGAAAAAAGATGATCAAATACATGTGAACAAGAGACAGCAGTCCATGGGAAGTGTAGTTTATCAGGCATTGTTTACATGTTTCCACTAATACCGATACATATAACGTTCAGACTTTTCCCTAGAAACGTATGTTTAGATATTTTAATTTCAAATCTTGATTTTCCTTATTTTGGATTGTTTTTGCTTGTTACAAGTATACCGGTATATTTATGTTGCTTGTTTGAACTTTTTAAAGGTATGCAAAGGTTTGTTTTGATTCACTTTGTTTGAAAGAGCCAAATGATTATTTATCCACAATTCATGTTTTTATTTCTGGAGTTAGGAACATTTTTAATTGTAAATATTTTGCAAACTTGCTTAAATTGTATTGATTGATTTAATGTTTGAATATTCTGAGCCAAGGAACACTGAATATTTTCCTTATTCATGGTCAGAACCAGTCATTATTATAGACACAGTATTTATGTTGTTGTGCATTCTCTGGTAATTTATGTTGAAGTACATGTATAAATGTATATGAATCTTGTTTCTCATGCAGGAGTAGGTAACTGTTTATCCTACAAAGTACAGGGTTTTACAGCAGCTCATAGGCAGGCCTGTCCCGTGGAGATTCAAGCCTTATTGTCTTTTATACAATTGTTCAAAGTCTAATCACCTTGTGCCTTGCTAAGATGTTTTCACTTACCGGTAATTCTTTAATTTTCCTATGTTTTAGTGAAGAAATTGAAAAGATACTAAAACCTGATGTGTTTGAAGGGTTTCTGTATTAAGTAAATGTTCAGATATTTTTTTATGAAGTTTTAAGGGAACAATGTGAGGTTGAAAACGGAAATATGGATTCAAACAAGAGGTTAATTATGATAGGTAAGTTTAAAATCTGTCGAGTATATAATTAGATACAATGATGTCTCTAATCCTTTAGAGAGGGATACAGCAACATTTCTGATACAATGTACATGGGGTTGGGGATAATAGATGAGAAAATGTGTTTTATCCATATCTAATGGATTAATAGAATCTTACATGGGCCTTTTAGCTGGACAGGGTTATCTCAACCCGAAATAAAGATTTTGGCTGGTCAACCCGAAGCTTGCCCAGGGTTGATGGTCAAAATCTTTCACGAGGGTTGAGATATCCCTGTCCACCTGACAGGCCCATATTTTATTGTTTTTCTCCCATACTTTAATGAGAAATAGTGAAGAACGTCTCAGTGCTTAAAAATGGTTGATGCATGTATTGGTGACGTCACTGTCTAGCGCGTGTGAGCTGTTTTTTCCCTACCCCGGTAAAAGACAGAGTTATCTTTTCCCAAGCAACCGCGGAATAACCCTGTCAAGTAGGAGAAAAGAAACGTCATAATCAATCTGTCCGATAGATTCTATAAAACAGATGTAAATAGCCCTGTCAGTCACTAATCCATATGTTTAGAAATATCCTCAAAGCACCAGCCCATCTTTTCTTTGAGTAGAGTTATCTACCTTGAGTGCAATTGTTGATTGCTACATTATTTGTATTTTTCAAGAAACATTAATTAGTGAAACATTTGTGTGAATTTTCGTGTGCAAACATAATACAGCAATCATCACTCTTTTTTCTAAAGAATAGAACTTCAAAATGAAGTGAGTTGGCTATTAAAGATTAAATTATGCCTATAAAGAGTGAAAAGAGGATATTACAGTGGTGGATTTAAAAAAGTTGTATTTGGTGGGAAAGCTTGTAGAACTTTGCCCAAGTGCTTTGATATTTTGTTTTGCTGTTAATCTTTGTTTTGTGGTTCTCATGCCAGGATATTTATGTAGAATATGGATTCTGAGTATATTATATTTCTTTTATCGTGCAATAATCCATTTCTATCATTATTTATAGGTTAAGTTATTATGAAATAAAAGATTGGAAGTATTATTTTTGTATGTTGTTTTATTTATCACATTATCTGCCTGATATCCAGTGACAGTCACTAAAGTGTAATGTGACCTGGAGCGATTATCATTGGCTGAAAATTCATTGCAATGTCATGACAAAAACAATAAAATGTCAGGAAATATTTATAAATCATTGAATCATGGTCGACCCTACTTTGTGATTTGCTATTTGTTTATCAATAATGAAATAAATTGTCATTTTATGATAAAGTGCTTGCATTTATAATACAACACTTTCACCTGGAATGTATAGTTGTCCAACTGGGAATTTACATGATGTGTATGATATGATGTTCACCAATATTAAATTCATTTATCTAAGGAATTGCAATGTTTTTGGATTATTGTATTGCATAATAATGCATGTTCTTTGTTTTGAGTAGAAGGAAATAGAAAATTAACTCTTTAAATTAAAAAGAATAAAAAAATTGTCTTTACCATTGCAATTTGACAACAATTGATGGCCATGCTGTTGTACATTGAGATTTATCATTTATGTTATCAATGCAAATCAGAATTCTTGATTTGTAACGGTTTTTTAGGCTTAAGTTTCAGTACTTTCAGTACTTTGATTTTTACATTGGTTAAACTTCATATGATAATACCACAATACCAGATATGAAACTAACTTTATCTGGGGGGTGTTGTGCAATAAATCTTTTTCTAAAGATAATTCCAGTGAAAAAGAATTCCATGGAATTTGATTGATGTGTCACCTGCACAACATCACAAAAATAGTTATTTACAGTTGAAAATATTGTTGATAATTAAGTGAAGTTATCAAGTCCCCTAACTCTTGCAAATATTGTTGGATTTTGACCAGTATCAAACCACTGCGAGATCTCATTTATATAAAGCAATATACCAAATTTGGTTAAAAATGGACAATAAAAACTAAAGTTATCAAGTGGAAATGTTTGATTTATCTGTTTTGACAATTTTTTAAAGTCCCGTAACTCTTGCAAATATTGACAGATTTTGACAATTATCAAACTCATACGAGATCTCATTGATATAAAACAATACAAAATTTGGTTGAAATTGAACAATAAATATGTAAGTTATCGAGATGAAACCATGGATTTATCTGCTTTGACGATTTTAAAGTCCTGTGACTCTTGCAAATATTGACGGATTTTGACCATTATCGAATTCATCCAAGGTCTCGTTGATATAAAGCAATATACCTAATTTGGTTGAAATCTGACTATAAATACTTAAGTTATCACACGGAATCTGTTTCCCGGACGCCAACACCAACATGTGATACCTAAGTGTCATCTTTGCGTTGCAGGCAACACAAAAATCTACCCATCTTCAAGATTGAATGAACCTAACTACACAGAATATTACTTTCTGTTATCATCTTTTGAAGTTGAGCATAAGATTTTCCCCAAGTTTGTTCAGAACACAAAAGATACAATATAAAACAAAAAGTTTGGGATGTTAATATTTAATTCAATCATTCAACAGATTCCAGGTAGATACTATGACACACAAATGGAGTCTAGCATCACAAGAAAATGTTTCCACTGAAACACTAGTAGCACATTTGAAACATAGAAATCCCACTTCTACATTTGTAACAGTACCTGGTTTTCTTTTATTTTTTTACAAACACACACACCGCTAACAACCTCGCTGTCCCATAAATATGTCTTCAGATTTCACTTTGTTGCTTTTGAAGTTTTCGCGTAAAAAACAAAACCATCTGCACTATTGTTGTGATTTTATATGAGTTCCTAATTGTCTAACATCACGTTAGGCCTCAAAGCCAGCAAGGAAGTCTGTGACCACTTGTTTTAATTTGGCATCTGTCTCCTCAGAAATTTGTCCCTCCTGTTGGATCTTCTGGAGTAGACCCTGTTGTGAGGAGCGAATGTGTTCCAAGAACTGCTTCTCAAAAGATGTGATTTTAGAAGGGTCCAGTTTATCTAGATGTCCTTTGACTCCAGCATAGATGACTGATACTTGTTCCTCAATAGCCATGGGTACTGTAATGGAATCACAACTTACTTGTAGAGTTCTTCACACAATTACAAATGCTTGTAGTTCATAATCATTATCAGTTTCTATATAGCTCCTATAGTTAAAGAAAAGCCTAAAGTAAAGCAATCTTTATCGGGTTTGATCCGGAAAAAAAATCTATCCTTTCAATATACTTTATCTTAGAGCCTTAGAATACTATACAACTCTATAGCAAAGGGAAAGTTTAATGTTTATAGAACAATCCTTTTATTTAAATAAACTTTTTTCCTTGTATGCAAATCATTATCACAAATGAAACATCGAAATATTTTTTTAATTCGTAAAATACTAACCATACTGTCCTTGTTTCAAAAGCTCTGTAAGACGAACACCTCGGTTAAGGAGGTTCTGTGTTGCCTGATCCAAGTCAGATCCAAACTGAGCGAAGGCAGCTACTTCTCTGTACTGGGCCAACTCAAGCTTCATGGAGCCAGCAACCTACAATACACAGTATCCAGGTGTCATACACAGAAACAAATATAATACTTAGGTTAGGAAAACCTGTTTACAATATCTGGGAAAGTATGCTTACATAAGACCTTTTACTTTTAGAGTAAAGATGTACCATTAATAATTGTTCAATCAGGTACCTCACTGATGGACCTACTACACCACATACCTGTTTCATGGCCTTGGTCTGGGCAGCAGATCCTACACGACTGACCGACAGACCCACGTTGATGGCGGGGCGGATACCCTTGAAGAACAATTCAGTCTCCAAGAAGATCTGTCCGTCTGTGATGGAGATGACATTGGTTGGGATGTAAGCGGACACATCACCAGCCTGTGTCTCAATGACAGGGAGAGCGGTGAGGGAGCCACCACCATGATCGTCATTCATCTTAGCTGCACGCTCCAACAGACGGGAGTGAAGGTAGAATACATCTCCGGGGTAGGCCTCACGACCTGGGGGACGACGCAGCAGCAGGGACATCTGACGGTAGGCTACAGCCTGAAGTACATAACAAGAACAGACATTTAGATGTTTGAGTGATTTAGAGCGATCAACATGTTAACAGTCATTATCACCAATACATAATAGTGAATTTCATATTGAAAATAAATTTCAGGACGAACATCAAGAATTTTTTTTACCGACAACCATAGTTTCAACACTTCAAGAGATGTTTACTTTTTAGATGCAGCAATCTTGCTTTAATTCTAAAACAATAGTTGTTTGTTTTGGTTTTATGTTATTGTTTTTTTAAGAGAATTGCCTTCAACAGAAGTGTTACAGAAGTCAAAAACAGAAATAGAATCCTGAACTTTGAAGTTAAATTGTTATGGAGACACAACAATACCAATTGTTCGTACCTGTTTGGAGAGATCGTCGTAGATGATGAGAGCGTGTTTGTTGTTGTCCCTGAAGTACTCTCCCATAGCACATCCTGAGTATGGGGCGAGGTACTGTAGAGGGGCGGCGTCAGAGGCTGTAGCACTGACAATGATGGTGTACTTCATGGCATCTGTAAACAAACCGATGTTTCAACGTCATGGCATAGGTAACAAGGCAAATATAAATCTACACTAAGTCAACCTTCATGTGTAAGGTGGCATGAATGAATCTACGATGACTGAACCTCATGTTTTACTTAAAGATGCTCCATCGCTGACAAATGATGTTTTTCCACTATCAAAAACAGGAGCAGACGATTTAGTATTTTTCTTCAGTTACAAAAGTTACATACTTTACACAATTACCACCATTGAAAAGTTTGAGCTTCTAATTTTTCTTCAAGGTAAAAATATGAACAAGAGGCCGATGGGCCTTAACGGTCATCTGAGTACCTTGGCAATAATCATATTAGGAAATTAATTAGATATAGTGTCATGGTTGCCATCTTCGATTTGGGATCAACCAGAGATGTAACAACACTTTGTCGGGACCATGTCAGGATCATTTCATGCAAGTTTCAGCCAAATCGCACTGGTAGAACTTGAGAAGAAGTTCAAAATGTGTTTTCAAGATGGCAGCTGTGGCAGCCATCTTGGATTTCGGATCAACCCGAAAAATAAGAACACTTTGTCGGGACCATGTCAGGATCATTTCATGCAAGTTTCAGCCAAATCGCACCGGTAGAACTTGAGAAGAAGTTCAAAATGTGTTTTCAAGATGGCGGCTGTGGCGGCCATCTTGGATTTCTGATCGACCCGAAAAATAACAACACTTTGTCGGGACCATGTCAGGATCATTTCATGCAAGTTTCAGCCAAATCGCACCGGTAGAACTTGAGAAGAAGTTCAAAATGTGTTTTCAAGATGGCGGCTGTGGCAGCCATCTTGGATTTCAGATCGACCCGAAAAATAAGAACACTTTGTCGGGACCATGTCAGGATCATTTCATGCAAGTTTCAGCCAAATCGCACTGGTAGAACTTGAGAAGAAGTTCAAAATGTGTTTTCAAGATGGCGGCTGTGGCGGCCATCTTGGATTTCGGATCGACCCGAAAAATAACAACACTTTGTCGGGACCATGTCAGGATCATTTCATGCAAGTTTCAGCCAAATCGCACCGGTAGAACTTGAGAAGAAGTTCAAAATGTGTTTTCAAGATGGTGGCTGTGGCGGCCATCTTGGATTTCAGATCGACCCGAAAAATAACAACACTTTGTCGGGACCATGTCAGGATCATTTCATGCAAGTTTCAGCCAAATCGCACCGGTAGAACTTGAGAAGAAGTTCAAAATGTGTTTTCAAGATGGCGGCTGTGGCGGCCATCTTGGATTTCTGATCGACCCGAAAAATAACAACACTTTGTCGGGACCATGTCAGGATCATTTCATGCTAGTTTCAGCCAAATCGCACTGGTAGAACTTGAGAAGAAGTTCAAAATGTGTTTTCAAGATGGCGGCTGTGGCGGCCATCTTGGATTTCGGATCGACCCGAAAAATAACAACACTTTGTCGGGACCATGTCAGGATCATTTCATGCAAGTTTCAGCCAAATCGCACCGGTAAAACTTGAGAAGAAGTTAAAAATGTGTTTTCAAGATGGCGGCTGTGGCAGCCATCTTGGATTTCAGATCGACCCGAAAAATGAGAACACTTTGTCGGGACCATGTCAGGATCATTTCATGCAAGTTTCAGCCAAATCGCACCGGTAGAACTTGAGAAGAAGTTCAAAATGTGTTTTCAAGATGGCGGCTGTGGCGGCCATCTTGGATTTCGGATCGACCCGAAAAATAAGAACACTTTGTCGGGACCATGTCAGGATCATTTCATGCAAGTTTCAGCCAAATCGCACCGGTAGAACTTGAGAAGAAGTTCAAAATATGTTTTCAAGATGGCGGCTGTGGCAGCCATCTTGGATTTCAGATCGAGCTGAAAAATGAGAACACTTTGTCGGGACCATGTCAGCATCATTTCATGCAAGTTTCAGCCAAATCGCACTGGTAGAACTTGAGAAGAAGTTCAAAATGTGTTTTCAAGATGGTGGCTGTGGCGGCCATCTTGGATTTCGGATCGACCCGAAAAATAACAACACTTTGTCGGGACCATGTCAGGATCATTTCATGCAAGTTTCAGCCAAATCGCACCGGTAAAACTTGAGAAGAAGTTCAAAATGTGTTTTCAAGATGGCGGCTGTGGCAGCCATCTTGGATTTCGGATCGACCCGAAAAATAACAACACTTTGTCGGGACCATGTCAGGATCATTTCATGCAAGTTTCAGCCAAATCGCACCGGTAGAACTTGAGAAGAAGTTCAAAATGTGTTTTCAAGATGGCGGCTGTGGCGGCCATCTTGGATTTCTGATCGACCCGAAAAATAACAACACTTTGTCGGGACCATGTCAGGATCATTTCATGCAAGTTTCAGCCAAATCGCACCGGTAGAACTTGAGAAGAAGTTCAAAATGTGTTTTCAAGATGGCGACTGTGGCAGCCATCTTGGATTTCAGATCGACCCGAAAAATGAGAACACTTTGTCGGGACCATGTCAGGATCATTTCATGCAAGTTTCAGCCAAATCGCACTGGTAGAACTTGAGAAGAAGTTCAAAATGTGTTTTCAAGATGGCGGCTGTGGCAGCCATCTTCGATTTTGGATCGACCCGAAAAATAACAACACTTTGTCGGGACCATGTCAGGATCATTTCATGCAAGTTTCAGCCAAATCGCACCGGTAGAACTTGAGAAGAAGTTCAAAATGTGTTTTCAAGATGGCGGCTGTGGCGGCCATCTTGGATTTCGGATCGACCCGAAAAATAACAACACTTTGTCGGGACCATGTCAGGATCATTTCATGCAAGTTTCAGCCAAATCGCACTGGTAGAACTTGAGAAGAAGTTCAAAATGTGTTTTCAAGATGGCGGCTGTGGCAGCCATCTTGGATTTCAGATCGACCCGAAAAATGAGAACACTTTGTTGGGACCATGTCAGGATCATTTCATGCAAGTTTCAGCCAAATCGCACTGGTAGAACTTGAGAAGAAGTTCAAAATGTGTTTTCAAGATGGCGGCTGCGGCCATCTTCGATTTTGGATCGACCCGAAAAATAACAACACTTTGTCGGGACCATGTCAGGATCATTTCATGCAAGTTTCAGCCAAATCGCACTGGTAGAACTTGAGAAGAAGTTCAAAATGTGTTTTCAAGATGGCGGCTGTGGCGGCCATCTTGGATTTCGGATCGACCCGAAAAATAACAACACTTTGTCGGGACCATGTCAGGATCATTTCATGCAAGTTTCAGCCAAATCGCACTGGTAGAACTTGAGAAGAAGTTCAAAATGTGTTTTCAAGATGGCGGCTGTGGCGGCCATCTTGGATTTCGGATCGACCCGAAAAATAACAACACTTTGTCGGGACCATGTCAGGATCATTTCATGCAAGTTTCAGCCAAATCGCACCGGTAGAACTTGAAAAGAAGTTCAAAATGTGTTTTCAAGATGGCGGCTGTGGCGGCCATCTTGGATTTCGGATCAACCCGAAAAATAACAACACTTTGTCGGGACCATGTCAGGATCATTTCATGCAAGTTTCAGCCAAATCGCACCGGTTGAACTTGAGAAGAAGTTCAAAATGTGAAAAGTTTACGGACGGCGGACGGCGCACGGCGCACGACGACGGACGAAGCATGACGACTATAGGTCACCTAAAAATACTTAATTGCATCCCGAAAAAATTCTGTGGCACTATATCCTATATGGAATGAAGTACTAATTGCACATGCACCAAAGGCAAAATTAATTATTTTATGTTAGTTTTTGTGACAGATATATACACGATTACACCTCAATTATTGTTCAAATGATGAATATCATTTAAGCTCTGTCGGCGATGGAGCATCTTTAATAATTTAATTTCCAAGCTTTTTGTTGTTTTTCTCACAGAATAACACATGGTAAGGAAATTGTATTTACATCAGCACACTTGCTGATCAAAGTTACAATACGACCAACACATTTCCATTAATGCGACTAGCTGTCTTATTTTCTATAGTGTACTGCTCTTGAGAATTTGTACATCCAATGACAGGGATACTAAATTGACACATTACCAGCATCGGAAAGCCTCTTCACAATCTGGGCAACAGTGGATCTCTTCTGGCCAATAGCAACGTAGATACAGTACAGCTTAGCCTTCTCATCAGTACCGTCGTTGAACCTCTTCTGGTTAATGATAGCATCGATGGCAACAGCAGTTTTACTGAAAAGTAATTGGATGAACATAATTATATACATTTGGTTTGAAACCTGTCTATAAACTTTTTTTAAGGGTAATTTTAATATTTGACAGTTATTCTATTATCAGCAGCAAACTTATCAATGTCTAGTCTTGCATTATAACTGATAATTTCATGATCTGTCACAAAAATCAACTTTAACAACTTATTTCATTTAATCTGAAAATAAACATTGGCTGCGATGAACAAATCAAAGAAAAATAATTGATTTACACAGACTATTGGACCTACCCAGTCTGTCTGTCTCCGATGATCAATTCACGCTGACCTCTACCAATAGGCACAAGACTGTCGACGGCTTTAATACCAGTCTGCATGGGCTCCTTTACAGAGATACGGGGGATAATACCAGGGGCCTTTGTTCCAACACGAGCCCTCAACTTAGAAGTGATGGCACCCTAAAATGTGAAGTGTTGAATAGTATCTGTTATTTAAGATCCAACAGCAAATGTTCAGATAACATTTCTAATTAATTTGTCAAAAAGAAAATTACTTTTAATATGATAATATCAGTGTTATCCTAGCAGTAGCTAATAGTGCCTGTTTCAGTTGGAATTTATTAAATTTTCTGACTTGGCATTATGGATTCCTCAGCTTTCTGTTACCAACCTTTCCATCAATGGGGTTTCCCAAAGCATCAACAACTCTTCCCAATAACTCCTCTCCGACAGGTACGTCGACGATGGCACCAGTTCTCCTCACTACATCTCCTTGTCTGATGAGTTTATCGTTACCAAACACTACCACACCAACATTGTCGGGTTCCAAATTCAAGGCCATACCCTAGAAATGAAGTGAACATTTATCTTACTGCAGGAAGGCAATAATCAAATCAATATCAGCACCAATAAAATAAATAAACATTAATTAAGTGATTGAATAATTCTTTTCTGTTTAATACTTTCAATTCTCTTTATAGTCAGAAATAACTTTAATTACTGATCAGCTGAATTAGTACAGTAATATCTTCTTGCAGACTTGTGAAACTTGTGTGTACATAAAATTATTATTTCACAGCAGTTATTAAATAGTTTTTTACTTTGAGACCACTGGAGAATTCCACCATCTCATCGGCCTGAATGTTTTTAAGTCCAAACACACGAGCGATACCATCTCCAATGGATAGTACTCTTCCTGTTTCTTCAATATTTCCTTGTGATGCAGAAACTCCGAGAATTTTTTCTTCTAAGATTGATGACACCTCTCCACCTGGTAAAAACAAACAAATACTCATGTAAATTACGTTTAAGACATTTGCAGGTTTGAATTCCAAATCTAAACTAAAGGTAATTTGGGTATTAAAAGAAACCAGAAATGTTTATGATATGGGGTACTTCCAAGTTTGTTGATAAATTTTAACCCAAAAAATTGGAAATTACAACGCTCGACGATATGAACAAAAAATAAGACTTTAAACTTAAATAATAATCAGATAAATAGTAATTGCTTACCAGCTACTTTGGACACAGGTGTTGTTGTGAATTTCTTAGATGCAACCACACCAGCTCCTAAGGCATTTCTACATACCTGTCCAAAAAGAGTCAATCATCAAAAAATTCATTTATTACCCGATTATATTTTCTCAAATCATAACTTATTAAATTATTTAATGAATGTCATCCCATTCTGATTTCAGGATTTGGATCTCCCACCATTTCAGGATGACCACAAGTTTACAATTATGTCAGAAAAAAATCCATAATCAAACTCAGTTTTACAATTAAGGTATAACTTGTTATACTTTTAATCATTAAGAATTTTTAGACATTGTTATATTTCATTTTCTCCTATGTCGTATGAGCATAACAGTATAATTTGTGTTTGAAATTTTTAATCTATTTGTGTTTGAAATTTTTAATCTATTGTGAAATGAAAGTTTTGATTTTGACGGATTGGCATGCTCAAATTCTAGACAAAGCCAACAAGAAACAAGTTTGAAACAGTGCAAGTTTGAAACCTACACTGGGTATGCAAATACATAAGAACGAGTCGGTAATATATTTTACTATTTTAACGAAACTTGCTCTTTGACCTTGGCATTGGTCACCTTGGATTTTTCTTCTAAAATTATACAAGAAACACAATAAAATCCCCATTGTCAAGATTGATAATTTCAAATGAAGGTCCTCGTTTATGCTTAGAACAAATATAATGCCTTATCTGAACATATATAATGAATAACTCAGTCAGACGAGCCTATGTCAGTCACACCGGCTTGATAGGACAAGCACACCGGCGACCGGGTTTTCAAGGTTGGAGAAAGAAATGAAAATATCAATGAAAATACAGATTTCACACTCAAACAAATTTTCAAACCTGACACAAACACGAATTTTTATACCTTTGGCACTGTTCTTGGCAGCTGCCTGGCCAAGGAGGTTGCAAACCGTGCTGTTAGCATGCTTGCAGTGGTGTGTATTCGTGCTAGCCCTAGAAAATGGCCGCTGGGAGACCGAAGTGGAGGCTGATGGGAAGATTGTCGGTGCCTACAAATTAAACTTAATAAATCAAAATGAAACGAATAAAGTGATCCAAAATAATGTCGTGTGGGTATTAGAGAGTATATATTAGAATACATTTAAATACGTTTAGCCAAATAAAATTACTCAAAGCTATCAATTGCCATGTACTTGCATAAAACAAAATGTATATTATGCGTTATTGAATTTCGTTTCGTTATAACGTAATACTTAGAACGTTATTTTCGCAGTCATACTCTCTAATCCAAATTCTAAAATAAAAAAGTATGAAATAATTTTCTTGTGTGAAATTTCTAAAGTATATATCAGAATAAGGAAATTGTAAGTAAATTTAAGGGTGACTGACATTTAAAAATGTGTAGTGACTGAAACGGGTTTAGAGAGTATTGGTTACCTCACATCACATGACGAACTGTCACTGAAGGAGAACGATTAGAAGAAACACTAATAGCTTTAATAGACACAAAATGTCGTCCGGATGTACAGTTCCGTCGAAGATATGCTTAATTTTTATAGGATTGATATTTTGGGTTAGTATTTGTCTTTTAAACGTGCTCTGATTTAAATGGTATTGTTTTAAATTGGTCGTGAATCAACTGTTTACATCTCCATGATCTCTGATCAAAACATTACGACGTTTCCTGTCTGGAGTTATTAAATCAGGCATGTATGTCCAAGTAGACTATGTAAATTGTAAACACGACACTTTTTTCAGAAAAAAAAACCCATTAAGATTACTTATCAATGCTAACACTCGCACCAGAATTGTTGATTGGATACTAGTTAATGTTGATGATGCAGGGACTAGCCCCAAGTCCTTTCGACCCAGTCATTAGGCCCTCGATTTATTAGCTTCCAGGCGTTTCGCCCCTTAGCTGTAGTGCTCTTATATGAGAACACACATCCTTAATGTTAAGTTATATTTATGACACTATGTCTAGATTTATGATAAGGGATACATAGACAATAAAAATTAGAAGACATTGGTGGTATTGATCAGGTTGGGCACAACCCTGCATATGGGTAACAGCAGTTACCCATTTGAGTAACAGTTACCTGTTTGAGTAATCAATAAGTTACCCAAATGAGGAATTCTGTGAAAGATAAATGCATGAAGTTGTTTTAAACTTTTTTTATCAAAAAAGGGCGTAATAATTTTGACATGGCACCATTACTAACATAACTTAGTACATTATTAATCAAAATGGGACAAACTTCATTGTCTCAGTTTTGGTAAAAGTCATAAACTAATTCACCTCCATTGCTTACTATGGTGCTTAAAATAGAACAAGGGTAAAACTCATTCAACCATGATACTTGCACTGAATTTCCCAGATGGCTATACACTGTAGTAAATGGAGAGCACCTAAATTGACATCTTACAAAAAAATTAGACAACAGAATTTAATATTTCCCCCACAGAAACATAGAGTCTTGGACCAGTTGTAAGACTTTCTAAAAATTATGAAGCCCTTTTTTGATAATAGTTTTTAAAACAACATTATCTGTTTTCACAAAATTCCCCAATTGGGTAACTTATTGATTACTACAAACAGGTAACTGTTACTCAAATGGGTAACCGATATGCAGGGTTATGCCCAACCTGATCAATACCACCAAGCAGGTCGTGGGTCTAGTGTACATGTCACTGATGGTGATTGGCATACTCAAACAATGTATGTCATGACGAGATGCATTTGAATTATTACGTTATGCCATGTAGAAGTTGTCCATCAGAATTTTCTCAATGTCATTCTAATGTTATTGGATTAGTGATACTCATATATGATTGATTCCTCACATGGATCTTCTATAGGGGCGTACAGATATCAAGGTACCCATGTCTGTTACCTATCCCCAGCTTGCATCCTGTTCTGTCCCGATTTGTGTCTTACACTAGTTCCACGTCATGGATAACTTCATAATGTCACATAAAATTAAAATAAGAAGATTGTTAATTTCTTTGCATATTTACCAGCAATCATTTAGTTTACTTACTGTTTGGCATTCAAACCACTGATTCCTTTCCTAACAATAATCAGGAAGACAACATTAACCTGATGTTGGAGATGCAGGTTGATGCTTCCAAGAGAAAGTATCATATAAAAGGAATGAAATGCCTCTCGATCATTATATAATTATCTAACTGTTCTCCTCAACCACTATTATGATTTGATTCTGTCAGTTTCAGATTCCCAACAATAAGTACATTCTGTAATGCATAGTTGCCTTGATATTCTGGATACCTATCTCAGTCTAAACCGTCAGGACCAGTTCCTTTACATTTCCGTCAGGACTGAGAGTTTTCTGGACTATCAGCGTCCAGTCTTAAATCTGATCATGAGTATTATATTTTTTTAAATTTCAGGGTGCTGCGGCAGGTCTGTTTTTTGTCGGTGGATGGGTGTTTGAGACCTACAAGCACTTCAATGAACTGACTACAGCCAATCTGACCCTTATTCCTGCATCCATTGTGATAGCTGTGGGCGTGTTTATGTTCATTGTTGGATTCCTCGCCTGTGCTTCTTCTGCAAAAGAGAACAAATGCCTTCTTGCAATTGTAAGTATATATATGCATCATTGTTGTTTTATTATTTATATGTGTTCATATTATAGAAACAGTGTAGTTCAATTTTGCTACATGTAAATTAATGATACTTTGTCAGGGATTTCAATATCAGGCAGTACTTTTTGTTTGTTGAACCTGGTTGTCAATGTGTGATCGCCTGGTTTAGGTTAAATTACACTATATAGCACACATATAGCACTCATATAGCATAATGAAACCCCAGCTTTATGAAAGAAATTCTCTACTCTATAGTAGATTGGTACATAATGTATACTGGTAAATGCATTAGCATCTTTACAACATTTACCTTAAAACCACCAATAACCAGGTGTAATCGTTAAGAAATCATAAAGATGTAGAGCTATCATGACATAAGCCTTTAACTTGTTGATATTTTCAGCTGTTTTCCATCCTATTGGTGATCCTCACAGCAGAAATCGCAGCAGGTTCTCTAGGCTACGCTTTCAGAGATGATGTAAGTCTGGCATACCAACGGTAGTTGTGTCGTGTTCAAAGGGAGACAATAATATAAAAATGTGAATACAAAAATTGGATAGAGAAAGAAAATCTGTACTAGCTTTGTTTTGATTTTATGTTGAAGATGCTACAGCACTGACAAATGTTTGTTTTTCTCTATCAACAACAGGAACAGATGAATTGGCATTTTTCTTTAGTTGCAAAAGTTACTTACTTTATTCCATTAGCACCATTGAAAAGTTTGAGCATCTAATTTTACTTCAAGATAAAAATATCAAAAATAATTAATTGTGTCGCGAAAAAATCCATGCTATCATGTCCAATATGGAATGAAGCAATGATTGTGCATGCACCAAAAGCAAAATATATTGATTAATGTTGTTATTTGTGTTAAAAAGATACATGATGAAACACCAACTATTGTTCAAAAGATACATGATGAAACACCAACTATTGTTCAAAAGATACATGATGAAACACCAACTATTGTTCAAATGTGTAATGCTCTGTCAGCAGTGGAGCATCTTTAATAGTTTACCTATACTCATTGAGGAAAAGATAAATTATGAGAAAGCGCTAATTGATATAACCACTCACACACCAAATACATGTTTTATTGAGGTTGTTTGTGTTGACAGATGGAGGGCTCTGTACGTGACGGTCTGAACCAGGCCATCAATAAATATAACGGGACGAAGAGTGACCACCAGATGGAATACCTACAAAAAGAGGTACACCTACTCTTTAATAACTATTGTAGCAGTTAACGATGCTAGTGTAATGGATAACTGGATATTATTGTTTGGATTTATTACTGTATATGGTATAGATACCATAGTTCTACAATGTGTGCAGCCATACACCAGGAGTAGACAGGCGCTTTCTCTTTTCTGCCGATAGATTGTAGACCAGTCGGTTGCTATTACTTTGTTGGTGAAGTTGTAGTTTGTTGATGGAGGAAAAGTGTCCTTAGACCAGACACCAATGTTTTGAGAAATCATGGCCAGATATGTGGTACACAGGACATAAACTAATATTTCATAAAAGGCATCATAAAATACATGACTGTTTCTATAGGTGTTTCTATAATTA
The DNA here is from genome assembly GCF_041381155.1 of Argopecten irradians. NCBI lineage: Eukaryota > Metazoa > Mollusca > Bivalvia > Pectinida > Pectinidae > Argopecten > Argopecten irradians. Next base: position 2,313,140 of record NC_091143.1, on the reverse strand, counting down.
GGGGGGGGGGGGGCACTCGTGTTTCTATAGGTGTTTCTATAATTAGGGGGGGGGGGGCACTGTGGCCAAGTGGTTTTAAAGAAGTCCAGACATATTACAACAATGACAAGTTCTCCGCAGGTCACAATTTGGAATCTCATGTTGGGTGGTTGCCAGGTACTGATCGCTGGTCGGTGGTACTCCGGATCTCCTCCAGCATCAAACCTGGCATGTCCTTACATAAAACTAAACAAAGCAAACCTTTGTAATTTCCTATAATTATTGTGTTGTTATATTTAGCTGAAATGCTGTGGTGTAAACAACGCCTCCGACTGGGAGAAAACAGATGTGTGGTCTCTGTCTCACAAAGGTCTGGTACCGGTCAGTTGCTGTGTCCACCAGGTCAACTGTACCCAGGCGGTCAATGGAACGGACATCTTCCAAAAGGTAGGTCATCTATATATGGCTATACTTTCTTTTACTGCAGTTATTCAATGGTGTAGAACGTGGTTATCAGAGGTAAATAGAGTGTAATCAGTTATTGGAGGGAAACATGTTACACGATAAGACATTACTTCTAGGTTCTAGTGGGTAGAAATATCATGTGTACCAGTAATATATTTATATAGACTGTGGGGAAGAAGTGATGATACAGGGAAGACTTGTTGTTAGAGGCAAAAATACATTAAATGGTAATGTAGTTAATGTTTGAATAATTAATGCTATCAACAATTACAGTAACAAGGACTATTGATGTGACATTGTTTATGTTTTAGGGCTGTCTCCCGGAGCTGAACAACAAGTTCCTCAAAAACCTGAGATACATTGCTGGAATTGCTGTGGCCTTCGCTGTTATTCAGGTAAAGTCTCTTTTCTTCCTTTTTAAGATAGCCATGCTTCAAATGTTTGCCTTACAGTAATTCTGGTGTTGATACTTAGTTTATGCTGATGTCGACATTGTGGAGGATTACATCATGTTTCTGATGTCCACACTAGTCTATACTTCTGTCATGAGAACTGCATTTGATGAATATATATATAGGATCTTACATGAGTGTTCATTTCATATGAGATTTTATGAAACGAGTCAAGAAGTTTTTATTTTTGCGATTTCATATGAGATTTTATGAAACGAGTCAAGAAGTTTTTATTTTTGCGAGCCTTGGCAAGCAAAAATGAAAACTTTGAGACGAGTTTCATAAAATCTCATATGAATTGAACACAAATTTAAGATACTTTTTATCATATTACTCAAAATACCTGCATAACAAAGAATTTCGCGTCAAAACCTATTCCGTAAATTCAGCAAAGGCCGCCATTTTGTCCCGCCATCCTCGTAATCCTGACGTCAAGTCATTTTTACTGACGTCATTTTATTGTTCCTGTCTGATGCCACAACGAATTTCCAGCCAAGAAAATCGCTCCAGGTCATATTATACAAGTGAGATATGCAAAAATATTACACGGGCGAAATCACTGGATATCAGACGGATTATGTGATAAAACAATATTTGAACTGATATTAATTTGATGCGTTGCTGCTATAGGTGCTGGGGATATTTCCAGTACTGATATTAATTTGATGCTTTTCTGCTATAGGTGCTGGGGATATTTCCAGTACTGATATTAATTTGATGCTTTTCTGCTATAGGTGCTGGGGATGATTTCCAGCTGTGTGTTGTTCTGTCGATCCAAGGAAGTGAGATACGAAGTCCTCGGAGGTCCCAACTCAGGTCTGCGTGTGTAGAATGGAAATGTCTTGACGATTGTTAAGTGAGGAAAATGGAAATATCAGCTGATTTTAATGTGGAATACATCTTCAAATGACAGATTAAACTAAATTGTGATAAAATGTTGGGCAAAATACAAGGACGATTACTTATATGAATTGTTTAAAATAGATATCTTAATAACATCATCTGGGTTGCCAGTAATGAAGAGAGATCCCTGACATTGAGTTATAGACATACAGATACGTTTTCTTGTGATGTTTGTACTTAACATCTGTGGGATGGAGACTGAGCTTTAGGTATAAGTTGGCAATACAGAAAAAAGACAAGATCATGGAGGAGGAAAGGTTTAAGAAGTGATCAGAATTATTTCACACAAAACTATTAGCCCTTATTTAGTATACAAGTCAACACATATATGTCCCATCATTGAGAAAGAAGAATCTTTTGAATGACCCTATGCATGAAACAACACTATATAACACTCCCCAAGTGATTGTAGTTAAGAAGTCTGTAGTATTGGAGATGTCTGTGTGGTAGGGGTTTGTTATATTTATGTGTAAGAGATTTAATGAACATATCCTGATAGAATGTAGTGTAAGTACATTAACATTATGTTGATACTATCTAGAGAACACCCAATGTTATGTTAGAATGATACTTACAAATACAATGTCAGTTTAGAAATACACAATTAGCTCAGATTTTTTTCACTTTACGTAAAAAAATTTCGTGAAGCACAACTAATGATTCATGTGACATAATAACATATGTAGTGATACATTATTTAATAATTGAAATATCAATAATATTATTAAATTGAAATGTGCTAGCTTACCACCATATAGATCTGAGTTGTTTATATACAATACAGTATTAACTGTTTTGTGATCATTGATTGCTATGAATAAGGTGATAATATTTCAAAGGGGAAACAACTCTTCATCAGGATGTTGATGAAGTGACAAAACTTTGAAGAGGTTATACTTTTATATCATTCCATGGCTTGTGCCTGGGTGGATGGGAGATTTTGTTTACTATAGTTTAAATGAGATTTTCAGTGTTGTTCGTATTTTGGTTTCTTTGCTATTATACTTGTCAAATTTATCTTGTATATTGCAGAATCACTAACTAGTCTTTGTTACATTGATGTGTTACACCACGATATTCTAAATATCACCTGTATATGTGTATTTATTACCCAACATACAATTTGACAATAGATTAAACATATATACCATACTCTTAATATGACACAAAATACAGCCTTGTATTATCGTGTGTGACTGAATTTTCCATACAATCGCTTATTTTCACGGATTACAAATTTTAAGCGATGTTGACTTAAAATGGTAAAATGGAATTTTTGCAAATTAAATTTTGTGAAATAGCTTTAACAGTATACACGATTTATCTATAGCTTGTAATGTTATTTCACTAATTACATTTTGATGGCCACACCAATGTCTCACATAATCGCTAAAATACTGCAAAAATGACTGGCTATCGGTACATAACTTGTTACTGACTTTCTTACTGATGTTTTACATATTGGTGATGTAACCTTTAGATTTAACGTTTCCTTTATGCTTGAGATGCTATTCAGAACAAAGAAATTATATTAACCTCAGAAAGCAATTTAGAAGTTGAGAGAACCTTCTAATATCTGTAATATCTATCCACATAATTGTTTGCAGATTCTGGAAATGCTTTATATTTGTTAACAAGATATTATGAATATGTCCTAGAATGAGTCCTGACCACTCAGAGAATGAATATGTAATGGTCAGTGTACAGTAGTACTATTTAATGGGATGAAACAGGATTCTTCTTTGAATGAAAGTCACTTGAATCACAAAATTAATCAACACATTTTTTTTTCTTTTTTGAGAAACTGGGTAATTTAGACAATATTTGTGATTTACACAAACTGGAATTGTTTTCCAAGTTTATCCCATTCACATATAGAAATTGATATGTTACATTTGTTCATAAATCTCCAAAGATCTGATTCCTATAACCTGTTGATGGTAATTACTGAAACACATTGTATGAGGCATAAGTGGAAACTTGCAATGTAAAATACTTAAGTTTGATTGTCGTTTGTTATGTAAATGTTAAGAATACTCAGTGCTGTTTATGGACAGTTTATTTATAAGTGCTATTGTTGTCGTGGCTTTTGTGTGTACTGCAGCAGCTAGTATCGTTAATCACTGTGATACCATCATCCCATCATTATCATCATCTCTCATTTCAGATAACAGTAAAAAGAGAACAAAACCTAAATGTAAAATAAAATATCATCATCTCTCATTTCAGATAACAGTAAAAAGAGAACAAAACCTAAATGTAAAATAAAATATGTAAAACATATATGATAAAAAGATTTCCAACAATTCAAAGAGGAGTTATAAATGTTAAAGCAATTTTCTAAAAAGCTAGATTTTTTTATTTGAGATATTATATCAAGTGTTTTTATCAATATTTGCAATTCTTCTCTAAACTATTGAAGCAATTTGTTAAAAATAAAATTAGTGGTGCATTTACAGCAATCTGTTTTCTACGTTTATATGTTTTATTTCATCATGTGTAGATCAACATCACTGTCTTACATACATTGTAGATGTACTTTCTTTTTAAATAAAGATATTAAATGTTATAAAATTGTTTTGTTATTCTTGTTGACTGACAGCAGGATTAAACTTTAGTACAAAGAGAAATGAGATACATGTTAAATTACTGTGATGATTATTCACTGGAAGTTCCATCTTCTGGAGGTGAATGAGTTCAGGGAATAAAGTTCTATAAGGTCAAAAGAACAGACATCTCTATATCCCTCTCTCACAGACAAAGGAAACGGTAGCTGTGTTTGGTCATAATTTTGGAGGATTTCAGGGGCACACTACAGGAGGCAACTCGTACAGTTGTAATTGGAATATTAATAAAGATGACACAGAAGAATTAACAAGTGTTATTCGCAAGAAAGAAATCATTGACACATTATTAATGTTCTTGAAAAACAATGCTTCCTGCTTCTTGAAGAAATCTGAAATCATGGTCGTTCATTGATAATTATAAGCATCAGAAAGCTTTTCGAGTGAAATGGAACAAAATTATTCACACGTCTTATATGTCCATCATCGATGGTCGAAAGCGAAAGAATACAATTACATTGCATATTATATATCACAGTGGCGTAGGAAGATGAAACGTAATGGGGGGCAAAGGTCCTCAATATTTTGTAACCCCCGCCGCACCTACAGGAGGAGATTAATTCAACACACAACCATATATACTTTATATACTTTTTTCATATATCATTAAATATAATCCTTGTACACATTTATAGACAGTGGGGTCGCTAAAAGGAAATTAACGAAAACTGGCCAAATTAGCGTGTGAGCGCCGAAGGCGCGAGATTTTGGGGTCTGGGGGTCGACCCCGGGAAAAATATTACGATTTAGAATGGCTGAGATGAATTTTACAGTGTATTTTGATGATTTTGCGAGCGCCCGAAAGCGCGAGATTTTGGTGTTATGGGGGTTCGGGGGTCTTTCCCGGGAAAAAATATTACGATTTAGAATGGCTAAGATGAGTTTTACAATGCATTTTGATGAATTTGCGAGCGTCCGAAGGCGCGAGATTTTGGAGTTTGGGGGGTCCGGGGGTCTCCCCCGGGAAAAAAATTACGATTTTAGAATGTTTAACGATGTATTTTAATGATATTAAAGCGTTCTTACCATGGTAATTTTTCGATTTAAAGTAACCTGCATTTAAAAATGATAATTGTGATAATTGTGTCGTCATATCATTGTGCAGCCCTGCTCGATCTGAACATACCGGCTTCACACCATCGGCACATTGTTTTGTAACTCAAACAAAATAATAATTAATTAATTGTCTTGCTAAGACATATAAACAAAGTAATCTTTTAAGAGACATTTTTTAAATACAAATGCAGTACGTAGAATCCCTTAATGGACATTTTTAGTGTAGTTCATGTGTATCGAATTACTACTTTGAACATTATGTGCTTGAACGTTTTAGGAAATGCGAAGCGCAGCGGAAATTTTTTTAGAATGAAGTACGAAAATTGTGCAGGAGGACTCTTTTTTCTTTCAAATATGCATTTTTAGAACATTTCAGTCGGCGAAAATGGGGGGGGGGGGGGCAAAAAGACATGAAACAACATTTCTTTGTAACGAAATACGAGTAGACCATGCAACAGCCCGGGACCCGGAAAACACAGCAGATCAATTTGTATCTTTGTTCTATGAGACTTTATCGACTTCCTGTTGGAAGGTTATCATCAGAACTCAAAATAGAAATACGTGTGATGGACGATGTGAGTAATTAAGTTATGGGATACCATTCAAGGAAGGTAAATTAAAGAAGCTATACAAAAGGCAAGTCACGCAAGGCTCCGGGAGTCGATGGTTATACGCACAGGTGGTAGGCTATGGACATGCGTATTGGCCGAACTTTCAAATCTTTTATTTCTGAGTCACAGGGACTAACCTAACAACTGTGGTTATGAGCCTATTCAATAGGATGGTCGGCTAGTTATACCTTATAAACAATTTAGTCACGAGTAATGCAGTAATTCCTGAACTAGGGAAATGGGCCGCCATTGTACCGATATTCAAGGGAAACAAGCCAAATATGGGATCCCGATAACTACCGTCCTATTTCACTCAATTTCTCCTTTCGTCCCGTAGCCGCCACTGCCACCATGCTATCGTTCCGTAGCCCCAACTGTCACCATGCTGTGGTCCCGTATCCCCTAACACCACTATGCTGTCGTCCTGTTCCCCCACTACCACCATGCTGTCGTCCCGTATCCCCCACTACCACCAAGCTGTCGCCCCGTATCCCCCACTACCACCAAGCTGTCGTCCCATATCCTCCACTGCCCCCCCCCCCCTGTGCTGTCGGTCCGTAACCCCCACTGCCACCATGATGTCGTCTCGTATCCCCCACTGTCACCATGATGTCGTCTCGTATCCCCCACTGTCACCATGCTGTCGTCTCGTATCCCCCACTACCACCATGCTGTCGTCCTGAATCCCTACTCCAACAATGTTAGAGGTATAGCACGACGAGACACTTTTGATCATTACGTCGTGTCTAACCTCTAACAATCGAGGCAGGATTCACACAGCGCAGAAATGGGCTCGATATAAATTCAAAATTTCAAGTTGTGTTTACACTAACCTTTTATATCCTGAAAGAATTATCCCAAATCATGTTAAATCCAAAATTCAAAACGTCACTATTGCACTGTTATACCGAATTTAGACATTTCTATACCCCCACCACTATTTGTAAGTCTACCCGGTCGCCATTTTTACTCGGTTGTTACAAATTACGGAATGGTGACGGAAAGTAAAAGTATCATTATCTATGAAATATTTTGCAGTATTTCGACTAAAATGCATTAATTTATTAAAATATTTCCAGAATCAATCAGAACTAGTAAAAAATACTTTTTTCCGTGCATATAAACAACCTTGGTTACCATTATTAATATTATCTTTCCATTTGATACACCGTACTATAATTTGATAAACCGGAAGTGACGAAAATTTGAATAGGAATTAACCTAGATTATACAGCGATGCTATGGGTCAGCTCTTAAATGTGTGATTATTCCGTGGATTAATGTTATGTCATACCTATTCTTATACCAGGATGTGTTCATGGATAACTACTGATTCACGCTATACATGTTTTTTGACATTCTGGTAAGTTTTTCACTTGGTAATTAAGCGTCAAAGTTCCGCTCTAATTCGAGGGCGGAACTTGCGAAGACTCGTATAGGGTTCGGGCATTAGATCTCGATATTGCACATCAGAAGTTTCTCAATATCGAGATCTAATATGCTGTCGTCCTGAATCCCCTACCACCACTATGCTGTCGTGCCGTATCCCCGACTACCACCATGCTGTCGCCCCGTATCCCCCACTACCACCACGCTGTCGTCCCGTACCCCTTATTACCACAAAGCTGTCGTCCCGTATCCGCCACTACCACCATGCTGTCGACCCGTCTCCCATGCTGTCGTCCGTATCCGCCACTGCCACTATACCGTCGTCCCCTATCCGCAACTTCCAGCAAGCTGTCGTCCCGTATCCCCCATTATCCCGCCTCAGACAAGAATCTTGTATTCCTATTGGTTAAAATGACGTCACGTGATATCCAATATATAGTCGTATTAGGTGAACGGGCCGAAGGCCCGTTCGCGAAGCGAACTCTTGTGATAGAGGTGTCTCCCTAACGTTATTCTATGTAAATCATCCAATATATGTAGAGTTGGAAAACTTTCTCACCAACCGGAAACAGGAAGTCAACACAAGATCCAGCATCGCGCAAGACAGTATCCAAAGTCACACTCTCGCGTGATTACAAAATCACACTCTCGTGTGATTACAAACAAGTAACGCTTGGAAAAATTCAAAATGAAAACATTAGTGAAAGATAAACCTTCCAATTTATTCTTACCTGAATCTAATAATTACATTTTGTCCTGAGTCTTAACTTAAAAGCCGTTTTACGTGAGCAGTTGCTTCGGAATTTTCCGCCTGGCAACGGAGAATGACGTTGAGATATAATTTGTAGCCGCAGTCACGTATTTTTGCAGAAAGTGAAAGTAGAAGTAATCTATGTTCAATATTGTTTTTCTTGTTATAAACTCAATGCCAGTAATTCAACAAAACTATTATTCCAATAATTAATAATTCTATAAATGGTTTCTAGCAGTACAGTTATTCAGCGCACCCAATAAGCTATAAAAACAAAACACATGTCAACATCGATAAGACTGATGGGTCAGGGGAGACTACTCTTTCGCCGTTGGAAATCCTTTATTTACATGTCAAACGAAAGAATGGATTAACTGCTGCGCTCTCAGATAGGCTTTGCCTAAAATTATATTACGTGATATCCAATATATAGTCGTATTAGGTTAGTAGATATCGTATTAGGTTTGAACGATAGAGTTATCGTTCTTTGCCCCTAACGTCATTAGCAACAAGATGGCGGTCAAGTAACGCTTCGCGACGACGCCAATCAAAAAATGATATGGAGACAAAATGTTTGAATGATGGCGCTGATGACCACTTTCAAAGCAAACCGAAATCGGCAACACTTATTTAGGATTATTTAACTGAAATGGACCATGACAACGCATTCGAGTCTTCAATGAGGTGAAAATTGTTTAAGTTTGAGTCGTTTTGGTTTCCATACATAATGCATTTTGCAGTTACTGTACTGCATTGAAAGGATCTTCGACGGGATAAATTAGTTACACAGTTTGTTAGTGACCTAATACGGAAAAATATTGGGTGTAAAATAAACATTATCAGACTCGGCTTCGCATCGCCCGACACAATTTTATTTTAGACCCAATATTTTTCCGTATTATGTCACTAACAAACTGTGTAACTAATATTACCACCAAGCTGACGTACCGTATCCGCCACTACCACCATGCTGCTGTCCCGTATCCGCCACTACCACCATGCTGTCGTCACGTATCCCCCACTACCAATATGCTGTCGACCTGTATCCCCATCACTACCATGCTGCCGTTCGTCCCATATCCCCCACTACCACCATGCTGTCGTCCTATATCCGTCACTACCACTATGCTGTCGTCCCGTATCCGCCACTACCACCATGCTGTCGTCCTATATCCGCCTCCGCCACTGCCACCAAGCTGTCGACCAGTATCCCTCACTGTCACCATGCTCTCGACCCGTATCCCCCACTACCAATATGCTGTCGTCCCATATCCCCCACTACCACCATGCTGTCGTTCGTCCCATATCCCCGACTACCACCAAGCTGTCGTTCCGTATCCCCCACTACCACCATGCTGTCGTCCCATATCCCCCACTATCACTATGCTGTCGTCCCGTATCCGCCACTACCACCAAGCTGTCGTCCCGTATCCGCCACTACCACCATGCTGTCGTCCCGTATCCCCCACTACCACATGCTGTCGTCCCGTATCCCCCACTGCCACCATGCTGTCGTCCCGTATCTCCACTGCCACCATGCTGTCGTCCTGTAGCCCCACTACAACCATGCTGTCGTTCGTCCCATATCCCCCACTACCACCATGCTGTCGTCCCGTATCCCCCACTACCACCATGCTGTCGTCCCATATCCCCCACTACCACCATGCTGTCGTCCCGTATCTCCACTGCCACCATGCTGTCGTCCCATATCCCCCACACCCACCATGCTGTCGTTCGTCCCATACCCCCACTACCACCATGCTGTCGTCCCGTATCCCCCACTACCACCATGCTCTCGACCTGTATCCCACACTACCACCATGCTATCTACCGTAGCACTCACTGGCAATTAATGTCACCATGCTGTCGTTCTGTAGCCCCCACTGCTACCACCAAGCTGCCGTCCCGTAGTCCCTACTGCCAACATGCTTTTGTCCGTATCCCCCGACTGCCACCCAGCTGTCGCCCCGTTGCCCCCACTGCCAACAAGCTGTCGTCCGTATCCCCCGACTGCCACCCAGCTGTCGTCCCGTAGCCCCCACTGCCAACAAACTGTCGTCCCGTAGCCCCCACTGCCAACAAGCTGTCGTCCGTATCCCCCGACTGCCACCCAGCTGTCGTCCCGTAGCCCCCACTGCCAACAAACTGTCGTCTTTGATTGGAAAACAATAGACATGCCATTGTTGATTCTCTTACACTACTAGTTCAGACACGTGACAGGAAACAAATCCAAAGAATATTTGTCCTTGTAGAAAGGATTGTATGTATACCTTAACATATGTTCCACCAAACAATCATAAAACGACACAGCAGCACGAGAGGAAACCAGACAAGATTTTTAGACCTCTTCCAGAATCTAGCAAGGACGCCACCAAAACAAATAATATGCATTATCCCAAATTCCTGGCGAGCTGTACGGGTTATACTTAATCCACAGGTTTCTTTAGACGGACTTTGCATTCACAATTTAAAGTAGTTTAGAATCGAAGAAGAACAGAAGAACATCTAGCCTGTGTAATCACCGTTGAAAGACCTCACAACCCCCATCTCATGATTTACAATAGTTAACTGACATGTTAAAATTCTTGTCTCAACTTCTTCTGAAGCAGCCAAACAGGAGTCTGATTGTTTCCTTTTGGTCTAAGACCAACATCTCGGTGGGACAACAGAGGGTCCTATTTCATGCGATATCATTATACAATTATCGACCTATTGGCAGGTGGATACGGTGAGTTACCAACCCGAGTATTTGATATAACCCGCAGCCGCAGATCAAGGGTTAAATCACTTTCGGACGACACATCGTATCCAACTGTAAACAGATCGATAACTGCTTTGCTTAATTATATGGTGGTAGTGGGGGCGTTACAAGACGAAAGCATGGTGAGTGTGGGGATACGGAACAACAGCATGGTGGTGGTGGGGGCTACAGGATGACAGATTGGTTGCAGTAGGGGTCGGGGATACGGAAGATAGCAAGGTGGTGGCATTGTGGGCTACGGAGGACAGTATGGTGGCAGTTGGGGCTACGGGGCGACAGCATGGCAGCATTTACGAGTACGACTATATAAAGAGAAAACACATAAGAGATGCTGAACACAAACAAAAGTAATAAATATATTTGATATTTACTTTCCTGGTAGCTGAAAGTTTTTCTTCGCCTCTTCTGACTCATCGATATCTGCGACATCTATTCCCTCCGCCTCTGCAAATATAAATTCAAAGATTCTAAAAATATGGATTGATGCCTGTGTAATTGAATCTGTGTGTTGTCATGGATACTATTTTTAGCCTTTTTTTATCCTTTATGCAACAAGAACCAACATTTCTATCGACAATGTCAAATTACAAGTTTCTCTACCATAACACCTTTTACCAACACCCTAAGAGCACTTACGCAGAGTAGAACGTCCAGAAATGATCTAGATTTGCTTTTTTTGATCTTGGTATCAACAGGCCTATCCTGAATGTCATCCGATAGATCTGAATGGAAAAAATATAGAAATGTTGTCATTTATCTTTACACAGTGTGCTTTGCAACATTCTTGCAAAGTTTGATGGTGGCATTGTGCTAGGTCTGATTTCCGGACTAATGGTATATATAGAGTTACGCGTGGCTCTGGCACGGTAAAAAAAAACCACTTTCCTTTTAGACGAACTTTAAAATGGAGTTTCCGAACTTGGCTAGCTAGATTTTGCTGTCATACACCTAACATACGCACATAATATGCTTTTCAAAATTTCTAAATGTGAAGGACACCAACCTATTTCTGTAAGCTCCATACAACCATTCCCCATATCATCTCCACAGACGCCAACAATTGACGTGGCTAGCGACGAAGACCTTGACAGAAGTGACGTCTCACCAACCATGACTGGTCGTACAGCTGTGGTTTCTGGTCCGGCTCCACTCGACAAATCTGATGTTAATTTACTTTTACATTCATTTCTTTCGGTTTTTAAATTTTTTGAGAGAGTGTCAAATCCTTTGGCTAAAGCTGGAACCATGGTTGTAAGCAATAGAGATCGAAGACTCGATTGTGAATGTTCCACGGACAGCAGTGCCGAAATCGGCATTTCAACTTGGAAATTATTTTCTACGGATTCCGCCAAAATTGGGGTCGTAGACGGAACATGTATAGCAGGCGATCCAGAATGTGTCTGGCTGGTCGGACACAGTGATCCATTGTCATTTTTTTCACAGCTGCTCTCCTTCAGGTCTGGAGGTTGGTCTGTCGTAGGATGGATTTCTACTGACTGGTTTTCTAGATATTTACATGCCGATTTGCCAAGGATAGCCGCCGTGGTTACTGGGAGGGCGGTAGTGAGTGCCGACATGGTAGGACGTTGCGTGGGGATATGAATGGGTATACAAACATTGTTATCAACATGTCTGCACAAGTCTTCACCTTTTTGAAAGGAGCTATATAGAATTGGAGAAACGCTATTTTCAAAGGCAATGAGCAGTGCGGCACTTACAGAAGAGTTTGATCGTTCTTTAAGCTGTCGTGAGGAGATCGCGTTCGTAACGATATCTTGCAATGAACTTTCAAACACAGCAGAGGAGTTTGGTGCGGTGTAGTTGATCGTGGAGGTGAAGCGCCTATTCTCATGAGAAATTGGGGTTTCTGAAGCGACAGTGTCCGCCATAATTGCAGTGTGGTACTTGACACATGTGGGATCGTCCGCACACACAGCTGAACACGTATGATCAACATCATCACGAGATGCCGGCCTGTTCGTTTTCGCCGTATGTGTGTACTCTGAGGAACCTCCAGGTGATGTAATGATGATATCCGGAATCTCAGATGACCACTTCCGGTCGTAAGTTCCTCCCCACGGATCTAGTAGTCGAGGGGTGATGATATCTATGGGATTGCTTGTAGTCTTTGGAGACAAGACCCTCGGGGCGCCAAGAAGCACACAATCTGGTGACTTGGGACGGACGGAAGGTTGGATACGGCCATCAGCCGGTGATCGCCGGTCAGTTGCATCTGAAATACCAAAAGGCAATAAAATATGACAAGCCGTGAAACAAACGAGAGAGTGAGTGATTTATTTACTTGTTTAATGTTTTAGTTAAGATTTAATCAAGAATTCATCTTCATGTTCACAAAATTACATAATGACAATATAGTTTTCAGATACCAGTGCATATTCACTTAGAACGCAATCGAAGTGACGATTATTGCCTCTTCGTGAGCAAAACATACAATGAAACACCATCATGGAATATACGAACTAAAGTACCTTTCGGAAATGTTGCCGATTTGAGCCGAACTGGGGATCGGTCGGATGTGTTGGATCTCTGCGCCATGACGCTTGAAAGACACTGTTCGCCTATTTGAAATGTAGCCAACTTTTCCTTTCCATTCAAACATAATCCTGATTCCTCGTTAATGTAACCCAGATGTGCTTTTTCATTAGATGTCGCTGTATTCGGTGGTTGAGGTGAATCTCCACTACTCAGCTCTAGCAAAGTTAAGGGGATACATAGTTATTTAAGTGTTTTAAACGCCATATTTAAATAAAACGATATAGTTTTTTTGTGTATTCATACCAACTAAATACGACAAGAAAGGTCTCGTTTGAGAGTCTCGGGTTGAGATTAGGAGATTTCGAGAATCAAGAGAGAGAGAGAGCGTATGAAATGAGCATGTCGGTGTGTTTTATGGTTTTAACACTGGTATTATGGAGCATGCTTATTTGGCTCTTCCGGAAAAGTCGTTGATTTATTAATTAAGCCAGAGCCCCGAGTTCGATTCTTAGTCGGGACACTCGTCTCGACTGGAATATATATTGTTCCCAATCTTCTAGTTAGTTAGGTATGCTATGGGAAATTCTATGTAACTGAACCATACCCCCGCCCAGTCACATTATACTACTAACTTCTCCCTCCCTTTTGTTGAGCAGAACCTACCACTTCATAGACCGAGGTGTGTCTCTGTCAGGATGCAGAACCCAAAACATTCCCCCACAGGGACGAGCGGTCATCTACTAAAGACCAAAATGTCAGGCAGTGTCAAGAGAGTCGATTAGATATTCGATAAGGAAATAAATAACCCCAAAATCGCCCTTTGCAGTCATAATAATGGTGCGGGGGGGCACAAAGTAAAAGATATACACAACGATTGCAGAGCTAGTAATGATCTGTGATCATTGAAAATAACAACTCACGTGGCTCTGATTTTTTGCATTTGCGCAATGTGTCTCCAGCTGTGACTTCCGCTTTTATTGGCAGTGTAAAACCCACAGCTTCTTTCTCCATGGTTACTTCCGGTAATATGCCGCTAAGTGTCTTTTAAATGGAAAATAAAATAGTTGACTACATGATTAATATCAGGTATAGCAACAACATCACTGTTGTCTCGCCCCAGTTGATCATTTTAGCGAAAGAATATCAGAACCTTTTTGGGACTATGTGACTTTGTTGCAGTTTCTGAAAATTATTCAATAGACTACAAATGTTGGCCATAAGACAATAGCCGATTAAGACAATTTCACTACTACTAATGCATGTAACATGGTAAACACCATACCGCTATGGATAGTATAATACTGTCATAATCCTTCACACTTTAGAATTTTGAAAATGTCCAAATTATAATTCAAGCTAAACACAAAACCGTGACGCTTTGCCAAGCGTTTACAAAATGTGCGTACGCTTAAGAGTAAGGTAACTCTTGGTCTGTAACACTAATGTTAAGTTACTGGTTGTCTACACGGGGTTTAACTTGATGGAAGTCTATCGGACCAGCAAATGGGCAGTGATTTAGTGAGAGTCTTGCTAATACAGGATCCAAATATGCATCTGGCTCAGAACCCTTCCAAGATGTCAGGGATACTGGAGGTGTCTCTAGTGAAAACACTCCTGTCAAATTAGGAACCCGAATCACTACATGAGCATTGTTGAGAGGTATGTCAAATTGTACATTAGTATCATACTTAGTAAATTAATTCTTAATGTGGGGTATACATATACATGTTAAAGTGTGTTACCTTTTGACACAGGAAGCTGGCGATTTTCTGTAGCTTGCGGCTACTCTGTACTTCGGCCGGAACTTGTTTACTTGATGAGTAGAGTGGTTGGATGGTTACCAAAGGAAAGTTCAATTATGACGTCATCAGGATTATTTCTAAACCAGCATAAGCTATGACGTCACAATTGCAGACTCACACATGGGATTATCGGAGCGATATTGATCACATTAGAGAACATTTGTGTTTCTTACGACAATTCAAAACACGTTCACTAAACTCCCTACTTTCCAACTTTTATAAGCACATTTCTTACATTGTGAAGCCTTTCTCTATGGGACGTTTTAATGAGTTGTTCCGCTGTCAGTGATATAGCGTCTAGATATTCTCTGTTTGTTGTCTCAAAGTTGTAAGCATTGTAGCAAACATGTATCGAGCTATGGTTATTTTCACGCACCGATTATACTCGCAGTTCTCAAAAAGGGGAAATGTTTGGTTCTGAGTGTTTTGAGCAATTCTATTCTCGAAAGGTAACATGTAAAATTCGACTGGTCAACGTCCATTGTAGTTTGATACATGCACTCGTTGGAGTACTGTGTACAGGTATCATTGTACAATCCACATGACAATAGAGCACTAGATAATGGGAAAGCTTTTGACTGTATCTATACCAATTTTCAGACGACTTTTGATACCATACCACACAAAAGATTACTTAAAACACTAAAAGCATATGGAATACATCACACTACCGTTAAATGGATAGAGGACTTCTTAAACAATAGGAAGCAACGAGTTGTTATTAATAGAAATAATTCGGTTTGGTGACCCGTCACATCTGGAGTTCCACAAGGGTCTGTAATAGGTCCGATATTGTTTGTTGTATACATAAATGACCTCCCGGATACTCTGCACTCTGAGACATACCTGTTCGCAGATGACACGAAAATATTCAGAGTTATCATTGAAGAAAATTATCAAACCATTCTACAAGAAGATCTCCATAATATGGTAGCATGACATCTCACTCGGGGGGGGGGGGGGGGGGGGGGGGGGGGGGGGGGGGGGCATTGCGGACGGGGGGCAAACATGTCTATTTGTCCCCCCCACCCACCCACCCCGAGTGAGATGTTCTAAAAATGTACATTTGAAAGAAAAAAGGGTTTTCCTGTACATTTTTGTACTTCGTTTTAGAAAATTTTCCGCGCTCGTTTCCTAAAACGTTCAAGCACGTAATGTTCAAACCTTTGATAATGAAAATTCAATACACACGAACTAGACTAAAAATGTCCTTCAAGGGATTATACTACACGTAGTTCGAAAAATGCTGCTTAAAAGATTAATTTGTTTATATGTCTTAGTAAGACAATCAATTCATTATTATTTTGAGTTACACAACAATGTGCCGATGGTGTGAATCCGGTATGTTCAGATCGCGCTGGGTTTTATAATGATAAGACGACACTCACAGTTACCATTTTTAACGCTGAAAAACATCAAAATACAAAAACGTAATATTTTTTCTCTGGAGGTGGGGGGGGGGAGAGACTGGAGGTGGGGGGGGGGAGAGACCTCCGGATCCCACAAAAAAACAAATACTCGCGCCTACGGCGCTCGCATATTCATCAAAATACATCGTAAAACTCATCTCAGCCATTCTAAATTGTATTTTTTTTCTCGGGGGAGACCCCCAAGCACCAAAATATCACGCCTTCGGCGCTCGTAAATTCATCAAAATACGTTATAAAACTCATCTCAGTCATTCTAAATCGTAAACAGGGGATACCAACTTGCACGCTAATTTGCGTATTCATTAATTTCCTGTTAGCGGCGCCACTGTCGAAAGATGTTTACAAGGATTATATGTTATGATATGTGAAAATATCTCCTGTGGGTGCGGGGCGCGCGAGGGGAGGGAGGGGGATTGTTACGAAATATTGAGGACCTTTGCCCCCCCATTACGCCACTGCTTAGGAAGGACAAGTGTTAACGATTGCACGTACCACCTTGTTGATACAACTCTAAAGAAATCACAAGTGGAAAAAGACAAAATATATTTGAAAAAATCAAAAGAGCAAATATGATGATGAAAATAATAAGAAGAGCATTTATAAATTTGGACTAAGAAATCTTCCTATTATTATATAAATCATTAGTGAGAACTCGTCTTGATTTCGTACGTTCTATTCGCTTTCCGTACAAAGCGAAACACATGGAAACAATCGAAGGAGCACAAAGAAGGGCAACAAAGCGGGTCGATGAAATAAAAAGCCTTTCATACATAGACAGACTAAAATATTTATAGTTACCAACATTAGCGTTCAGGAGACAGCGAGGAGATAAGATAGAGATTTACAAAATAACAAACGGAATGTACGAACATGAAGTTACGGGAATTTTTGAAGACGTAGAAAGATGTTTCGTTGCGATCCGGAAATAGATGAAATTCTTTAAAAGTATACCCTCAACAATGTAACACTATAAAGAGAAAAAAAACAGATAGTACCATACATGCCCTAGATAGTACCACACATTCCCTAGATAGTGTCATACATGTCCTAGATAGTACCATACATGCCCTAAATAGTACCATACAAGCCCTAGATAGTACCATACATGCCCTAGATAGTACCACACATGCCCTAGATAGTACCATACATGCCCTGGATAGTACTACACATGCCCTAGATAGTACCATACATGCCCTAGATAGTACCACACATGCCCTAGATAGTACCATACATCCCATAAATAGTACCACACATCCCATAAATAGTACCTTACATGTCCTTAATAGTACCACACATGCCCTAGATAGTACCTTACATGTCCTTAATAGTACCACACATGCCCTAGATAGTACCTTGTATGCCCTAGATAGTAACATACATGCACTAGATAGTACCACACATGCCCTAGATAGTACCATACATGCCCTAGATAGTACCATACATGCCCTAGATAGTACCATACATGCCCTAGATAGTACCATACATGCCCTAGATAGTACTACACATGCCCTAGATAGTACCGTACATGCCCTAGATAGTACTACACATGCCCTAGCATACATGCCCTAGATAGTACTTAACATGCCCTAGATAGTACCATACATGTCCTAGATAGTACCATACATGCCCTAGATAGTACCACACATGCCCTAGATAGTACCATACATGTCCTAGATAGTACCATACATGCCCTAGATAGTACCATACATGCCCTAGATAGTACCACACATGCCCTAGATAGTACCATACATGCCCTAGATAGTACCATACATGCCCTAGCATACATGCCCTAGATAGTACCACACATGCCCTAGATAGTACCACACATGCCCTAGATAGTACCATACATGCCCTAGATAGTACCATACATGCCCTAGATAGTACCACACATGCCCTAGATAGTACCATACATGCCCTAGATAGTACCATACATGCCCTAGATAGTACCATACATGCCCTAGATAGTACCACACATGCCCTAGATAGTACCATACATGTCCTAGATAGTACCATACATGCCCTAGATAGTACCACACATGCCCTAGATAGTACCACACATGCCCTAGATAGTACCATACATGCCCTAGATAGTACCATACATGCCCTAGCATACATGCCCTTGATAGTACCATACATGCCCTAGATAGTACCATACATGCCCTAGATAGTACCATACATGCCCTAGATAGTACCATACATGCCCTAGATAGTACCATACATGCCCTAAGATAGTACCATACATGTCCTAGATAGTACCATACATGCCCTGGATAGTACCACATATGCCCTAGATAGTACCATACATGCCCTAGATAGTACCACACATGCCCTAGATAGTACCACTCATGCCCTAGATAGTACCATACATGCCCTAGATAGTACTACACACATGCCCTAGATAGTACCATACATGTCCTAGATAGTACCACACATGCCCTAGATAGTACCATACATGCCCTAGATAGTACCATACATGCCCTAGATAGTACCATACATGCCCTGGATAGTACCACACATGCCCTAGATAGTACCATACATGCCCTAGATAGTACCACACATGCCCTAGATAGTACCACACATGCCCTAGATAGTACCATACATGCCCTAAATAGTACCACACATGCCCTAGATAGTACCATACATGCCCTAGATAGTACCATACATGCCCTAGATAGTACCATACATGCCCTAGATAGTACCATACATGTCCTAGATAGTACCATACATGCCCTAGATAGTACCATACATGCCCTAGATAGTACCATACATGCCCTAGATAGTACCATACATGCCCTAGATAGTACCATACATGCCCTAGATAGTACCACACATGCCCTAGATAGTACCATACATGCCCTAGATAGTACCATACATGCCCTAGATAGTACCATACATGCCCTAGATAGTACCATACATGCCTAGATAGTACCATACATGCCCTAGATAGTACCAACATGCCCTAGATAGTACCACACATGCCCTAGATAGTACCATACATGCCCTAGATAGTACCACACATGCCCTAGATAGTACCATACATGCCCTAGATAGTACCACACATGCCCTAGATAGTACCAACATGCCTAGATAGTACCACACATGCCCTAGATAGTACCATACATGCCCTAGATAGTACCAACATGCCCTAGATAGTACCATACATGCCCTAGATAGTACCATACATGCCCTAGATAGTACCATACATGCCCTAGATAGTACCACACATGCCCTAGATAGTACCATACATGCCCTAGATAGTACCACACATGCCCTAGATAGTACCATACATGCCCTAGATAGTACCACACATGCCCTAGATAGTACCATACATGCCCTAGATAGTACCATACATGCCCTAGATAGTACCACACATGCCCTAGATAGTACCATACATGCCCTAGATAGTACCACACATGCCCTAGATAGTACCATACATGCCCTAGATAGTACCATACATGCCCTAGATAGTACCATACATGCCCTAAATAGTACCACACATGCCCTAGATAGTACCATACATGCCCTAGATAGTACCATACATGCCCTAGATAGTACCATACATGCCCTAGATAGTACCACACATGCCCTAGATAGTACCATACATGCCCTAGATAGTACCATACATGCCCTAGATAGTACCATACATGCCCTAGATAGTACCATACATGCCCTAGATAGTACCATACATGCCCTAGATAGTACCATACATGCCCTAGATAGTACCATACATGCCCTAGATAGTACCATACATGCCCTAGATAGTACCATACATGCCCTAGATAGTACCATACATGCCCTAGATAGTACCATACATGCCCTAGATAGTACCATACATGCCCTAGATAGTACCATACATGCCCTAGATAGTACCATACATGCCCTAGATAGTACCACACATGCCCTAGATAGTACCATACATGCCCTAGATAGTACCATACATGCCCTAGATAGTACCATACATGCCCTAGATATAGTACCATACATGCCCTAGATAGTACCATACATGCCCTAGATAGTACCATACATGCCCTAGATAGTACCATACATGCCCTAGATAGTACCATACATGCCCTAGATAGTACCATACATGCCCTAGATAGTACCACATGCCCTAGATAGTACCATACATGCCCTAGATAGTACCATACATGCCCTAGATAGTACCATACATGCCCTAGATAGTACCAACATGCCCTAGATAGTACCAACATGCCCTAGATAGTACCACATGCCCTAGATAGTACCATGCCCTAGATAGTACCATACATGCCCTAGATAGTACCATACATGCCCTAGATAGTACCATACATGCCCTAGATAGTACCATACATGCCCTAGATAGTACCATACATGCCCTAGATAGTACCATACATGCCCTAGATAGTACCATACATGCCCTAGATAGTACCATACATGCCCTAGATAGTACCAACATGCCCTAGATAGTACCATACATGCCCTAGATAGTACCACACATGCCCTAGATAGTACCATACATGCCCTAGATAGTACCATACATGCCCTAGATAGTACCATACATGCCCTAGATAGTACCATACATGCCCTAGATAGTACCATACATGCCCTAGATAGTACCATACATGCCCTAGATAGTACCATACATGCCCTAGATAGTACCATACATGCCCTAGATAGTACCATACATGCCCTAGATAGTACCACACATGCCCTAGATAGTACCATACATGCCCTAGATAGTACCATACATGCCCTAGATAGTACCATACATGCCCTAGATAGTACCATACATGCCCTAGATAGTACCATACATGCCCTAGATAGTACCATACATGCCCTAGATAGTACCACACATGCCCTAGATAGTACCATACACATGCCCTAGATAGTACCACACATGCCCTAGATAGTACCATACATGCCCTAGATAGTACCACACATGCCCTAGATAGTACCATACATGCCCTAGATAGTACCACACATGCCCTAGATAGTACCATACATGCCCTAGATAGTACCACACATGCCCTAGATAGTACCACACATGCCCTAGATAGTACCATACATGCCCTAGATAGTACCACACATGCCCTAGATAGTACCACACATGCCCTAGATAGTACCACACATGCCCTAGATAGTACCATACATGCCCTAGATAGTACCACACATGCCCTAGATAGTACCACACAAGCTGCCCTAGATAGTACCACACATGCCCTAGATAGTACCACACATGCCCTAGATAGTACCACACATGCCCTAGATAGTACCACACATGCCCTAGATAGTACCACACATGCCCTAGATAGTACCATACATGCCCTAGATAGTACCATACATGCCCTAGATAGTACCATACATGCCCTAGATAGTACCACACATGCCCTAGATAGTACCATACAGCCCTAGATAGTACCACACATGCCCTAGATAGTACCATACATGCCCTAGATAGTACCACACATGCCCTAGATAGTACCAACATGCCCTAGATAGTACCAACATACATGCCCTAGATAGTACCATACATGCCCTAGATAGTACCATACATGCCCTAGATAGTACCATACATGCCCTAGATAGTACCATACATGCCCTAGATAGTACCATACATGCCCTAGATAGTACCATACATGCCCTAGATAGTACCATACATGCCCTAGATAGTACCCATCCTCCAGATAGTACCATACATGCCCTAGATAGTACCATACATGCCCTAGATAGTACCACACATCGCCCTAGATAGTACCACACACAAGCCCTAGATAGTACCACACATGCCCTAGTTAGTACCACACATGTCTTTAATAGTACCACACATGCCCTAGATAGTACCATACATGCCCTAGATAGTACCATACATGCCCTAGATAGTACCATACATGCCCTAGATAGTACCACACATGCCCTAGATAGTACCACACAAGCCCTAGATAGTACCACACATGCCCTAGTTAGTACCACACATGTCTTTAATAGTACCACACATGCCCTAGATAGTACCATACATGCCCTAGATAGTACCATACATGCCCTAGATAGTACCATACATGCCCTAGATAGTACCATACATGCCCTAGATAGTACCATACATGTCCTAGATAGTACCATACTTGCCCTAGAGAGTACCTTACATGCCCTAAATAGTACCATAGATCCCCTAGATAGTACCATACACCCCATAGATAGTATTATTTTCTCTTTCTCTAGATATCTTACTATTTGTACAGGAATTAATGTAGCTCGAATGATAAAAATAAAATTCTATTCTTGCATGTCCAGCGGTACATATCTAGGTTCAGATTTGGTCACTCTCCTCCTGCACGTAGCCTTGTGCAGCCGGACCTAAGGACCAGTTTTGTAATATAAGGTCGCCATATATGATCAATGTGATGTTCCTATCATATGTCATGTGACTTTTAATGGAGACGGCATTTGTAAGTTTGAAGTAACTTGTGTCTGATCATGTTACTAATATAACAATAAAATATGTTAATTTAAACTAAGAGCACGTTGTCACGAGACGTGTAAACAATGGCCTGTGTGTAAACGAATGAAAACAAAGAAGTGCAGCCAATTACAAGGTGCGTTTTAATTGGAGGAGAAAGACAGGTACTTTAGTATGGATAGATATACGTCAGTGGTCTTAGACTCCATAACATTACCGAACTCTGAGTGACGGAGAAATGGAGACCTTGAAGATGTACGTATTCCTGATGCTGCTGGTAAGTCAATGCTTTAATTTTAAATTTTATTACACTGTTTTAATTTTAGGGTAGTAGTTTTTATCCGTTTAGGGTAGTAGTTTTTATACAGAGATTTGTCAAATTAATTATCTTATTTTAATATCCAGTTTTGGGTAGTAGTTTTCATACAGAGATCCGTCAAATTAATTATCTTATTTTAATATCCAGTTTTGGGTAGTAGTTTTTATACAGAGATTCGTGAAATTAATTATCTTATTTTCATATCCAGTTTAGGGTAGTACGTTTTATACAGAGATTCACCAAATTAATTATCTTATTTTAATATCCAGTTTCAAAAAGTTCCTGATTCTATTGAGTCACTTTGAGACTTGAGAAAAATATAAAACGGGGGAAATACATCCTCGATTCTCCAGGGGTTACTGTTCACCAATACTTGGAAAAGTTGATATAATATGTTAAACCAATATATCTTTACTTGGACCGCGGTGGCCGAGTGAGATGTACCGACATATTACCACAAGCTCTTCACCTCTGGACTTCGAATCTCATCTGGGGCAGTTGCTAGGTACTGACCTCTAATCGGTGTTTTTTCTCCTGGATACTGCGGCTGTCCTCCACCAACAAACCTGGAACATCTTGACATGACCCTAGTTGTTGATAAGACGTTAAAATAATAAAACCTAATTGTTGTATGTATGATGGTCTCCAGGACCCTGTGCAGCAGAGACGGTAACAAGTGAATGGAACCATAAAATAATAAAACCTAATTGTTGTATGTATGATGGTCTCCAGGACCCTGTGCAGCAGAGACGGTAACAAGTGAATGGAACCATAAAATAATAAAACCTAATTGTTGTATGTATGATAGTCTCCAGGACCCTGTGCAGCAGAGACGGTAACAAGTGAATGGAACCATAAAATAATAAAACCTAATTGTTGTATGTATGATGGTCTCCAGGACCCTGTGCAGCAGAGACGGTAACAAGTGAATGGAACAATAAAATAATAAAACCTAATTGTTGTATGTATGATGGTCTCCAGGACCCTGTGCGGCAGAGACGGTAACAAGTGAATGGAACCATAAAATAATAAAACCTAATTGTTGTATGTATGATGGTCTCCAGGACCCTGTGCGGCAGAGACGGTAACAAGTGAATGGAACCATAAAATAATAAAACCTAATTGTTGTATGTATGATAGTCTCCAGGACCCTGTGCAGCAGAGACGGTAACAAGTGAATGGAACCATAAAATAATAAAACCTAATTGTTGTATGTATGATGGTCTCCAGGACCCTGTGCAGCAGAGACGGTAACAAGTGAATGGAACCATAAAATAATAAAACCTAATTGTTGTATGTATGATGGTCTCCAGGACCCTGTGCGGCAGAGACGGTAACAAGTGAATGGAACCATAAAATAATAAAACCTAATTGTTGTATGTATGATGGTCTCCAGGACCCTGTGCGGCAGAGACGGTAACAAGTGAATGGAACCATAAAGTCATGCGTGTCATATCTCGGCGATAAATTATATTGTTTTTTCTTCAGTGATCTATTTAAAAAAACATGTTTTATGCATCCTTATGTATATTTAGACGGATGTAGACGAACACGTTGTGTTAGTGTTATTTCGGACTGAAGAAGGCCCTATAGTGACTGAATATAAAATCCATAGAAATGATTTTGATTTTACTTTGAATTTATTTTGGTCTTTTATTTTGGATTAATAATATACTAGCTTTATACCGTTTTTACCTCATTATGAGACGGAAATATAGCTGCAGAAATCACTTCACAATTAATAATGGCATTGTAAACATTATCTAAGACTATAAGACGTTATAAATACATTGCAACCGATTTTGTTGATTTTTTTCTTCTCTTTATTTTTTTATTTTTATTTTTTTTTTTTTACAGAACTGTTTTAACTTTTTTTTAAAGAAATACTAGTCTCCACAAATCAAAATTTGAGAACGCGTTTTTCTCGACCCTTATAAAATCAGAAAAATTTGAATATTTGATTAATTCCCAACCAAATAGTAGAAAAGAACAGCACAGATTTCCAAAAACATTACTTGAAATCTTCACATTAAAAAGTATAAAGTATGACAAGATGGAAATTGCACACAGTACATTGCAATGTCCTTGTGACAGCCAAATAAGTTTTTGTTGGACTCTTATGACCAGAAATTGCACACATTACATTGCAATGTCCTTGTGACTGCCAAATAAGTTTTTGTTGGACTCTTATGACCAGAAATTGCACACAGTACATTGCAATGTCCTTGTGACAGCCAAATAAGTTTTTGTTGGACTCTTATGACCAGAAATTGTAATACTTACATTGCAATGTCCTTGTGACAGCCAAATAAGGTTTTGTTGGACTCTTATGACCAGAAATTGTAATACTCAACAATACCATTGATACTCATTCTGGTAGAATTTCTGGAAATACAACTTATTGATTAAATGCTTCACAAGTACAACATTTTACTTTCACTCGCTCAGATAGCATGGTTGCTAAGAATTGGTCTGTTAGCAGTTTCCAAGGCTATTTTTAAGTCCAAATTTAATATCTTGTCTTTTTATTCAATTATTATGCATTTATTATGTAATTATGCAATGGTTCAGCAATCCTGTTTCAAGTGATTAGGCAGTTAATAATTCATTTTCTTTGTGGGCTTCTCTTACCTAAAAAGACAACTATGTCAAAATTTCCCCAAATATAAAAGACGTGAGGTCGATCAAATCCCCATTTAGTACAAAGACTAAACTTTTCAGTCTCTATAGATTGTAACATACCCCATGTGGATATCTGCACTGCCCTCCAAAAGTTTTGTTACACATGCATGTTTACAAATCTACATTAAGTACAGAAATCTGTAAGCATTGTTATTGCAGACATCAGTATATATTATTTACCAACTTATTTATCTTCTCTTACTCAATTATTACATTTTCGATAGTTTTCTTAGCGATAAATGTCAGCAAATTTTCACAAATGTAACAGAATTGTATTTTGTGACTCATTAGTATACAAAAGCCGTTGGCAGATATTACCATCTTCCTTTATAAAGTAAAATTGACGTGGTTTTTTATCATATACTTGAAAAGGTTATTTTTTATTTTTTCCATAATGGGACCGGATGGGGGTTCAATAATATTATATAACATGATGAAATAAAATGAAAGTTCTGTTTCAATTTTATTGTTGAATATCATCACTGTTCTGATTGATATCCCGACATTTTTTTTTAATCTTACGACAATCGAATAAAGCATGGGTACAAGCCGGGAGACCAAGAAGGAACCAAAATGATATTTACCGTGATAATAAAGCTGGGTACAAGCCGGGAGACCAAGAGGGATATTTACCGTGATAATAAAGCTGGTAACAAGCCGGGAGACCAAGAAGGAACCAAAATGATATTTACCGTGATAATAAAGCTGGTAACAAGCCGGGAGACCAAGAGGGATATTTACCGTGATAATAAAGCTGGTAACAAGCCGGGAGACCAAGAGGGATATTTACCGTGATAATAAAGCTGGTAACAAGCCGGGAGACCAAGAGGGATATTTACCGTGATAATAAAGCTGGTAACAAGCCGGGAGACCAAGAGGGATATTTACCGTGATAATAAAGCTGGGTACAAGCCGGGAGACCAAGAGGGATATTTACCGTGATTTTACCGTGATAGTAAAGCTGGGTACAAGCCGGGAGACCAAGAGGGATATTTACCGTGATAATAAAGCTGGTAACAAGCCGGGAGACCAAGAGGGATATTTACCGTGATAATAAAGCTGGTAACAAGCCGGGAGACCAAGAGGGATATTTACCGTGATAATAAAGCTGGGTACAAGCCGGGAGACCAAGAGGGATATTTACCGTGATAATAAAGCTGGGTACAAGCCGGGAGACCAAGAGGGATATTTACCGTGATAATAAAGCTGGGTACAAGCCGGGAGACCAAGAGGGATATTTACCGTGATAGTAAAGCTGGGTACAAGCCGGGACACAAAGAGGGATATTTACCGTGATAATAAAGCTGGGTACAAGCCGGGACACAAAGAGGGATATTTACCGTGATAATAAAGCTGGTAACAAGCCGGGAGACCAAGAGGGAACCAAAATGATATTTACCGTGATAATAAAGCTGGGTACAAGCCGGGAGACCAAGAGGGATATTTACCGTGATAATAAAGCTGGGTACAAGCCGGGAGACCAAGAGGGATATTTACCGTGATAATAAAGCTGGTAACAAGCCGGGAGACCAAGAGGGATATTTACCGTGATAATAAAGCTGGGTACAAGCCGGGAGACCAAGAGGGATATTTACCGTGATAATAAAGCTGGGTACAAGCCGGGAGACCAAGAGGGAACCAAAATGATATTTACCGTGATAATAAAGCTGGGTACAAGCCGGGAGACCAAGAGGGATATTTACCGTGATAATAAAGCTGGGTACAAGCCGGGAGACCAAGAGGGATATTTACCGTGATAATAAAGCTGGGTACAAGCCGGGACACAAAGAGGGATATTTACCGTGATAATAAAGCTGGTAACAAGCCGGGAGACCAAGAAGGAACCAAAATGATATTTACCGTGATAGTAAAGCTGGGTACAAGCCGGGAGACCAAGAGGGATATTTACCGTGATAATAAAGCTGGTAACAAGCCGGGAGACCAAGAGGGATATTTACCGTGATAATAAAGCTGGTAACAAGCCGGGAGACCAAGAAGGAACCAAAATGATATTTACCGTGATAGTAAAGCTGGGTACAAGCCGGGAGACCAAGAGGGATATTTACCGTGATAATAAAGCTGGGTACAAGCCGGGAGACTTAAAGGGAACCAACATGATATTTACCGTAATAGCAAAGCTGGATACAAGCCGGGAGACAAAGAGGGATATTTACCGTGATAATAAAGCTGGTAACAAGCCGGGAGACCAAGAAGGAACCAACATGATATTTACCGTGATAGTAAAGCTGGGTACAAGCCGGGAGACTTAAAGGGAACCAACATGATATTTACCGTAATAGCAAAGCTGGATACAAGCCGGGAGACAAAGAGGGATATTTACCGTGATAATAAAGCTGGTAACAAGCCGGGAGACCAAGAAGGAACCAAAATGATATTTACCGTGATAGTAAAGCTGGGTACAAGCCGGGAGACCAAGAGGGATATTTACCGTGATAATAAAGCTGGTAACAAGCCGGGAGACCAAGAGGGATATTTACCGTGATAATAAAGCTGGTAACAAGCCGGGAGACCAAGAGGGATATTTACCGTGATAATAAAGCTGGTAACAAGCCGGGAGACCAAGAGGGATATTTACCGTGATAATAAAGCTGGTAACAAGCCGGGAGACCAAGAGGGATATTTACCGTGATGATAAAGCTGGGTACAAGCCGGACAAGCCGGGAGACCAAGAGGGATATTTACCGTGATAATAAAGCTGGGTACAAGCCGGGAGACCAAGAGGGATATTTACCGTGATAATAAAGCTGGTAACAAGCCGGGAGACCAAGAGGGATATTTACCGTGATAATAAAGCTGGGTACAAGCCGGGAGACCAAGAGGGATATTTACCGTGATAATAAAGCTGGGTACAAGCCGGGAGACCAAGAGGGATATTTACCGTGATAATAAAGCTGGGTACAAGCCGGGAGACCAAGAGGGATATTTACCGTGATAATAAAGCTGGTAACAAGCCGGGAGACCAAGAAGGAACCAAAATGATATTTACCGTGATAATAAAGCTGGTAACAAGCCGGGAGACCAAGAGGGATATTTACCGTGATAATAAAGCTGGTAACAAGCCGGGAGACCAAGAGGGATATTTACCGTGATAATAAAGCTGGTAACAAGCCGGGAGACCAAGAAGGAACCAAAATGATATTTACCGTGATAGTAAAGCTGGGTACAAGCCGGGAGACCAAGAGGGATATTTACCGTGATAATAAAGCTGGGTACAAGCCGGGAGACTTAAAGGGAACCAACATGATATTTACCGTAATAGCAAAGCTGGATACAAGCCGGGAGACAAAGAGGGATATTTACCGTGATAGTAAAGCTGGGTACAAGCCGGGACACCAAGAGGGATATTTACCGTGATAGTAAAGCTGGGTACAAGCCGGGACACAAAGAGGGATAATTACCGTGATAGTAAAGCTGGGTACAAGCCGGAATCAAGAGGAGATATTTACCGTGATAGTAAAGCTGCAGCACGACAGTTTAGAGCGATACATGAAAGAGCGTACAGTGACCACAGGCGTTTGGCTCTATAGAAATTTTGCTCTCTGTATGTATATGTTATACTGTGTCACAGTATAAAGAGAGAAAATGTCTGTAGAGCCAAACGCCTGTTTTACACATATATAGAGAGAAAAAATGTCTATAGAGTCAAATGCCTTAGTCTGCTAAACCTACCTATATCATTAGGCTATTTCATTTTTTTCCTAAGATATATATATTAGGGGAAAAATTAAAAAAGCCTAATAATATAGGCAGGTTTAGCGGACTACAAAAGCCTGTGCAGTAACTATGAAACTGACACTAACACGGAGCTAGATGAAGGTGTTCATAACGCGCCCACTGTAGTCTATAGTGCTAATCACCTATGGATGAAGCGACTAATTGTGATATTGGTGTGTTCAGGTTAGTAATCAGACAACCTAATTACCACCGAACATTTGTAACGAAATACGAATAGACCATGCAACAGCTCATAACCCGGAAAACAAATCGGATCGATTTGTATCGTTGTTCTAAAAAACTTTATCGACTTCCTGTTGGAAGGTTACACGTGATGGACAACGCGAGGAAAAAATAATAATAAAGTCACGTAAGGATCTCATCTCCCTTATGACTCATCAGTAACCGTACCAATCTACATGGCGTAATCCGTCATAAACCATGACAACATCGTCATTATCCGTGAGAACATCGTCATAATCCATGACAACATCGTCAAAATCCATGACAACATCGTCATAATCCGTAAAAATATCGTCATAATCCGTGACAACATCGTCATAATCCGTGACAACATCGTCCTAATCCGTGACAACATCGTCCTAATCGATGACAACATCGTCATAATCCGTGACAACATCGTAATAATCCGTGACAACATCGTCCTAATCGATGACAACATCGTCATAATCCGTGACAACATCGTCATAATCCGTGACAACATCGTCATAATCCGTGACAACATCGTCATAATCCGTGACAACATCGTCTTAATCCGTGACAACATCGTCATAATCCGTGACAACATCGTCATAATCCGTGACAACATCGTCATAATCCGTGACAACATCGTCATAATCCGTCACAACATCGTCATAATCCGTGAAAACATTATCCTCATCCGTGATAACAACGCCATTTTCCGTGAAACATCGTCGAAATCCGTGACAATATCGTCATAATCCGTGACAATATCGTCATAATCCGTGACAACATCGTAATTATCCATGACAACATCGTCATAATCCATGATAACATCGTCATAATCCGTAAAAATATCGTCTTAATCCGTGACAACATCGTCATAATCTGTGACAACATCGTCATAATCCGTGACAACATCGTCATAATCCGTGACAACATCGTCATAATCCGTGACAACATCGTCCTAATCGATGACAACATCGTCATAATCCGTGACAACATCGTCATAATCGGTGACAACATCGTCATAATCCGTGACAACATCGTCCTAATCGATGACAACATCGTCATAATCCGTGACAACATCGTCATAATCCGTGACAACATCGTCATATTCCGTGACAACATCGTCCTAATCTGTGGCAACATCATCATAATCCTTGACAACATCTTCAAAGTCAGTCGATTTCTAATTACTGCGTGTTGGTGTTCAGAAATCTATTTAAGGATTTAGACCCTGTTTAAACTAGTAATTATACATCACATCAATGAAAGTGTGTAAAAGATACAAAAGAATTAAATAGCATTGCTTAATCATTCATGATTCTTTTTCAGAATCGTTTTATTTATGAAAACGAAATTAAGAATTGCTTCTATTTTTTGCCCTTTCATAAATGTATTATATTATTACACTATTAAGAAATTGTCTTTTTAAAACCTGTGTTTTGTTTCATTTCCTTATTTTACCGTCAAAATTACGGACATATAACACTATGTAAATATTGCGAATATTTAATATGCTGTTTGTAGTAGACTCTTTGTTGAAACAGGGCTACTATAATATAGGTGACGGCACTTTGTATACATGTAGTTGTGATGGATGATTTTGTTAAGGAAAATAATCGCTCTTCACAACGGTCAATAGCCGTATCGGATAGGTAGTGGTCTGTTTGGGATAACATTGAAGTTTTATGGGTGGTTTGGTTTTTATGATAGTTTCCGAAGGTGATGGCTAGAACCATGCTGTAGAGCAACCAAGTAAGAACCAGATAAGAACGTATGTCAAATGGTATAGATTCAAATGTATTCATCCTAAAACATTTGGTGGAAACTCGCTGTAAAGTTCCCGCATTATTATGTGGCTGATATGTGCCATTTCGTTATTTCGTTATTTCGCCTCACAAAAGCGATAATCATCGTCTTTTCGCAGCGCCAAAACGAAATAACGTTATTTCGCCTTCGCCCCGCGCGCGAAAAGACGATAAACTTCGTTATTTCGCCTTCGCTCCGCGCGCGAAAAGACGATAATCGTCGACTTTTCGCCTTCCGCATTGACATGCGCAGATAGGAGTGCAGAACCGAAAGTGCTGTGATGAATGCGCTGTTTTTGCAGGTACGTTTGTTCATACATTAGAGTATTGTAAATTGTTGTTGATTTCTGAGTAAGTGTTTAGTAAGTAATTATATATATCCACTACTTTCCTGGTTATATGAAGTTGATTACTGGTCCATTAATTCTAATACTTTAGACTAGTTAAGATTTTATTGAGTTTTATTGAACCTTTTTTATAAAGGCCTCACTATACATATATATATTGTGTTGATTTCATCACAAAAATGACCATCTATGTTGCCCAACTTTCGCTAAGTTAAGCTTTTGCTTTTAAGCCCGTCCGTCCGTCTATCTGTCCGTATAAAAAATGTCCGGACAACTCCTCCTAAACTACTAATCCGATTTCAATCACATTTGGCAGTATTGTTTGGGACCATGTGTAGATGTGCATGCAGTTTTTTGTTTGTCGATATTTTGGTTGCTTTTGTAACCGGGTCACGTCACTATGCATAGGTTCCAAAAATTGTCCGAACAACTCCTCATTAACTACTGTATTTATTTCAATGAAACTTGGCTGTAATGTGTTGGACAAAGTGTAGACATGAATGCAGTTTCATGCAGTTTATTTTATATTTTGGTTGTCATGGTAACCAGGTCACTATACACATGTTTCAAAAATTGTCCCAACAACTCCAACCAAACCACTAGATCAATTTCAATGAAACTTGACAGTATTTGGGATTGTGTCAAAATTTTAGTTGTAATGGTATCCAGGTCACACAGGTTCTTTGTCCGGACAACTTGTAAATTTCCTATGACCATGATATTTTTCAAGAACAAGTCAGACACCTCTAATAATAGGAAGCGGGAGAGGGGGTATAAGTCAGCCGTCGGCTTACAGTTCTAGTTATATAAAATAGTAGATTAAAAAGCCTCATATTATCGTAAACTATCATGCAACTTTGAGATAAACAATGAAATTATAATTGTAATTTTATCATACTTGAATGCAGAGCATCAGCTGATATCAAGATCGCATAACAACTACATAGCTTCAGTGGATTCCCCGACCCTCTAACTTTCTGGCACCAAACTAAGGGATATATTTATAGCATCCGCCCCAGGAAAAGATTTTCTATCCCAATTTTTTAATTAAAAATGTTAAGTGTCATCAGTTTTGCTGTATGTTCTTGTCTTGAGTATGAAATGACGGAAAGAGATTTTCATTTGCTTGGAATATTTTCCATTTCAGACGTTCCATGCTGTCTCTGGGGCAGAAAATGGTCTCATTGAAGACATTCAAAACACATTCCCATAGAAATGACTGCGATGACATGACCGCAGAAAAAAAGTGTAGTGAAAGGAAGTTCTCATTCAAATCAAGTGTGCACCATTCAAAATATCTACAGCAAATATTTACTTCATTATTAAAAAAAATTAAATCATGCTAAACAAATAACACAATTTAGATGTCTTTCGTTGCTTCGCGATAGTATTAATTCAAGAATATATACATTTATGTAAACTCAATTTGGTCTTGTATAAATGAAATTCTTGAACATATGAAATATTTGGGAATATTTTACCTAGTTATCGATTATAACGACAAATTCAATTATATTGAAACTGCAGCGAATTGAAAGGTGGTGGCTCTCAGACAAGCAAGGAGGATGTCAGTATTGGATTGATACGTTTAAGAATCTCGAAAATGTAGGAATATTTTCAATTGGCAACGAATGGCATGTGTAAATCATTAAACTTATGCTGTTTTTCTCCTCCAAAAGAACCTTTTACCAAATAGAAACAGAAATTAAGGCCATGTGCCATGAAGGGACCATCTTCTTTCATTTTACTTGTTCTTCAAACTAAATTTCTTTTGTGTTTGTAGTATTTTTACCAATACGATACAATAAGTATTAATTTTACATTTCTTGTATTGTGATGTTGACATCAATTGTGATAGTAATACCTATTTAGATCATCCACCAGCAATTCGTATTTGAAGTATGTCATTAAAAGAGATAAAATAGGATAAATCTTCAGTTTTTCCTGGTTGATTGACTATCTGGAATTTATTTATAAAATCTTCAAAAATGCCCGATTTTACTTCCCGCGTGCTATAAGCCGGTGCGGGTTATACGCAGGAAATCACGGTAAATATTTGTAGCATTACCTGTTTGAAATCATCAGAACGTTTAACAAACGAACACTTTCAAGTTTTTGTTTGCAAAAAAAGTCAAAATAAAGTCATGAGCAATATTTGTTGTTTATTAGTCGTTCTAAATTAATGAAATATGTATTCTGGTTGCATTCTTTGACATAAACCATATAAAGATAATACAGAACTGTATTATCTAACTAGCGAAGATACTTTTCCGGAAGTGGAACATCATTTACAGATTTGACATCATGCTATTGTTTCCAGATCGATGCCTTGATGTGTTCACATGTTTCAAAAACAGCAAATACATTG
The DNA here is from genome assembly GCF_041381155.1 of Argopecten irradians. Taxonomy (NCBI): domain Eukaryota; kingdom Metazoa; phylum Mollusca; class Bivalvia; order Pectinida; family Pectinidae; genus Argopecten; species Argopecten irradians. The sequence continues at coordinate 2,278,522 of NC_091143.1, read as the reverse complement.
GTAGAAGATTATGCCATAAATGTGTTTTTTTCTGTTTTGCGTCATTTTGATTTTCATAAACCTACCAGCCCGCAAGGCGAAAAAAGACGCACACACAAATAAATACAATGTTTTGCTAAGGAATTTAAGTTTTTTGGGAGGTTCAAATTGATACTGATTTCGCACATTTTTCCACAAAAATAAGTTATTTCATTTCAACTGATCAAATTTAGAAAAGAATTTTCTTTTTATAGATTTAACATCTATGAAAATTGTAGGAAACATTACTTACCCTGTTACACACCTATTGCCCAATTCGGAAAAAAAATGTTCGTGTTTGTTTTTTTCACACAAAAACCCTAAAACCTACCAACACGTTAACTAATATCGTTCTGACTTGATTATATGCAAAATTATCCTGAATCAATGTAAATGATATCAGTGTGAAAAGTTGTAGGAATGTGTAGCTAAAACTATACAATGGAAATATCAATCATGGTTTCAAACGATTATGTATATACAGCTATACGTTTTGCTGCTGCCAATAGGTAATTAAACCTATGGAAATAAAAAAAAATAATATCACCATTATGTTATGTCAATTTTAAAATTAAATGAAAATACGCTGTGTATTGAAATATAAAATGGAACTACGAATGAATGGAATTAAATCCATATCCTGGAAATCAAACAATCAAAGAATCATATACGTCATAAGGAGATTTTCAGGAACGTTCACAATACAATTTTATAGGAAATACAAAACAGTTTATTAGCGAGTCCTTTCCTAAATAGAAAGCAATACTCCAAAACATGAAAAAAACCGTTTGAATACAATCATCTGGAAAGAGCTATAATGAAATTGTTAAGTAAATATGCAGGAAACTAGTATTGTCATCTTACCTCTGATTTACTGGATCAATAAAGGTTTTGTACCAAACCTGACATATGACCTTCCACTTGTGACTAAACATATGGCTTTCATTCAAAACACTGATCTCTAAGTTTTAGCACACAACATGCAATAGGACACTTTAGAACGCATTATGTGCAGTATATTGCTTGCCCATCATTTTCCGTATTTCTTTTATGACAATTTTTTATATGGATTGCTATGTAATCAAAGGAATTTCGACGACAACATATCTGATCTTAATGTGAACAGTGTCATCGGAAACAAGATTCATTGAAATATATGTTATGTCTTCGAGGCCTGTCTGAAACATAAAAAAACACAAACTAGAGAATACAACTGTTTTATACAGTTAGTGTGGTATGCAGATTATCTTCAGTTCCAGCATAGTTTGTTCGATACCGTGATTGCAAGATATTATAGAAAAAGCATGTAAATTATAGTTAATCATATCAAACAGCATGCTTAGTCTTGCAACAAAAATATAAAAAAAATGTCTAATCTTACACGATACTCGCAAATAATCACTGTCCACTGAAGAATACATAAACCAACATCGCCGATTATTGCTCGTGACACGACGCAATATTCCTAAAATAAAATATTTATTCTTTAAAACCAAAGAGATTTTCATTAGATGTAAATATTTGCTCAAAACCATTACTTTATATTCATAGAATAAAATATTTATTCAAAACTTTATAATTTTTGCTTAAAAAGATGACCTTATTTTTACGTTAAATATTTGGTAAAAATATAATTATTTGTTCATAAAGTCCACTTTGTGGTGAAAACTTTTTATTTGTACTGTATTACTAGCAATATGCAACATTTCTGAAAATATTTGCATTTTCAAATTGAGCAATTTTAAAAACTTGTACATGTACGTAGCAATTTTAAATATCGCCGAAATATTTTTATTTTCACAATACATATTCAAATATTTTGAAAACATGTATATATTTTGATATTGAATTAACATTTTATTTTTGTTATTTTATGAATATTGCAAAGCTTAACATCCCATAACGATGCATTGATGTCATGGGATTGACACTAGATGAAATCCTCCAATTGATAGCCTTTGCTTTGTCTTCTTGAAAAGGCATCTTGGTCAGAAGTGCGCATTTTTCAAAGAACACGCTGCAAATGATGTGACGTTTATTACCATCTATAAGGATCTTCGGAATAAAAGATACCAGAAAATATAGGAATGTAATTTGAATCTTTTGATAAATGTAAAAATTGATATGTTCAGTAATACATTGCAATGAATTCGTCTTTTTAAAGATATAAATATAAAGTTTACGTGTACATGCAATAAAAATATTGCTCTATCTGTATCAATCAAAGATCAGTAACTGGTTAATACCAATTATTATATTTAAATGAGGAAAAACAAGAGATAAATAGAAATAACCGGAAGAAAATTTCATTCTTTCTTAAAAGGTCCATCAGATTCTTCCGATCCTCAAACTTCTGGTAGTTAAAAACTATTAGGCCAATATCACAGCAACACTCATCAGAAGTGTGTTGCTGAGAGCAGTTGCATATTCCGTCTGATTCACAGCTTGTTCAATCTAAATAGGACATCCAAAGTAATATATTACATCCTGTTTCTTACTAAACATTCCATGTCCCCTACTAGCCCCGCTGTCAGAAGTTCAAACTTGACTTGACAACAATAAATTAAACAGATTAACAGACTACGAGAAAAAATGTCGCCCCTCGTATGCACCAGTTTGGAAAACAAAAACTTTCAATTGATAAAAAATACTTCCTGTTTCTTGATTAGTTTGTTAAATTTCGCCTCAAAATCAGTAATTGGCAGCGAGAATTTTCCCTTGAATTTCGAAATCCAGTATCACACTTTGCATGTTGGAGGGGCAATTGGCTCTTGTTTTGTAATGAATCTAAACAAAAATTAAATCTAATGATTGTGTTTTAAAAAACTCCATTTATGATGAAATGACCACATTAACTGTAATTGACATTGCCAGGTTAGAAACCCGATGTCATCAGGATTTGAAGAGGTTCGGTTTAATCATTATGTTGCAAATGGTAAAAAGGTGTTTTCACAATGATTTAAGCAGCGTTTGACGGATAATGTTATTCAATCAAGAAAACAATAAACTAAAATGGCCTCTAAATGCGTTCTGTATAGATTTCTCATTGATAATTTTATGTTACAATATTACCGGACAAAATAATAATCTTAATTTCATTATCTAATTAGTCCCTCATCTCACTATCTGTATGTAGAGGAAGCTTAAGGAAGATTTCGTAATTAGGATATGCCGTCATTGCAACGAAAATCAGGTAGAGGACGAGAACCACTTCATATTAATTTGTCAATGATTGATGGAAAAATATTATTGGAATCGTCCTTCATCATTTATTCTTGTCCAGTTAATATCTGTTCGATACATAGCTTATGGTTTGATTTCTTTTCATTTTCCGAAAATGTCGCGTATAACAGTCTCGCCTGACTTACCTCAGTTCCTTATACTTTGTCATAGTGGAAATAGTTCTAAATAAAACAGTCTTATTGTTGTTTTACAACAATTATAACATCAAGTACTTAAGTAGATATCTTGTTATACATGTACAAGAGTAAGTCATAGATCTGTGACTGTCGTAATGCTGTTGTATCGATAAAAAGTAGGTAGGCATTTTGAATACTATTTATTGTATTGTTGCATCAGAGTAATGGTATAACCATCAATGTTATGCCCATCTTTAGCTAATTAATAACCAATTATTCTTGATAGCATATCATTGGACAAAACGGCACAAAACGTGCAGCCAATCTGCACCAACCGTGATCAAACGTGGAAAAAACGCAACAGAACGTCACAAAACTTGAAATCACCGTGAGATTCTGGGGAACGTGCTTGCTGCCCGTTTCACCACGGACCGTCTTAAAGTTCTGTTACGGCCTCGTACGCACTGTCACGTTTTGTTACGTCAATCCCGTTTTATTACGTCCTGTGGCGTTCACTATCTGTACCGTGACTGCCGTGGCAAATTTTTTGACAGTTTAAAAATCTGGCACGGCGTCCACGGTAATCACGGCCGCTCACGTTTGTCTATCACGTCCTTCTGCGTTGTCTCACGTTGTCTCGCGGTCACCACGTTTTGTCCACGGTGGCCTGAAACAGGGCTGCCGTGGCCGCCGGGAACATAGTGTAAACCTAGCATATGCTAGGTTTACACTATGTTCCCGGCGATCACGGTAGCCCCGTTTGCCCGAAACGTGGTGCGCCGTGGAATTTTGGCTATTTTTTGTCTCTGTATTCAAGTTGAGCTAGGTCTTGTGAAGTTTTGCCACGGTCTTTTACGGATTACCTCATGGACCGTGGATATACGGGAAAGTGCTGTTCCGGAAGGTTAAAGGTACACTACGGCTTTAGCACGGTCTATCAAGGATACCACTACGTTCTCACTAGGCCTGTTACGATCTGATGAGGTCTGCTACGTTTTTACACGTTTTGATCAAGCTCCAAAACGTTTTTCACGGTCCGCCAAGGCTTACTAGGGATGAAAGTCTGATACCGGGATTTTTTTGAAGCAAATGAAACAATATTTATTGCCGAAAATGTCATTTCAAACTCATTTTAATTACAAATTATATTTGGTATGAATATATATAATTATTATAGCTAAGTATTTTTACGCCATTTTTTTCTGTAATGGTTAATCACTTAATCTGTCTTTTGCAATAATAGCTTTTGTATAATTTGATGGTTTTAATGTGTTTGATAATGACTATTTCTATTTAATAATACAAATAATCCATAAAGTAGCAAAAATGTACCAGGCCAGGCAATGATACTTCATCAGATATTGGTTGCAACGTAAGACCGTAATAAGACGTAACACGCCGTATCACGTCGGGCTTTCAATCGCTACAAGCCGTGATGTGCCTTGACAGAACGTATCGAAACGGTTATCATCCACCTTGGCTTGCCGTCAAAACCTTGACAAACCTTGACAAAACGGCACAAAACGTGCAGTCAATCTGCATCAACCGTGATAAAACGTGGAAAAAACGCAACAGAACGTCACAAAACTTGAAATCACCGTGAGATTCTGGGGAACGTGCTTGCTGCCCGTTCCACCACGGACCGTCTGGAAGTTTTGTTACGGCCTCGTACGCACTGTTACGTTTTGTTACGTCAATCCCGTTTTATGACGTCCTGTGGCGTTTACCATCTGTACCGTGACTGCCGTGGCAAATTTTTTGACAGTTTAAAAATCTGGCACGGCATCCACGGTAATCACGACCGCTCACGTTTGTCTATCACGTCCTTCTGCGTTGTCTCAAGTTGTCTCGCGGTCACCACGTTTTGTCCACGGTGGCCCGAAACGGGGCTGCCGTGGCCGCCGGGAACATAGTGTAAACCTAGCATAAGCAACGTTTGACGGATAATGTTATTCAATCAAGAAAACAATAAACTAAAATGGACTCTAAATGCGTTCTGTATAGATTTCTCATTGATAATTTTATGTTACAATATTACCGGACAAAATAATAATCTTAATTTTATTATCTAATTAGTCCCTCATCTCACTATCTGTATGTAGAGGATGCTTAAGGAAGATTTCGTAATTAGAATATGTCGTCATTGCAACGAAAATCAGGTAGAGGACGAGAACCACTTCATATTAATTTGTCAATGATTGCTGGAAAAATATTATTGGAATCGTCCTTCATCATTTATTCTTGTCCAGTTAATATCTGTTCGATACATAGCTTATGGTTTGATTTCTTTTCATTTTCCGAAAATGTCGCGTATAACAGTCTCGCCTGACTTACCTCAGTTCCTTATACTTTGTCGTAGTGGAAATAGTTCTAAATAAAACAGTCTTATTGTTGTTTTACAACAATTATAACATCAAGTACTTAAGTAGATATCTTGTTATACATGTACAAGAGTAAGTCATAGATCTGTGACTGTCGTAATGCTGTTGTATCGATAAAAAGTAGGTAGGCATTTTGAATACTATTTATTGTATTGTTGCATCAGAGTAATGGTATAACCATCAATGTTATGCCCATCTTTAGCTAATTAATAACCAATTATTCTTGATAGCATATCATCATCCCATTATGTTGTATACATGTACTTGTAAGCCGTGAGGCTAAAAGTTTAATAAACAATCAATCAATCAATACTTGTTGATAATTTTGTGTTTCTGGCGAAAAATGACCATACAATCCTTTATTTTCTTCACAATAACGCATTAATTCATAGCCAACATGATTAACACTACAAAAACATACAACGTATCTTTATCGTGTAATTTTCAATCATATCAGGCATTGCATAATATCATAGGGCTCCATATTGCTTTCAACTTAGTAATATCAAAGATGATATATGATCGTAGTATAAATATGATTTAGAATAAATTCCATATCTTATTTCCTATAGCTTTTAAAACAGTTTGTTCGTGAAATGTTAAAAAATATATTTCATAATTCTTGATTCTTGATTCGCTTAGCCCGCTTCCACATATTTGTCTTAGATTTATGATTATCCGCATTAGGATAGGTCTGAACATACGCAGACTGAGTGAATCACAACGAACAGGGAACCTGATCATAAATTAGGCCCCGGCCATCAAAAATTTACCCATCATAATTCCGATCAACTTAGCGAAATTCTGATATATTTGTATTAATCTATCATTGAACAATATCATTTATATTGCTCAAAGGTATGATACATGTAGTTATACACAGCAATTGACAAATAAGGAATCATGGATTGATAACAAAAACAGGCTTACCTGCAAAAACAGCGTGTTCGCCACTGCACTTTCGGTTCTGCACTTATATCTGCGCATGTCAATGCGGAAGGCAAAATAACGATGATTATCGTCGTTTCACGCGCGGGGCGAAATAACAAATATTGTCGTCTTTTCGCGCGCGAGGCGGAGGCGAGAAAACGATGATTATCGTCTTTTCGCGCGCAGGGCGAAGGCGAAATAACGAAGACTATCGTTTTTTCGCGCGCGGAGCGAAGGCGAAATAACGATGATTAGCGGAATGAAAAACGATAATATTTCGCGTCGTTCATATGATCATGCGTTAAATACACTTATGCAAATATATTACTTTACATGAGCTTTCCTTGTCTATTACAGGTGGTGGGTGTGTCTGGTGGGGATACAGGTGAGTGTATGGGTCATAGAAGTCTGGCTGTTTGAAAAGCGGGGATACAAGTAAATGTATGAGCCATAGGGGTATGGCTGTTAAAACAGTGGGGATACAGGTAAATGTATGAGCCATAGGGGTATGGCTGTTAAAACAGTGGGGATACAGGTAAGTGTATGGGCCATAGAGGTCTGGCTGTTAAAACAAAGGGGATACAGGTAAGTGTATGGGCCATAGAGGTCTGACTGTTAAAACAGCGGGGATACAGGTAAATGTATGGGCCATAGAGGTCTGACTGTTAAAACAGCGGGGATACAAGTAAATGTATGAGCCATAGGGGTATGGCTGTTAAAACAAAAGGGGATACAAGTAAATGTATGAGCCATAGGGGTATGGCTGTTAAAACAAAGGGGATACAGGTAAGTGTATGGGCCATAGAGGTCTGGCTGTTAAAACAGCGGGGATACAGGTAAGTGTATGGGCCAAAGAGGTCTGGCTGTTAAAACAAAGGGGATACAGGTAAGTGTATGGACCATAGAAGTATGGTTGTTAAAAAGTGGGAATACAGGTAAGTGTATGGGCCATAGAGGTCTGACAATTAAAACAGCGGGAATACAGGTAAGTGTATGGGCCATAGAGGTATGGCTTTTAAAACAGAGGGATACGGGTACATGTATGGACCATAGAGATGTAGCTGTTAAAACAGCTGGCATACAAATTAAATGTAGCCATAGAGGTCTGACTGTTAAAAGATACAGGTAAGTGTACGGGCCATAGAGGTCTGACTGTTAAAACAGCGGGGATACAGGTAAGTGTGTTGGTCATAGAGGTCTGACTGTTAAAACAGCGGTGATACAGGTAAGTGTATGGGTCATAGAGGTCTGACTGTTAAAACAGCGGGGATACAGGTAAGTATATTTGCCATAGAGGTCTGACTGTTAAAACAGCGGGGATACAGGTAAGTGTATGGGTCATAGAGGTTTGGCTGTTAAAACAGCGGGAATACAGGTACGTGTACGGGTCATAGAGGTTTGGCTGTTAAAACAGCGGGAATACAGGTACGTGTACGGGTCATAGAGGTTTGGATGTTAAAACAGCGGGGATACAGGTAAGTGTATGGGTCATAGAGGTCTGACTGTTCAAACAGTGGGGATACAGGTAAGTATATTTGCCATAGAGGTCTGACTGTTAAAACAGCGGGGATACAGGTAAGTGTATGTGTCATAGAGGTTTGGCTGTTAAAACAGCGGGGATACAGGTAAGTGTATTGGTCATAGAGGTCTGACTGTTAAAACAGCGGGGATACGGGTAAGTGTATGGGCCATAGAGGTCTGACTGTAAAAACAGCGGGAATACAGGTACGTATGGGCCATAGAGGTCTGACTGTAAAAACAGCGGGAATACAAGTAAGTGTATGGACCATAAACGTGTAGCTGTTAAAACAGTGGGGATACAGGTAAGTGTACGGGCCATAGAGTTCTGGCTGCTAAAACAGTGGGGATACAGGTACGTATGGGCCATAGAGGTCTGGCGGTTAAAACAGTGGGGATACAGGTACATGTATGGGCCATAGAGGTCTGGCTGTTAAAACAATGGGGGTACAGGTGAGTGTATGGGTCATTGAGGTCTGGCGGTTAAAACAGCGGGAATACAAGTAAGTGTGTGGGCCATAGAGGTCTGACTGTTAAAACAGCGGGAATACAGGTAAGTGTGTGGGCCATAGAGTTCTGGCTGTTAAAACAGTGGGCATACAGGTAAGTGTATGGGCCATAGAGGTCTGACTGTTAAAACAGCGCGGATACAGGTAAGTGTATGGGTCATAGGGGTCTGATTGTTAAAACAGTGGGGATACAGGTACGTGTATGGGCCATAGAGGTCTGGCTGTTTAAACAGCGGGGATACAGGTAAGTGTATGGGCCATAGAGGTCTGACTGTTAAAACAAAGGGGATACAGGTTAGTGTATGGGCCATAGAGGTCTGACTGTTAAAACAGCGGGGATACAGGTAAGTGTATGGGCCATAGAGGTCTGGCTGTTAAAACAGCGGGGATACAGGTAAGTGTATGGGCCATAGAGGTCTAGCTGTTAAAACAGAGGGGATACAGGTAAGTGTATGGGCCATAGAGGTTTGGCTGTTAAAACAGCGGGAATACAGGTACGTGTACGGGCCATAGAGGTTTGGATGTTAAAACAGCGGGGATACAGGTAAGTGTATGGGTCATAGAGGTCTGACTGTTCAAACAGTGGGGATACAGGTAAGTATATTTGCCATAGAGGTCTGACTGTTAAAACAGCGGGGATACAGGTAAGTGTATGGGCCATAGAGGTCTGGCTGTTAAAACAGCGGGGATACAGGTAAGTGTATGGGCCATAGAGGTCTGGATGTTAAAACAGCGGGGATACAGGTAAGTGTATGGGCCATAGAGGTCTGACTGTTAAAACAGCGGGGATACAGGTAAGTGTATTGGTCATAGAGGTCTGACTGTTAAAACAGCGGGGATACAGGTAAGTATATTTGCCATAGAGGTCTGACTGTTAAAACAGCGGGGATACAGGTAAGTGTATGGGCCATAGAGGTCTGACTATTAAAACAGCGGGGATACGGGTAAGTATATGTGCCATATAGGTCTGACTGTTAAAACAGCGGGGATACGGGTAAGTGTATGGGCCATAGAGGTCTGACTGTTTAAACAGCGGGGATACAGGTACGTGTATGGGCCATAGAGGTCTGACTGTTAAAACAGCGGGAATAAAAGTAAGTGTATGGACCATAAACGTGTAGCTGTTAAAACAGCGGGGATACAGGTACGTGTATGGGCTATAGAGGTCTGGCTGTTAAAACAGCGGGGATACAGGTACGTATGGGCCATAGAGGTCTGGCGGTTAAAACAGTGGGGATACAGGTACATGTATGGGCCATAGAAGTCTGGCTGTTAAAACAATGGGGGTACAGGTGAGTGTATGGGTCATTGAGGTCTGGCGGTTAAAACAGCGGGAATACAAGTAAGTGTATGGACCATAAACGTGTAGCTGTTAAAACAGCGGGGATACAGGTACGTGTATGGGCTATAGAGGTCTGTCTGTTAAAACAGCTGGGATACAGGTAAGTGTTCGGGCCATAGAGGTCTGACTGTTAAAATAGCGGGAATACAAGTAAGTGTGTGGGCCATAGAGTTCTGGCTGTTAAAACAGTGGGGATACAGGTAAGTGTATGGGCCATAAACGTGTAGCTGTTAAAACAGTGGGGTTACAGGTACGTGTACGGGCCATAGAGTTCTGGCTGCTAAAACAGTGGGGATACAGGTACGTATGGGCCATAGAGGTCTGGCGGTTAAAACAGGGGGATACAGGTACATGTATGGGCCATAGAGGTCTGACTGTTAAAACAGCGCGGATACAGGTAAGTGTATGGGTCATAGGGGTCTGGCTGTTAAAACAGTTGGGATACAGGTACGTGTATGGGCCATAGAGGTCTGGCTGTTGAAACAATTGGAGTACAAGTTAGTGTATGGGCCATAGAGGTCTGACTGTTAAAATAGCGGGAATACAAGTAAGTGTGTGGGCCATAGAGTTCTGGCTGTTAAAACAGTGGGGATACAGGTACGTGTATGGGCCATAGAGGTCTGGCTGTTAAAACAGTGGGGATACAGGTACGTGTATGGGCCATAGAGGTCTGGCTGTTAAAACAATGGGGATACAGGTACGTGTATGGGCCATAGAGGTCTGGCTGTTAACAGCGGGGATACAGGTGCGTGTATGGGCCATAGAGGTCTGACTGTTAAAACAGCGGGGATACAGGTACGTGTATGGGCCATAGAGGTCTGGCTGTTAAAACAGCGGGGATACAGGTAAGTGTATGGGCCATAGAGGTCTGACTGTTAAAACAGCGGGGATACAGGTAAGTGTATGGGCCATAGAGGTCTGGTTGTTAAAACAGCGGGGATACAGGTACGTGTATGGGCCATAGAGGTCTGGTTGTTAAAACAGCGGTGATACAGGTACGTGTATGGGCCATAGAGGTCTGGCTGTTAAAACAAAGAGGATACAGGTAAGTGTATGGGCCATAGAGTTTTTGCTATTAAAATAGCTGTTAATATATTGTCATTTATATATGACATAAATTAATAGATGAGTATAATGCCTCTGGTAACATGCATAATAAGATGAGTTATATCGATATGACAATAGGACAACTCTTTAAGTGCATGTGCCTGAAATACGGCATCAAGTTAGAGGTACAAACTCTCTAGGCACAGGAGCCTTAAATATGGCAGCATCACAGGGTCATAGGTAAAGGTATAAACTCTCTAGACACAGGGGTCTGAAATACGGCTTCATCACAGTGATGTAGGTAGAGGTACAAACTCTCTAAGCACAGGGGCCTGAAATACGGCATTATCACAGTGACGTAGGTAGAGGTAAAAACTCTCTAAGCACAGGGGCCTGAAATACGGCATTGTCACAGTGACGTACGTAGGTAAAAACTCTCTAAGCACAGGGGCCTGAAATACGGCATCATTACAGTGACGTAGGTAGAGGTAAAAACTCTCTAAGCACAGGGGTCTGAAATACGGCATTATCACAGTGACGTAGGTAGAGGTACAAGCATCTCTAGACACAGGGGCCTGAAACACGGCATCATCACAGTGACGTAGGTGGAGGTACAAAATCTCTAGGCACAGGGACCTGAAATGTACATGTAAAATTAAAACCTATGCATTGTAAGTCGTGTAATTCTCAAAATGTTTGTAAAGGGCTGTCAATTTGGGCTATCTGGCGGCCATGACCGACAAGCGTTATTTTTTTTGTTTACAGATACCCGCTCCCCGTCCTCAATCCCATCTCAACCATAATATTCTTTGCCTTAGTGTATAACATGCAAATATATTGCTCAATGCAATATATATATATATAGAGAGAGATTGAACAGTGTTTTGATTGCGTTAAAGGTTGTATGAACGCAATGGGATACAGACATATTCAATGTAGCGCGTTAGCTACATGTACATGTAGAATATGTCTGTATCCCATTGCGTTCATACAACCTTTAACGCAATCAAAACACTGTTCAATCTTTATATTTACATAAATAAGTCTACTTTTACGTCAAATTTAAAACGGTGATGGTTGCTAAGTTGGGTAACTACGGTAGTCAGGATGACCGAAGATATAGTTCCGATTGTTGAATGTTATAGCTGCAGTTTGATTTGAAATATAACAATGACACCTTTAATTATTTTTAAATTATATTTTTTTTTTTCCAATTTGATAATGTATCAATAATGTCCATTTCGAATAAAAAATTGAATAAAAATTGAGATAACCGAGGCGGAGCGACTACCGGTATCGTTGTCAGGGTAGTGATGCGGTCCGAAGTGGAGCGAGCCGCCATATTTGATTTTCAACCGAGGAAAGTAACTGTGAAATAGTCTGTTGATCAAATGGTATGACTGTTGAGCTGCTGAATGTTTGTAATGTATGTATCGATCTACGTACGCGATATAGACTAAATTCTTCATAGTCACGACTTTTATTTTATTGTACGGATGATAGACAAGTGTTTGCATGGTGTGTGACTGACTTAACTATGGAATTCCTTGAACATTTCTGAGGAAAGCCCCCGGTTGTAGACCCGACCAGCGATTCTTTTTGTTGTTTATTACCGTTACTATGCTTGAACACATATCCTGTTTTGATGTCAAATACATTTTAATTGGATCTAATAACAACTCCCTATTATTATTTTGAATCCGATAACGATGAAACTTTGTTAACATTTCATACAGTAGGCCAACCGAGTAGGCTAATGACGAGCATGTTATTGTCAGTGCCGCCTAAGGATCAGTCTTGAGACAAAGAGAAGACCGAAATCGTTTTTTTTTAGTTTCTTATTATTTCAAAGCAAATGTGTCACCTGTGAAAAGGTCAAATGTAAATCAAGTAATCATATGACGCAAAATCTTACCGAAGCGTGAACTAGAAATAGTCCGATCCTACTTGGGGTTTGTATTCATACGTCGTTGCGTTTACGCTAATTTGAACGCAACTCCCCTCCCGTTGACTATATAGAGGCATATGTAAATATAATGTAATATATGTAACAGTTTTTTTCTGGTATATTATGGCACCAGATAAACTTTATTCTTACAAAATTGACATTTTACGAATTAGGTCACTGTTATATTTTCCATTTTGTTATATTCTCAACATATCAATGCATTATTGATTTTGTTTTTATGAATATCATTTGGTTTCAGCAAAACTGGACAAAACAGGCAATTGATCCTCCTGTTTAAGACCCCCCCCCCCCCACACACACCCCAATAACTCACAAAGGGCTCCGACCTGTCATATCATGATGTCACCCTAACGGTGACCGCCTTTTATCCCTACCGCCCAATAGTCCGAAGGCCCATTAGTCCTAAGGCCCGTTAGTCCGAAGGCCCATTAGTCCTAAGGCACGTTAGTCCGAAAGCCCAACAGTCCGAAAACAGATAATATAACTGGAATTTATATGCGAACAGTACTCGAAACGAAACAAACGTTTATTACGGTTTTCGATGCAAATTACATGTATGTGACTCTATAGATTTGATATGAAAAATGATAATAAACAACGAAATGTTGCGAAATTTTAAAAAAGAGCATAATCTTGAAATACGTAAGTTTACGTATCTGATATTAAAAAGTATATGCATATTATATGTACAATGCAATCGGTTTAACATCTCCCCCTAAAATATCATTATGCGGACCATTTCTGTTATTATGGGTAAAATAAGTCGTTAAATACATGTACATATTGTACTATATAACGACGTTTATAGGTATAATAATGCTCATTTTCGATTTGATTATATACATCATTTATTCACGGTGCAACGTTAATCCTGATGCAATCAAATTACAGTGTACATAAGGCTTACAATCGGACATCTTAAAGCTTGATGTAATTTTGACTTTGCAATGCTCCATGAGGAATGACAACTTGACTTCCATAGAAATTGTCAGATCAGCAGTGCTGAAAAAATGTTTTCGTGAAAATACAACTATACGTTAATTTTAACAACTATATAACTTACAATATTTACTGATTTTCGGACTAACGGGCCTTCGGACTATTGGGCCTTCGGACTAAAGGGCCTTCGGACCTATTGGGCCTTCGGACTAACGGGCCTTAGGACTAATGGGCCTTCGGACTATTGGGCGGTAGGGATATAAGGCGGTCACCGTTAGTCCTAACCCCTGGGTATACGTAAACAAAAAATAATGCTTATCGGCCATGGGCGCCAGAGGGCCCAAATTGACACTCCTCATATTGGCTGTAAATAGGTAAATAACATATAAAAATCTCTTCTTGATTCATCAGGATGAACATTAAGGTACATACAAATAGCTTTAGCACAAATATTCTACCCGTGTTCAAAGCACGTTTTACCGACCGTAATGCACTCTGGGATATATTGATATAATCTCTGTGTTTTAAATGAATGGATATGTTATTTTTCCAGGTTGTGGCGGGAAAACTGCTGATGTGTATTTTCTCCTGGATTCGTCAAGCAGCCTCTCGCGATCTGACCACGACAAACAGCTCGAGTTTGTCAAAGACGTAGTCACCATGTTCGACATTGGACAGGACAAAACTCGTATTGGAATGGCGATATTTAGTCATATGTATCGCGAGGTATTTAACTTCCAGGCCTATGACACCTTAGCCCAACTGAAGTATGCCTTTACCAAAGTACCGTATTTGAGTGGCAGAACCAATATTGCATTAGCATTACGTAAAATACGGCAACACGTTTTCACATCAAATAAGGCCCGTGAAAATGTCTCCCATATCTTGGTGGTTATAACCGATGGGGGCTGGTTTCAGACACAGGCACGTGAAGCAAGTCTGCTCCATAACATGGGCGTTAATGTTTTCGCCGTCGGGGTAACAAAGAACGCGAACAATAATGGACTGGAACAGATTGCTAGTCTGCCAAGGGGAGATGATCAGAGCTTCTTGTTCAACGTGCTCAAATATGAAGACCTTGACAACATCAAGGATTCGCTGGTAACCCGAATATGTAAAGTGGCAGGTCTCTAATCTGGTAAAAGCTTCGGCCGCTGAGTCGTTCATGAATTCTATATAATGCAGTCTATGGTATTGATTTTTATTTTTTATTTTTAGGTCATCTGAGACGAAGTCTCAAATGACCTATTCTAATCGCCTTTTGTCCGTCGTCTTCCGTCGTCCGTCGTGCGTCGTATGTCCGTAAACAATTTACTTTTTCGACTTCTTCTCCAAAACTGCTGAAGCAATTTCAATGAAATTTTGCACAAACCTTCTAAGGCATAAGGCCAATCAAAATTGTGAATTATATGGTCCCCACCCCCCAGGGGGCTGTGGGAGGGGCCAAAAGGGGTAAAATTGAGTACAATTTCAAAAATCTTCTTCTCTACTCACAGATGTGGTAGAATGAAATACTCTTCATAGATAGAAAGGTCTTAAGGTCATTTACAAAAATTGTGAATTATATGACCCTGGTTTCTCTAGTTTCCCCTGGGGGAGGAGGTTTACTATAGTTTATATATCAGGAAAACACATTTTTGAGCATTATTTGGTCATTTGTAATAGGAAATGAGTCAAATGTTGTCAGAATTATCAGTATGAGATGGCCATTTAATCATATTAACAAATTTTCTATGACTGACCCCCAGGGGCCCTAGGGGCGGGGTAAAAAGGGGTCAAATAGGCTTGAACTTCAAAAAATCTTCTTCTGAAATTCTGGAAATGGTAGAATTAAATACTTTTCATAAATAGAAAGGTCTTAAGGTCCTTTACAAAAATTGTGAATTATATGACCCTGGGGTTTCACGTTTCCCCTGGGGAGGGGGTCAATTTTACTATAGTTTATATAGGGAAAACACATTTATGAGCATTTTTTGCTCAATTTTCATTGGAAACGAGTCAAACTTGGTTAGAATTATTAGCCTGAGATATCATTTTAACATCATATCCATATTGGTCCAGGCCGACCCCCTGGGGGCAGAGGGGCGGGCCCAAAAAAGGTCAAATAGGCTAAAACTTCAAAAATATTCTTCTAAAATTCTGAAAATGGTAGAATCAAATACACTTTATAGATGAAAAGGTCTTAAAGTTAGTATTATAAAAATTGTAAATTATATGACCCTGGGGTCTCATGTTTCCCCTTGGGGAGGGGGTCATGTTTACTATAGTTTATATAGGAAAAACACATTAATGAGCATTTTTTGCTCAATTTTCATACGAAATGAGTCAAACTTGGTTAGAATTATTAGCCTGAGATAGGATTTTAATATTATATCCACATTGGTCCTGGCCGACCCCCTGGGGGCAGAGGGGCGGGGCTAAAAAAGGGTCAAATAGGCTAAAACTTCAAAAATCTTCTAAAATTCTGGAAATAGTAGAATCAAATAATTATAGATGGAAAGGTCTTAAGGTGTTTTATAAAAAATTGTGAATTATATGACCTTGGGGTCTCACGTTACCCCCTGGGGAGGGGTCAAGTTTACTTAAGTTTATATAGGAAAAACATATTTGTGAACATTATTTGCCCAAGTTCACAGGTTTGATGGAAGGAAATACTCTTCATAGACTAAAAAGTCAAATTGAATAAAATTTTATAAATCACTGATCAACTTCAAGGCCCAGCATATAGTGTTTATATGTCTTTAATTTGTTTCATTATTTGTTTCATTAAATATTCTAACTCAGGTGACCGTTAAGGCCTATGGGCCTCTTGTTATTGTAATGATAGTTCCTTTTTACAGATTTTTTTTTTTATCTTTTATTATTTTTTTTCTTTTTTTGCATCGTTTCATTTCACAGACATTACATCATATTCTTAATGACCATGTACACATGCACATACTCTTAATTTGTTATCTATATGAGAGTATAATAAATGTACGTCATAGCTGATATTCATGTTTCAGGTTATTTGTTGATATATTAATAACAGAAAATTATTGTAGGATACGTCCAATACTTTTCCACTTCTGTCTGGTCTTTTTTGCTGTATTTGCTGGGGTTAACATATATGTGGAGTATAGTTCTAAATCTCTATAGTTTTTGATAAAGACTTTGCATGATTCCCAATCGGGTAATAATTTCTTTTGTCTTCTTAACGATATATATTTTTCGTTAACAAAATTAAAATATTAAGTCCTATACGCTTCACATCTTTTATAACTCCAAATAGGAAAAAAATCTGGTTTCCTTCTTTCTATGATAATATGCAACAAAGTTTGTGAGACTTGTCCACAAAGATTGAATGTGTACACAGTCCCAGAAGAGGTGGCATATTGTTTCTGGTGCTCCACTGCAAAAACAACATTCTCCATTCTCAAGTAGGTAACGCTTTAATAACATAATTTGTAAATAAAATTCTGTGATTAATTCTATATTGTAAGCTTTGTAATTTCGAATCCTGTGTTTCAATAAACGTTAACGTGTAAACCTCCACCCACTGATTGTTATCCAGAAAATGTCTAAAATAGCATGCCATCTCTCCTGGGACTTTATAGAGTTTGTTGTAATATTGTAGATTCTATTTTTTTTTTTTGTAAAAGTCCGTAAAAGTTTTTCATAACGAAAAATAAGTTTTCATTTACAACAGATTCAATATTTTTTCCATATGTATTAATTATTCTTTTCCACTCTTTTAGCACTTGTGAGACTATTAAAGTTCATAAAATTAAAAGGAATTCGGGTTGTTTTTTCTCTACAAATTTATTAAATGTTAAAAAAATTCCCATGACTATTTACAACAAAAGGCCCATGAGCCTTAACGGTCACCTGATACTTGATACAAATTAGTTACGTAATTTACCAGTCAGATGTCTTTTATTCACAAAATAGGAACATACATCTAATAGGTCTACACACAACTTTTCATTAAGCTACGTGAATATTTACTCGCATTACGGTGTTCACAAGGTTCAATAATTATTATAATGCAAAGGGCAATAACTCCGAAAATGATTGTTGAATCAAGCTGATTTTCAAATGTGTCCGAGATCTTTCCAATGCTAGTCTTGATACAAAGTTTCATTAAGCTCGGTGCATATTTACTCAAGTTATCATGTTTACAAGATTCAATAATTATAATTGCAAAGAGCAATAACTCCGTAAGTAACGATCTAATCAGGTCAATTTTCTAACTTGTCCGAGATCTTTTCAGTTCTAGTCTAAATACAAATTGTCATGAAGCTGAGTGCATATTTATTCAAGTTATCGTATTCCAAAGGTCCAATAATAATTATTAGTGCAAAGGGCAATCACTCCGTAAATGATCATCGAATCAACTTGTCCGAGATCTTTCCTATGTTAGTCTTTACACAATTTTCATTAAGCTTGGTTCATATTTACTAAAGATATTGCTTTCACAAGGTCTAATAGTTATTATTAGTGCAAAGGGCAATAACCCCGTAAATTACTGTGTAATCAGGCTGATTTTTGAACTCGTCCGAGATCTTTCCAATATTAGTCTACATACAAAGTTTCATGAGGATCGTTTAATATTTACTCAAGTTATCGCGTTTACAATGTCCAATAATAATTTTTAGTGCAAAGGGCAATAACTCCGTAACTTACTATCAAATAACACTGATTTTCAAACTCGTCCGAGATCTTTCGAATGGTAGTCTACATACAAAGTTTCATTAAGATCGGTTCATATTTACTCAAGCTATTGCGTTCACAACGTGCAATAATAATTTTAGTGCAAAGGGCAATAACTCCGTAACTTACTATCGAATCACACTGATTTTCAAAATCGTCCGAGATCTTTCCAATGTTTTTTATTTTTTAACATTTAATGGCAATTTTAGCACTTTTATTTTTCACTTTAAAATATTGAAAAATAACATTAAAATGGGACAAAAATGTAAGCACACAGATCCCCCCCCCCCCCCCCCCCCCCCCGATTTTTCTGTCTGATTTAGAAATAGCAACCTTTTCCCTATTGATCCGTTTGATGCGTGTAGTTTTTACGTAAGAGTTACAATGCTAACAAGCTTGATAGAGTTTTTACGTAAGAGTTACAATGCTAACAAGCTTGTTAGAGTTTTTACGTAAGAGTTACAATGCTAACACAGGCATTTCTCATATTTACCATCCATCACATGGAACACTAACTGGTAATATAAATAGAGATTGCCACACATGACCTTTCTTTGTGAAATACAAATGTAGTAGTAAACGTTACTGTTAGCCGATTTATCTTCACTTCCGAAAAATCAAAGTGGATCCGAGATTAAATTATTAAACATAGTTAACAACTACATTGTAGTCTAACTTTACCGTGTTATACTATCATGTCCCCCCCCCAGATATTTTAGGTTACAATACCGGTATAAAATATGTATAACATTAACAACACATGTTCATATTGATATATTATTTATTGATATTTCCACTTCACCAATTCCTTGAAAATCGTATTTGCTATATACATGTACATTGTAATTGAAAAATGTGCTTAAATTCGAAACAGAATATGAAATATTAACCAAATAAATCCAAGAAAATATACTAAATACTCATCAAATTGCATCTATCTTTTATACAACCTGCATAACAATATAACCATCAGCAACGGACATTCTACACATGTAACACCTAACGTCATTATATCAACGGCTGGCACGCACTTTATCTACCCGACACGCACTTTATCTACCCGAAACGCACTTTATCAACCCGAAACGCACTTTATTTACCCGAAACGCACTTTATCCATCCGCTTTCACTTTGAACTTGTGATCAGTGTGAATAAGATACTTTCGGATAATAAATTGTTCTCATAAAATGGTTTCCAATGACGTAGAAGCATAGATTTTTTTGGGTTCATATCCATACTTTTTGTTTATTCTAGTGCATGAATTTAAATTATAAAGTAAACATCAAAATATATCTTACGTCCATTTAATTATATCACAATTATATTATTATGAGTCATATTGAGGTAAAAACGGTATAAAGCTAGTATATAAATAATCCGAAATAAAAGACCAAAATAAATTCAAAGTAAAATAAAATATTCAGCCACTATAGGACCCTCTTCAGTCCAAAATAACACTAACACCTATTATTAGGAGTATTATCGTTTATGTCTTACATTTACAATAAATTTTTCCTCGAGTTCAACAAACTTTATTGCAAGGATTTTCTCATATACGTCCTTGTTTATTGTAACTACCTTTTCATTTTCTATGTCGTACATACATCATATTGGCATACCAAGTCGTGTCCAATGTCTAACCGACCAATCCGTTTGTTTTGTGAGAGTCCTGTAATTAAACAGTTATTAGTGTTTACATAACATTTCAAGAATAAAATGTGTGCACCTGCTCGACATCACATACAGTTTAAGATAATGTGACTTTTAAATAAAAAATAATCATAAAATTCTTTCACCGAAAAATCTCCAGGGGAGGTTTCCAATAAATTGTGTTGAATTTCAGAACCTGATGCATGTGTGTTCTTTCTCGCTGAACTGAGAATGAAATATTTAATTGTCAATGTTTTAAATACATCACTAGATGGTACCATGCTAATTTTTGTGACCTCTCACGAGCGCACGTTGTCACGAGACCTGTAAACAATGGCCTGTGTGTAGGGTAATACCACGAACGGCTCGGCGCGTGTGTTCGCCCCCATCCCACTTAAAACAAAGAAGTGCAGACAATTATAAATCGCGTTTTGATTGGAGGATAAAGATAGGTACTTTAGTATGGAGAGATACGTCAGTGGTCTTAGACTCCATAACATTACCGAACTCTGAGTGACGGAGAAATGGAGACCTTGAAGATGTACGTATCCTTGATGCTGCTGGTAAGTCAATGCTTTATTTCTAAATTAAAAAGATCATAACATTGATTTAATTTTAGGATACAGAGATTCACCAAATTAATCATCTTATTTTACACAGAGATTCGTCAAATTATTTATCTTATTTTCATATCCAGTTTTGGGTACGTAGGTTTCATACAGAGATATGTCAAATTAATTATCTTATTTTCATATCCAGTTTTGGGTAGTAGTTTTTATACAGAGATATGTCAAATTAATAATCTTATTTTCATATGCAGTTTTGGGTACGTAGGTTTTATACAGAGATATGTAAAATTAATTATCTTATTTTAATATCCAGTTTTGGGTACGTAGGTATTACACAGAGATTCGTCAAATTAATTATCTTATTTTCATATCCAGTTTTGGGTACGTAGGTTTTATACAGAGATATGTCAAATTAATTATCTTATTTTCATATCCAGTTTTGGGTAGTAGTTTTTATACAGAGATATGTCAAATTAATTATCTTATTTAAATATCCAGTTTTGGGTACGTAGGTATTACACAGAGATTCGTCAAATTAATTATCTTATTTTCATATCCAGTTTTGGGTACGTAGGTTTTATACAGAGATATGTCAAATTAATTATCTTATTTTCATATCCAGTTTTGGGTAGTAGTTTTTATACAGAGATATGTCAAATTAATTATCTTATTTTCATATCCAGTTTTGGGTACGTAGGTTTTATACAGAGATATGTCAAATTAATTATCTTATTTTCATATCCAGTTTTGGGTACGTAGGTTTTATACAGAGATATGTCAAATTAATTATCTTATTTTCATATCCAGTTTTGGGTAGTAGTTTTTTATACAGAGATATGTAAAATTAATAATCTTATTTTCATATCCAGTTTTGGGTACGTAGGTTTTATACAGAGATATGTCAAATTAATAATCTTATTTTCATATCCAGTTTTGGGTACGTAGGTTTTATACAGAGATATGTCAAATTAATTATCTTATTTTCATATCCAGTTTTGGGGTAGTAGTTTTTATACAGAGATATGTCAAATTAATTATCTTATTTTCATATCTAGTTTTGGGTAGTAGTTTTTATACAGAGATATGTCAAATTTGTTATCTTATTTTCATATCCAGTTTGGGGTACGTAGGTTTTATACAGAGATAGGTCATATTAATTATCTTATTTTAATATCCAGTTTTGGGTAGTAGTTTTTATACAGAGATATGTCAAATTAATTATCTTATTTTAATATCCAGTTTAGGGTCGTAGGTTTTATACAGGTATTCGTCAAATTAATTATCTTATTTTCATATCCAGTTTAGGGTAGTAGGTTTTATACATATACTCATCAAATCAATTATCTTATTTAAATATCCAGTTTAGGGTAGTAGGTTTTATACAGATATTCATCAAATTAATTATCTTATTTTTAATATCCAGTTTAGGGTAGTAGGTTTTATACAGATATTCATCAAATTAATTATCTTATTTTAATATCCAGTTTAGGGTTTTATACAGAGATTCGTCAAATTAATTATCTTATTTTAATATCCAGTTTAGGGTTTTATACAGAGATTCGTCAAATTATTTATCTTATTTTAATATCCAGTTTAGGGTAGTAGGTTTTAAACAGATATTCATCAAATTAATTATCTTATTTTTAATATCCAGTTTTGAGTCGTAGGTTTTATACAGATATTCATCAAATTAATTATCTTATTTTTAATATCCAGTTTTGGGTCGTAGGTATTACACAGAGATCCGTCAAATTAATTATCTTATTTTAATATGCAGTTTAGGGTATACGTAGTGGGTATTATACAGAGATTCACCAAATTAATTATCTTAATTTAATTTCCAGTTTAAAAAATACACTTCAGGGGTTACTCTTACTGTAGATATATCCACAACGGCAGTGATTCTAACCAACAGTATATAATATATTTATTACTACAGTATCGGTACTTTAACATACATCCAAATTGTTGGTTAGAAATCCGTGCCAGAACCCTGTGGTGACCTGGGTCAGGTCCCTGTGGTGATCTGGGTATCATTGAGGGGGGAAATCCTAAAACCATAATCAAAGTGTATAGAGATCATTGACTTATAATTTATCTGAACAACACTGAAATAGTAATTTTCAATAATAATGTATAATTCATCCTAAACATTTATTTAAGCTTATATCAATACATATCATCCTCAGTCCCATGTGCTAAAAGATAACTGAGCGATTAGACTATATTTATCATGCATTTTAAACGGAACAAATATGGTAGTAGCCCAATAACACATTTGAATGATAAGTATATATAGTGTTATTCAGAGTCACTATGTATTTATTCATACAAGTAGATGACCATCTTGGATTTGACTTTTAAAACTTTTACAGCTCTTCCCAAGAAGTTCTCACAGGGACCTGAGAATTAGTTAGAGTTTATATCAATATAGACCCACTAGAGTGCCCAGACGGTGTCTTTAACGTTGAATTAACGTTGAATTACACACGTAAATGCGTACATATCGTTTACACGTACTTTCCTTGTCTATTACAGGTGCTCGGTGTTGTCTGGCGGAGATAAGGTAAGTGTATGGGTACATAGAGTCTAACTGTTTACAACGTACAGGTAAGGGTATGGGCCATAGAGGTCTGGCTGTCAAAACAGCGGGGATACAGGTACGTGTATGGGCCATAGAGGTCTGACTGTTAAAAACAGCGGGAATACAGGTAAGTGTATGGGCCATAGAGGTTTGACTGTTAAAAACAGCGGGGATACAGGTAAGTGTATGGGCCATAGAGGTCTGACTGTTAAAACAGCGGGAATACAGGTAAGTGTACGGGCCATAGTTGGTATGGCTGTTAAAACAAAGGGGATACAGGTAAGTGTATGGGCCATAGAGGTCTGTTTAAAACAGCGGGATACAGGTAAGTGTATGGGCTATAGAGGGTCTGACTGTTTTAAAACAGCGGGAATACAGTTAGTGTACGGCCATAGAGGTCTGACTGTTATTAACAGCGGGGATACAGGTAAGTGTATGGGCCATAGAGGTCTGACTGTTAAAACAGTGGGGATACAGGTAAGTATATTTGCCATAGAGGTCTGACTGTTAAAACAGCGGGGATACAGGTAAGTGTATGGGTCATAGAGGTTTGGCTGTTAAAACTCGGGGATACAGGTAAGTGTAACGGGTCATAGAGGTCCTGACTGTTAAAAACAGCGGGATACAGGTAAGTGTATGTGTCATAGAGGTCTGGCTGTTTAAAACAGCGGGGATACAGGTAAGTGTATTGGTTGACCATAGAGGTCTGACTGTTAAAACAGCGGGATACAGGTAAGTATATTTGCCATAGAGGTCTGACTGTTAAAACAGCGGGGATACAGGTAAGTGTATGGGCCATAGAGGTCTGACTATTAAAACAGCGGGGATACGGGGGTAAGTGTATGGGCCATAGAGGTCTGACTGTTAAAAACAGCGGGGGGATACGGGTAAGTGTATGGGCCATAGAGGTCTGACTGTTAAAACAGCGGGATACAGGTAAGTATTTGGGCCATAGAGGTCTGACTGTTAAAAACAGCGGGATACAGTAAGTGTATGGACCTATAGATAGTCCTGACTGTTAAAACAGTGGGAATACAGGTAAGGTTATTAAACGGGCCATAGAGTTCTGGCTGCTAAAACAGCGGGGATACAGGTACGTATGGGCCATAGAGGTCTGACTGTTAAAACAGCGGGATACAGGTACAGTGTATGGGCCATAGAAAGTCTGGGCTGTTAAAACAATGGGGATACAGGTGAGTGTAATGGTGCCATAGAGGTCTGGCTGTTAAAAACAGCGGGAATACAAGTAAGTGTATGGCCATAAACGTGTAGCTGTTAAAACAGTGGGGATACAGGTAAGTGTACGGGCCATAGAGTTCTGAACTGTTAAAACAGCGGGAATACAGTAAGTGTACAGTTTTATGGGCCTAGAGGTCTGACTGTTAAAACAGCGGGAATACAGGTAAGTGTGTGGGCCATAGAGGTCTGGCTGTTTAAAACAGTGGGCATACAGGTAAGTGTATGGACCATAAACGGTCTAGCTGTTAAAACAGCGGGGATACAGGTAAGTGTACGGGCCATAGAGGGTCTGGCTGCTAAAAAACAGCGTGGGGATACAGGTACGTATGGGCCATAGAGGTCTGGCGGTTTAAAACAGGGGGATACAGGTACATGTGGTATGGGCCCATAGAGGTCCTGACTGTTAAAACAGCGCGGATACAGGTAAGTGTATGGGTCATAGGGGTCTGACTGTTAAAACAGTGGGGATACAGGTACGTGTATGGGCCATAGATGTCTGGCTGTTAAAACACGCGGGAATTCAAGTAAGTGTATGGGCCATAGAGGTCTGACTGTTAAAAACAGCGGGAATACAGGTAAGTGTTTGGGCTTATAGAGTTCTGGCTGTTAAAACAGTGGGGATACATGTAAGTGTGTGGGCCATAGAGGTCTGACTGTTTAAAACAGCGGGGTGGGGTGGATTTACAGGTAAGTGTATGGGCCATAGAGGTCTGATTGTTAAACAGCGGGGATACAGGTAAGTGTATGGGCCATAGAGGTCTGATTGTTAAAACAGCGGGATACAGGTACGGGGCCATAGAGAGTCTGGCTGTTAAAACAGCGGGATACAGGTAAGTGTATGGTGCCATATAGAGGTCTGACTGTTAAAACAGCGGGATACAGGTAAGTGTATGGGCCATAGAGGTCTGGCTGTTAAAACAGCGGGGATACAGGTAAGTGTATGGGCCATAGAGGTCTGGCTGTTAAAACAGCGGGGATACAGGTACGTGTATGGGCCATAGAGGTCTGAAATTTAAAACAAAGGGGATACAGGTACTGTATGGGCCATAGATCCTGGCTTTAAAACAATATGTCGTGGTAAATTATGGGCCAAGAGTCCTAAAACTTGTTGTTTAACGAATATTTTACATTTTCTACATGAATAAATTTAAATTGGCCATAGAGTATTAACTTCTTAACTTAACATAATAAGTGTATGGTTTTCCATTCCGATGGTTGATTAAAAAAAATATGGACAAAATGTATTAATGTCCCTAAGATCCATCCTGTGTCAACACAAGAGGATAGTACATTGTCTGTCTAGGGCACATAGATCCTATAATATGGCATAATTCACAGGGTATTAGTAATGATAAAAAATATTAGTACCTAATCATAAATTTTAGTTAACAGTGTAAGTAGGATACATTTTACAAATCTGTATGGGCCGTTATGTGCCTGTCTACGTTGATATCAGGTTGTAGGAATTATGGGCATTACGCAGGGCCTGAAATACAGGCAATGTCACAGTGATGGTAAATATCGATGTAACAGGGGCCTGAAATACGGCATTGTAAATTGTGAATCACTAGTAATGGTTAAATAAATCTCTAAAATCAGTGGAATAAAATAAGTACAAATTGGTATAGTTTTAGGCTTTAAAACAGCGATGACGTGTATTCTAAAGTTATAGTTTTTACCTTATAAAATTACAAATTAACAGTGCATTTCGTATATTTAAATCTATTAAAACACTAACATGGTAATATCAATGTAGATCGATATGGCAGTTTATACTTGTTTGTTTGAAAAATTCCGTAAGATAAGTGTTTGGTTACAATTATGTTACAGTTGTAATGTATATGTTCCACTTCTAAAAATCAATGGTGGATGTGGGTAATTCCATTAAAACGTATGTAAAGGGCTGTTAATTTGGGCTATCTGTTAGCCTGACTTTAAAGAGTTATTTTTTTTGATTAAGATATTTTGCTTTTCATGTTTGTTTGTACATATGCTAATATTCTGTTGCCTTAAAACACGGGTTACAATACCAAATACTTAATATGTATAACATTTAACAAAGATGTTCATACAAATTGTATCTGTTGTTATGTCTTCAATATTCGAGATTAAAAAGCGCAACAGCCATGAAACATCTTAGATTGCAACGGATTTACATGTAACGTGAATGAAAATGCTAACATTGTTCTAAGATAGTTACATCAATAATAAATATTTTAACTCAAATAAATACCCGAAAAATTATATCAACTCTACCGAAAATGCAGATGACTTATTTACAAACTGATAATACTTTAATCCATCAACAAAGTGATGGGACATTTAACTCCATGTTTGAACAAAGTTATTTTTATCAAACGGATTTGTTATGTTGATAAATATTGTACCATTTCGCATAAAATTAAAATGTGTTAATAAACCGATTATAGAACGCATGGTTAATTATGCGCGTCCGAAGAGGATGAGCCACTTATCAATTTTTCAAAATTGTGATCAGTTGTGAAAGCAAATGTAAATAGTCAAGATTTTCTCATACATTCCGACGTCCATATTTTAACTAGTAATAAAGTCACGACTTTTTTGGTCATATTAATAACATTAAAAACATTTTGTATATCAGTGACTGAAATAAGCTATGAATTTTATCAATAAATTCTGAGAAATCAAAATAAATTATCTATTAAGTCCACTTTGAATATTACGGCCTTACAGTCCGTTTTGAAAATAAAACTGGAATAACAACTCTAGTTATTCTGGAGTATTAAAAGACCAAAATGTTTAGGTCATTAAAAAGACTTAAATTATTAGCCACATAGGATGACTTTTATACATTTATGTCAAAATACCTAAGGTATCATTTCTCTAGGACACAGTACTCGGAATGTACATGTTTTACATTTACAATATTAATTTTCAAAGAAAATGTTTCAACAAAGTTTACAAAATGTAAATTACCTTTGTTTTTAATATTGAAATGTAGTAATATCCGTGTTTTGTCATTATATTTATTCCCATTTAATACGATCATTTCAAGTAATTACCTATTGTGTGAACCCATGTAATTAAACTTTGTCAACATCACAAGAATAACAATTTAAACAAATGTAATGTGACTTATGTGATTTTATGTAAAAATATATTTTGGTAAAATTATTTCACCCGAAAAATCTTGTTACAATAAATTGGTCACTGTTATATTTTCAGAACCTGATGCATTATGTTTTTCTTTTTATGAATCGCATTTGGTTTCAGCAAAGAATAAAAATTTAAATTGTCAATGTTTGTTTAAAGACCCACACACCCCCCAATGGTAACTCACAAAGGGCTCCGACCTGTCATATCAATGATGTCGAACGAGACCGCCTTTATATCTACTGGCCCAAATAGGCTCCGAAGGCCCATTGTAGTACTAAAGTTAGTTAGTCCGAAGGCCACATTTAGTCTAAAGGCGCGTTAGTCCAAGGGCCCCAACATCCAAAAAACAGATAATACTAAATGGAATTTTATATGAAAATCGAACAGTAAGTTCGAAAAGACGAACCAAAAGTTTCATTATGGTTTTCAAATGGTTTTCTTTCAATATAAAATGTTCATGTGACTCTATTATTTTGATATGAAATAATGATAATAACAACAAATTTGCGAATTTTAAAAAAGATGCAAATCTTGAAATACGTAAGTTTACGTATCTGTGATATTAAAATGTTTATTGTTCATTTTATAATGTACATTGCAAATTTCGGTTTTAAAACATCTCCTACCATAAAATATCCATTTGTCGGACCATTTCCGTCATTATGGGTAAAATAAATTAAATCATGTACATATTGCACTAGTTAACGTTAATTTTTTTTATAGGTATTCATGATTTTCATTTTTGAGCGATTTTTATTATCATTTATTGACGGTGCAGTTAATCCTAATATTGACAATCAAATTACAGTTACATAATCTTACATCATACATCTTTGCGTAAGTTTTTGACCTTGCACGAAATGATTGTCAAACTTGACTTCCATAGAAATATTGCAATAGCATATTTTCATATCATGTTTATAAAATGTTTTCGTAAATTTAATACAGAGATTCGTCAATTTAAAAACTTATAAATTGTTATTTATATCCATTTTCGGACTAACGGGTTTTCGGACTAACAATAAGACTATTGGGCCTTCGTCTAAAGGGCCTTCGGACTATTGGACCTTCGGACTATCGGGTTTTGGAAATCAGTCGTAGGAGATATATTGGGTGTAGTCAGGTATACGTCAAAAATAATGCTTATCGGCTTATGGGCGCATATCCCAAATTTGGTACAGGTCCAAGATATGGCTGTAAATAGGTAAATAACATATAAAATCTCTTCCAGATTCATAGGGTGAACATTAAGGTTTTTACAAAGCTTTAGACAAATTAAATTTTCTAACCCGTGTTCAAAGCACAGTTTTTACCGACCGTAATGCACTCTGGGATATATTGATATAAATAATCTCTGTGTTTTAAATGAATGGATATGTTGTTATTTTTTCCAGGTTGTGGGGGAAAACTGCTGATGTGTATTTTTCTCCTGGATTCGTCAACAGCATCTAATCTGACCACGACAAACAGCTCGAGTTTTCAAAGACGTAGTCACCATGTTCGACAATTTATACAGGACAAAACTCGTATTGGAATGGCGATATTTTCATATCCGAGGTATTTAACTTCCAGGCCTATATACAGCCCAACTGACAGTATGCCTTTACCAAAGTACCGTATTTGAGTGGCAGAACCAATTTTGCATTAGCATTACGTAAAATACGGCAACACGTTTTCACATCAAATAAGGCCCGTGAAAATGTCTCCCATATCTTGTGGTTATAACCGATGGGGGCTGGTTTCAGATACAGGCACGTGAAGCAAATCTGCTCCATAACATGGGCGTTAATGTTTCGCCGTCGGGGTAACAAAGAACGTGAACAATAATGGAATCAGATTGCTAGTCTGCCAAAGGGGAGATGGTCAGAGCTTCTTGTTCAACGTGCTCAAATATGAAGACCTTGACACACATCAAGGATTCGCTGGTCAACCCGAATATGTAAAGTGGCAGGTCTCTAATCTGGTAAAAAATGCTTCGGCCGCTGAGTCGTTCATGATTTCTCATAATGCAGTCTATGGTATTGATTTTTTTTTTATTTTGTAGTATCTGAGACAGAAGTCTCAAATGACCTATTCTAATCGCCTTTTGTGTCATCCAGTCTTCCGTCGTCCGTCGTATACGTCGTATGTCCGTAAACAATTTACATTTTTTCGACTTCTTCTCCAAAACTGGTATGAAGCAATTTCAATGAAATTTTGCACAAATCTTCTAAGGCATAAGGCCAATCAAAATTGTGAATTATATGGTCCCCATTATACAGGTGGGCTGTGGGAAGAGCCATTCGGGGTAAAATTTTGTACAATTATAGCAAAAATTTCTTCTCTACTCACTGATGTGGTAGAATCAAATACTCCAGTATTCATAGATAGAACAAGAGGTCCGTAAGGTCATTTACAAAAATTGTGAATTATATGACCCTGGTTTTCTTAGTTTCCCCTGGGGAGGTTAGGTTTACTATAGTTTATATATCACTAAACACATTTTTGAGGCATTAATTGGTCATTTGTAATAGGAAATGAGTCAAATGTTGTCAGAATTATCAGTATGAGATGGCCATTTAATCATATTAACAAATTTTCTATATTGACCCCCAGGGGACAGGGGCCCTAGGGGCGGGGTAAAAAGGGGACAAAAATTCCAGTGCTTGAACTTCAAAAAAATCTTTTTCTTCTGAAATTCTGTTTCTAGATAATGGTTTTTAAATACTTTTCATAAATAGAAATATCTATTAAGGTCCTTTACAAAAAATTTGAATTATATGACCCTGGGGTTTCACGAGATTCATTCAATTTTACTATATTTATATAGGAAAAAACACATTTAGAGCATTTTTTGCTCATTTTCATTGGAACCTGACACGAGTCAAATTGGTTAGAATTATTAGCCTGGAGATATCATTTTTGAATCATATCCATATTGGTCCAGGCATTATCCCCTTTAGGGCAGTAGGGGCGGGCCCAAAAAAGGTCAAAAATAAGCTAAAACTTCAAAAAAATATATCTTCAAAATTTGGAAATGGTACGTATTTACCACTTTTATAGATGAAAAGGATTAAAGTTAAATATTATAAAAAAATTTAAATTATATGACCCTGGGGTCTCATTTTAGTATCATTACAGTACGTTTATCTACTATAGTTTATATAGGAAAAACACATTAATTAATGATTTTTTTGCATTTTCATACGTTTGAGTCAAACTTGGTTTAGACAGAGATCCTGAAATTTAGGATTATCTTATTTCCTCATATCCACATTGGTCTCCTGGTCCCCCTGGGGGCAGAGTTTTAAAAAAGAGTCAAAATAGTCTAAAACTTAAAAATCTTCTAAAATTCTGGAAATTAGAAAAAAATATTACAAATTGATAAGTCTTAGGTTTTTATACAAAAAATTGTGAATTATATGAATTTGGGGTCTCACGTTTACCCCTGGGGAGGGGTCAAGTTTACTTAAGTTTTTATACAGAAAAACATATTAATTATCTTATTTGTCCATTCACAGGTTTGAAGGAAGTCAAATACTCTTATACAGACTAAAAAGTCAAATTGAATTAAATTTTATAAATCACTGATCAACTTCAAGGCCCAGCAATAGTGTTTATATGTCAAGTTTCATTATTTGTTTCAAATTAAATTTCTTAACTTTCAGGTATCCTGTTAAGGCCCATGGGTATCGTTGTTATTACACATGATATTCCTTTTTACAAATTTTTTTTTTTTATTTTTATTATTATTTTAGACTGAGGTTTTATACATCGTTTCATTTTACAGAATTACATCATATTACTTAATGACATATACACATGCACATACGTTAATTTTTATCTATAGAGAGTATAATCAAATGTTACGTCATATCTGATATATCATGTTTAGGTTAGTGTTTATTAATACAGAAAATTATTGTAGGATACAATATTACTTATGCCTGGTCTATTTTTTGCATATTTTCTGGGGGTTAACATATATGTGGAGTTTATAGTTTCTAAATCTCTATTTTTTGATAAAGACTTTGCATGATTCCAATCGGGTAATAATTTCTTTTTTTCTTAACCATTTATATTATTTTTATACAAAATTAAAATTAATTATACGCTTCACATCTTTTATTATAACTCCAAATTAGGGTACGTAATTTATCTGGTTTCCTTCATTTCTATGATAATATGCAAACAAAGTTTGTGAACTTGTCCACAAAAGATTGAATTGTACACAGTCCAGTTTAGGTGGCATATTGTTTTGGTGCTCCACTGCAAATTAACAAACATTCTCCATTCTCAAGTATGTAACGCTTTAATAACGTAATTTGTAAATAAAATTCTGTGATTAATTCTATATGGTAAGCTTTGTAATTTGGAATCCTGTGTTTTTATATAAGAAACAACGTGGTAAACCTACCCCCTGATCTGTTATTTCCCCAAAATAACATGCCCATCTCTCCTGGGACTTTATAGAGTTTTATACAGAATATTGTAAAATTCTTATTTTTTTGTAAAAGTCCGTAAAAGTTTTTCAGGAAAAATAAGTTTTCATTTACAACAGATTCAATATCAAATTAATTATATGTAAATTTATTCATTTCCACTTTTTTAGCACTTGTAGACTATTAACAGACATTATCCCAAAAATTAAAAGGAATTCGTTTTTTTTTACAAATTTATTAAATGTTCAAAAAATTCCCATGACTATTTACATATCCAAGGGCCCATGAGCCTTTATACGGTCACCTGATACTTCATACAAATTAGTTACGTAATTTACCTAGCCATGATCCTTTTGTTAGGAAAGTAGGAACATCATCTAATAGGTCTACACAAAAATTAAGCTACGTGAATATTTACTCGCCTTACGGTGTTCACAAGGTTCATTATTATTATAATGCAAAGGGCAATATATCCGTAAATCATTTTAATCAAACTGATTCTGTCAAATGTAATTATCTTTCCAATTAAGTCATGATACAAAGTTTTTTTCATTAAGGGTGCATATTTACTCAAGTTATCATTTTACAAGATTCAATAATGTATTATCTTGCAAAGAGCAATATCCGTAAGTAACTGATCTAATCAGGTCAATTTTCTAACTTGTCCGAGATCTTTTCAATTCTAGTCTAAATACAAATTGTCATGAAGCTGAGTGCATATTTATTCAAGTTATCGTATTCCAAAGGTCCAATAATAATTATTAGTGCAAAGGGCAATCACTCCGTAAATGATCATCGAATCAACATATCCGAGATTTTCCTATGTAAGTCTTTATACACACCAAATTATTTTCATATTAAGCTTGGTTCATATTTACTAAAGATATTGCTTTCACAAGGTCTAATATTTTATTTAGTGCAAAGGGCAATAACCCCGTAAATTACTGTGATAATCTAGGCTATTTTTTGTGAAACTCGTATATCTTTCTATTATTAGTCTACATACATCAGTTTACATTAGGATCGGTTAATATTTACTCAAATTATCGCGTTTACAATTTCATAACAATTTTTAGTGGGGCAATAATTTAACTTACTACAGAATTCACAAATTATTTTTCAAATTTCGTATCCAGTCTTTGTGGAATGGTAGTCTGTATACACATTTTCAAAATTAATTATCGGTTCATTATTAATACTCCAGTTTATTGCGTAGGTTTTAACGTGCAATATAATTTCAAGTGCAAATGGCAATTATCTTAACTTTTTACATCGAATCACACCTGTTTTCAAAATCGTCCGTAGGTATTATACAGAGATCTTTCTCAATGTTTTTTATTTTTAAACATTTAATGGCATCCATTTAGCACTTTTATTTTTCACTTTAAAATATTGAAAAATAACATTAAAATGGGACAAAAATGTAAGGTTTTACACAGATCCCCCCCCCCCCCCCCCCCCCCCCCCCGTCCCCCCAGATTTTTCTGTCTGATTTAGAAATATCTTATTTTCCCTATTGATCCAGTTTAGCGTCGTAGTTTTTACGTAAGAGTTACTATGCTAACAGAGCTTGATCAGAGTTTTTACGTAAGAGTTACAATGCTAACAAGCTTGTTAGAGGTTTTTACGTAAGAGTTACAATGCTAACACATGCATTTCTCATATTTACCATCCATCACATGGAACACTAACTGGTAATATAAATAGAGATTGCCACACATGACCTTTCTTTGTGAAATACAAATGTAGTAGTAAACGTTACTGTTAGCCGATTTATCTTCACTTCCGAAAAATCAAAGTGGATCCGAGATTAAATTATTAAACATAGTTAACAACTACATTGTAGTCTAACTTTACCGTGTTATACTATCATGTTCCCCCCCCCACCCCAGATATTTTAGGTTACAATACCGGTACAAAATATGTAAAACATTAACAACAGATGTTCATATTAATGTATTATTTATTGATATTTCCACTTCACCAATTCCTTGAAAATCGTATTTGCTATATACATGTAATTGAAAAATATGCTAAAATTCGAAACAGAATATGAAATATTAACCAAATAAATCCAAGAAAATATACTAAATACTCATCAAATTGCATCTATCTTTTGTACAACCTGCATAACAATATAACCATCAGCAACGGACATTCTACACATGTAACACCTAACGTCATTATATCAACGGCTGGCACGCACTTTATCTACCCGACACGCACTTTATCTACCCGAAACGCACTTTATCAACCCGAAACGCACTTTATTTACCCGAAACGCACTTTATCCATCCGCTTTCACTTTGAACTTGTGATCAGTGTGAATAAGATACTTTCGGATAATAAATTGAGCAGATCATATCTTTATAAAATAGTTCCAAATGACGTAGAAGCATAGATTATTTTTGGTTCATATCCATACTTTTTGTTTATTCTAGTGCATGAATTTAAATTATAAAGTAAACATCAAAATATATCTTACGTCCCTTTAATTATATTACAATCATATTATTATGAGTCATATTGAGGTAAAAATGGTATAAAGCTAGTATATAAATAATCCGAAATAAAAGACCAAAATAAATTCAAAGTAAAATAAAATATTCAGCCACTATAGGACCCTCTTCAGTCCAAAATAACACTAACACCTATTATTAGGAGTATTATCGTTTATGTCTTACATTTACAATAAATTTTTCCTCGAGTTCAACAAACTTTATTGTAATTACCTTTTCATTTTCTATGTCAAACTTTATTGTAATTACCTTTTCATTTTCTATGTCGTACATACATCATATTGGCATACCAAGTCGTGTCCAATGTCTAACCGACCAATCCGTTTGTTTTGTGAGAGTCCTGTAATTAAACAGTTATTAGTGTTTACATAACATTTCAAGAATAAAATGTGTGCACCTGCTCGACATCACATACAATTTAAGATTATGTGACTTTTAAATAAAAAATAATCATAAAATTCTTTCACCGAAAAATCTCCAGGGGATGTTTCCAATAAATTGTGTTGAATTTCAGAACCTGATGCATGTGTGTTCTTTCTCGCTGAACTGAGAATAAAATATTTAATTGTCAATGTTTTAAATACATCACTAGATGGTACCATGCTAATTTTTGTGACCTCTCACGAGCGCACGTTGTCACGAGACCTGTAAACAATGGCCTGTGTGTAGTGTAATACCACGAACGGCTCGGCGCGTGTGTTCGCCCCCATCCCACTTAAAACAAAGAAGTGCAGACAATTATAAGGCGCGTTTTGATTGGAGGATAAAGACAGGTACTTTAGTATGGATAGATATACGTCAGTGGTCTTAGACTCCATAACATTACCGAACCCTGAGTGACGGTGAAATGGAGACCTTGAAGATGTACGTATCCTTGATGCTGCTGGTAAGTCAAGGCTTTATTTCTTAATCTAAAAAAAAATCATTACATTGATTTAATTTTAGGATACAGAGATTCACCAAATTAATCATCTTATTTTACACAGAGATTCGTCAAGTTAATTATCTTATTTTCATATCCAGTTTTGGGTCGTAAGTTTTATACAGAGATTCGTCAAATTAATTATCTTATTTTCATATCCAGTTTTGGGTCGTAGGTTTTATACACAGATTCGTCAAATTAATTATCTTATTTTCATATCCAGTTTAGGGTACGTAGGTTTTATACAGAGATTCGTCAAATTAATTATCTTATTTTCATATCCAGTTTAGGGTACGTAGGTATTACACAGAGATCCGTCAAATTAATTATCTTATTTTCATATCCAGTTTTGGGTACGTAGGTTTTTATACAGAGATATGTCAAATTAATTAATTATCTTATTTTCATATCCAGTTTTGGGTAGTAGTTTTTTATATACAGAGATATGTCAAATTAATTATCTTATTTAAATATCCAGTTTTGGGTACGTAGGTATTACACAGAGATTCGTCAAATTAATTATCTTATTTTCATATCCAGTTTTCTTGGGTACGTAGGTTTTATACAGAGATATGTCAAATTAATTATCTTATTTTCATATCCAGTTTTGGGTAGTAGTTTTTATACAGAATATGTCAAATTAATTATCTTATTTTCATATCCAGTTTATTGGTCACGTAGGTTTTATACAGAAATATTGTCAAATTAAATATCTCTTATTTTCATATCCAGTTTTGGGTACGTTAGGTTTTATACAGAGATATGTCAAATTAATTATCTTATTTTCATATCCAGTTTTGGGTACGTAGGTTTTTTTTTCATACAGAGATATGTCAAAAATTAATTAATCTTATTTTCATATCCAGTTTTGGGTACGTAGGTTTTATACAGAGATATGTAAATTAATCAATCGTATTTTCATATCCAGTTTTGGGTACGTAGGTTTTATACAGAGATATGTCAAATTAATTATCTTATTTTCATATCCAGTTTTGGGTAGTAGGTTTTATACAGAGATATGTCAAATTAATTATCTTATTTTCATATCCAGTTTTGGGGGTAGTAGGTTTTTATACAGAGATATGTCAAATTAATTATCTTATTTTCATATCCAGTTTTTGGGTTACGTAGGTTTTATACAGAGATAGGTCAAATTAATTATCTTATTTTCATATCCCAGTTTGGGGTAGTAGGTTTTTATACAGAGATAATGTCAAATTAATTATCTTATTTTTAATATCCAGTTTAGGGTCGTAGGTTTTATACAGAGATTCGTGCAAATTAATTATCTTATTTTCATATCCAGTTTAGGGTAGTAGGTTTTATACAGATATTCATCAAATTAATTATCTTATTTTCATATCCAGTTTAGGGTAGTAGGTTTTATACAGATATTCATCAAATTAATTATCTTATTTTCATATCCAGTTTAGGGTAGTAGGTTTTATACAGATATTCATCAAATTAATTATCTTATTTTTAATATCCAGTTTAGGGTTTTATACAGAGATTCGTTAAATTAATTATCTTATTTTAATATCCAGTTTAGGGTCGTAGGTTTTATACAGAGATTCGTCAAATTAATTTATCTTATTTTCATATCCAGTTTAGGGTAGTAGGTTTTAAACAGATATTCATCAAATTAATTATCTTATTTTTAATATCCAGTTTTGAGTCGTAGGTTTTATACAGATATTCATCAAATTAATTATCTTATTTTTAATATCCAGTTTTGGGTCGTAGGTATTTATACAGAGATCCGTCAAATTAATTATCTTATTTTATATCCAGTTTAGGGTATACGTAGGTATTATACAGAGATTCACCAAATTAATTATCTTATTTAATTTCCAGTTTAAAAAATACACTACACTTCAGGGGTTACTCTTACTGTAGATATATCCACAACGGCAGTGATTCTAACCAACAGTATATAATTATATATTACTACAGTATCGGGTAACATACATCCAAATTGTTGGTTAGAAATCCGTGCCAGAACCTGTGGTGACCTGGGTCAGGTCCCTGTTTTGAGGGTATCATTGAGGGGGGAAATCCTAAAACCAGAATCAAAGTGTATAGAGATCTTGACTTTAATTTATCTGAACAACACTGAAATAGTAATTTTCAATAAAATGTATAATTCATCCTAAACATTTATTTATCTTATATCAATACATATCATCCTCAGTCCCATAGTGCTTTTATACTGAGCGATTAGACTAATTTATCATGCATTTTAAACGGAACAAATAGGGTAGTAGCCCAATAACACATTTGAAATGATAAGTATATATAGTGATATTCAGATCACTATGTATTTATTCAATACAAGTAGATGACCATCTGGATTTTGACTTTAAAACTTTTACAGCCTTCTATCCCAAGAAAGTTCTCACGAGGAGGAGAACTGAGAATTAGTTTAGAGTTTATATCAATATAGACCCACTATAAGTGCCCAGACAAAGTCTTTACACGTTGGATTTAGTACATGCGTACCGTTGTATATATACACACAGTACATGTGGTACATATCGTTTACACGTACTTTCCTTGTCTTAACAGGTCTCGTGTGTCTGGCGGAGATACAGGGTAAGAGATATGGGACCATAGAGGTCATGGGCTGTTAAAAACAAAGGGAATAGGGTAAGTGTAAGGGGCCAATAGAAGATGCCCTGGTTTGTACAAAACCGCGGGGATACAGTACGTGTATGGGCCATAGAGAGTATAGACCGTTAAAACATCGGGATATACAGGTAAGTGTATGGGCCATAGGGGTTTGGCTGTAAAAACAGCGGGGGATACCAGGTAAGCTGCTAATGGACCATAGAAGTCTGACTGTGGTGGTAATGTCTGTTTAAAACAAAGGGAATACAGGTATGCTGTATGGGCCATAGAGGTCTGACTGTTAAAAACAGCAAGGGAATACAAGGTAAGGCTGTATGGTGGGCCATAGAGGTCTGACTGTTAAAACAGCGGGGATACAAGTAAGGTAAAAGTATGAACCATAGAACGTATGACTGCTGTTAAAACATGCGGGTATACAGGTACGTGTATGGGCCATAGAGGTCTGGCTGTTTAAACAGCAGGGAAACAGGTAAGTGTATGGGCCATAGAGGTCTGGCTGTTAAAACAGCCGGGGATACAGGTAAGTGTATGGGCTATAGAGGTCTGGCTGTTAAAAACAGCGGGGATACAGGTAAGTGTATGGGCCATAGAGGTCCTGCTGTATTAAACAGCGGGAATACCAAAGGTAAGTGTATGGGGCCATAGAGGTCTGGCTGTTAAAACAGCGGGGATACAGGTAAGTGTACGGGGCCAAAGAGACCTGGTGGCAGTAAAAACAAAGTGATACCGGTACGTGCCATAGAAGGTCTGGCTGTTAAAACAGCGGGGATACATGTAATGTAATGGGCATATAGAGGTCCTGACTTGTTAATACACAGCGGGATACCGGTAAGTGTATGGACCATAGAGGTCCTGGACTGTTAAAACAAAGGGGATACAGGATAAGTGTATGGGGCAATAGAGGTCTGCTGTTTATAACAGCGGGATACAGGTACAGTGTATGGGCTTATAGAGGTCTGGACTGTTTAAAGCATCGGGGAAACAGGGTAAATGTATGAGCCATAGGGTGTCCTGGCTGTTAAAACAGCGGGGATACAGGTACGTGTATGGGCAATAGAGGACTGGTTGTTTAAACACAGCGGGGGGATACAGGTAAGTGTAAGGGCCACATAGAGGTCTGGCTGTTAAAACAGTGGGGATACAGGTAAGTGTATGGGCCATAGAGGTCTGAGGCTGATTAAAACAGCGGGGATACAGGTAAGGTGTATGGGCCATAGAGGTCTGACTGTTAAAACAGCGCGGGAATACAGGGTAAGTGTAATGGGCCATAGAGGTCTGACTGTTAAAAAAGCGGGATACAGGTAAGTGTATGGTGCAATAGAGGTCTGGCTGTTAAAACAAAGTGGGATACAGGTACGTGTAATGGGCCATAGAGGTTACTGACTGTTAAAAAACAGCGGGGATACAAGTAAATGTATTTGCAACATAGAGGTATGGCTGTATAAAACAAAGGGTGATACAGGTAAGTGTATGGGCCATAGAGGTCTGATGACTGTAAAAATATCGCGGGATACAATCTAAATGTAATGATGCCATAGGGGTATGGCTGTATAAAACAAAGGGGAATACGAGGTAAGTGTACGAGGGGATGGGTGCCATAGAGGTGTCTGGCTGTTAAAACACGCGGGGATACAGGTAAGTTGTATGGGCCATAGAGGTCCTAGCTGTTTAAAACCAGGGGATACAGGTAAGTGAGTATGGGGCCATAGAGGTCTGGCATGTTAAAAACAAAGGGGATACAGGTAAGTGTATGGTCCATAGAAGTCTGGTTGTTAAAACAGCGGGATACAGGTACGGGGGCTCATACAGGTCCTGGTACAGTAAATGGGGTATAGAGCCAATGTAGGGCCATGGAGGTCTGGGCTTAAAACAGCGGGGATACAGGTAAGTGTATGATGGGCCATACTAGGTGTAGCTGTTAAAACAGCGGGGATACAGGTACATGTATGGGCCATAGAACGTGTATAGTTAAAAACAGCGGTGATACAGGTAAGTGTATGGGGCCATAGAGGTCTGGCTGTTTAAACAGCGGGGATACAGGTAAGTGTATGGGCCATAGAGGTCTGGCTGTTAAAACAAAGGGGATACAGGTACGTGTATGGGCCATAGAGGTCTGGCTGTTTAAACAGCGGGGATACAGGTAAGTGTATGGGCCATAGAGGTCTGACTGTTAAAACAAAGGGGATACAGGTAAGTGTATGGGCCATAGAGGTCTGGCTGTTAAAACAGCGGGGATACAGGTACGTGTATGGGCCATAGAGGTCTGACTGTTAAAACAGCGGGGATACAGGTAAGTGTTTGGGCCATAGAGGTCTGGCTGTTAAAACAAAGGGGATACAGGTACGTGTATGGGCCATAGAGGTCTGGCTGTTAAAACAGCGGGGATACAGGTAAGTGTATGGGCCATAGAGGTCTGGCTGTTAAAACAGCGGGGATACAGGTAAGTGTATGGGCCATAGAGGTCTGGCTGTTAAAACAAAGGGGATACAGGTAAGTGTATGGGCCATAGAGGTCTGGCTGTTAAAACAAAGGGGATACAGGTACGTGTGTGGGCCATAGAGGTCTGACTGTTAAAATATCGGGGATACAAGTAAATGTATGAACCATAGGGGTATGGCTGTTAAAACAAAGGGGATACAGGTACGTGTATGGGCCATAGAGGTCTGACTGTTATAACCAGCGGGAATACAGGTCATTGTATGGGCTAAAGAGGTCCTGACTGTTAAAACCCCAGCGGGATACAGGTAAGTGTACGGGCCATAGAGGTCTGACTGTTAAAACACCGCGGGATACAGGTAAGTGTAATGGTCCATAGAGGTCTGACTGTTAAAAACAGCGGAGATACAGGTACGTGTAATGGTCCATAGAGGGTCTGAACTGTTATAAACAAAGCGTGATACAGGAAAGTGATATGGGCTAAAGGAGGTCTGACTGTTAAAACAAAGGGGATACAGGTAAGTGTATGGGCCATAGAGGTCTGGCTGTTAAAACAGCGGGGATACAGGTAAGTGTATGGGCCATAGAGGTCTGGCTGTTAAAACAAAGGGGATACAGGTAAGTGTATGGGCCCATAGAGGTCTGGCTGTTTAAAAAAGGTATACAGGTACAAGAAGTGTGTATGGGCCATAGAGGTCTGACTGCATGTTAAAACAACAGCAGGGAATGGATACAAGGTAAGTGTATGGGCCATAGAGGTCTGACTGTAAAACAAAGGGGGATACAGGTACGTGTATGGGCCATAGAGGTGTCTGGCTGTTAAAACAGCGGGGATACAGGTACGTGTATGGGCCATAGAGGTCTGGCTGTTTAAACAGCGGGGATACAGGTAAGTGTATGGGCCATAGAGGTCTGACTGTTAAAACAAAGGGGATACAGGTAAGTGTATGGGCCATAGAGATCTGGCTGTTAAAACAAGCAGGATACAGGTACGTGTATGGGCCATAGAGGTCTGGCTGTTAAAACAGCGGGGATACAGGTAAGTGTATGGGCCATAGAGGTCTGGCTGTTAAAACAAAGGGGATACAGGTAAGTGTATGGGCCATAGAGGTCCTGGCTGTTAAAACAGCGGGGATACAGGTACGTAGTATGGAGCCAACAGAGGGTCTGGTGAAGGGTACATAGAGGTCTGTTAAAACAAAGGGGATACAGGTAAGTGTAAGGGCCATAGAGGTCTGACTGTTAAAACAGGGGGGATATAACTACAGTTAAGTGTATGGGCTATAGAGGTATGGCTGTTAAAAACAAAGGGGATATACAGGTACGTGTATGGGCCATAGAGGTCTGGCTGTTTAAACAGCGGGGATACAGGTAAGTGTATGGGCCATAGAGGTCTGACTGTTAAAACAAAGGGGATACAGGTAAATGAATGGGCCATAGAGAGTCTGACTGTTAAAATATAGGGGATACAGGGTAAATGTATGAAGCCAATAGGGGTATATGGGCTGTTAAAACAAAGGGGATACAGGTAAGGGGATATGGAACGTGTCTGGGTCAGGAAAGAGTATAGATAAACGTCTGGCTGTTAAAACAAAGGGGATACAGGTACGTGTATGGGCCATAGAGGTCTGGCTGTTAAAACAAAGGGGATACAGGTAAGTGTATGGGCCATAGAGGTCTGGCTGTTAAAACAAAGGGGATACAGGTACGTGTATGGGCCATAGAGGTCTGACTGTTAAAATATCGGGGGATACAAGTAAATGTAAGAGCCATAGGGGTATCAAGTCTGTTAAAACAAAGGGGGTAATGTATGTATAACTCGTTTATTGTAAAAAAAAAAAAAAACAAAAACAAAACACAAACAACATACAAAAAACAAGTATGGGCCATAGAGGTGTCTGGCTGTTTAAAATAATCGGGGGGATACAGGTAAATGTATGAGCCCATAGGGGTATGGTTGGTTAAAACAAAGGGGATACAGGTACGTGTATGGGCCATAGAGGTCTGACTGTTAAAATATCGGGGATACAAGTAAATGTATGAGCCATAGGGGTATGGCTGTTAAAACAAAGGGGATACAGGTACGTGTATGGGCCATAGAGGTCTGACTGTTAAAATATCGGGGATACAACTAAATGTATGAGCCATAGGGGTA